>NC_046312.1:125852675-126510477 GCF_009819535.1 Lacerta agilis
AAGACTGCAACGATCGTTGCAGTCTTAAAACGCAGCGGCGGGGCTCCGGGAAGGAGGGAGAGGGCCGTGGGATGATGCCCGACATTGGGCACGATCCCACGGCCCCCTCCCGACCGGCACCGGAGCTCCGCGCCGCCGAGTTTTAAGACTGCAACGATCGTTGCAGTCTTAAAACGCAGCGGCGGGGCTCCGGGAAGGAGGGAGAGGGCCGTGGGATGATGCCCGACATTGGGCACGATCCCACGGCCCCCTCCCGACCGGCACCGGAGCTCCGCGGTGCTGTGTTTTAAGACTGCAGCAATCGCTGCAGTCTTAAAACGCAGCTCCGCGGCTCCGGGAGGGAGGGAGGGGGCCGTGGCATCATGCCCGACATCGGGCACGATCCCACGGCCCCCTCCCGACCGGCACCGGAGCTCCGCGCCGCCGAGTTTTAAGACTGCAACGATCGTTGCAGTCTTAAAACGCAGCGGCGGGGCTCCGGGAAGGAGGGAGAGGGCCGTGGGATGATGCCCGACATTGGGCACGATCCCACGGCCCCCTCCCGACCGGCACCGGAGCTCCGCGCCGCCGAGTTGTAAGACTGCAACGATCGTTGCAGTCTTAAAACGCAGCGGCGGGGCTCCGGGAAGGAGGGAGAGGGCCGTGGGATGATGCCCGACATTGGGCACGATCCCACGGCCCCCTCCCGACCGGCAGCGGAGCTTACCTTTTCGCTGCGGTCGGGAGGGATGTTGTCTGCCTCTGCCATTTTGGATCGACTGCGCATGCACAGTCGATCCAAAATGGCGGACGCGGACATCACCCCTCCCGACCAGAGCGAAAAGGTAAGCCAGCTTACAGTGGTACCTCGCCAGACGAATTCGTCTTGTGAAAAACAGGCATAGACGAATTCGTCTTGCGAGTCAACTAAAAACTCGCAAAACCCTTTCGTTTTGCGAGTTTTTCGTCTAGCGAGGCATTCGTCTTGCGGGGTACCACTGTAACTGTGAATTAGGGTTAACCTGGAAATCAACGGGGGGCAGTGCTGTCAAGTATCCCGTTTCCCCCGGGATTCTCCCTTATTTCAAGCAGTTTCCCGCTGCTCTCCCTTATTTTTTATTTCCCTTAAATTTCCCGTTTTTAATGGAAGCAGCTCCTCCCCTGCTGGCCAGGGACTGGGTGCGAAGACCTCGCCTACTTGGAGAGAAAAGCCTCAGCCCTCAAAGCAAGTGGGAGCCGTTTCCCGTGCTTACAGGGGGGTGTATTCCTCCCCCTGCATCAGCACCTATCTGTTGCCGCCGAGCCCCTCAGCCGGCCAATAGGGTTAGCTGGTGGGCGGAGCTTGGCTGCCTTTGAGCAGCTGCTGCTTCCTGTCCTGTTTTGATGGGATCAGACAAGAAGACGATGGGGCTCCATTGCGCGGAGCACATGGCTGCCCTCCTCTTTGCTCTGCTCTGAGCCCGAGCCTGCTTGGAGTTTACATTGCTGCTCCGCCCACTTTTGCTTCTGGCTCCGCCCACCACTGACATGTGACTGCCCCCAGGACTGCTGATCCCTTATTTTCAAATCCAAAACTTGACAGCTATGACCGGGGGGGGGGGGGATCAGGGAAGTCTGTAAAGATGTTATGTGCAAAGTAAGTGGTTAAATTGGGAAAGAATTGTTGGTTGCCCTAGTGGGAGGGGGGTTTGTTTTGCTTGGCTCCCCTTGGTGAGAGAAAGGGGAGTATGGAAAATTTAATCATGTACTGTAATTTGGTTTTAATTGGAAAATCTTAATAAATATTGTTTTTAAAAAAAGACTCTGGAGGTTTCTAAGCAGAGGTTGAAAGGCCATTTGTCATGGATGCTTTAGTGGAGATTCCAGCATTGCAGGGGTTGGACTAGATGACTCGGGGTGTCCCTTTCAACTCTACAATTCTATGATTCTACGATCCCTGCCCATTGGCTGTGCTGCCTGGGGCTGATGGGAGTTGGAGTCCCATTGCATCCAGAGAGCCCACAAATTCCCTACCCCTTTCTACCCCTTCCTGTCTGACACCCTTTATTGCACACTTCTGAATTCTCTTTGATTTCCATCTCTGTCTTGAAATACAATGCAAGAAAATGCAGCAGGGCACTCCAGCTGTGACTTGTGTTACATGGTTCCAAGATCAACCTTGTCTCAGATGCTCTACTGCTGCAGATACTTGCTTTTTTGGATACAACATCAAATGCAATGAATTGTGTGTGGGTTTTTTGTGTGTTCCTTTCTCAGGCCATACATTTTTCAAGTCACAAAACTAGAGGATTTCAAAGTGATGGGTCCTAAAACATGAGCTGAATATGTCGCCTGCCTTTTAAAATATGCTCTTATTTTCTGATCTCCCTTAGAACTTGTCTGAATTACCTTCTTGCACGAGATCTTCCACTGTCCTAGTCTTTAATGTGGGACTAGTTCATACTGAGCTGCTTATCAAAACATTTCTTTCTTCCAGTTAAAGTCAGCGGAAACAAATCATCAAGACTAGTTTTTAGCTCTCTGTGTAAGAACCATCCTTTCAGAAGTGGCTGCATTGTAGGAAGCAGGTGAATTATGGAGAAGTGTGTGTCAGAAAATGTAACAGGCACTTCTCCTTGCTTTTCACTTGGTTTTCCTAGATCACCACCCAGCAGAGCACATTAACATTTCTCTTTGGTTTCTATTTGCTTTTGAATGTCGGTGGCAAGGCTCAGCTGCTACTGAAAATCAGCAGGCGGAATCCAGTGGCTTACAATATCATTATGCAAAGTGATGCCATTGTAAAACAGTAAAATGCCATCTAGGAGTCTCCAGTGTAAGATGCTGCAGCAGCTCTACTTGAGTCAAGCTAGGATAAAGGCATCCTATGGTCACGGCCCCTTTCCCCACATCAGTTCCTCTGCCAAGGAGTCCCCTTGCCTCTCTCACGAAAGGTTACTGGGGTATGTTCTATATGCAGCCAGCTCTTCCCTATAAAATGCATTGCAGGGGGCTTAGCGAAATAAGCAGGAGGGCCCCCAAACACTAGAAGCGCACGTGCCATCGGACACTCTGCACATGCCTCAAAATACCGTGCTTCCTTTAAACTTCATTCAGCAGGTAACTGTACGGGAAGAGGACCTCTGGAATAGACTGTCTGCCCTCACCGAAAAGAGATTGTTTGTCCTCGTAGGAATGAGATGCGCAACGGCTAATGCCTAAATGTGTGCATGATCCTTTGCTCGCTGCCAACATAAGCACGGACCTCTGTTTGGACTGCAGTAGCCCTAGAAAGAACAAAAGCTTCCTCATCCATGAACTCAGTCCAGAGCTATCTGCATCTCCTAAGGTTAAACCTCCTTCTCCTTCATGTCCAATACGGGGCACACTTCAAATCAAATACCTTTATTGGCATCTGTTATGTACTGAGTTGAATAGGATCCAAAATGCAGCAGTATGATTGGTCCTAGAACAATAGGATTGAGATTGCAGCAGTCTGACTGGTCCCAGAACAATAGGATTGAGATTGCAGCAGTCTGACTGGTCCCAGAACAATAGGATTGAGATTGCAGCAGTCTGATTGGTCCCAGAACAATAGGATTGAGATTGCAGCAGTCTGATTTGTCCGCAGGAGCCACCCAATCCAGCTCCAGGTGGAAGTGAATCCGCACTCCGATTGGCATACAGGAGTATCCCGGAATTAGCCAATCACGTGGGGCCCATTGTGTAAATAGAGTGTATATAAAGCAAACGTTTTGTGGAAACTGCATTCCTCACTACTATGAGCTGAATAAAGAGCAGGAAATTCACACTTGACTCCGAGTATATTTCAGCATCACAGTATAAAACATTTCAAGTCACTGGGACAATTGAAAGGACAAGGGTGAAGGTGTCGAGGGTCATAAGGTCACATTGTGATCGTGTGCGCTTAGATATTCTGCTTCGCCCTGTCTGTTTCCCAAAAGGAAGGTTCGTTGGGAACCCTTTCGGGTAAAATTGTGGATAAAAAGGAAGCTACTATAGCAGTGATATCTTTGTCCCAATCTGCCAGGAGAAACCTCATTTGACTTCTTCTCGGAGTTATGGGCCGGAGGTCCAACATTTTGCTCAGCCTCAGTTGGCAAGGTCTGCTGTGTAAAGAGCAATCTAAGAGAATGTGAGGGACACACTTCATTCCACCTTCACCTTTGCTCCCCCAGGACTGCAAATCCACCGATCGTTTTGCAGTCTCCCTTCTCTCCAGCCTCAGCCTTCTCACCTTTTCTATCACGTGTCCTCTCCCCTTTGAAAACGGAGTGTTTAACCATCTCTGAGCAATAAACCATAGCAGGTCCTTTCCTCACGTAGGCTGTGCCACAAATTTGCTTGTCTCATTGACCTCATGAGAACGGATCGCCTCAGACTCAGCCAGATCCCTTCTCTGGTTCCCCTATCCAGTTCCCTTACCCATTTTTCATGTTTGTTTTCCTCTGCCTAGTTAGGAACGTCTAAGAGGGACACTAGCTTTGAGTTCTCCAAGAATATCTTTTCTATTCTTTCTACTCCATATTGAGTGGGCCGCTACTGAAACTATAGTTA
Source organism: Lacerta agilis (assembly GCF_009819535.1). NCBI lineage: Eukaryota > Metazoa > Chordata > Lepidosauria > Squamata > Lacertidae > Lacerta > Lacerta agilis. The sequence continues at coordinate 125,857,212 of NC_046312.1, forward strand.
ATTTTCAGGGTATTTGTAGCATGCAATGAGCTGTACACTGCGCATCGTGGCACGCAATGAGCTCGGTATTAAAGACCCCAAATATCAGGCCTCCATAGCTATGCATGTAACTTGCAAGTTTCAGAAACATGTGAATAGAGACATGTGCAGGCTTGGTAACAGGGCTGATTCACCACATTTTGAAGCAAATGAATACATATTTCAATCTTAAAAAGAGAAGACCCAGTAAGGCCATTAAGTCCAGAGCCTAGTCTTACTTACCGTAACTGCACCGCTGTTTGGATAATGGCAAACAAACTGTGTTCCTGGGTAACATTTAGGGAGGTTGAGGGTGGATGCTGTCTCCCTTCCCCTTGTGTTAAAAGTAAATAAATTTGCCTTTCTAGCTAACTCATTGGTTCAACTTGCTGAGGGTGAAAACAGATGTTACAGTTAAAGTGTGTTGTAAGTGGTTTGAACAGACATTCCTGAAAGTGTGTTTCTAGAATGTAGTTTTGGGGCAGCAGATGTGTATTGGAATCATTTCCATCACACTTAAAATGTTACCTCTATCTTCACCTTGAGTGATTTAATAAACTATTAAATGGATATGTGTGTTGGGTTTGTACACCAATTACACCAAGGATACGTACGTGCCGAACCCGGAAGTACTGGAACGGGTTACTTCTGGGTTTTGGCGCTTGGGCATACACAGAAGCGCTAAATAGCACTTTGCACATGCGCAGAAGCGACAAATTGCATCACCTTTCCGAACCAGGCCACGGCAGATGATCTTCAACTAGATTTAACACATTAGAGGATGTGGCAATTTCACATGGATAATTTAACATCTAAGGATGGGTGGATCGGTGCGTTTCCAGTACATCCTTCTTTTGCACTTACAGTCGTACCTTGGTTTTCGAACAGCTTAGTTCTCAAACATTTTGACTCCGGAAAGCCGCAAACCCGGAAGTGACTGTTCCAGTTTGCGAATTATTTTTGGAAGCCGAACAGCCAATTGGGCTTCCACGGCTTCTGGTTGGCTGCAGGACCTTCCGAATGTTTTGGAGGTTGAACGGACTTCCGGAATGGATTCCGTTTGACTTCCAAGGTACGAGTGTGTTTACTTAGAGCAGGCATAGGCAAACTCCGGCCCTCCAGATGTTTTGGGACTACAACTCCCATCATCCCTGACCACTGGTCCTGTTAGCTAGGGATGATGGGAGTTGTAGTCCCAAAACATCTGGAGCGCCGGGTTTGCCTGTGCCTGACTTAGAGGCTCATTCCATCCCGTTCCTGCAGTATTGCCACAGGGGGTGCTGATATTCAGGGCAAACGTAACATCTAGACAGGTTCTGGGTGACTCTTGTCCCCCTGAATTGACAAGCCCTTGGCCAACAAAGGGGATAAAGTACCAGCAAGGTTGCTGTAGATGCATTTCCTTACATGATGGATAGAGGCCTTATGAGTTTTGACTGCATTTCGATTATGTAGAACCCCAAACAGCAATGTCACATCCATTCAGCACTTACATCTGTTCATCCAGCCCAAGCTCTTTATTAAGCTGCACAGTTTTACCCTTTATTCCTGCTCCAAGACTGCCTGAATATTATAAGCTTTGCTCTCTTTCATTTTTAATCTTTTGAAATTCCTCATTATGTGAAGACTAGAGCAGTGAGCTTCATCCGCTACATAGCCAGATAACAAAATTTCAGACTTGTGGCTGTTAGAGTCCTATAGTCTTGTGTGTGTGTGTGTGTGTCTGTGTGTTTTAGAAGAAAGGAAACCTGGACTTTGCTGCAAAGCTGTCTTAGTCATAGATACATGATCAATACATGAAAAGCATGTCCCATATGTATTGTTAACACAGCATAACACAAGGGCTTCGACGAGGGCACGCCAACCCTCAATGAATGAAGATGGTCAGAGATGCATCAGATCTATTCCAATGTGCTTTAGACTCCTGCAAGCCCATAGCAGACCCCTCACACCCAGTGTCACGACCCATGACCTGGAGGCTGTGCCCTGTGCAAAAGAGGACTCCTAGGGGGACAAGACTGCAGTTCCATTCATAGAGGAAGAACTACCAAGACCTTCCTCAGGACTTCCTCAGTTGGAGGACATGGACCTGCTGTCCTCGGGTGTAGAGGACTCTCCCTTGCCTCCCTAGCCCCTTGAGAGTCAAAGATTGCAAAATAAGGAGAGAACTCTTTAACAGCCAGCCAACTCCTCTGCAGAGGTGGTGCTTACTACACTACAGGCCCAGTCAACACATACAAGGCTTCAGTTGGGTCTAGGTGTTTGCAGACATAGTAAAGTACAGTGCTGGGAGAGCGGTTGGCGCTGTGGTCTAAACCACTGAGACTCTTGCACTTGCCAATCGGAGGATCAGCGGTTTGAATCCACACAATGGGAGTGAGCTCCCGTTGCTCTGTCCCAGCTTCTGCCAACCTAGCATTTCAAAAGTATACCAGTGTGAATAGATACAGTGGTGCCTCTGGATATGAACTTAATTCGTTCCGGGGGTCCGTTCTTACCCTGAAACATTCGCATCCAAAGGTGCGCTGTTCTACACAGGTGCAGGTGATGGGAGCCCGCTTCTGCGCAGGTGCGGGCGGCAGAAACCTTTCCTTTCCTTCCGGGTTTGCCGCGTGCGTAGCCCGAAGCATTCGCAAAGGGGGTGGTTCGTATCCAGTGGTACCATTGTAAATCGGTGTGACGGGGAGTTAAACGGCGTTTCCATGCTCTCTGGCACTCATCACGGTGTACATTGCGCCAGAAGTGGTTTAGTCATGCTTAGCCACATGACCCGGAAAGCTGTCTGTGGACAAATGCCAGCTCCCTTGGCCTGAAAAGCGAGATGAGCACCGCAACCCCATAGTCGCCTTTGACTGGACTTAACCATCCAGTGGTCCTTTACCTTACCTTTACCTTAAAGTGCCACGATCCCAGCAGTGGATCCCAGAAATGGGGAGCACTCTGGAGCGGAGTCCTGGCTCTCAAGGAGACCCTTCCCAGAGTCCGAAGAGGACATCCTCTGTAAGGAGGGTTTCCTTGCAAGCTGATATGCGGGGTAGTGCAGCAGCAGCCTCTTGCCCCGCTGTCAGCTGTGTGAGAGCCAAGCTGTCCCTCCTCTTGCACGCATGAGCCAGAGGGACAGCGCAGATCTCACACAGTTGATGGGCGGGGGGGGGGGGTTCTTTTCTTTTCCCTTTTGCGCAATTTTGCATATGCACATGGAGGTTCAGATCCAGAGTTGCCTGTAGATGTATGGTTGTCTTAACACAGGGGTCAACAAACTTTTTCAGCAGGGGGCCGGTCCACTGTCCCTCAGAGCTTGTGGGGGCCGGACTATATTTTGGAGAGAGAAAAAAATGAATGAATTCCCACAAATAACCCAGAGATTCGTTTTAAACAAAAGCACAAATTCTACTCATGTAAAAACACCAGGCAGGCCCCACAAATAACCCAGAGATGCATTTTAAATAAAAGGGCACACGCTGATTCCTGGACCATCTGTGGGCCAGATTTAGAAGGCGATTGGGCCGCATCTGGCCCCCAGGCCTTAGTTTGCCTACCCATGTCTTAACAGGACCCTGGGAGCTATCCAAGGTCCTGCAGGTGCTCTGCCATGGATCTTGCCTTGAATTGCTAACTCAGACTATTGACAAAACAAAATCAAAAATTCTTTCCAGTAGCACCTTAGAGACCAACTGAGTTTGTTCTTGGTATGAGCTTTCGTGTGCATGCACACGAAAGCTCATACCAAGAACAAACTCAGTTGGTCTCTAAGGTGCTACTGGAAAGAATTTTTGATTTGTTTTGACTATGGCAGACCAACACGGCTACCCACCTGTAACTCAGACTATTGACTCAGACCATTGACACAAGCTCTGGATGGAACAATGCTGGGCTTACTCTGTGAGCCTTGAGCACTCGTGAAGCAGCACAATCTCTTGCTGATGTCTGCACTGCATTGCCGCCATTGTGAGGTCAGGGCAAGCTAAGCAAGAACTGAGACACACACACACACCCATGTGAAAAGTCTTCAACCGGTTCAGATCCAGAGCCCACATTTAACCCCAACTTGCAACATGGGACCCAGAATCAATTTTTCAATATACACGTTTCTCAGATACCCTCTCAGCTGCTCTCTGTACTCCTAAAGCAACGACCCCCAAAGAGATTACTAGGGATTACTTGAGCAGTCATGACTGAATTGGCTTTAGGAGCACTGGACACACTGTTTCAGAGCACCTGACGGGAACCACAAATATTCTTACAAGCAACTGGGGGAATGTATGGCCATTTGACCCATGGCAGAGGCGTGAATGGAGATCAGCTGGATTTGCTCATCCCGGAAGTGTAACCAATTAACTGCCCTGTTCTTTATCGCCTCAGATGAATTCTTCCAGTGCTTGTGCCCACAAATTGCTTTTTAAATGAAAATCCTTGTGTTTGACTCCTCTAGGAGAAGTTGCCACTCTGAAATCATGAAGGACCACCCCACACACACACACACACACACACACACACAACGCACCTGTACAAATAACATGTGAGAGTTGAAGGATCCAGCACTGCAGATATTTTAAAATAGTAAATTTGGATATTTATCTCCCCTAAACCGGGTTTTCTTTTGTGAAAATCCAACTTAAGGCTCACTTCATTCCACAAGCCAGTGCACAGAATGCATTGTTATTATAGCAGGCTGAGAATGCTGTCTTCCTTCGCGTAAGCGGCAAGCACACTGCTTGTTCCTTCGGCTTGCTATACATCCCCATCTGTTACCTCATTACTTGCACATATGTCCGCATAAGTGATCACCGGTCTCTGTCAGAGGTGCCACTTCTCACCGCTGGGTAAATGTCATAGATGGCAAGAGGCAATCATTAATGATGACGAACTTTTTGACAACAGGTAATAACTGCGGCAGATCGTTAAACTGACAATAGCAATTATTGCACAACAGTAACATGTGGGACTTCGTATGTGACTGCATTCGCATACAGAGACTACCTGCTGCTTCTGAAGGAACCATAGATATATAGGAAGTCTGTCTCGCTGGTTTTGAAACCTGCCTTCAAGGAACCAGTTCCACCTCAGCCATTTCTGCAGAGGAACCCTTGTTTTGGGCTGGGGTGTGCTGGGGAAGAAGAGAAGAAGAGTTTATGTCAGGATAAACAGTTTCTGGGATAACCAGTCGTCTGAGAGTCTGCTCCGGCTGGTTATGATGGGTCCGCTGGTTGTGAGGGTTCTTGAAGGTCATGAGGAGTTTTCGGAAGTTGCAAAGGGTTTGAAGAGGATAGAATAGGCAGCAAGAAGTATAGCAAAAGGAGTGGCCGAAGAAGCAGGAAGGAGGCCAAATAAAAAGAGACTGCAGTCAGTTGTTTCAAGTGTGCTCACTGGTAGCGAGCTCTCCCAACTGCCCTCAAAACTGAGGCAGGGGCCATTTATTAGGAAATCATACAGCGTCATTAACTAAGCATCAGCCAATAACAACAATTCAACAACGAGCCTTTCCGGGCGGGAAACCAGCCCTGCGACCATTACCAGGAGGCTCCCTGGTGCGCTTTCGGGGAGGCGCGGAGGGATCCAGGCTCCTGCTCCGGCCGGAACTTCTTTTCCTCCCGCGGCAGCGCGGAAGGAGCAGCGCGGCGGCATGCCAAAGCGTATTCCCACAAGTTTAGATTTGATATCCTGCTTTATCACAACCCTAAGGAGTCTCAAAGCGGCTAACATTCTCCTTTCCCTTCCTCACCCACAACAAACACTCTGTGAGGTGAGTGGGGCTGAGAGACTTCAGAGAAGTGTGACTAGCCCAAGGTCACCCAGCAGCTGTATGTGGAGGAGCGGAGATGCGAACCCGGTTCACCAGATTACGAGACTACCGCTCTTAACCACTACACCCACACTGGCTCTCCAGTAGGAAACATCCTAGAGAGAGAACTCCACTGATGCAGGGAAGCGACCACTGTTCAGCCTCGCCATATTCTGGCATGAATTAAGAGTGTGTCCAATAAGACACCAAGGTCTCCCCCGTAGCTGCATGTTCAGGAGAAGATTGGTAGAGGCAGACAAGCCGCCTTGACAGGAAAACAAGACCGCTATTACTGGTTTTGTCACTGAAGAACTCCTGATAAAATTCTGAGGCTATCCCAGGCTTCCCCGGAGGAACACATTTTGAAAGCTATCACCTGGCTAAGGCCAATCCATCAATACACAGCCATAGTACAGGACTTTCAGCACATGTACAACAGAACAAATACCTGACAATACTGGTCATGGGGAGAAATCCAGTTTGGTAAGGATTTCAACACGAACCAACCTAATTTGCACTTTCCGAAACAACGTGCAAACTCAAACACGGATACCCTTCATAATCTGCACTTTTCTGAATTCTGCAGTTTAGTCCTCCAATTAAATAATGTGTACAAAATGTATATATTAGAGGAAAGTGCGCGTACAAAGTGACAATCACGTATTAGGGTAACTTGCCTACCAAAACGTGTGGTCGGGCAAAATTGCACGGCAAAACATTTCTGTCAAAAGAAAACGCTGGCAAATTTTCACGAGGTCTTAAAAAAAAAAAATCACAAGAACTGTGGGGGTGAGGGGAGGGAATGAGAAACCAAGAGAAACTGAAACTGACATATTCCGCCATTCTTAGATTATGCCCCCTGAAAGAAATGCTATTGAATAAATTACAGGGCTACACACTCACAGAAGTATAATCTGAGGAAAAATTGGTAACGTGGCAGAGGTTTCTGCAATAAGAGGTTTCCCTATAATCTCTCTCTCTCTCTCTCTCTCTCTCTCTCTCTCTCTCTCACACACACACACACACACACACACACACACTGTTATTCTTGGTCACAGGACATCTCCATGGTCAAGAGCCTCTGATCCAGAAGAAGCCGTGGATCCTGGTCACTGAACTGATGTAAAAGGCCTCCGCACACCTTCCTTTAGGTTTCAGGTCCCCTTTGCATGCATCAGAGATGGAGCAGAACTTTAATAAACACATTGGCATCAAATTTCCCCAACCTTGCCAGACATTAGTGTTTTAGCATATCAGGGCCAGCTCTTTCAGGAGAAATAGCTTTCTGCTTCCCATGCTGTCAGGATCTGGCAGAAGCTCTTTCTGCTGATGTCAAAAGGAGGAGACAGAAGGGGGAAAGGCTTTAAATAAGCATATTAACTGGATCCTGCCTGACAGTTCCATGTTTTGCTTCGCTCTTGGATTAATTTCACAAGAAATTCTTCGGGAATGGGAAACAGAGGACACGATCCAGCCAGACATAGGCACAGTTGAACCCTGTTGGGTGCTTAAATGCCCCACTGAAATCAGCGGGCTTAATTTTGGGCCAGGCCTTCAGGGTTTTCCCTTCAAAGGATTTCTCTGTAGGCTTCTCTTTGTTCATAGGAGTTTATGCAGTTACTGTATCAAGGGAAGTAATAGTACCACTGTATTCCGCTCTGGTCAGACCTCACCTGGAATACTGTGTCCAGTTCTGGGCACCACAGTTCAAGAAGGATACTGACAAGCTGGAACGTGTCCAGACGAGGGCAACCAAAATGGTCAAAGGCCTGGAAACAATGCCTTATGAGGAACGGCTTAGGGAGCTGGGTATGTTTAGCCTGGAGAAGAGAAGGTTAAGGGGTGATATGATAGCCATGTTCAAATATATAAAAGGATGTCATCTAGAGGAGGGTGAAAGGTTGTTTTCTGCTGCTCCAGAGAAGCGGACACGGAGCAATGGATTCAAATTACAAGAAGGAAGATTCCACCTAAACATTAGGAAGAACTTCCTGACAGTGAGAGCTGTTCGGCAGTGGGATTTGCTACCAAGGAGTGTGGTGGAGTCTCCTTCTTTGGAGGTCTTTAAGCAGAGGCTTGACAGCCATCTGTGAGGAATGCTTTGATGGTGTTTCCTGCTTGGCAGGGGGTTGGACTGGATGGCCCTTGTGGTCTCTTCCAACTATGATTCTATGATTCTGCCCCAGAGATCTATGGGGGTGAAGCGGGGCCTGAAATTTGCTTAGGGCTACTTCCCCTGACACAAAAGATACTGAGCACAATCACCCCACCAACAAGCTTACCTGGCCTCAATAAGAATGTATCTATTGCCACAGTCCCCACACACGCACCTTCTATCATCTATATAACAAAATTCTGACCTATACTACTTCTTTCTGCCCCATAATTGCTTCTTCTACACTTACTTTTGTCCCTCACGATGAGTTATTGAAGAAGAGAGTGAAGTGAATAAATGATTGATTGCGTAGCTCAGTCAGTTAGAGTGTGGTCCTCATAAGAACCGGGTTTGAACCCCGTAAGGAACAGGTGCATATTCCTGCATTGCAGGGGGCTAGACTACATGATCCTGAGGGCCCCTTCCAGATCCACAGTTCTGTGCTACTACTGCCACTAATTCCACAGTAGGATTGTGACAGCCACAGCAAGATGCCAGTATGTCCTTGCCCACTCATCAGGAAGTAGGACCAATTGACTTCAACGGGATTTAATTCTGAGGAGACACGGTTAGGATTGCACTGTTTGCTCTTGAAATGGGTCTGCCTACATCAATTCAGGTTTGGTCCAGATTCTGACTGGACCTACTGAGTGATCTCCAAAATACAGTAACTCATTATAGCTTTAACCTTGCTATTGCTACTTTAATGGGGTGCTGCAGGGCCAAGCCGCCATCTTACGGTAAAGGTAAAGGGATCCCTGACTGTTAGGTCCAGTCGCGGACGACTCTGGGGTTGCGGCGCTCATCTCGCTTTATTGGCCGAGGGAGCCGGTGTACAGCTTCCAGGTCATGTGGCCAGCATGACTAAGCCGCTTCTGGCGAACCAGAGCAATGCACGGAAAACACCATTTACCTTCCTGCTGGAGCAGTACCTATTTATCTACTTGCACTTTGACATGCTTTCAAACTGCTAGGCTGGCAGGAGCAGGGACCGAGCAACGGGAGCTCACCCTGTCACGGGGATTTGAACTGCCAACCTTCTGATCAGCAAGCCCTAGGCTCTGTGGTTTAACCCACAGCGCCACCTGTGTCTCAGCCGCCATCTTAGATGGCTTTAAAGGGGAAAGAGGCAAATTAATGGAGGATGAGTTAGCTGGAATAGATGGGCCCTTGGATCTGTACTAACTGGGGAAGCAAGAGGGCCCTGTTTTCCATTCGCTGTTTATCACATGCAGAACCCTTTCCATTCTGCTGCTGGTTGTCTTCTGCCAAAGACCACACCATTCATCTCGCTGCCCGCCGTGATGAAGTTACCTCACTTACGCAATTAATTACATGAATTACAAAAATTGCATTGTCAGCACGCTGTTTCACCCCATCCATTTCGATGCAAAGGAAATGCAATGCAAATGAGGGATGGAGGAGCGATCAATTAGGTATCGTTTTGCAGACTGAAAGTGACAACAACGGCAAACGCTGGGTTGCATTTGCTGGGTTGATTTCCGTTCTGGACACGGGGCAAATAAGTGAACATGGAGCTGGCAGAAATGACCGGGGAACTCCATGACCAGAGAGACGACGCGGTGGAAAAAGAGTGGAAGAATTTTAAATTGTATTTGAAAGATCATTGTATGATTGAAAGTTAGATATAATCTGAGGATAAGATAAGTCGCAGATGTTAAGGATTAAGATAAGATATAAGTTAATTATTAGACAATGTTATAATGTCAAGAGCTATGAGATAGAATTGATATTAGTGTAAAGATTAGAATAGGAAGAAGTTTGGGAAGTTACATAAAAGGTATTCTCAAAGGACGCAGGAGGAGGAGCTAGGAGGAAGTCCTGAGATGATGTGAGGAAAGATTATATTTTTAGCGAAGTAATACGTTAGTGTTTTTGTTAGTATGTATTTTTGTGTTAGTTGTGTTTTTGTTTATGTATGTTTTCATTAAAAAACCTAATAAAAATTATTATTAAAAAAAAATAAGTGAACATCAGTGGTTTCCTCTCTGGTTTTCACTGGAGTTCTTATATAGTTCTTATATAGTCCTTCAGATGGTCTTACTTTTAAAAGCACCCATTCATTAATTTGGCAATAAACTGTTCAAGTTTAACAGGATTTTCATCAATACCATACCCAAGGCCTTTAACTGTCACTCAACACACAAGCGCATCCCCACTGTTTGACCCCCAAATGCAGCCCAGGTGCAAATGATCTCTCCTGCCTGCGTCCCACTTGCTCACAGATTGCTTCTACGGCTGCTTCCCATCTACAGCTCTATCTGTTTTATGTTCTGTTAGCAATGAACTAGGCTGCTAGGTTGTTAACTGAGTCTCGCAGCACTTTCCCTCCTCGTGAACGCTGTAGCAGTGGAAGTTATTATTACCGAAACACCCATTCCTCGTCTCTTTTCACAAGCTGCTGACATTCTGCGGAGGAAAAACGTAGGTAAAAAGAGTTCCAGACCTGGTGATAATCCAAGACAATGTTTCTTTGAGAGCTCCTTCATTTAAAAAATAATAATGCAGAATTGTATTCTGGCCAGCCAAGGATTCTTTCTGTTTTATCTGAAAAGGTGGCGAAACATAGCCAACACAGGGGATGAGGAAAGGCAGTGATGCCTTCTTCTCCTAGGCCCACAAAGCCATGAGGGGACCACGCTGCGTGGGTGGGCAAAGGAGTATCATCCTCTGCCTCCCCTCTCATTTTGAGAGGTACTACAAAGGGACCCAGGTGGCGCTGTGGGTTAAACCACAGAGTCTAGGGCTTGCTGATCAGAAGGTCGGCGGTTCGAATCCCTGCCACGGGGTGAGCTCCCGTTGCTCGGTCCCAGCTCCTGCCAACCTAGCAGTTCGAAAACACGTCAAAGTGCAAGTAGATAAATAGGGACCGCTCCGGCGGGAAGGTAAACGGCGTTTCCGTGCGCTGCTCTGGTTCGCCAGAAGTGGCTTAGTCATGCTGGCCACATGACCCGGAAGCTGTCTGCAGACAAACGCCGGCTCCCTCGGCATATAGAGCGAGATGAGCGCCGCAACCCCAGAGTCGGACACGACTGGACCTGATGGTCAGGGGTCCCTTTACCTTTACAAAGGGACAGTTTCCCATTGTGAGGTAAGAGAGGTCATTGGGAAGGCCGGATAGAGCTCACTGATCACCTTTCCCCTAAAAGGTAAAGGTAAAGGATCCCTGGATGGTTACGTCCACTCAAATGTGACAGTGGGGTTGCAGCGCCCATCTTGCTTTTCAGACCAAGGGAGCTGGCGTTTGTCCACAGACAGCTTTCCGGGCCATGTGTCCAGCATGACTAAACTGCTTCTGGCACAACGGGACACCATGATAGAAGCCATGGCACATGGAAACGTTGTTTACCTTCCCGCCGCAGCAGTATCTATTTATCTACTAGCACTGGTGTGCTTTTGAACTGCTAGGTTGGCAGGAGCTGGGACAGAGCAACGGGAGCTCACCCCGTCGTGGGGACGGCACAGGTCTGTAAGGGGCTAACTTGCAGATGCATTAGTACTAGCAGCATACCCTCCAACATTCCTCAGATGGAAATAGGGGCATTTTTCACTCCCCATCCACACCCCACTGACCCTCCTCCTCAATCAATAAATTTTAGAAAGGGGCAAGATTAGACATGGATGCACAAAACATGGATGCTCTCCACTCAGTTCCCCCTTCCTTTCTGTCCAGGGCATCTCTGCCAGCTCCTTAGAGCTGGCACATCAAACAGGGCCGGGCCTTGGTGGCTCCAGCCTCGCCTCCTCCTCCTCCTCACCTGCTCTCCAGAAGCTGCTATGAGCTGCCCATGGGAGGAGGCCAGCAGCAGAAGCTATGGAGAGGCCGAGGGGTGTGCCTTCACAGCCGCTGCTGCCACTCTCGGTCAGGACAAGCACAGGCTCATCCCCCTCCCCGCGCTCGGTGGCAGCAACACTGGAGAGGGAAATAGGGACCTTCCGGGATCAAATCAGAAGCTGGGATATTTGGAGGGTATGTAGAAATCCCAAGACACTTGGAGGGCAGTGCCAGATTTACGTATATGCTAAACAAGCTATAGCTTGGGGCCCCCACTCTCTTGGGGGACCCCCACAAAATGCAAAGGGGAAAAAACTGGATGTACATTTCCAAAATATAAGATATAAAATAAAACCTACATACAGCAACAGTGTTGTTGTTGTTGTTGTTGTTGTTGTTGTTGTTGTGGTAGTGTAGGCTCCTATTTGTTATGTGCAAATGGCTTTAGATACCTATCAGGTCCATAAATTACCATACAGCATATATTCAACACAAAAAACAGCGACAATTTGTTGTTGACAAAGGACAGCTGGACATATAAAGGGCCCCATTAGCTTCAGTAGCTTAGGGCCTCATCAAACCTAAATCCAGCTCTGTTGGAGGGTATGTAGTAGAAGTAATATTGTCGATAGGAATTGCCTTATTCTTCCTAGTTGGGTTTTTTAAAATTGGTTTGGTCATGAAAAGTCTTGTAGAGTAGTAACCATCTACCTGCTTGGGAATTACAAAAGCATTAATACCAACAATCAGTATGGTGTGTGGACAAATTTATGATGTGACTTTTTCACAGGAAATGGTAGCATCTGGCAACCTACGTATTAGCGGGCAAGTAGTTAATAACAATTAATTCTTGTAGTTTTGTATGCTACTTCAGCCTAAACTTATAACAGATCCTCCAAGGGTCCTTATTTTCCAGGGATTGTCCCAGATTTACAGCAGCTGTCCCAGTTTCTGATTTGATCCCGGAACGTTCTGCTTTTCCTTTTGTTGTTCAGTCGTTCAGTCGTGTCCGACTCTTCGTGACCCCATGGACCAGAGCACGCCAGGCACTCCTATCTTTCACTGCCTTCCGCAGTTTGGCCAAACTCATGCTAGTCGCTTCGAGAACACTGTCCAACCATCTCATCCTCTGTCGTCCCCTTCTCCTCTTTCCCAACATCAGGGTCTTTTCTAGGGAGTCTTCTCTTCTCATGAGGTGGCCAAAATACTGGAGCCTCAACTTCAGGATCTGTCCTTCCAGTGAGCACTCAGGGCTGATTTCTTTAAGGATGGATAAGTTTGATCTTTTTTCAGTCCATGGGACTCTCAAGAGTCTCCTCCAGCACCACTGCTTTTCCTTAGAATGGACCTATTTTCACCAGAGAAATATTGGAAGGTATGGTAAGCCACCCCTGTTTTCATCGGAAAAATGTTGGAGGGTATGCTACGAAATCTGTTTGTCCAGAGACCACGGTGGAGCAGACAAAATGAACTCGTTTTCCCATAGATTTGTAGGTAGCACGACAGCTGCCGTGAGCCAGCCTGCACAACTTTGTGCAGAATTCACTGGCTCCGGTGCCTGGTGAAGGTTAGACCATCGATGAGTGTATCCTGGCCTAGTGCCGGTGATGTAGATGGTTAGGCCCAACCGCAGCCTCTGAAGACCGAGGGGGAAGACTTCTCAGTGCATCTAGGGTTTAATTTAATGTTATATGCATACTGACTTGCTAAACTGTTTTAACACAGTCTGTGACTCCCCGTGGCATGCAAATTAGATCAGCATGATACAAAATATTTACCACCATGAGCAAACATTTTCAGATGGTGGATCTGGCACATTGGTTTTATCCAACATTAATGATTTGCAGCCTTAATGTGTTTTAAAGAAAAGTGGATTATCTTCCAAACAAAACTGAAATTTCAGCAACAGCTTCAGTTGCCTTTAAACTAAATTGCCGATGAGGTGTAAGAATCGCTGCTGAGAAGCAGTGGCTAAAACTTAATACGTTTGTTTGTTTCAGCTGACGCTTTTTGTTCTTTTTAATTCTCCCCGATCCCTCCCCACAACTCGCCTTCTTTATTTCTCTCTCTCTCTCTCTTTTGCTTAATTCCTTAGTCAACGGGAAGATCACTTAAATTAGCAAAAAACAGATTTCTGCTTCATTAGCTCTGAAAAGGCGCCTTTGATTTATGCACATATTGTGCATAATTGCACATGCATTTATTTTAAAAGTGTAATATTGATTCGAATCAAAATCTATTGGCCACCTTCTCTGAAAAAAAATGTAATAAAACACCCACTGACTACCAGGAGAATTGCTGCAAAACAACAACAAGAGCAGCAGCAGTGAACCCTAGACTTAAATAACTAAAAAACAAACATTTTCTAAAAACAAGATGCCGGAAGGCTAGTCCTTAACCTTGGGACTCCCTTCCCCAAAGTACTTTTGTTTCACTGTATACAATAAGCACTGCTGATACACTGGTTGTGTATGGGGCATTGGGGGAGAGGTAGTGTTGTGTATTGATTCAAAGGTTGTAATATCTGTACTGCTATTGTCTGTATTCACATTAGGGGAAAGTAAATGCCTTCCTGTTCCAGAAGGAACAGCTACTATTGGTTCATTCAAGTTGCTGCATTTGGATCCTCAGTCTTATTGGTTCCCACCAAAAGGCAGCTTTGTTATTGCTTGAGATTGTTCCCTCTAAAATGTATCCTCTACTGTCCCTATAAATGTAGCATCCCTCTCCTCAGTTCCCCAGTCTTGTTTGTCTGAATAAAGAGTGTTACATGAAGAAGCTGTCTCCTGCCTGCTAGGTCAGAGCTGAAATCACTTGCTGAATCACGATCCCCACGTTACAACAGGTAGTACCTCTGGTGGAGGACAAGTTGTGGTCCTTCTAGGGTAGTTTGTCCACCTTTGGCCCCCAACCCACACTCGGCTCTCACCTGTGGCTCCTAGAAGCTGTCATCCCTCACCTTGAGTTCAAGACAGGAAAGCGGGGTTCCCCTCTGGCACCTCGAAGGATAAAAAGCAGAGAGAGAGAGTGGCTTGGACCTCAAAATCCATCCATGGAAGGGTGTGAGTGGAAGGTAACTTCCTCACTGCCTCCTCTCCATGGAAGTCCCCCTAAGAGAGTTGCAATCACAGAAGGTGACTTCCCCTGATTTTCCCGCAATTCTTCCTGTGATCTCCTGCATCTAAAGTGTATGCTCTACCCCTGAGCCTTAGCCCTTCCCCTCCAATCTAGTAGTCTATGCTATGAGCTATGAGCCACGAATTCCCCAGATACAATGCCACCTCTGCTATGAGCTCACCAGGTTAACTTTGATAGCCTCTCTTGGCTTCAGTGCCTCTCCCCCAACCTGAAACCGAGAATAATAATGCAGAGTTAGCTTAAAGGGTTGTGGAAGAATTACTGAGTTACTGTATGTGACACGCTTGGAACACTCTGAGATGCTTCATAAATGATGCTTGTTATTCCCAGGGATACGCATTCTGCATTTATCATATTCCAGACTCTCAACAAAATGCCGCACATTGAGAACAGAAGAGCATGAAGATGCCCACTGCATAAACAGAAGTTGGCTTTTTCATTTTTATTTTTGTGGTGGCGTGTGTTAACAAAAAGAGATTACTTAGTAATTTAGGAGTCTATAGGGGTCTCTCCTGCAGAGCAACCTTAGCTCAGGTTTATTAATACTGCTGTATTGCTCACCCTTGCAAATGAGAGTTTGACGGAGAAAAATCTCACAGCATCTCAATCCGTAGCTGTCAACGTTTCCCTTTTCTTGCGAGGAATCCTATTTGGAACAAGGGAATTTCCCTTTAAAAGGGGGGGAGAGTTGACAGCTATGTCTCAATCCCCCACACCACCACACACAACCAACAAGAAGTGTTTGAATACAAAACAGCCACCTGGCCCGATCCCTCTCCACAGATCAGCAGTGAGCGCTGTACAAAGGGTTAAAATTCCTTTAGCATCTTAAGTACAGTTAAGAGGCTGAAACAAAGGCCTAGTTATTTTCCAATACTATACACTTCTATAGCTTGCTGAAGAGTTTGCAACACTGATTAAGCACTCAACTAGGGCTGATGAGGTGTTCAATAAAATCAGCCCGTTGCACTTCACAGCGCCGAAAGAAGCAAAATGAACAGAGCTCCACTGAAGAACCTTGTTTTTCTCGTAATTGGAAACACAGTGAATCTTTCCTCTCGAAATTAGTTGTAAATTTGGATTTCCCTAGCTGAGATTGCCACAGCACGGGCAAATCATTCAGGCTATCAGCAGAGAATAAACATGTTCCCTTTCCCTTAGGCTGAGTCCAGCTTCCACAAGTGTTTCAATCCCAACCTCTTGCAGAATTTGCCATTTAATGCAAGGAATTTGGGGCAGTTCTTGGCAGAATGCTTCATTTTTATTAGCCCGGCTCCATAGACAAGCTTCTCCCGGTGCTAGGATGTATTACGGGACTCCGAAATCGGTGCTTGTTTCAAAATTGGGTGGCTTTTCTGCATTTCCGTCGAATCGCCAAAAAGTACACACCACTCTAGTTAACGGCTCCGAGCGGAAGTGGTTTAGGCTCTTGCCATTTCTAGGAATGGCTTTGAACACAGAGAGCAGCTCATAAAGGCCCCTGCTGGTTGGCCTCTCTTTGTCTGGCCGCAGCGTATAGAGACCCTGGCCAAAAAAAGCAGCTCTGCCCCTTAAGAGCCTAAAATCTAAAGAGGCAAGACAGAAAGCAAGAAAGGAACGAGAGGCGAGGCCGTTTGCCAAAGCAACAGGGATGTGGCCAGAATACAGCTCCTGCGTGAACCATCAACCCGTCCGCTCCATCAGGCACCGTCCCAATGCACTGATAGAGTGTGCAGCTTCACAGAAGGGGGGGCTTTTCATTTGTTTACAACATCCCTCAATCCCGACAATAATAAGTGTATCTTTTGTCAGGTTTAGCGCTTTATTCAAACCCTGTAATCGAGGCTGTCTGCCACCGCCGAAGCACCACACGCAGTTCCAAATATCTGATTGTGGACTGAGGTTTGGATAAACTCGGGTTTTGAAAAAAAAAAAAAACGAGTCTGGAACGCCATAAGAATAAAATAAAATGGGCAAGCTCAAAGCTCTGTATTTCTTTTCTGCTGGCATAATAACTCAGAAACTTATTATTGCCAGGAGATTTGGGTCTCTCTCTCTTTCTCTAATCACGAAATTAGAAGACGCCTGCTTCTTGGGAGAAAAGCAATGACAAACCTAGACAGCATCTTAAAAAGCAAAGACATCACCTTGCCGACAAAGGTCCGTATAGTTAAAGCTATGGTTTTCCCAGTAGTAATGTACGGAAGTGAGAGCTGGACCATCAAGAAGGCTGATCGCCGAAGAGGAGACTCTTGAGAGTCCCATGGACTGCAAGAAGATCAAACCTATCCATTCTCAAGGAAATCGGCCCTGAGTGCTCACTAGAAGGACAGATCCTGAAGTTGAGTCTCCAGTACTTTGGCCACCTCATGAGAAGAGAAGACTCCCTGGAAAAGACCCTGATGTTGGGAAAGATGGAGGGCACAAGGAGAAGGGGACGACAGAGGATGAGATGGTTGGACAGTGTTCTCGAAGCTACTAACATGAGTTTGGCCAAACTGCGGGAGGCAGTGAAGGATAGGCGTGCCTGGTGTGCTGTGGTCCATGTGGTCACGAAGAGTCGGACACGACTGAACGACTGAACAACAACATCTCTCTCTCTCTCTCTCTGTCTCTCTCTCTCTCTCTCTCTTTCTCTCTCTCTCTCTCTCTCTCTCTCTCTCTCTCTCTCTCTCCTGACAAGTCCCTGGAGAGAAATGCTAGTGAAAGGGAAATTTTAAAAGAAAAATGCCTCGTTTAGAAGAGGAAATCTAACTTCTAGAAGACCTAAATGGGGTTTCAGAGCTCTGGCGGGACTATGGTGGGTAAATCAGGGCAGCCAACGCAGCAGAGTGGTTAACACTGCTTTGTATCTGCATAGGATCCGGTCCGTTATGCACAGGAGGAAACACAGAAGCCCATTCCTGTGTTCTCTCTATTCCCTGTTTTTCTTCCTCTGTGGGAGAAACCTGTGTTAGTTCCAGGACTGCAAACTTTGATAGGCGAGAGTGATGGATGGCTGTTGCAGCCTAGGAGGCATTAATGAGGGGGGGGGAGAGAGAGAGAGAGAGAGAGAGAAGAAGAAGAAGAAGAAGAAGAAGAAGAAGAAGAAGAAGAAGAAGAAGAAGAAGAAGAAGAAGTAGCACACAAGTAAAAACACTTACCAGGACTATAGATCTACTTAACAGGCTAGCTTGATAATGTATCAACACAGCTGGAAGATGTCTATAAAGGGAACTCAGGCTTGATTTAGGATAACCGTCTGGTGGCATTCGACTGGTGGCTTTTAGGGAACGCTTTCCGGCGCAGCAGTGGATCACCGACCCCGGGAACTCCTGTTGCAGCTCCATTAGTGATTCCTTCCTACCTTGAGGAACAGCACGGTGTACAAATAAGGATACGCTTTTCAGAAAGCATCTCCTGGTGCCTGGGGTCAGATTGCTTTGCTTTTAGAAGAAGTAGGGGGGCGGCCAGAGATGTGGTTTAACATTTAGTCCTACAAAAAGCTTCTGGGGAAAGTGTCGCCATCAAAAAGGGAACCTTTTGAAAATGACTTAATCCAGGCCAATTGATGGCGGAGACTCGAAGACTATAATTTGCTTGATGTCGGCGGTTGGCTCTGAAGGCTGCTTGAAGACTACAATCAGTGCAACTCTCGGGGAGGAGGCAGGCCACCACGGGCCTATTGCGATGGGGTTCTGGCTCCCAGAGTCTTCACTTGGCTTCCTGCAGCCTTAGAAGGCACAGTCCAAAAGACTGGTTGTCCAGGTCATGAACTCTAAAGCTCCGAGCAGCTTGTGGTCCATATATCTTGGAGACAACTCCCAGAGGGAGATCTGTCCGTGTCAAGTCCGTTCCAACAAAGCCAACCAAAAAGCCTTGTAGCCTCTCAAAGGTGAACAAATTTAGCATGGCGTCCGCTTTTGTGAATAATAGGACACTTCCAACTAGGGAGGAGCAAATTGGTCAGTTTTGGTTCCGCTCGTTAATCCAGTCCTAAATTCAGTTATCCAGATTTCCACATCAGTTTGCAAATAAAAACAAAACAAAACCTAATGAAAATATACCAGCGTTTTAATGCACTTCTCCTTATATAGGGTTTTTTTTGTATTTTTGCATGCAATTTTCCATCACGTAAATGCATTTTGGCACACTTCCCACTAGTATGTGTATTTTGGTGTACACTTTTTGGGTTAACACACTGCATCACACGTTCAGAAAAGTGCAAGCTTCCAAGGGTCGCTGCAATTTTGGTTTGCATACTGTTTCAGGAAGTGTAACTATCGGCCCAAATGCCTCCCCCCCCCCCCACTCCTACTTGC
Source organism: Lacerta agilis (assembly GCF_009819535.1). Classification (NCBI taxonomy): domain Eukaryota; kingdom Metazoa; phylum Chordata; class Lepidosauria; order Squamata; family Lacertidae; genus Lacerta; species Lacerta agilis. Next base: position 125,876,381 of record NC_046312.1, read on the forward strand.
ACTCGGTCAAGAGGAATGTTGTGTTAGTATTTGTAATGCAATCTCATTGGGAATATATTTCACAAAGAATAGATGGTATTGGGGCAAGTAGGTGGCAGTTGGAAATTGGAAATTGGCAGTTGGGAGTTGGTTGGTGAGTGTTGTTCAATTGTTACCAGCCTGACAAGTAAAAAGATTTATATTCAACTATTTGTGTAAGGCATATTATATCACAAATAGCTAACATATAGTACCTGAAAACCTTCGCCATATACTACATTTGTTAGTCCTTAAGGTGCCGTAAGACTGCTTGTTGTTATTCTTAGAAACAGCCTTCTTAGAAACAGCCTCCTTCTTTCTGGAGAGATCTGACCCTCATCGCAAAGAACCGTATGAGCAACCAAACCCAAATCGTGGCATGTTAACTGTGCCATTCATGTAAAAGGTAAAGGGTAAAGGGACCCCTTACCGTTAGGTCCAGTCGCGGATGACTCTGGGGTTGCGGCACTCATCTCACTTTATTGGCCGAGGGAGCCGGCGTACAGCTTCCGGGTCATGTGGCCAGCATGACTAAGCCCCTTCTGGCAAACCAGAGCAGCACACGGAAATGCCGTTTACCTTCCCGCCGGAGTGGTACCTATTTATCTACTTGCACTTCGTGCTTTCGAACTGCAAAGTTGGCAGGAGCAGGGACCGAACAACAGGAGCTCACCCCGCTGTGGGGATTCGAACCACCGACCTTCTGATCGGCAAGCCCTAGGCTCTGTGGTTTAACCCACAGCGCCACCCGTGTCCCTTATGTACCAAGTCTCAACTCTGAGAGCATTCTTGACAGGTGCTCCACAATCGGAAGTAGCCCAGGACTTTTTGCTGCCTGAAGCGGCACTGCCAAATGGCACCTGGCCTCCAAGCTGAGGTCCATGGCAGCCTGGTCAAAGGAAGTAACTCGAGCATTTGTTGCTGTTTCGTGACACCCAGATCAGCTGCTGGAGAGCAGCTGCCTCACTCTGTCTAATGGTAGGGAGAGAAGCAATCACAAAACTAGGAAAGCAACAGAATAAGTCTTCCTCTGGGGTATGGCTTATTCTCCCCAAAGTGCATAAACCACGCTACTATAACTAATCGGTTCTCAAGCCATGCCCCTACATAAGGGTGGTTTTGAAATGTGTTGTTGGTGGAGATGCCACTTTTTTCAAGCTTCTGGAGTTCCTTCCTCTATTCCCCCCCCCCCAAATGGGCAGGCTATTCTCTTCTCATGACAATGTTGGATTTACATCCCTGTCTGCAGAACCTCATAGGCAACAGGACACAGCCTACTGCATCTGAGAATCTCCCGTAATTCACCTGTGGTACAGATTATGGGTGCTGAGTCTCTGTCTATCCAAAATAAAGGGACTGCAGTACAGGAATGAGCTCTAGGTTTGTAAAGTTTGAGAAACACTGGTGAACATGTCATTAGTCTTCGTGTCAGTAAATCCCTGCAGCCATTTATATATAATTAAGGGTCTGTAGTTACATGCCTTCTGAAATTGCTCCTTATGCTGGAACTAGGAACAGACGCCTCTTGTCAATTCCATTTTCTCTCAGCGCCTCCTTTCCCCAAGCTTTCTGTTTAGTATTTCCACGTCAGTTTGCCATTTATTTGTGTGTGTGTGTATGTGTTTGAATCACTCGCAAAAATGTGCCAGCATTTGAGCATTCATTTCTCTTAGTGCACACATTTCGATGTGCAATTTTGCAAGCCGTTTTCTCCAAGACAACACATGTTTTTATGTCCTTTTCATTACTATGTGCATTTCAATCCATACTTTGCCTGGTCAGGCAGATTCCCCCAAACCCCAGGCAGCCCCTGAGCAGAGTAATGACACAGTACGACGTTCTATGGGATTAAAATTGGCCACAACTTTATTAAGATTCAGATGTAGGGAGACCTTGGCTCAGGCATTGGCCGTTTATCCTTCCCAGTCCCCCGCCGGGGATCTGGGTAATTTCAGGGTTATCCAGCATGTGTGGGATTGGGCTAGCTCTAGAAAACATATGTTCAAGCAGATAGCCCGCCCCCCTGTTTGCCGCCACTGGTGAGGGAGAGCAATGACAACCTCTGGGCGTATGGCCAATGCCTCCCCCAAGACCCCTTTAACGGGAACCCTGGTATCCCCCCCATTTAGGAAAATGACTAAAGGATTCCGCCCAAGGCCTGCAACCACCAAAGTTGTGACAAATTGCTACGGGAAAGGTGAAACCTGCCAATGCAGGGAAATTCCTTTCTGGCCCTTCAACAGCGGCCTTGACATAGCAGCGCCTGCGTGCCTGTGGAAAAAAGGTTAACCTGCAAAGTAAGCGTTAATTGAGGGAGTGGAGGGTGGGAGAAGCTCTGGAGCCGACTGCTGCTTCCCAGGTATGTCTCACCTTCCATTGTGTGCGCTGCGTGGTCCCTCCTCCTACCTGGCCAATCCCCCTGGCAACACCTCCCCAGGCGGGATTGGACGGCTGACTGCGGTAGGCGGAGACCACAGTTATCTGACCTGGGAAGGTGTTGCCAGCCTGAACTACCAAGTGCTGCTCTGTGGTCCAAGGGGGGCTGTGCGCGACCACGCAAAATGCACACAATTCGAAAGCATCAGTTCTTCAGCGATCAGTCTTCTTTATGGTCCACACCCCTTTGGGATGTGGGGAATGGTCGTTCTCCTAATACATGAATTTTGGCACATATTTGGGGCATTGGAGACTTGCATCACGTAATCTGAAGAAGCTGCATTTTGCTTTGGGTACTATTTCGAAAATTGTAAATACTGTAAGGTAGGTTTGAACTTGACCCTCGCACCCTAGGTAAAACCCTGGGTGCCAACCGATTTTTGGATGGCAGACATTTGTTTAAATTGTGTAAGGGGATAGGAATGTGTGAGGCTTTTCTGTTCATTTCCACGGCTACTTCTGTCTTAGTGAACACAGGCAGGCTATAATGTTCGGGAGATTTATCTACAAAAGCTACCAGTTGATTACCTTGTAAAAGTGGCTTTTGTTGTGTTTGCTAACAGTGGTGGGTCCTGTTCCTTCCTGGCTTTAGTTTCTTGTGGGAAATTTAACTCTTCCTTCCCACAAGTACTACAAAGAGGTCAGATATAACAGCGTTCCCAGAAACTGTTTAGGAAACCTTCCATTTGCTCATGAGCCCCAAAAGAACGTCAGTAGCCATGCGTTTTTCTGCCCTCTGAGCTGCTCAGCTGAGTTCTCCACATACAGTCCTGCAAAATCACGCCATGTACCTAGGGGTGCTGAGGGCCACCAAAGACACCAAAGACAGCTCGGTCCAATATACCTGAAGGAACGTCTCCACCCTCATTGATTTACCCGGACACTGAGGTCCAGCGCGGAGGGCCTTCTGGCGGTTCCCTCACTACGAGAAGCCAAGTTCCAGGGCACCAGGCAGAGGGCCTTCTCGGTAGTGGCACCCGCCCTGTGGAACACCCTCCCACCAGATGTCAAAGAGAACAGCAACTACCAGACTTTTAGAAGACATCTGAAGGCAGCCCTGTTTAGGGAAGCTTTTAATGTTTGATGGATTGTTGTATTTTAATATTTTGTTGGAAGCTGCCCAGAGTGGCTGGGAAAACTAAGCCAGATGGGCGGGGTATAAATAATAACTTATTATTATTATTATTATTATTATTATTATTATTATTATTATTATTATTATTATTATTATTATTATTATTCCAGAACTAATGAAGCTAAAATCAGTTTTTGCTCATTTAAATGATCTTTGTGTTGACTAAGGAATTAAAGAAAAGCTGGTTGGGCAAAGAGATCAAAAAGAGCAAAGAGAATTTCCAGCGATATTGGAAAGTAGTGGCCTCTCCAGCTGAAACTTGGATCTCTTAGACCTGACAGTGAAGGAGCCATTAAATAGATGAATGCTAACATCAAATTTAACAAAATTCCGGGAGCTGAAGTTTAAATCCCTCTATAAATGTGTCTTTCTCAGCTTGTTGTTGTTGTTTAGTCGTTCAGTCGTGTCCGACTCTTTGTGATCCCATGGACCAGAGGACGCCTATCCTTCACTGCCTCCCACAGTTTGGCCAAACTCATGCTAGTCGCTTCAAGAACACAGTCCAACCATCTCGTCCTCTGTCGTCCCCTTCTCCTTGTGCCCTCCATCTTTCCCAACATCAGGGTCTTTTCCAGGGAGTCTTCTCTTCTCATGAGGTGGCCAAAGTACTGGAGCCTCAACTTCAGGATCTGTCCTTCTAGTGAGCACTCAGGGCTGATTTCTTTAAGAATGGATAGGTTTGATTGTCTTGCAGTCCATGGGACTCTCAAGAGTCTCCTCCAGCACCATAATTTGAAAGCATCAATTCTTCAGCAATCAGTGTTCTTTATGGTCCAGCTCTCACTTCCATATATTACTACTCAGCTTACCTTCCTTTTAAAACATGTATATATGAAAAAAAAATGTATACATTTCTTACCAGGCACTCAAGATGGTTCTCAGTCTCCCCATTTTATCCTCACAACAACCCTGTGAGGAAGGCTAGGCTGAGAGGCAGTGACTGACCCAAGGTCCTCTTATGGCTGAGTGGGGATTTGAACCCTGGTCTCTCAGGTCCTAGTCCAACATGCCAGCCACAACGCAACACTGGCAGCCTTCCCTTTCTCCTACTATTTGCATGTTATGCATGTTGACTGATAACTTGAAAGCTTAACAAGGTGTGTGTGTGTGTGTGTGTGTGTGTGTGTGTGTGATGAGAACCAGTGTGGGAGAAGGCATAGCTGAAAGCCCTATGCATCTTCCTTGTATACAAACATGCCTTGTTAAAATGTAAGTATGCATGGCATGACTGTCTGTTTTCATGCTCGTGTTTCGAGTTACACAAATCTTCAAGGTGAAATCAGGCGAAGAAACTTGTGGAAAATGTCCAGATTCCAATGGAAGTAGTAGAAGAAGAAGAGTTTGGATTTGATATGCCGCTTTATCACTACTTGAAGGAGTCTCAAAGCGGCTAATGTTCTCCTTTCACTTCTTCCCCCACAACAAACACTCTGCGAGGTGAGTGGGGCTGAGAGACTTCCAAGAAGTGTGACTAGCCCAAGGTCACCCAGCAGCTGCGTGTGGAGGAGCGGGGAAGTGAACCCGGTTCACCAGATTATGAGTCCACCGCTCTTAACCACTACACCATGCTGGCTCTCAACACTGACATCAGCGCTTATACTGCCATGAAGATCAGGCCCATTAAGGGAACCAAGGGTGCTTTGAATTGAGTAAGAATGGAATATGTAAGGAAACCAATGGCAATGTGATCAGAACATTCAAAGCTAAACTTGTGTATTGAGGCCCTGTGACCACCCTGTTCCCCAATAGCTAGACAACAGACAGCATATTGGTTTGGGGTATCAAATAAGGCCACAACTTTATTGGTCACAGGTGTGAGGTTTTGCCATAGGCATTGTGGTAAGCAATGGTGCACGCCACTCCCATCCGTCTGCTGGGAGTGTTTCTAAGCCGGTGGGGGGAAACACCCTATGACCTGCGTCTAATCGGGGCACCCCCCAAGCAGTCCCCGTTGGAGGAGTGGTATGGCCCTAGCCCCCATCTAGGCATTGGACAGAAGCCGCTCCTCCCGGATCCTTTTAACAGGGTCCCCTTACCCGTGGAGGGGCAGGCGGAGGCTACAACCTCCCCTCGAACCAAGACTAGGCTTACCCAATGCCTACCCACCTTCCCAAGTCGTGACGATTGCTATGAGGTAGGCGAAAACCCAAATGGTGGTGCCAATTAGCCAAGTGGGAAGAATTCCCGCTCGACCCCTGAAAATTAGGCGACCAACATTGTCCATAGCAAGGTCATACCATCTGAGAAAAACACAAATCTGAGGGAGGGTGGATGGGAGAACCAGCAAAGCGAGAGAGAGACCGAAAGGCCCCACAGGCTGGGCATTTAAACTTCCCCTGGGCACGGCACCAACGGCCACACCCAGGGGAGCGCCCCCAAACTCCTGCCGCCATTGGCCCATTTGGTGGCAGGAATCCAATCCGGCCTGCAATAGGGAGGCCTGGGGCCAACCCACAAACCCGATTCGGGGGCAAATGGACATGCCAGAATGTGGCTGGAGGGGGGGGGTGCGGGTTGGCTGTCAAACAATGTTTTCCATTAAGTTATCCTTTCAATCTATAACCTGCTTAAATTGTCAGACACGTTTTATTAGCTGCCCTGACCATCCATTGATTTGTACCTCTAAAGCACATGAGTTTATTGTTTTCTGCATTTTAAATAAAGGTCCAATTTCCTTGGTGCCTAACATCCAGGAAGGGAGGGGCAGGGGCAGGTGGTGGAAAGTAAAATATTGAAAACCAACAGGCATCCTGACCTACAAAGCAGCAGCTGAATCACCGTTAAATCTTGCACCCCCGAGAAAGCATTTAGGTGAGGTATGTAAACCTGGCCAGTCCCAACAAGAGAGCTGCCTTTGTGCTAAAGGAAAACAGGATACCTGTTGAAATGTTCCACTGCTTTCCACCGATGACGCTAGCTAGTCATCGGCACAAAAAATAGAGGACCAGGTTCACTGACACGGGCACACGCATGTGCGCCTTCCATTCCAGTGGTGTGTGATAATAAATAGAAATGGTGATGAAGCCTTTGAGCGGGAAGAATGGGCGATAATTCAGGCATTGTGCTTTACCCAGAGCTAGAGAAAACGGGAGGATGTGGAGCTGATTAGCTGGACTGGAGCATCTGTAGTCTTGTTAACCTGGAGCTCCATCAAGTGGACTCTATATAGAAAAACACCAACGGGTGGCTAGTGGAATCTGTGGATTTTCTGGCCTTTCCGGAAATCATTCGTCTCATCAGCATGCAGGCCTCAAGGCCACTTCACGGGCTGCAATTGTTCACCCTAAAATGCACAATCTTTGAAGTATACCCCAAAAAGCATGACATGTCGATGCTGCGGTGGCATAGTCAGAGGATTCAGTAGGGCTCCATGTCAATTTCATGTGTGGTGACAGATCCAGATTCGTGGTGGCATAACATGTAAAGGTCCCTTAGTGGATTTTGACAGAGAGCTCCTCGGCAAAATTAGATTGGATTTAGATTTGGTATCCCGCTTTATCACTACCCGAAGGAGTCTCAAAGCGGCTAACATTCTCCTTTCCCTTCCTCCCCCACAACAAACACTCTGTGAGGTGAGTGGGGCTGAGAGACTTCAGAGAAGTGTGACTAGCCCAAGGTCACCCAGCAGCTGCATGTGGAGGAGCGGAGGTGCGAACCCGGTTCACCAGATTACGAGTCCACCGCTCTTAACCACTACACCACACTGGCTCTCTGAACACATTTCCTCTTGTGTCTCAGGTTGTGTTTCTATTGCACACTTTCCCCTGACACTCAAGCTGTATTTTGTAGCTCGCAAAATTCAGGTTCCTGCCTACATGTGACCACTGAGCACCATCTGGGATGTGGCAGCACAAGAATGCAGGGTACGAAACGTCAGGGTACCTATGGCGTCAGCAACAAGAGCAAATAAATCCCTCAAATTTTACCTCAGCCGTTTTCTCCTCCTGGCTACGCCAGCCCTTTTCTGTGAAATTGATTTTGTTTACTCAGTAAGGGCTGAGAATCCAGACGATGGATTTGCCCACCTTTTTGGAGAGGGGCAGTGGGCACATTTGCAAAAAGGTGAAACTGCAGTGGGCATCGCACCTTCCCCTCAACCAAGCACACACCACAATAGACTATTCTAGTCTACTGGTTACAGCATAACACTTCTTTTGAGTCTAATTTCAGAGGGGAGGGAGACCTTGTGGGTGTCAGCAATGGTGGACCTTGGCCCTGTGCGATACCAAAATCCAGCACCTCACCCTGCCTCACAGCTTCCATTGGATGTCACGGTTGCAGCGACATGTGAGCTTTTTTGGTGTGTGTTTTTAAAGAAGTCACGTGTGGCCATTTTCTCCTGACTTTCAACACAATGGCTAAACATAGCACTGTGGTAAAGGGGCATTTGGAAAACTGCAATGGCTGGGGGGGGGGATAACACAGGAGATCTGATTAATGAGAGGCTGAGGAAGGGCAAGGGATTTCCATGCCTTTAATTCATGCGCAGATGAGAAAGATAGGCAATATCTACCCTCCTTAGCAGCCCCGGGACTACAGAGATCATTTCTGTAAAATGCCATTTTCTGTGATCCATCCCTTTAATTTAATTAATTGTCTGCTTTGGGGGTTTTTTATGTGCCTTTTACTTTTACCACAGGGGATGAGGTGTTTTGCTTTGTTTTTGTTTTTAAGGGTATAAAAATGATTCAGTTATTAATTTGAAAACAAGATTAATTAACGTAAAGATGATACGTTATTGTACCAAGCCCGAGAACTACAAAAAACGTGTGGCTGGTTATTATATCTGTGGTTGTATTTTCTCCCGCACATAATTTATGCCGTTGTTCCTTGAAGCGCATTGATAAAACTTTAAAAATAAAACGAGCAAACGATTGTAGAGACGGGGCAGGGGAGGGAGGTGGGGAAAGACTCTGTCAGCCCCAGTTCGGAAGCCCCGGCCTTGCCCTTGGAGAATCCTGCTGCCATCACTTGGCTGCCCAGCTGCCTTCCAGAGCAAAGTGGAGAGACTTGCCTCAGGGGACTCGGTGAAGGAGAAATCTGGTTCTCCCTTTGGGAGAGCACGCGTTGCGGTGGGGGCTAGCAAGCCACCTCCCTGGCAGCTGGGTGGGGTTAGCTAGCTGGCCACAGCTTCAATAGGACCCTGGGGGTGTTGCTGGGGAGAATTAAATGTTGCAATGTGTGAAGGACAGCCCAGCGTCCTTTATATTGCTCTGCACGCAGGGTGATCCTCCTCTTGGCTGCGTGATTCGGATCACCCACCCTCCCTCCCTTTATTTTTGTTGTTGTTCAGTCGTTCAGTCGTGTCCGACTCTTTGTGACCCCATGGACCAGAGCACGCCAGGCACGCCTATCCTTCACTGCCTCCCGCAGTTTGGCCAAACTCATGTTAGTCGCTTCGAGAACACTGTCCAACCATCTCATCCTCTGTCGTCCCCTTCTCCTTGTGCCCTCCATCTTTCCCAACATCAGGGTCTTTTCCAGGGAGTCTTCTCTTCTCATGAGGTGGCCAAAGTACTGGAGCCTCAGTTTCAGGATCTGTCCTTCTAGTGAGCACTCAGGGCCGATTTCCTTGAGAATGGATAGGTTTGATCTTCTTGCAGTCCATGGGACTCTCAAGAGTCTCCTCCAGCACCATAATTCAAAAGCATCAGTTCTTCGGCGATCAGCCTTCTTGATGGTCCAGCTCTCACTTCCGTACATTACTACTGGGAAAACTATAGCTTTAACTATACGGACCTTTGTCGGCAAGGTGATGTCTTTGCTTTTTAAGATGCTGTCTAGGTTTGTCATTGCTTTTCTGCCAAGAAGCAGGCATCTTCTAATTTTGTGACTGCTGTCACCATCTGCAGTGATCACGGAACCCAAGAAAGTGAAATCTCTCACTGCCTCCATTTATTTCCCTTCTGTTTGCTAGGAGGTGATGGGACCAGTGGCCATGATCTTAGTTTTTTTGATGTTGAGCTGCAGACCATATTTTGCGCTTTCCTCTTTCACCCTCATTAAAAGGTTCTTCAATTCCTCCTCACTTTATTTTAGGCCTCTGCATCTGACCTTGCAACTGCCTGTCATGGGGTCATAGGCTTTTGGGGCAGGGGCCTAGTAGGAATTTTGTCCATTTGGCTGATTGGCTGTTGCCATTTGGTTTCCGCCTACTGCAGTAGCAACTAGTCACAACTTGTAAGGTTGGCGGTTAGGCATTGGTTATTGTGTTGGTTACCGGAAGGGTGGTGCCCACCTCCAGAATGATGATGTTGTGCAGGGAATTCCGTTAAAGGAATTCAGGGGCTCGACATGCTTTTGTCCGAACCCCCGGTAGGGGGACAGGGCAACGCAAGAGCCCCTGGGACCTCTGGGGAGAGGGAGGGTTCTGCTCCCGGCCTCCTTAACTCCCCCCAGGTGGCATTCTCCCGTCGCTGACTGAAAGTCAGCTCTGTCCCGGTGGACAGCTAGTCTGAACCAATGCTTACGCAACCACTCACATAATTTGTATTTTAATAAAGTTGTGGCCTAAATTATTGCCAAAAACCCAAACAAAAAATATGTCTGAAGTGTGAATTTTTTGGGGGGGGGTGGCTTGGGGACCTCAACACACAAGTAGACAATAGAGGGAATCGCCATCGGAATGGTGGAGCTCGACTGTGTTGGGGGTCACCATTTGGACTCCGCTTCAGTCAGCAAAATGTCCTGCCAGCCCCTCTCCCGCTCTCCCCCTGGGCCACCCCATCAAATAGTGGGAGAAGGCAGCGTTCCCACCAAGTGAGCCCCAAGGAAGGGGGAGAAGGGCAGACATCGGAAGGGATGGGACTAAGGGAGCAGCCATAAAGAAAAGCCTGGCACAAGGATTTAGGGAGAGCGGAGAGGAGCAGTCGAGTTGCCGCCATTTTGCACAGAGCAGCTCCCTCTGATGTGCTGGCTTGCTTTAGAGGTAGGGAGCTTCATTTCGATTTCATTTGTGCATGGGAACTAATCAATAGCAACAATTTAAAAAAAACACTAAATGCTCAGACTTTCCTGACAGGATGGCTTTGACTGGCATCTTTGCTGTAAGAATGGAGCATGCCAGAATTAATTGCTGGAACCTGCTTGATAGACCTGCATCCAAGTATTTGTGGCAGAGTAACGGCGCTGTGGTCTAAATCACAAAGCCTAGGGCTTGCCCATCAGAAGGTCAGCGGTTCAAATCCCCGCGATGGGGTGAGCTCTCGTTGCTCTGTCCCAGCTCCTGCCAACCTAGTAGTTCGAAAGCACATCAAAATGCAAGTAGATAAATAGGTACCGCTCCGGCGGGAAGGTAAACGGCGTTTCCGTGCGCTGCTCTGGTTCGCCAGAAGCGGCTTAGTCATGCTGGCCACATGACCCGGAAGCTGTACGCCAGCTCCCTCAGCCAATAAAGCGAGGTTAGTAGTATCCATGCGGCTGTTGTCACATACGTAAACAATCTTTTCTGATCCTTTGGAACATCGGTGCCTGTAATTCCTAAAAAGAAAGCTTCTGGTTTTTTTAACAAGTTATTTTAAACATTTTTTTAAATTTCATATTGATTGCCTTGGAACAAACTTAACCCAAGTCCTTGAAAATACTGTACTTTTCCATGTATAAGACAAGGTGTTTTTTTTTACTCTAAAATAATGTTTACAATCGGGACTCGTCTTATACACGGATAGTGCAGAGGGGCGATGGGCGATTGGTTGCAGCGATTGGTGACACCCCTCCTCGCTGGCCGCCCCTGCGGCTCCACCCCGGCAGTGCCGAAAATAGCCTAAAAGGAATTTTTTTTTAAAAAAAAAAGTTTTAAAAGTTTGTTTAAAAGCCCAGTGGGCGGGGCCGCCCCCGGTGTGTCACCCCCAGCAGGGGCGCTGCCCAGGGCCCCCCGCCCCTCCGCCCCCCTTGCAACGCCCCTGATCACCTGCTGCAAAACTAGGTCAGTTCATTTCCTTCTTTCTTTTAAAGAGATACACATTTCTGTGGAACAGTAATGAACCTTAAACTGTAATCACTCAACAGCCTGAGGATCATCTAGTCCAACCCCCCTGCAATGCAGGAATATGCAGCCATCCCATATGGGGATCGAACCTGCAACCTTGGCACTATCAGCACCACGCTCAAACCAACTGAGCTATCCAACTGAGCAAGAAAGGGATAAATTCAGGTAGGTTACCTATGTGAGTAAATGAGCCATTAATTATTTCAAGAGCTCCTTATTTGAATTATGCAAATGTTTGATCACTTCTGCTCTTAATTTTAAGAAATGCAAATCATATTGATAGATCTATGATGAGTCATAATTTGCTGGGATTGCAAGATATTCCTTTTGCATCCCATTATGGTAGATTTGCCTGTCTGGTATATTGGCATTCGTGGTTATTAATGAATTTATTATCATTAAATGCTACTTACTAAGCTGCGTAATACGTTTCGTTATTATGTCAATATTCTGTGTACTTAAAGATGCTACGTAGTCTCTTGACAGAGTGGGGGGGGCATGCAGGAAAAGCCTCTCAAGGTGCCCCTACCAATTAGTATTATTTATTTAGCAAAATGTATAGCCTGCTTTAAAATCACGGGCCTTCCAATAAGGAAGGGCTCTGTGCTGCAGGGAGGAAGCAAAGGCTGAAGCTGAATGGGAGAAAATGGTGGTCACATGGAGCTGGAGAAAAGTGCCAAGGAGAAAATGCTTGCCGTATTTTCCCTTGTATAAGACGATGCTTTTTGCTTAAAAAAAATATGGCAAAAATTGGATGTCATCTTATACACAGATAGTGAATGCAGAGGGAGGGCGTGTGATTAATGGCAGTGGCAGCAGCAAGCAGGAGACTGGCAGCGGCGATTGGGCAGGTGATTGGTGGCTGCGGCAAGGCCTGCTGGCGATTGGCTGCGGCAATTGGGCAGGCGATTGGCGGCTGCAGCAAGTGGGTGGGCTGTTGGTGGCGGCGAGTGGGCAAACAATTGGCGGCTGCAGCGAGGTATGCAATCGGCAGTGGCGGGCAGGGGGGGTGAGCAACTGGTGGAAGTGACCTTCCTCACCCCACTCAAAAAAGCTAAACAACTTAATTTCTTAATTTTGGGTTTAAAAAATAAGGGTCGTCTTATACATGGGGGCGCCTTAGATAGTCATACCTCGTGTTGCGAACGCTCCGTGTTGAGTACGTTCGGGTTGCATACTCCGCAAACCCAGAAGTGAAACACGGAGCATGGATGCTTCTGCGCATGTAGGCGCGGTCCGTGGATGCGCAGAAGCGTTCTGCGCTGTTCGCGCACGCGCATAAGCGCATAAGCGCAACCTCGTGAGATCTCGCGTTTTTGCGCATGTGCGAAAGCGCCGCCTGGGTTGAGCACTGTTCGGGGTGCGAACGGCACCCCGGAACAAATTAAGTGCGCAACCCGAGGTACCGCTGTACATGGAAAAATACGACAACTCCAGGGCCGGCCCACCCATGAGACAAAGTGAAGTGACCGCCTCAGGTAGCAAGATCCCTAGCAGCAGCAGATTCCGATGTAGATCTATATTTCCCACCCACCCCTTGTTCCTGAAGTGGATATTCACTCACTTTCTTTCCAAGTGGGAAGGGAGGAGCCGTTTTGTGGTTTGCCTCAGGTGCCAAAATGTCTTGGGCTGGCCTTGTTTAACTCTTTCCCCGCCAGCCGTTTTTCTCCACAAAATAGCCCCCTCCCATCCACACACACACACACACACACACACACAAACACACACACACACAGCAGTGCCAGACGCAGCCAGAACTTCATTGTGTTATATGCGTTTGCATATAAAGTTCAATTGGAAGACTCTAGTGAGGTGTCTGAGCATGACTTGAGTAAGTTGCGCTATGTGCAGAGGGGAATGGGTAGAAGAGAACAGGGTCCTTCAGGCCCAATGCCTCAGTGCGGATGAGCGTTTTTAGGTGAAGTCGCTCGGAGTAGGGAGGGCTTAAGCCTGCATGTCCCCTCACTGGCTGTGGTGTGGAACCAACACAATGTCAATTTGGGTGAAAATTCGTTTTAAAAATTGCTGCTGCTGAGACTCATTAACCATTCTTTGATGTTGCAGGTTCAGAGGCCAGGGTAATGAAAATCCCCCTGTACAAATTTTGGTGAAAATGCCTAAAACGCAACGATTCCCACAATCGTTTTTCTTTGATAATCTTGGTGCTGCCTGCTGTAGTCTAGTGAATATTCTTATGAACTGAAATTGATGAAAACCCCCTTTTAAAACTATCATTTTCTACAAGGGGGCGGTGGTTTCGCCTGCTCGGAATTAACGGTTCTGTGGTTTTGGGTGTGTCCCGCTACATCTGTCTGCTGTTGAGTAGATGGCGTACGACGGATTTTGCTTTCCTGTGTAACACATATGTAGAGTTTAAGTACCATTATGCATCATCACATAGAACAAGAGGCTAGCTTAATAGATGATAATTGGTGAACTGACAACCACTTCTCAATCTCATTGTGGGCTCTTAAGGGACTGTGAACAGGTGGCGTGCATCGTTATATTAACAAAATCAAATAATAACTCGCAAAATGCACTTGGTGGAAACTCAGTTCACTTCAATTAGATGGCCTTAACCTAGCAGTCAGAAGGTGATGACTCGTAGCCCTCTCAGATCACAATTGTATCTGTGTCATCAGTTGTGTAGGGGAAGTAGATGACACTCAAATCTAAAACTCCAGGACCAGAGGGACGACGTGGTGGAGAAAGAGTGGAAGACTTTTAAATTGTATTTAAAAGATCATTGTATGATTGAAAGTTAGATATAATTTGAGGATAAGACAGGTTGTAGAGTAGAAGATAGATGATTAAGTTGGAAGATGATAAGGATTAAGATAAGATATAAGTTTAATTAATTAGACAATGATATAAAATAAGAGGTATGAGATATTAATGAATTTTGTTGTTAGAAAATAGATAGAATTATAGGAAATTTTGGATTGAAGTTACAAAAAAAAGGTATTTAAAAGGGACGCAGGAGGAGGAGACAGGAGGAAGTCCCACTACGATGTGAGGAAGTATCATTATTTTTAAGAAATGTAATAAGTTGTTGTTTTTGTTGTGTTTTTGTGTTTGTTGTTATTGTAGTTACGTTTTTTTCTCTATGTATGTTTTTAGTTAAAAATGTAATAAATATTAATTTAAAAAAAAAAAAAAAGATGACACTCAAATCTGCTTTTCTGTCCCCTCCTTCCTGAATGGCAAACTGGAATCACTTCTGTGTTGATCTCCCAGAAAGAATAAGGTCAGATTATGGACACCATCTCTTGAAAGGGACAGCGGGCCATAGATGATGGTTTATTATCCTCATGGAGATTGCTTGTAAACTTCCTATGTAGTCATGGGAAGTCGGTGAGTTTTAGTGTCTGGCTGCAAAGTAAAGACAAAATTAACATGGATTTCTAGCCAGTGTTTTCTCCCATGTATTATTATATTAACCTATCAAATTTCTACCCTGCTCTTCTTCCCGAAGGACCCCAGGGTAGCATTGGGTGTAAGGAAAATATTGTATTACCACTAGGTTGCATAGGAATTCCAGAAGATTACGTGGGAACAATGGCTGGTGTTTGGCCCTCCGGATGTTGGTGAACTACAACTCCCATACCTAGACTCTGGTTAGTGATCTTGAGTCAAATAACTTGAGCGTGCATGGAGTGCTCTGGTCCATGGGGTTCACGAAGAGTCAGACACGACTGAACGACTGAACAACAACAAATTAAACGTTAAAAACTGATTTTAGCTTCATTAGTTCTGGAATAATAATAATAAAAATAATAAAAATAATAATAATAAGTTATTATTTATACCCCGCCCATCTGGCTTAGTTTCCCCAGCCACTCTGGGCGGCTTCCAACAAAATATTAAAATACAACAATCCATCAAACATTAAAAGCTTCCCTAAGCAGGGCTGCCTTCAGATGTCTTCTAAAAGTCTGGTAGTTGTTGTTCTCTTTGACATCTGGTGGGAGGGCGTTCCACAGGGCGGGTGCCACTACCGAGAAGGCCCTCTGCCTGGTCCCCTGTAACTTGGCTTCTCGCAGTGAGGGAACCGCCAGAAGGCCCTCAGCGCTGGACCTCAGTGTCCGGGTAGATCGATGGAGGTGGAGATGCTCCTTCAGGTATACTGGACCGAGGTTTAGAAGGGTCCTCTGCTTCTCTGTATTGCTCTTGCGGTCCATGGCAGTGTGATAAAAGGGCATGCTTGTCAGGCATGGGGAAGTGACTTTGCTTTTAAAAGTATGTTGCGTGCCTTTCTCTGAAGTAGGCGCAGGACCTTTTTTTTCTTTTGGACAGTTCCAAGCGCAGGAAAGTGCCATTACGAATTTGGTTACAATTCCTGTTGCGGCTGCTTTGTCAGGGTTCAGCCTTTCCCAGGACTCTGTGGTCTCCTCAGCAGATGAGTGAGGGGGTGTCAAGGGCTGGCGGGACACTGAGGAGTGGTGACCGCCTAGGAGCATCTGAGATACATGGGACTGATGGACGTGCCTTTCCCTATCTTGTAAGTGTATTTTTTAAATCTTTTTTAAAAAAATATATTTTTACTAAAGATTTCTTGGTTTACAAAAGTATGAGCAATGTCTCTTTTTTCAAGTTACATTTTTTACACATCAGTTTCATTTGCTGAAACGTTAGTATTACATTAGGAAGAAAAGGGGGAAGAGGTGGAGGGGTGAACGGTGAAAGGGGTGGGGTCGGATGGCAACGCTTCTATTCTGCTTGGTGTACATGTTGGGTTTTGTGTAAGCGTCACTTGTGTGGGTTCTCTTTACTATTCACTTGTATTCCTTTGGTGGTGAGAGAGGTTGGGGTTGGGGTTGGGTGTGGTTGCTTGTTTGTGATTGGCTGTGATGAACTTTGTTTTCGTTTGTGAGTGGGGTGTGTGGGGTGTGTGTGTGTGTGTGTGTGTGTGTGTGTGTGTGTGTGTTTGGATCAGATTAGCCAGATTGATTCAAATGCTGTCGACGGGTTCTTGTCGTCGTCTTGTTGGGCTGTGTGTATGTGATAAAGGGGGACCAAACCGGGGTGAAGGCGTCTTCTTCTATTTGTCCCCGTGTCGGTTTCAGTTTGTTGGTTAGTTTTTCTAATAAGGCTGTTTCCCATACTATTTGATACCATTGGTCTATGCTTGGCCCTCCAGCTGTTTTGGGACTACAGTTTCCATTATTCCTGACCACTGGTCCTGTTATCTAGGGATGATGGGAGTTGTAGTCCCAAAACATCTGGAGGGCCAAGTTTGGCCATGCCTGGTCTATACTTACTCCTCACAGGTCTCTCCAGTGTTTAGCTAGGATGCTTCTGGCTGCTGAGAGTAGGTGGGTTATGAGCTCTTTGTGTTGTGAATGGGCATTATTGTCTTGTAAGTGTACTTTTTGGTGATAAAAAGTTAATTCCTCAACTCTGGACATTCCTTGCCTGACAGCGCCGTGACAGGGAAGCAAGATAGTCCACCAAGAATCCGTGCAGCCAGTGCCCTTGAGGACCGGAAGCATCCAGCTATCCCTGCCCCACAAGCGGAGGTCCATAAATGAGCTGCTTCTGTTCCTCACCAGCTCCTATCTCCCTGAAGGCCACAGGGGCAGAGGAGGAAGTGGGCCAGGCAGGAGCAACAGAGCCACTGCCGGAGTGCCTGGGTACCAGGAAGCTCCTTGTGGGGAGGAAGAAATGTATGGAAGCACCTGCTCAGGTCAGGGTCAGGCTAGCAACCTGCTGATCTATGGCTGCATGCATTTGTTCATTATCCATTTATAGACCGCTTGCTCTCTTATGTTGTGAACCAGCCCGAGATCTACGAATGAAGGGTGGTAGACAAATTTAATAAATAATGATAATTATGCAGTTCACAATCTATATCTTTGTCTTCTATCCATGCAATAATTGCAATGAAACCATGTCACCCAACTCATGTAACAAAATACAAAAACAATATCCGTATTCACAAGGTGGTATAATATTGGCAAACAAACCTTGCTCAATAAGTAAACAGCCCGTTTGCAAACACATCCCCCACCTCAAAGCCCCCACAGTCCTTCTCCAGTCACTTGTTTTCAACCGGTGCAACAATGGCACATGGAAGATGAGGATAGAAGGCTGGTCTCTGCCAAATCTCAATTAAATTCTACTCAAATCCATATGTACACATAAGGTAAAGGTAAAGGGACTATGGGGTTGCGGCGCTCATCTCACTTTACAGGCCGAGGGAGCCGGCGTTTGTCCGCAGACAGCTTCTGGGTCATGTGGGCAGCATGACTAAGCCGCTTCTGGCGAACCAGAGCAGCGCACGAAAACGCCGTTTACCTTCCCGCCGGAGCAGTACCTATTTATCTACTTGCACTTTGACGTGCTTTCGAACTGCTAGGTTGGCAGGAGCAGGGACCAAGCAACAGGAGCTCACCCCGTGGCAGGGATTCGAACCGCTGACCTTCTGATCGGCAAGCCCTAGGCTCTGTGGTTTAGACCACAGTGCCACCCGCGTCCCCTATGTACACATACAGTGTGTGTGAGAAAATGGGGGGTGGGATGGAGTGAGAGGGTTGGGACGAGTACAAAGCCCATCTAATAGTTTGTGATTCACTTGAACTAGCAGGAATGAAATTTTCTTTTCCATTGGATTAATGAGTAAATCAACTCCTGAGAGGTATTGGGAAGGGAGAGGGGGGGAAGCAAGACACAAAATGTTATCCTCCGCTCCATCTTTCACACCAAGTGTCCCAGAGAGGCTTCACGGCACAGAACTAAGCCAAGACCCAGAAATGAAAAAGTAGAGACAAGTGCTCCACGTAGTAGCAAATCGATGGCGGAGATTCAGGCAATCACTCAACCAGAGGGTGTAAATGCCGTGAGGGGACTAAGGTATGAGATTGGCAGGCACAGGGAGCCTGGCTTTCAGGGAGCAATGAGTGGGTGGGCTTCTCCTTTCCTCTACAATTTATTGTAGAACCATTTATTGCAGCATTTGGCAATGAAGCTGTGTTTAAGATACACACACACACACACACACACACACACACTGGTGTGTCCTGTAAAGCCTCTCTCAACATTGCTGAAAATGGGGATTTGCCTTGTGCGACGAACCTCCACTTCAGACTCTCCCCTTGTTACTAAGTGAATTTTTAATCAGGTGTTCTGGGTCAAATTACAATGCACCCCACCTGTCCCTCTGAGGTCCGTCTGTTATTGCCCTTCCCTTTGATTAATAAACTGGGAATTTCTTAGTAATGGGAGTTTTCCTGTCCAGCGGCCATGGCTGGTTATATCCTCTGCTCTGGGCTTCAGGGGTTAACCTCTCCTTTGCCTACAGTTCGGGGTCTTTCTTTCATTAGATCCCTCACTATATCAGTTGGCTAAGCCCTCTTAGCAACTCTGTGGCAATACCAGGTTTTCCGCCCGCTAGCCCCTCCTGAGGGAACTCCAAGACACAAACTATCGCCTTTCAGGTTAGTTTTGCCCTTTCCCTGAGTTCCCCTCCTCAAGAGCCTATATAACTCGCTGGACCAAATGAACGACAATATTTTCTTGGCTCAACAACAAGAGATCTTTATTTATTACAGAGCATAACGGTTTCAGTATTGGTTCATAAGCTTAGTTTCTTAACAGTGTAGATTCTTCCTTTCAGCAACATAAACACATCTTCAACAATCCTAACCTAACCTAAACCTAACCTGGCCCCACACCCTCCTTCTTCCAGTCACCACTCTCCTCACACTTAACGGCTGCTCCCTCCTTTTAAAGAGCGGAATGTCCCGCCTCCCAAGGGGTATCTGCCACTCAAACTGGGGAGCCCATTAACTCCTAAAACACCGTGGGTCTCCGAACAGCCCCTAACTTAGATCTGATTCATTACACCTTGCAACTAAGGCTGGGCAGAACTGTCAAAAATCTCTCAATTTCTCATTGTTCCAGTCTTCACTTCTCCACATCCAGTTGTGTGTGTGTGTTTTAAAAAGTCCTCATGAAAATTCATCAGCGTATTAGTACACCTTTGTCCCAAGATGCACATATATACATGCATTTCCCCCCTGATATGCACACTTTTGCAAATCAATTTCCACTCCCATAACAGATTTTTGTATATAAGTTTCACTAAAGTATACATTACTGGGCTGGAAAGTGCATTGTGGAAGTGGTACAACTGTAGATTTCAACGAATATCTGTGTTTTATTTTGCATATTGTTTTGGAAGGTGCAAATTAGGTTGGTTTGCTTTTAAAAATGAATGGAATCTAATTACACAAACACATGTCCCTTTCATTCCGGTATAGACAAAAGCTGCTCGGCATTGCTCTTAGAGACGAAGAAGGAATTCGATAAACTGCGCATTGATAGCCAAATTTATCAAATTGGCACTTTCCCAAACAATATGCAAGCCCGAAACAGAGCCGTCCTTCAAAATTTTCACTTACCTGAATTTTGCAAAGAAGCTCTCCAACCCAAACCATGGGTGGATTAGAACATTTTGTTAAGGATGTGATTCTGTGAGGAATTCCTGCTTCCCAGACAGAAATATCTTCCCTCTCTTCCTCCTGCATGCTGTTCTGGGAGTTTCCTCAACTACCTCCCCACCCCCAGCAGATTTGGGGGAGATGTGGGGGCACACGGGGGGGGGAGAGAGTAGGGAAACCCCATTGCACTAGCAGGAGTTATTGTGCTGACTTCAGAACAGGTTAATTGAATCTGACCCAATGCTCGTACATAAAGGACTGCCTCTCCTGGTATGTCCCAGGTAGGACCTTAAGGTCCTCAAATAATAACTTTTTGGAGGTCCCGAGCCACAAGGATGCTAGGTTGGCTTCAACTAGGGCCAGGGCCTTCTCAGTACTGGCCCCGACTTGGTGGAACGGTCTGTCACAAGAGACCAGGGCCCTGCGGGATTTGGCATCTTTCCGCAGGGCCTGCAAGACGGAGCTGTTCCACCTGGCCTTTGGGTTGGTTTCAGTTTAACCCTGATGTTTCATTCTTTTGGTGTGGTTGCTTGGGCTACTTAAAAATGAGGCTGCAGTCTAAATTAAATTTTAAATTTTAAATTGTATTTTAATCTGTATTTCAATGAATTGTTTTATGTTTTTGTTGTGATTTTATTGGTGTTAGCCGCCCTGAGCCCAGTTTGGCGGGGAAGGGCGGGGTATAAATGAAAATTTATTCTTCTTATTATTATTACTAAAACCCATTTACTAGAGGAAAGTGTGCATAAAAATAAAGAACCTCTTGAAAACAACATACGGAAATGCATTACACTAGGGGGAACTGCTTGCAGAAATGTGTCCCTGAGTCAAAACAAACACATAAAAATGAGAAATTCACACTGAATGCTGATGAGTTTTAATGAGGATTAAAAAAAAAAATCACAGATGTGGAGAACTAAATTTAAGATTGGAAAAAAGAGAAACTGAGAGAACCAGAACAGAAAGATCCTTCAATACCTAATTGATGTAAATGACCCTTTGGGTTACAACCTGCTTTTTATGGTCCCACAAGTAATTTACCGTATTTTTCGCTCCATAGGATGCTCCGGACCATAGGGCGCACCTTGTTTTTAGAGGAGGAAACAAGAAAAAAAATATTTTTCTGGTTTTCCTCCTCTAAAACCCATGTTTTTTGTTTGTTTTTTAGAATCAGCTCACAGTTTTGCAGCTTTTTTGAGGATCAGTTCAGATTTGTACAGCTTTTGCAAAGGGGGGAAAGCATTGCTTACAAACCAGTAAGCACCAGTACAAACCAGTACAGACCAGTAAGCACCAGCAGGTAATAGGAAGCAAGAGGAAAGCAAACCAGTACAAACCAGTAAGCACCAGTAGAAACCAGTACAGACCAGTAAGCACCAGTACAAACCAGTACACACCAGTACAAACCAGTACAGACCAGTAAGCACCAGCAGGTAATAGGAAGCAAGAGGAAAGCAAACCAGTACAAACCAGTAAGCACCAGTAGAAACCAGTACAGACCAGTAAGCACCAGTACAAACCAGTACGCACCAGCAAATAATAGGAAGCAAGAGGAAAGCGAACCAGTACAAACCAGTAAGCACCAGTACAAACCAGTACGCACCAGTACAAACCAGTACAGACCAGTAAGCACCAGCAGGTAATAGGAAGCAAGAGGAAAGCAAACCAGTACAAACCAGTAAGCACCAGTACAAACCAGTACAGACCAGTAAGCACCAGTACGCACCAGCAAGTAATAGGAAGCAAGAGGAAAGCCAAACAGTATAAACCAGTAAGCACCAGTACAAACCAGTACAGACCAGTAAGCACCAGTAGAAACCAGTACGCACCAGCAAGTAATAGGAAGCAAGAGGAAAGCCAACCAGTACAAACCAGTAAGCACCAGTACAAACCAGTACGCACCAGTAAGCACCAGTACAAACCAGTACGCACCAGCAAGTAATAGGAAGAAAGAGGAAAGCCAACCAGTACAAACCAGTAAGCACCAGTAGGTAATAGGAAGCAAGAAGAAAGCAAATCAGTAAGCACCAGCAAGTAATAGAAAGCGAGAGGAAAAGTAACAGAAAGCCCCAAATGGCTGAAAAACTCAATTTCCCAGGATCCTCAGCCCTTGCAAAGGAACTACTGTGCAAGGGGCCTGGGCGGGGCAGGAAGGGAGCTAGCTCTCTTATCTCCCTCCCAGATCTCCTGCAATCAGCTGTTGAGCGGGTTCCTTTCAACACTCTCTTTCCCTCTTGTTGGCCTTTAGCTCTTTCTAAAACAGAAAAAGCAGGATCTGCCTTTCCCCCCTGGGCAATTTGGCTCCAGGGACCATGCATTCGCTCCATAAGACGCACAGACATTTCCCCTTACTTTTTAGGAGGGGAAAAATGCATCTTATGGAGCAAAAAATAAGGTAGTTTTGCTTAAAAAAAAACAAGTTCATCTTAAAGGAAGCACACATTAGATACCGAAATTCTGGGTAGTTTATTCAAGCTCCAGCTCAAAAAGGCCTATGGAGGTCTACGGAGAAGTAAGCCCCATTGATTTCAGTTGGGGTTTACTGCCAGGCAAGTGGATCCCAGATCAATGAATTCCTAGGTGAAGATGAATTGCAATTGGCAGCGATGGGAACAAAGGATGGTTCACTTTTGCAAGCTGCTTTGCTCCTGGTCTGTTGCTGCAATAGGGAATGAGCAGGAAATATTAAAGATGGACTTTCCTTCCAGCAGTGGGTAGTTTATCAAACTGCAGATCCCTCTCCTCCTCCTCCTCTGGCTCCATCAGCATCTCAAAAATGCACCTTCGACGAGGCTCTGATTATATGCTAATTTATTTGAATTTAATGAAATAATTCATCAGTTAAAGGACAGGTGGTTAATCAACCAAAAAGTCCTTAATCAAGTGGCAGCCTTAAGAGTGCAATCCCAGACATGCCTACTCGGAAGTAAGCCTCATCGGGTTTGTTCCGACTTACTCCCAGGGAAGCGCATACAGGATTGAATCCGTAATAATAATTGCTGCAGATGACAAAGTTACAACCTAGATGCAAACATTCTCAGCAGTTAATCTTTCCGTAAACAATATTGGTTTTGTACCCCTTTATTGTGTTCGTCATGCAGTTACCTTTTCATCAGTGATACAGGTAGCAGCGTGAGCTTGCCTTTCCTTTGTTCTGTTTTTTCCCCCCAGTGCCATTACCACATCGGTTAAGCGTATTTCTTTTTTACTATGGTATCTGTGAATTGTTTTGGCTTCGTATCATTCTGCCATAATTATTGGCATTGTTACTGCTATTTGATTCCCGCATCGCAGGAAGTTGAGCTAGATGTTCCTCATGGTTCCTTCTACGATTCTATGATTCCACTGATGTTGGGGATATTTTGTTACCTTTAAAAGGTAAAGGGACCCCTGACCATCAGGTCCAGTCGTGTCCGACTCTGGGGTTGCGGCGCTCATCTCGCTTTATAGGCCAAGGGAGCCGGCGTTTGTCCGCAGACAGCTTCCGGGTCATGTGGCCAGCATGACAAAGCCGCTTCTGGCGAACCAGAGCAGTGCACGGAAACGCTGTTTACCTTCCCGCTGGAGTGGTCCCTATTTATCTACTTGCACTTTGATGTGCTTTCGAACTGCTAGGTGGGCAGGAGCTGGGACCGAGCAATGGGAGCTCACCCCGTGGCAGGGATTCGAACCGCCGACCTTCTGATCAGCAAGCCCGAGACTCTGTGGTTTAACCCACAGCGCCACCTGGGTCCCCTTTGTTACCTTTAAATATGCATTATTTCTGTTATCGACTTGCTTCCTCCCCGCCCCCGCCCCCGCCCCCGCCCCCGCCCCCATTATTTGTTTCTTTGCCCTGCTTCTATTTTGGGTGGAGGGAGATATAATCTGTTGTGCACGTTGGATGCAGACAGCCAGTACTGAGATCTCAGAGTAACAGCAAAAGCGCCTACCCCTGTCCTAATAGTGTCCTATGGTCTCCTGATCGCCAGAACCCTGGACAGATCCCAGCCAGAGACTTCTGACTGTTGTTGCGATTGTCGCTGGACGCTGCGATCATGACATGAGCACACTAATTCTGATTTGTCTCTTCGCAGCAGCAAGACGCAAGCACAAAACGTAATGTTGCCCCCCCCCCGAAAGTGCTCCACAAATTGCACGAGTGTCGCTAACAACTACTGAGTATGTCAGAAGAGTTCAATAATTTCTCATTTGGCGACGTGAGCACTTGGATGGGCTTGGATAACTTGATTACAGGTTTCGGTGAAATGCTGACTCTGATTACTAATTGGAGAGTCCAGAGATAAAGGGGTTGGTCGGGGAACTCTCTGTTCTGCCTTCCTGTCCCCACTCATGGAGGCAATTAGTGTAATTATCGGTGAGGTTTAGGGGTTGCAGCCTATGCTCCTCTCTGTACTGAGGAGGCAGGGCAAACAGGACTTTGTAGAAAGGAGCTGATCCAGGGGTTCAAGAGGGCCTGTGAACCTGCTTTCCACCGAGTCTGCCCAGCAACCCTTCAGGACTTCCCGTAATAACTGACAATCTCAGGCAAAGGAAGGTCTTTCCTGTTGCCCAAGAAGACCCTTTTAGGTGGAGATTATTGAACCTGGGGTCTTATCCACCCAAAGGAGGTGCTCAAGTGACATGGACCCCTCAAGAAACTGAGACACCTCAAAATGCAGATAAGGAATTATTGTTGGGAAATAATTTCCTATGCTGAAGGCTATAGTGTACACCGAAAAATTTTACAAATCACTTGGGAAGACAGGCGAACTAATACCAGTGTACTGGAAGAAGCAAAGATCACCAGTGTCGAAGCAATGATTCTTCAACATCAACTTCGTTGGACTGGTCATGTTGTGCGGATGCCTGATGATCGTCTCCAAAGCAACTACTCTATTCCGAACTCAAAAATGGAAAGCATAATGCTGGTGGTCAGCAAAAGAGGTTTAAATCTTTAAAAATGTAGTATGAACACCAACAATTGGGAAACACTTGCCTGTGAGCGCTCCAGTTGGAGAACAGCCTTTACCAAAGGTGTCATGGGCTTTGAAGACACTCAAACTCAGGACGCAAGGGAGAAACGCGCTAAGAGGAAGGCACGCTTGGCAAATCCACATCGTGATCAACTCCCGCCCGGAAACTAATGTCCCCACTGTGGAAGGACGTGTGGATCCAGAACTGGCCTCCACAGTCATTTACGGACTCATTGTTAAAACTGTGTTCATGGAAGACAATCTTACTTGGCTATGAGTGATCGCCAAAGAAGAAGGCGACACACCACAGTCACATTTAAATTCATGCCTCCCCACTCTAAGAATCCTGGGAACTGTAGTTTATCTCCCCCAGAGCTACAGTTCCCAGCTCCTTAAGAAACAGCAGTTCCCAGGAGTGCTCGGGGGATACAGCCCCCTCATGCAGTAGTGCCATCTCAAAATGCACATGGGGATTTGTCGCCAGCCAGTCTTTCCCCATCGAAAGGTCTCCCCTGTAGAAGCTGCTTATGCATCAGAGAGCAGGCCTGAAGCTTCGGAGAACCATGGCTGGCAAAGGTTGGCACTGCGACCTCCCCCAGG
Organism: Lacerta agilis; assembly: GCF_009819535.1. Lineage (NCBI taxonomy): Eukaryota > Metazoa > Chordata > Lepidosauria > Squamata > Lacertidae > Lacerta > Lacerta agilis. The sequence goes on from NC_046312.1 coordinate 125,901,953, forward strand.
GGCCTTTACTGTTCTACACACTCCTCTAGCCTTCGTCTTCATGTCACAACAATACAGTGTTTGAGAAATTATGCAAAACAGATGGGGGGCAGCAGTTGCTGACACGTTTTGATTTGCTCTCCTAATGAGAACATAGTCATTCTTCCGTTTCCAAATTGGGAGTTTTGAACTCCTCTAAGCTACTATAAGCACTCTAAGCTCCAGTACTTTGGCCACCTCATGAGAAGAGAAGACTCCCTGGAAAAGACCCTGATGTTGGGAAAGATGGAGGGCACAAGGAGAAGGGGACGACAGAGGATGAGATGGTTGGACAGTGTTCATGAAGCGACTGGCATGAGTTTGGCCAAACTGCGAGAGGCAGTGAAGGATAGGCGTGCCTGGCGTGCTCTGGTCCATGGGGTCACGAAGAGTCAGACACGACTGAACGACTGAACAACAACAACAACAACAAGCCACTATACTTTTGATTTTGAAAGTTGCTTCTTGCAGGCACATCTGGACAGGTGCTCTGAATTCTGGCCCTTAATATGCTCAGGGAAGAGGTGTACATGGGAGAAGAGTTAGGAGCGTAAGTACTAATTGGTCCCACTATGAGAACTCCTTGCATGCTTAATTGCAAAGACGTTGCAATTTACATCTCCGATTCCATCTGTGGGTGTCTAGCCACATCTTGGTAAAGAGAATCGTGAACCATGAAAATATCCATTTCTCCTATCTCTAAGTAAGGTAAAGAGTTTGGGAAATGTCAGGTTATTTATAGGTTTGCTGTTATTTTCTAGTATGTGATCTCTAACTGGATAGACATGAAAGGGATTTTGAAACCACCTCATCTCTGCCCTGTTGGAGGCGGGGGGAGGCGGGGGGGACTTCACCATCAAATACATTCCAGCTATTATTTACGACTCTGAGTCCAAGGCTAGAGCACATCACAAAAAGACATGCTCTTTGACCATAAAAGAAGCAAAGCCTTTTGGATTCTTACATACTTCTAGTATGATGGCTTGAAACGGCTGAAACTTATTATTTTCCTTATTTTAGTTTATGAGAAACAGAATAAGAAAGAAGAACAAATATTCTTTATTGAATGTATTACACGCATCAGCTAAAATGAGAGGCACGCGGTATTTCAGAAGACGTCCCCAGAGTGGCTGGGGAGACCCGGCCAGATGGGCGGGGTATAAATAATAAATTATTATTATTATTATTATTATTATTATTATTATTATTATTATTATTATTATATTCCCCAAACTGCAAAATCAGGTTCTTCAGAATCAAGTGTACAATTCCCTATTTAAAAGATTGTAAAAATTTGTAAATCACTTACAGGTGTGACAAAATACTTGCAGAGTAATAGAAAAATAACGATAGATGGTGACAGTACGTAAAGGTCATTAAGCATATGAAATTGAGGGAAAGCGTAAGAACGATGAAGGTTAGAAAACTAAGGTGGAGAAGGAAGGAAGTCTGAAAACTCGGCGGAGTTTAGGTTATAATGTAAAAATCATAGTTAACAAATATGTATTTATTTTTTATTTGTTGTATGTTTGTGTTTGTGTTTTCGTTCTGTTTTGTTATTTGAAAATAAAAAGCATTTCAGAATCAAGTGTACAATTCCCAACAGTATAATCAATTGTCCGAGGGAAGGAAGGAAGGAAGGAAGGAAGATGAAAGAAAGAAAGAAAGAAAGAAAGAAAGAAAGAAAGAAAGAAAGAAAGAAAGAAAGAAAGAAAGAAAGAAATGATAGACCTTTTGACCAGGATGGTACAAAGAACTGACAAGCACACACAGAAGATAAACCCACTGCAGAAGAGAATGGTTGCTTTTTAATCGGAGCAGTCCCTTGACTTCTCAGCTGTGGCAAAATGATGGAGAGAAAAGAAGAAGTGATACTTCCATGTCGAGAGGACAGAGCGTTGGACACAGGCTTGGGAACTGCTGAGGGAGGATGGTTAAATCCATCAAGTGCTTCCTCCTGTCATCTGGTCAAGATGTCTGAGGGAAGAACAATATGGCAGGAGGTGCCTTGCCCACCTGTTCCAGATGCTGTAACTCTTCGTCTGCCCCTAGATCTGATATGAAGAAGAAGAAGAAGAAGAAGAAGAAGAAGAAGAAGAAGAAGAAGAAGAAGAAGAAGAAGAGTGCCCCAGGCGAATGAATGAAAGGCAACCAGTACCACCATTGACATCAGTGAGGGAGGAGGGTGGCTTCATCTTCTATCCACTTCAAGGAGGGTTCTAACCGCCATCCTGTCAACTGTCCGAGGGAAGAATGGGCAAAGAAGGATGTTGACAAGCTGGAAGGTGCGCAGAGGAGGGCAACCAAGATGATCAAGGGTCTGGAAACGAAGCCTTAAGGAGGAACAGTTGAAGGAGTTGGGCGTGGTTTAGCCTGGAAAAGAGGAGACTGAGAGGAGGTATGATAGCCATCTCTTCAAATATCTGAAGGGCTGTCACGTGGAAGAGGGAACAAGCTTGTTTTCTCCTGCTCAGGAGGGTAGGACCTGAACCAATGGCTTCAAGTTACAAGAAAGGAGATTCTGACTGACCATCAGGAAGAACTCTCTGATGGTAAGAGTTGTTTGACAGTGGAACGGACTCCCTCAGAAGGTGGTGGACACTCCACCCTTGGAGGGTTTTAAGCAGAAGTTGGATGGCCATCTGTCATGGATGCTTTAGTTGAGATTCCTGCATCGCAAGGGGTTAGACCAGATGACTCTCGGGGTCCCATCCAACTCAAAATTCTATGAATACATGATTCTGTGATTCTTAAGTTTGCCCTGAGACAACTATACATGCAAGTTAGCATATGCAAATGAACGAAAAGGGGAAATATGGAAGTGAAAGACTTGAGATACTCCCTACTTGCTAGGGAACCTTTCTCTGCAAGTTGGAGCTATCAGAATAAAAGCTGTCAAGATAATTGAGGGGGAAGCAATTTCCTAAAGAGTAATGAGATAAAGTGAGGGGGAATGTATATTCTCTTTCCAGAGCTGGGGGAAAGCGAGCTACTGCGTATTGGGAGATCCTAGCGAGACATTGTGACATACATCACTCTGGCGCAGAGGAAAAGCAACCTCGTTTTGATATTGGTAGTGGAATCAGAAGCAGAAGAATCAGAATCAGAAGATGGAACGAGTGCAGGTGGACTGAGATAAGTGTGACTTCTCCACGGTGGTGTTTACACTGTCAGCAATATTCCACCGGGAAAACAAATCCTGCCACAGAGAGGTGAGGGAAATCTGTACAGTACTTGGATGGTAATGGAGGGGAATTCAGAGAGCTAACAAAAAAGCACAACCAAAGACAGGAAATGCTACCAAATATGAACACAGGCAGCTCTTTGGGAAAGTAATAAAGATATTTTGCTGGCTGGCTTTTTCTATTTCCTTATCTCCTCCTTTCAGCTTTGCCACAACTCCGTCACCGTAACTATTTCCTGAGCTGAGAGTGTTAATTGGTTTAATGGACAGATTGATCAACAAAAGCTCTAGTTGATTAATTAGTGGCAGCCCATTTTAAGTGATGAGGGTGCAAATTAAGGGTAGACGTGTTTATTTTTCGAGGCTATTTTAGTTCCGGCATATTATACTAATCTAGGGAAGCGGGAAGAAATATATGAAGGTTGGCCTTACCTTCTGACTATGAGCGATCAATTTTGTTTGTTAAGCGGTCAAAAATGTTCTACCTCCTTCAGCATCTCAAAGGGTCACCTGAGGTTTGTAAAGACAAAACATAATTTTGATTTAATAAATTCATTTTTATTATAGTGAAAACACTTGATTTCATTGGCGCAGACTACTGTGATTTATAGCTTGCCTGGTGATTGATTAACAGAGCAATCCAGAACCTATTTGCATGGGGCTGGGGCTGGATTGGGTGGAGGTCTCCCTCTGCCCAGCCCTGCTGAGCTCCATTACCCTCCCAGGCAGCTTAGAGCCTGGGGAGTGGTGGTGAGACAATGATGAGTGGTCAGAGGGAGAAGACAGGGAAGAAGAGATGTCAGGAGCTGAATATGTAACAAGGCTTAGTGAGCTGGGAGAGTCCGTTGCAGAGAAAAGTGCAGAATCAGAGACAGAACCTGAAGCAGGAGAGTGCAGGGTTGTTGTTTTTAAAGTCGGAACTCACTGGAACTCAGTTCTGGCACCTCTCAGGTGGGCACCGTTGCCATTATAAGAGAACGAGGGAGGCGTTCGTGGTGAATTTTGGTACCTCTTTTTCTCAAAAAACAGCACTGGGCGAGTGGGAGGAGGGAGGCCAAAAGGCAGAGATGATTTGGGCTGGTGAAGAGTCATGGTTATCTCTCCCTCTTGCTGTGACAAGCTTCCCTTCTCACCTGACTCCCAGAACTAGGAGAGGCATGAAACGGATGGAGCAAAGGCAGTCTGCATGCAGGCGCCGTCTCTGATTGCTTGGAAGAAGCCCTGGAGAGGAGGAGACAGGTGGTTGTGGGGAGGCAAGGACTTTTAGTCTCAGCATCCGACTTCATCAAGTAAGACCTACAGAAAACAAACTGTTGTGGTCATTAGACCTGGCACTCTGCCAAGACTGTGAAGATACTGTTTTTGCAGATGAAGAGTTAACTCCAACTTCAACTGCATGATTTGCTGGCTGGCCGGCTTGTTCTGTGACAGCTCCTCTTCCCACCCGCCGAACACGCAGCAGAGTTTACCGGGGCAAGGAAGGGAGTAGCTGAGCCAGTTCAGGATCCAGTCTTGACCGCTGAGACAGTTCCTGCCTTCTTCAGCAATCTGCCTGCCTCCCTCTCCCATCCTGGCCACTTTGTGTCACAGGGCTGTGAAGCTGGCCCTGACACTCTGTGATCAGGGGAAGTAGGTTTGCTCCCCAGTTTGCTAAACGGCAAGTGACTGTCGTTCAAAATCTCGTTGTTGTTGTTTTTTATAAAAAAAATCCATTGCAAAGACTTCTGGTAACTGTTCAGCCCAGGGAAATGTAAACACAGATTGAAAACCATGGAGCTACTGGTTCATGAGGCGAGGCACTTCACTGGCTGCACAAACGATACGCTCATAGTTTCTGCTCAAATTTTGGCAAGGTCATCTCCATGAATACGGACAGGGAGTTGCTAGGCTGAATTAGACGCATCACAGTCAATGCTTGCAATTTACAACTGCAAATAGTGAAAAAAGACAAGAAAAAAGATTTAGCAATATTTGGGGAAGGCTTCCAACTGTATTTCTTTGTTTGTTTTTAAAGAATATGTATAACCCGCTTAATAAGAAAGAAAAAGACATTTAATAAACACTATTTGTCCATAAAAAACAACAAAATAAAGCCATTAACTCCCAGGTTGTGAAGGTGAGGGGGGGAAATTACCAAATACAGGGTCCCGTTTCAATAACAAATTCAGTGTGCCGGAAAACCGTAGAGAACTTCCTAGCTCAGGCTTTCTCAACCTCAGCCCTCCAGACGTTTTTGGCCTACAACTCCCATGATCCTTAGCTAGCAGGACCAGTGGTCAGGGATGATGGGAATTGTAGTCTCAAAACATCTGGAGGGCCAAGGTTGAGGAAGCCTGTCCTAGCTGGTGCTAGATTGAGGAGCAGTGTAGAGTGCTGAACAGAGTGCTGAAATCAGGCTAGGGAAAGCTAAGGCCCCTGAGGGATCCACAGGGCTCAGGATCCAGTGGATTCTATGCTTCTGGTACCCTGCCTCCAAACACCTTGTTTCAGGGGGAGCCAACTCCTTCTACTCACCCCATATAAACATTGGTGGGTAGGATTGTGCTGTTAGTCACTTAATAGATTAATTGAGTTTTGTAGTCTAAATTCAGTCAGGTTGGTAGTGTGTCAGTGGTCTGTGATTCACAGGAGCCTATCCCAGGTGGAATTTACACACATACAAAAAACACTATGAAAATGCTTTTTTAAAAAAAAAGTTTTGAAGAATACATCAAATGTGGCATAGATCAGTGTCGCCATCTAGTGTCACATTTGTACATTGCACTTTACAACACATTTAAAACATTTTATTTGCAGCTATATAATAGCTGAGTCCCACGTCCGTTTAGCCACACATGTTCGATTTATGCTTCTGGAATGTACTATTCATTGCGGGAAAATAAAGGACCTCACTCTCTCACTCTGACAACTTCACACAAGAAATTGAAGCTATAAACCAGTAATTCCGACATGCACCAAAGCAGAATAATATCAAGAGAATTTCCCATCAGGACTGAAACCAGAGGAAGCATTTTCTTTCAGGTGGATCAAGTGAAGAAAGAAAGTAATCGGACAGGGATGTCAAAAAAACAAACAAACCCTGAGAATAATATTGGACGTGTTACTTTTGTAGTCCTAGAAAGGACATAAAATGTAAACTGCCAGGCAAAGGAGATCAATGTTGCTTGTTTTGGTATGTATAGCCCTAAACATCAACAAAATAAACTCATTCCACTGCAAATCAAACCATGAGCAGTTAATGGGGAAAGAAAGATGACAGGATGGGACTGAATTATGGATGATATGGGGGGGGGGAGGTGTTTTATGGCGCTGAAGGATTTATAATGCCAAAAAAAAAAAAAGATGGAGGAAACCCTTTTTTATGTATAGCTTTTGCTCGATTTAAGAATTATTCATCAGACAATAGTTTCTGAGCCTAGATACATAATGAAAAGCTATAAAAAAGAGGGGGAAATGGAATCTGAAAGAAAATGATCAGGCCCTTTCAGAAAATAAAGTCTAGACTGGGGGGCGGAATAGCTTTCGTGGTGGGCAGAGAAGGTGCACACTAGGTTTGCGAGAGAATAGGAGAATTTTGGGGGGGAATAGGACATTGAGAGCATGGTGAAGGATCCAAAGTGAATTTTTAGGGACTCAAAGAGTTGAAAAGGAGCCGACGGAAAGGAAAGGATTAGTTCAAAGTCAGCAGAAGTCAGGCAGGACCAGCCCTGATCCCTGCCGGTAAACAGAGCGGCCTTGCCCAATCCATCACCCTCCAGATGTTTTGAACTACAACCTCCATCATCTCTGGAAGAGGCTAGTGGAAGAAGGAGAAGGAGAAGGAGAAGGAAAAGGAGAAGGAGAAGGAGAAGGAGGAGGAGGAGGAGGAGGAGGAGGAGGAGGAGAAGAAGAAGAAGAAGAAGAGAAGAAGAAGAAGAAGAGAAGAAGAAGAAGAAGAAGAGAAGAAGAAAGAAGAAGAAGAAGAAGAAGAGTTTGGATTTGATATCCTGCTTTTCACTACCCAAAGAGTCTCAAAGCGGCTCACATTCTCCTTTCCCTTCCTCTCCCACAACAAACACTCTGTGAGGTGAGTGGGGCTGAGAGACTTCAGAGAAGTGTGACTAGCCCAAGGTCACCCAGCAGCTGCATGTGGAGGAGAGGAGACGCGAACCCGGTTCCCCAGATAACGAGTCTACCGCTCTTAACCACTATACCACACTGGCTCTCTGTCCAAGACATCTGGAGAGATCGCCAGTCTGGGAAAGGTGAGGTGCTGGTTTTGGGTGTCATGATACGGCAGCAGATTGCTAGATATTTTGGGTCGGGGTTTTTTGTGCTGTTGTAATTTCACTCCTAGGGAGAAGCGCTTGGGGCATTTTCGTCCAAAATAATCTGGCCAGCCTTACGCACGATGTACTTTGACTTGGGTTGGGTGGGAGGTGCCATTTGCTTTGAAATCAGTGGTGGCATTAAAGGGTATGAGACGGGTATGTCTTGCGATCCCTCTGAACGGTAACGTCCAGTCAAAGGCGACTCTGGGGTGCGGCGCTCATCTTGCTTTTCAGGCCGAGGGAGCCGGAATTTGCCCAGTGTAATTCTCATAATTACACTGCAGATGGTGACAGCAGTCACGAAATTAGAAGAAGCCTGCTTCTTGGGAGAAAAGCAATGACAAACCTAGACAGCATCTTAAAAAGCAAAGACACCACTTTGTCGACAAAGGTCCGTATAGTTAAAGCTATGGTTTTCCCAGTAGTGATGTATGGGAGTGAGAGCTGGATCATAAAGAAGGCTGATCGTCGAAGAATTGATGCTTTTGAATTATGGTGCTGGAGGAGACTCTTGAGAGTCCCATGGGCTGCAAGAAGATCAAACCTATCCATTCTGAAAGAAATCAGCCCTGAGTGCTCACTAGAAGGACAGATCCTGAAGCTGAGGCTCCAGTACTTTGGCCACCTCATGAGAAGAGAAGACTCCCTAGAAAAGACCCTGATGTTGGGAAAGATGGAGGGCACAAGGAGAAGGGGATGACAGAGGATGAGATGGTTGGACAGTGTTCTCCAAGCTACTAACATGAGTTTGGCCAAACTGCGAGAGGCAGTGAAAGATAGGTGTGCCTGGCGTGCTCTGGTCCATGGGGTCACAAAGAGTCGGACACAACTTTTTTTTTTTTTTTAATCTTTAATAAACTTTATTCTTTTAAAAAAAACACTCATACATATAACAAATATCACAGCATACAACAAAACATAATATAGATAACATACAACAAAACACCACTTGGACGAAGAAAAGAAGAAGAGGAGAAGGAGAAGGGGAAGGATAAGGGTAAAGAAAGAAAAGAAAATAGTAAAAGAAAAGATGTAATTATTTACATTCTTACCAAACATAATGATCTAATACAAACATCAAAAACAAAAAATTGTAACATAATTTCCACAAATTAAAACATTTCGATGTTAATTAAAAAGACTTCCAACTAAACTCGCTGTTTCTGCTGTTCATTGTCTATATTTATCGCACAGTTGTAGATTTTTCTTTTTGTTCCTTTTTGTCTCTTTATTACCTCTTAGTTGATTTATCATCTGGTTCAGTCTATTTCTGCTATAAAGGAGCTCCTAATACCATTATTCTCCAGGTATTCCTCAAATAGCTTCCATTCAGTATGGACTTTTTGTTTAGTCTGCTCTCTTACCCTTCCAGTGTTCATCGCTAACTCAAAATACTCTAACATCAAGTTTTGCCAATCTGTCATATTTGGTATAGTCTTATTCTTCCAATTCCTGGCTACTAATATTCTGGCCGCTGTTATTCCATATAGCATTAATGTTCTTTTTGGTTTTTTTATCTCATCTGGCACTATACTTAGTAAAAATAATTCCGGTTTTTTCTTAAACGTACATTTCAGTAATTTTTTCAATTCTTCATAAACATTATTCCAGAATATACTAACCTCTTGACAATTCCACCACATGTGCATATATGACCCACATTCTTTATCGCACCTCCAACATAAATGTGATCTATTTTTATACATTTTGGCTAGTTTATCCGGTGTATAGTGCCATCTATACATCATCTTAAGGGTATTTTCCCTCAAAGAATAACAGGCCGTAAATTTTATATCTACTTGCCAAAGCCTTTCCCATTGATCCATCAGTATGTTGTGGCCTAAATCTTGGGCCCATTTGACCATTACCGACTTCACCTGTTCTTCTTTTAGGTCCCACTCTAATAATAGCTTATACATACGTGAGATATATTTACCTTTATTTTGTATTAATTCTTTTTCAAATTTTGAGTTCTCTTTTGCAATGCCCAATTTTCTATCCATTATAAATCTTTGATGAATCTGGAAATATTGTAGCCAGCCATTCAGATATTCCTTTACCTCTTCATATTTTTTTAAAGACCATTCCTCTTGTTGTTTTTCTAGTAATATTTGATATGTGGCCCACCTCCCCTCCATATTTGTTTTTTTAACTGTAATAATTTCCACCGGTGAAGTCCACAGGGGTATTTTTGGTTCTAGAATTCCTTTATATTTTGACCAAATGTTATATAAGGATTTTCTTATGAGATGGTTTAAAAACCCCTTGTGGACTTTAACCTTATCATATAGCAAGTAGGAGTGCCAGCTGAATCGATTCTCTGCTCCCTCCAAATCCAAAATCTCTGGGTTCTCCAATGTAATCCACTCTTTTATCCATAATAGCCCTGCTGCTGCATGGTACAATTCTAGGTTGGGCAATGCAAAACCTCCCCTCTCTTTACAATCAGTCAATAATTGAAACTTTATACGGGGTTTTTTCCCGTTCCAAATAAATTTCGTCAATTCTTTTTTCCAGTCCTTAAAGCATTTCATGCCCCCTAGAATTGGAATGGATTGAAATAGGAATATCATTTTCGGCAATATATTCATTTTGACAACGGAAACTCTTCCCCATAATGATAAATGCAACCTGTTCCATGTTTCCATATTTTTCTTAATGTCTTTCCAGGTTTTTACATAATTATCTTCGTATAAATTAATGCTTTTAGAGGTTAACCAAATCCCCAGATATTTTACTTTATTTTTAATCTCCAATCCTGTTAGTTGTTGTAATTCCCTTTTCTCTTTTAACTCTAAATTTTTGGTTAGTAATGATGTTTTTTGATAATTTATTTTTAATCCTGCTAATTCTCCGTATTCTTTAATGGTCTCTAGAGCTGCTGGTATACTCTCTAACGGATCTTGGGTTGTTATTATGATATCATCGGCGAAAGCTCGCACTTTATAAGAATTCTTACCTAGTGTTATTCCTTTTATTTTCTTATTATTTCTAATGTTTTGTAGGAGAATTTCTATTGTCAAGACAAACAGTAAAGGTGAAAGGGGACATCCCTGTCTTGTTCCTTTGGAAATTAAAAAGCTTTTCGTTAGATTCCCATTTATTATAAGTCTCGCCTTTTGGTGATTATATATTGCCTCAATTGCCTTTTGCATTCTTCCCTCTATTCCAATTGTTTCCATTTGTTTTTTCATAAACTCCCATGATACATTGTCGAATGCTTTTTCTGCATCCAACAATAGAAAGGCCGCCTTTTTATCAATTTTAAATTCCAGATGTTCTATTATATCTACGATGTTCCTTGTATTATTATACAGTTGTCTCCCGGGTATAAAGCCCGCTTGGTTGGGGTGTATTACTTTTTTGGCCAGTTCTTTTAATCTATTTGCTATTATTCCAGCGAAGATTTTATAATCGCTGTTTAACAGGGAAATTGGTCTATAGTTTGACATTTTTTCCTTATCTGTATCAGGTTTTTGCAGGAGTGTGACATATGCTTCTTTCCAAGAATCCGGAATTTCTGTTTTTTCTAATGTATGATTCATTATTTCCAGTAAAGGGGCTACCAAAATGTCTTCTAATCTTTTATAATATTCTATTGGTAGGCCATCTGGCCCTGGGGTTTTCCCTGATTTACTCCTTTTGATTGAGTTTTTTATTTCTTGTATTGTTATAGGGGTGTTTAATTCTTTCACTTCCTCTTTTATATTAATTCCAATTTTATATTTTTCCAAATATTGCTTTATCTCCTCTTTGTTTTCATCTTTTTTATTATATAATTGTTCATAATATTGGACAAATTTTTCCATTATTATTTGTGGATCATCAATAATTGTTTCCCCTACTTTTATTCTATTTATTAATTTTTCATTTCTCTTTTTTTTCAATTGCCAGGCCAAATATTTGCCCGGTTTATTTGCAAATTCAAAGTTGTTTTGTTTCCAAATCCTTAAATTCCAATCTATTTCTTGTTCTATTTTGATTTTATATTTTGTTTTTAACATATTAATTTCAGTTTTTAAATTTGTTTTTTTTGGATTTTTATGTAACTCTTTTTCTTTTTTCTCTAGTTCTTCTAGAATTCCCCTTTTCTCTTTTTCTCTTTCTCTTTTTTGTATGGCATTTTGTTTAATAAAATATCCTCTAATTACTGCCTTACTGGTGTCCCATATTGTTTTTATATCTGAATCTTTTTTGTTATTTAGTTTGAAGAATTCTTGTAATACTCTTTTTGCGCCATTTATTACTTTTTCATCATATAACAACGAGGTGTTCAATTTCCATCTTTTAATACCTGACTTCCATTCTGAATTTAAATGTAGTAATATCTGATTATGATCCGATATTGTTCTAGGTAATATTTTGACTTCCTGGATTCTACTTAATAGTTCAGAAGAGAGCCAAATGGCATCTATTCTGCTTGCCATATTTTTTGAATCCGAAAAGAATGTATATTCTCTTTCGGCCTCATTCTTGAATCTCCAGGCATCTTCCAAATTTAAATTTTCTATCATATTGAAGAACGATATCGGTAATTTCCCCTTTTTATTTTCCTTTCTACTTCCTGTTCTGTCAATTTTCGGATCAATTACTCCATTTAAATCCCCTAAGATTACCATTTTACTTTCAACATATTCCAGCAATTTTGTTTCAACCTTTTTAAAGAACTCTGCTTTTTTAGTGTTTGGCGCATATATTCCTATTATATGTATTATTTCTCCAAAATAATTTATTTTTAATACAATTATTCTACCTTCCGGATCTGAAAATATTAATTGTGGTTCTAAACTTGTTCTTACATATATCACTACTCCTTTTTTTTTAACTTCATCTGCAGCTACAAATTCTTGTCCTAATTTTGGGTTTATCAGCAGTCTTTTATGCTCTTTTTTAATATGCGTTTCCTGAAGACATACAATATCATTCCTTTGTTTTAATAATATGTGAAATATTTTATTTCTTTTATTTTTACTGTTTAATCCATTCACATTCCAAGAGGAGATTTTGAGATTCATTTATTTATTTATTCAAATAAAATCTGTTGGTTTTTTAAGAAAAAAAAAAAACGGAATAAATAATATATTTTATTATTTATTCACTTTCAGAATTGCTGTCTTGGCGTGAAGTTTTCTGATTAGGATTTCCTTTTAGTTGTTGTTTTTTTACTCCCAATTCATCTTTATACTTTCTGAAGAAGATATCTGCATCCACCGGATTATCAAACCTCCTTCTTCTACCTTTAAAGTGGAAGGATAATCCTTCTGGATATTCCCATTTAAAAAATATGGAGTTGGCTTTAAGAGGTTTTGTTAAAAATTGGTATTTATCCCTCTTTCTCAAGAGACGTGGAGGAACTTCCTTCAGGATTACAATTTCTTCCTCATCTATCATAAGTTTCTTTTGTCTTCTAGTTTGTAAAACCCTGTTTTTCCATTTATTTGAGGTGAATGTTATTAAACAGTCTCCTGGCCATTGATTTTCTTTTGCTTTTTTCGAATTAACTCTAAATAAGCTTTCAGTATTGTCTGCTAGTTCTTCTTCTTCCACTTCTAACCAGGTAGCTATTTCTTTAGTTAAAGCCCCTTGTAGGTTTTCATCCAACCTCTCAGGGACACCTCTCAGTCTTAGGGTCTTCTCCTTGGACTGCATCTGTAACATAGACATCGCGTCCCAAGTAGCCTCTTGTGTTATTTTAAATTCTTCCCTTTCTTTATCTGCCTTTTCCCCCTCTTTTTTATAATGCTTTATTTCCTTAGAGGCTTTTTTGATGATCTCTTCTAATTGTTGTGTTTTGGTTTCCCCTTCCTCTATTTTTTTTGCCAGTTCCTTATTTTCTTCTGAGAGCGCATTTATTTGTGCTCTCATCTCAACAATTGATTTTGTATTGTCTTCCACCTTTATATTCATTGTGTCTAATTTTTCCTCAATTCCATTCATTTTGTTATTCATTTCCCTTTTCAATTCAGTAAATTCTTTTCTCATTTCGCCTATATCTCCTTTCAGGCTTAAAATTAGTTCTTTCACTTCCATGTCTATGTCTTGGCCTGAGTTCCTTCTACTCTGCTGATTATAAATCACACTTTGATTATATTTCTTATTTGTTGACATAATAGTATCACCTTTTCAAATACTCTCAGCCAAGATTTCACTATAGTTTACCCCTTATTTCTTTCAATCCTTAGTCTTATTTTACTGGTCTTCAATTATATTTTAAATCCAGCCACTAGGGGTCACTATTTTCCTTTATAGGGATGTTATTACAGTTCAGGCCTCTGGTGTCGCTGTCCTCCTTTCTTAAACTTTCAGGTCAAGTTGCAGTGTCAAAAGTGGCCACTGGTGTCGCTGTCCTCACTTTTTGGATTTCCAAGTCAAATTGTAGTGTTCAGGTTGACCACTGAAGTCGCTGTTTTCTTTCCCCACAATCCTTCTATCTGCGGCCCTTCTTCCGTTAATTTTGTCCTTATTTTTTGTTCTTTACTTGTATCCTTCCTTCCTTAATTCCCAATTAAGTTCTTAGAAGTCCACGCCTCCTCACCATCCACGCTCCTCCATTTTCTTTCCAAAGTTCCCTTCTCGCCAGGCAGCAAACAAACAACAGCAGATCAGCAGCTCATAACGGCAGTTCAGCAGCTCAACAGCTTATTTATTTCTCCGGTATGTTTTTTTTTTCCAATTACCTCCTCTTCCCCCTTAGAATTTCGTCAAATAAGTAGTACGGAGAAGTTCGTCTAATGCATCAGAAAATCATGTTGTCTATAATAAATTCAAGTGTCCTTACTCCCTTTTTATCCCCCCTTTTCTGGTTGGAGTCCGGGGGGAGGTTTGTAGCAGTACAGTTCTTAAATTTTAAAAGCAATTCCTCTGAACCTCTTAGTTTCTGTGCTAGGTTCTAAACAGCGAGGTTAATTTCCTCTGTTCTTCCGTCTCAACCCCCTTATTTCTACTCTTATTTTCCTAGATGGCTGGGCTTATTTTAAATTGTCCTTCTTTAATGCCAGCTAGGTTATTCTGGGGTGACAAAAATAGGAAATTTTACCGCTGACCACCTTCCCGGTAACGAGGCTTCTTGCTGGTAGGCGTTGTACCCACACGTCCAAGTCCCCCGCTCTCTCGTCGCGACGACGTAGAATTCGGAGGTCTCGTCCGACGCCGCTGGGTGCTCTGACTCAGGGTCACTCCCTGAGTCTTTTTTGGGGGTCGTGCAGCCTTCACGGAGCCCCGAAAACCTCTCCAGCAAGCGCTCCCCTCTAGAGTTAAAACGGAGCTCTAGCGGACACAACTAAACGACTAAACAACAACAACAACAACAACAATTCTCATAATGGCTGAGGGCAAAAGTGCTGTTGGAAATGTAATAATGTAAAATAATGTAAAAATAATGTAAAAGAATGCAAAAGAAATGTAAAATAATTAATTAAGAATAGAGTCAGAGAAATGGATAGGATTTTTTTGAAAAATATGGTTTGTACGATGTAAAGAAATTACTAATGATGAATGACAAAGAACGAAAGAAGGGCAAACGTGAGGAACTCAATTCACAATGTTAAGAAAAGAAGCAGTTTTAAAAGAATTTTTTTTTCATTTTTTTCATTTTTGTAGTGTGTTTGTAATAGTTTTTATTTTGTATTTTTGTATTTTGTTTGTAATAGTTGTATTTGTTTGTTGTATGTATTTTGATGTTGTTTAGAAAAAGTTAATAAATATATATTTTTTTAAAAAAATATAAGGGTGTAAACCTAGCTGTACTTAAATGAAAGTTATCTTCATCAAAGTTAATAGAACACACTTCACAGAAATATATTTAAGACGGAATCCCTGATGTGAAATATGTCAATATTTCTCTTTCAGCAATCCAGTAATAATAATAATAATAATAATAATAATAATAATCAAAATTAAATATAGGAAGAGAGTCAAGGGACAACAGGGGCACTGTGAAATAATCTGATCTGTTACAGAAGGAAGAAGACCAAGGAAAGTCATTAAACTGAGCTAATTTTTCATATGAGGGCAACATTCAGCCAGCTGAGGCAGGGAAGAATGCCCTAAACAGGCTATAGGAAACAAGGATGTACATTAAATGTTTCTGAAGTGTCCTGGGCGACAGCAATGATAAAAACAGAACTGCTCTTTTCAAATATTTCACACCGGAGGGGCTGAAAAAAAAATGTATCCAAAGTATGCCTCCCATCATAGGAAATTTGGACCAAATCAGGCAAATTTTCAAGGCGTTCATACTCAGTTAGGTTTAATTCTGCAGGTTAGGAAGAAAATTGAAAATAATTTTAACAGGCAGCATCTTTCCCCCAGAATGACCTTCATTAATATACATGATGACTCTCTGTTGATAAAAAAGCAAAGCAGATTGCTTTATGGAATGATTGAACTTATCTCATGCCAGCTTTCTGCAGCAACAGCAGTGTAAACTCAGGAGCAGAATTTGACCCATAGCCAGCGGCAAAATGCAGTTCCCAGACCTTTCCCAGCCTTTGATACGACTGCCAAGGAAAATATAGTTAGGCATGTGAAGTTGGACCGGTTTCTGTTTTCCTCTGGTTGAAAGCAGAACAAACTCCATGCAGGCTTTGTTTACATGGCCAAGGATATCAAGGTTATTTCGACTCATTTGACATGGCTATAGCGAAACTTTTGCTTATCCTCTGTCCTCGGGTCATTTGGGGGTCATGTACAGGAACAGAGGAAGCTGCCTATATCATGTAGCTCAGTCTGCACTGACGGGCCGTGGGTCTCCAAGAATTCAGAAAGGAGCCTTTTCCATCCATTTAAAATAGAGATAGTATGAGGAGACAAAGCCCCATTCAGAGCCATTCATCTAGGCTGGACCACACGCAAAAACATGCAGAAACACCTCACATGTTTATTGTTAGGAGTGGGGAGAAGGTTTGTTGTTGTCGTTCAGTCGTGTCCGACTCTTTGTGACCCCATGGACCAGAGCACGCCAGGCACGCCTCTCTTTCACTGCCTCCCGCAGTTTGGCCAAACTCAGGCTAGTCGCTTCGAGAACACTGTCCAACCATCTCATCCTCTGTCGTCCCCTTCTCCTTGTGCCCTCCATCTTTCCCAACATCAGGGTCTTTTCCAGGGAGTCTTCTCTTCTCATGAGGTGGCCAAAGTACTGGAGCCTCAACTTCAGGATCTGTCCTTCCAGTGAGCACTCAGGGCTGATTTCTTTAAGGATGGATAAGTTTGATCTTTTTGCAGTCCATGGGACTCTCAAGAGTCTCCTCCAGCACCATAATTCAAAAGCATCAATTCTCCAGCGATCAGTCTTCTTTATGGTCCAGCTCTCACTTCCATACATTACTACTGGGAGAAGGTACCCCTGACCATTAGGTCCAGTTGCGGACGAATCTGGGATTGCGGCGCTCATCTCGCTCTATAGGCCGAGGGAGCCGGCGTTTGTCCGCAGACAGCTTCTGGGTCATGTGGCCAGCATGACTAAACTGCTTCTGGCAAACCAGAGCAGTGCATGGAAATGCTGTTTACCTTCCTGCCAGAGCAGTACCTATTTATCTACTTGCACTGCATGCTTTCGAACTGCTAGGTGGGCAGGAGCAGGGACCGAGCAACGGGATTCAAACCGCCGACCTTCTGATCGGCAAGCCGTAGGCTCTGTGGTTTAGACCACAGCGCCACCTGCGTCCCTGTAACTGGCCCAAGGTCACCCCAAAATCCATGTGATCCAGGGATTTGAACCCTGGTCTCCTAGGCCAGTGAATAACTACTACACAAACACACTTTGCATGAATCTGTGAGCACTGTTAAAGTGAGTGATATATGCAAACGTGAGACAGAAGCTCGGAATCAACCGAGAAAGAATATGGCAAGGAACCGTGGGGAAACACTGGAGTAAAAATAGTTCTTAAGAAAAAGAAAGAAATCCAGAAATGACCCTCAATGTATGGTAAACACAGGATTTCATCTTTTCAAAGCTGCAGAAGCAGGAGTTGCAGCTTTGGTGTCCCTTCTGCAAGCAAGGAAGCGTTGGCTGCTAGTGGGAACATGAGAATATTTATTGTTGGAAGATGGGGATGTGCTGAAAGTCATCCAAGACGCAAATCAAAGCTCCCAGCTATTGGCAGCACCCGCATCGTGTCAATAACTTGAACGCACAGCAATCGGAAATGGGATCCTGAGGCAAGGACACTGGGCTGCGGACCAAGCCATGTGGGTTCTGTGCTCACAGAAGTGCTGGGAGACAGATAAGCCGCCTCGGCTGTTAGATCTTCTTCTCGGGGCTTGAGCGAAGCTGGGAGAGGGGGTCAAACCCTCGCAGCTGCTACAGGAGCTGTCGTTGGGCCAAAACGCTTGAATCCACCATGCCACACGTCTCCTGCAAATGTGCATGCGGGGTTGCATTATGGAAAGAAGTCATGCTGCAATGTATCTTTGAGCATCTGCAATATGACTTTCCCGCACAAGTGGGTCACCCATTTGCATCCTCTGGGATCTGCAGCGGGGTTTGCCAAATAAGGCTTGATCCACAAAACCAACCAACCAACCTTCCTTCCTTCCGAAAACAAGCACCAGTGTCAAACACTTCAGAAATCCCCATTGCACTAAATGTGCAAAATGATCTTCTCTTAAGACTCCTGTGTAGCTTTCTTGACTTCGTATTCAGATGCTGAAACGGAAATGCTGTCCATGTGCAGAGAAGCCAGAGTTGCACCATAGGATAGCAAGGAGGGGGGGCGGGAATTGGGGGTTGGGAAGAGCAATGTATCCAAGAGCAGGCTGCTTGCTTTTGAGGCAGAGGTAGTCAACCTGGTGCCCTCCACATATTTGCTGAACGATAGCACCCTTCATCCCATGCTGGCTAGGACAGATGGGAACTGGAGTCCAACAGCATTTCTGGAGGGCACCAGGTGGGCTAACCCTGCACTGGGGAAATTAATGCTGTTTTAAAGACCAGCATCTAAACAAACACAACAACAACTCCCGTTATAATTAAAAACAACAAGAACTCACATTTCATAAAATATTATGAAAACATCAGAAGTCCTTTGGCAATTGAGCTGATCGGGCCCCAGGAAGCCTCACAGGGGACACCAAACTTTTCAGGCCCATGGGCACATTCGGATTATTAAAGGAGTGCCATAGGCTGCCATCTCGAGACACTTTTCTTCCCCCTCCCCAAAAGGTAAAGGTAAAGGGACCCCTGACCATTAGGTCCAGTCGCAGACAACTCTGGGGTTGCGGCGCTCATTTCACTTTATTGGCCGAAGGAGCAGGTGTACAGCTTCCGGGTCATGTGGCCAGCATAACTAAGCCGCTTCTGGCAAACCAGAGCAGCTCACAGAAACGCCGTTTACCTTCCCCCCGGTGCGGTACCTATTTATCTACTTGCATTTTGACGTGCTTTTGAACTGCTAGGTTGGCAGGAGCAGGGACTGAGCAATGGGAGCTCATCCCGTCGCAGGGATTCGAACCAGCAAGCCCTAGGCTCTGTGGTTTAACCCACAGCGCCACCCACGTCCCTCTCCCCTAGACTAGCTCTCCCCAAAACAGCAGAGTTTGTGCAGAAGTTATACAGCAATCCCTTTTCATTGAGCGTCCAGGCCTATTTGTTTGCACAGAGGTGATATTTGACATCAGATCAGGCAACTGTGACCCCCGACTCTTTAGTGCAATCTGGATTTGCCTGTACGTGACTGAATCCCACCCCCCAAAATAGCAACAGTCAAGGAGTGTCCTAAGTAGATATCCCTGCCTCACCACACAAAGGGCAGCCCCTTTTCTATAATTCCATAGAGATTTTGGATTTGCGGAAAACAATATTTTTGGATTTCCTCGTGCCTGCCAATCATGCCTGGCCTGCCTCCCAATTTGACCCCTGAGGCCGTTTCCCTCAAGCCATGCCCACCTGCCCTGCACCGGATATCAGAAGGGCACTCCCAGTTGTTCCTTGGCAAGCATGGCTTGCTATCAGTGCCCATCAGCGAGGACAGTAACCCAGCTGGAGGTGGGGAGGAGGACGTTTTGCTAAATCATTTTAGAAACAGCACCATGGCCTCTATTGCGCATAGCTATCGATTCTGCTCTCGTGGGCTTTAGCCATGTTCCTCGGATGGCTCCAGGATTTGGAGGCATACAAACTGAGATTTCTCTTCGGCTGCTTCTGATTTTTGTAGGCACTTCGTGCAAAGTTAACAAGGTAGCCCTGATAGGGCAGTTCTTTCTCTGCTAGTATGGCAAATACCCAGCCTCCCCACTCTCTGGAGCCAGTCCATTTCCAGTGTCACCACCCCATTCCTTGCCAAAAAGATTACACGCATTGTAAAAGTTGCTCTAGATTAGGTTCTGAACTAGGTGGTAACACGCCTGCATGCAGGAAACATGTTTCCGCCCTTTATCTTGAGGACAGAATTCAAGCTTCCTCCATGCAGAATTTGGGGCAATTTTTTTTCTTCTTCTTCTTCTTTCTGGCGCGTGTCCATGGCTGGAATATCAACAGCTCTGTCTATAGGCTATAATAAATCTGTTCTGTTTATTTAATAAAAGCCAGTCAGTGCCCAAGGATGTCAGTTCAGCATCTTTCCACAACCACAAATTCAGCAATAATATTAATAAAACAGGAGACACTTTCTGTCTGGCAAGAAATGGGATGATTACAGGCTAGAGAGCTTAAATAACAGAAACAGCATTAGCACGCCTATTGAAGAAGTGACAGTTGAAAGTACCATTTTCCTTCACATGCTGCCACTCATTCCTCATTGCAGGACTACTTTCCAATCTCTCTCTCTCTCTCTCTCTCTCTCTCTCTCTCTCTCTCTGACACACACACAAATATACACACTTCATCAGTTTGCAGGGATGCCGTTTCTTGTCAAGCACAACGTTGTGGCTTTCCTATGTGTAGGGATGGGGGGGGGGGAGTTCGATTCAGTTTGTATTTGAAGGCGAACCTACCGGTACATTAATTCAAACATTCCAAAATAATAAGCAAACCAAAACACAGCTACCATTCAAACTTAAGCATTTCTATGGATTTTGCAACACAGTTTTCCGGCCAGGCGATGCATGTGAAAGTGTGCACGAAAATACGTATATTAGAGGAAATAACGTAGGTTTGGGATGTTTAAGGGAAAAGTAGAGAAGATTGCTTGACAGAAATGTATATATGTACAGGTGAAACTCGAAAAATTAGAATATCGTGGAAAGGTTCGTTTCTTTCAGTAATTCAACTTAAAAGGTGAAACTCATATATGAGATAGACTCATGACATGTGATGATTGTGGCGTGCAGCTGATGAGAACCCCAAATTCACAATTTCAACTTTGGGGTTTTCATCAGCAGTACGCCATAATCATCACAATTATAACAAGCGAAGGCTTGACATATCTCGCTTTGCGTGTCATGAGTCTATCTCATATATTAAACTCCAGTAGCTAATGAAAACAATTGCTTACATAAATGGACTTTTGCACGATATTCTAATTTTTCGTGTTTCACCTGTATATATATATATATATACGTAAAGCAAAGCTGAGCACGTTGGAATAAAATTCGCTCCAAGATGCTGGTGAATTTTCACAAGGGTTGGCTTGTTCGTTTTAATTGCAAACTGATGTGGAGGTGAGGATAACTGAATTTAAGGCTGGAGAACTGAGAAACGGAGAGAAACCAAAACGGATAAATCCAGCCCTATCTGTGGCGAGGACTGTTATGGCATGGACTGTCCTAAATCCCAGTGCAGCTGAGGGACAGAAAGCTAGTGGGGCAGAAGCTGGTGAATTCTGGGAAATTCACAATTGGATTTATGGTCTCTCCCACTCTGTCTTTTTTGAACACTGGGAGAAGCAAGGTTAACCCACCCTCCCCACTGGTGTTTCCGCAACCTAAATAACCTCCCTGGAGATACAATAGCGCTACCTGTATTTTTGTGTGTGTGTTATTTCTGTGCACTTTCCTGGGAAGCCACTGTGATAGCACTAAAGCAGGTTATACACATAAACCTGCTCGGCTCCTTACCATGAGCAGCAGACGAATCCAGCCCAAAGGCACATACCGCAGGTTTCGCTTCAAACGTGAAAAGGTTTAACAGGTACCGGTCAAAATTCAGCATGTGAAGAGCTTCGGATGCCAAAGTATATATATAAATAAAAAGCTTGCATTCTTCCTCCTTCAGCATTTTCTCCCCTTCGTTTGGCCTAACAATATCTAGGACTTGCATCAAATCTGAGCCCTCAGTTATTCCACCAAAAGGTTGTGGGGAACTGGCAAAACTGTTCTCAAAGTTTTGGAA
The DNA here is from genome assembly GCF_009819535.1 of Lacerta agilis. Taxonomy (NCBI): domain Eukaryota; kingdom Metazoa; phylum Chordata; class Lepidosauria; order Squamata; family Lacertidae; genus Lacerta; species Lacerta agilis. Next base: position 125,923,731 of record NC_046312.1, read on the forward strand.
TATGTTACGGTGAGGATGGCAGCTGGGTGACCGCTGGAAATTCAAGATCCTTTTGAAACTTCACCTCAGTATTGCACCAATCATAGAATCATAGAATCCTAGAGTTGGAAGAGACCACAAGGGCCATCCAGTCCAACCCCCTGCCAAGCAGGAAACGCCATCAAAGCATTCCTGACAGATGGCTGTCAAGCCTCTGCTTAAAGACCTCCAAAGAAGGAGACTCCACCACACTCCTTGGCAGCAAATTCCACTGTCAAACAGCTCTCACTGTCAGGAAGTTCTTCCTAATGTTTAGGTGGAATCTTCTTTCTTGTAGTTTGAATCCATTGCCCCGTGTCCGCTTCTCTGGAGCAGCAGAAAACAACCTTTCACCCTCCTCTATATGACATCCTTTTATATATTTGAACATGGCTATCAGATCACCCCTTAACCTTCTCTTCTCCAGGCTAAACATACCCAGCTCCCTAAGCCGTTCCTCATAAGGCATCGTTTCCAGGCCTTTGACCATTTTGGTTGCCCTCTTCTGGACACATTCTAGCTTTTTCAGTATCCTTCTTGAACTGTGGTGCCCAGAACTGGACACAGTATTCCAGGTGAGGTCTGACCAGAGCAGAATATAGTGGTACTATTACTTCCCTTGATCTAGATGCTACACTCCTATTGATGCAGCCCAGAATTGCATTGGCTTTTTTAGCTGCTGCATCACACTGTTGACTCATGTCAAGTTTATGGTCTACCAAGACTCCTAGATCCTTTTCACATGAACTGCTCTCAAGCCAGGTGTCACCCATCCTGTATTTGTGTCTTTCATTTTTTTTGCCCAAGTGTAGTACTTTACATTTCTCCCTGTTAAAATTCATCTTGTTTGCTTTGGCCCAGTTCTCTAGTCTGTTAAGGTCATTTTGAAGTGTGATCCTGTCCTCTGGGGTATTAGCCACCCCTCCTAATTTGGTGTCATCTGCAAACTTGATCAGGTTACCCTCAAGCCCATCATCCAAGTCATTGATGAAGAAATGTGGGGTTGCTAAAGTTCTGCGACGGGAAGGAGCCGAACGAAACAGACAAGTTTGCATAATGTGTATAAATGTTTCAAGTGGTTTCATTCACCTGGGTTTTAAAAATAATGTTCATTTCAGCCTTTTATAATCCCTCGTGGAGTGAAAACGCCTCTTGCTTTGAACCACCATAGCTAATCTGCATTTTATTACATGCTCCTGAGGTGAGCCCTTTTGTGCAAGAACGTAACATTTGCCCATACGTTTTCCAGGTTCTTCTCCTGAGGGCTAGAAATTTGGAGAAAAACAAAAGAAAATAACGAAACCCCAAATCCTCAGGATTCTGTGAGAACTCCCAGAAGGGAGTTAGAGGCCACATACGTAAGATTCTTTGATATAATCACTTACCAATGCACGCCTCACACATTGTGCATATTCTGAGCGCTGCCACCCAGAGCAAAACGATTGGCCTTCAAAGTAGCAGCTTATAAATCCTTTAGGTGAGTTTTTCCCTCTAATAAAACAAACCAAGGTTACTTCACAGCAAGATTTATTAATACATCCGAAAGAAAGAAAAGAAAAAATCATTTTCTCACACTATATACAGATAATACATACCAGTGTTTTATACACATATTACATCCGTTTTTACACAAGAATATACATAAAAATGTAAACTTCTGTATACAAAAACCCTTGAACCAATTAAAACAAGGACCAGATAACCAAAGGAGACCAATCTTATAATTTCGATTCTTTTTTTTTTCTTTTCTCTTTTTAATGGTAATACAGTACATTCATTGAGAAGCAAGAGGAACATGTGAGTCTTCCGATTTAAAAGGAGAGCGCAAAGGGGCAGCCTCACTACCCACCTCTGGAATGCTGCCTTGAAACTTGTGTTAAAATACGGGTTTCTAGCCATGCTGGAATTTTTCAGTGATACACATGTCGTTCTCGATTGTCCCCATCCACTCGTATTCAGATTAGGCATCGTATCTGCTGTGTGTTTTTGTGTGTGCGTGTGGGTGCATGCCAGGTCAAGTGAGCAGGTTCCCCTTTAAGCGGTTGCTTAAAAGGTTTCCGTTGCTAAGAAAAACACAAAGCAGCAGGTACTGGGATGGGAATGCATGGGCGTAGGCTGCTAATCCTTGCTACCGTGCAGGAGTAACTCTGGAGGACATAAAATAAAATAAAAATTTCCTTCCAGTAGCACCTTAGAGACCAACTAAGTTTGTTCTTGGTATGAGCTTTCGTGTGCATGCACATTTCTTCAGATACACTGAAACAGAAGGCACCAGACCTTATATATAGTGAGAGGGTGGGGAGGGGTATGACTCAGAAGGGTGGTGGGAATGGGGGATTGGCTGATAGGTGTGGAAAACCTGTTGACAACTGTTAACGGCTGCAACTGGTCTTACAGGAAAAAGCAAGGGATGAGATGGCCACAAATAGCTTTATCGTGTATAATGAGATAGGAATCCAATGTCTCTATTCAGGCCAAGTCTCTCCGTGGTTTTAAGTTTGGTAATAAGTTGCAATTCAGCAACTTCTCTTTCCGGTCTATTTCTGAAATTCTTTTGTAATATGACAGCTACTTTGAGATCTTGTATAGAATGTGCTGGGAGACTGAAGTGTTCTCCTACTGGTTTCTCTGTCTTGTGATTCCTGATGTATCTGAAGAAGTGTGCATGCACACGAAAGCTCACACCAAGAACAAACTTAGTTGCTCTCTAAGGTGCTACTGGAAGGAATTTCTTTTTATTTTGTTTCGACTATGGCAGACCAACACGGCTACCTACCTGCATCTGGAGGACATGTTAGCGTTAGCAAGCTGCACTACCCACAATGCACTGCTACCTCGCCTTGCTTTCCCCACTGCAACTCCTTCCGCATTGCAAATGGCTGCCGCAAAGCTGTTGTGTTAGGAGGCTTCATCTGATATCAAGCTGTTAGCTTTAAAATAACACAAATGCCCACTTTTTCTAGGACAACCTTAAGAATAGACAAGAGCACCCCTTTCCTTCGTTTCCTGGCCAGCCCAGTTATTTGATGGTTTCCTCCTTCCCAGCTTCATCCGGATTGCGAAGGTATTTTGGCTTGGAACGGCTCAAACCGGCCGTGCTTTAAACGTGTGTCCTTAAATCTCCCACCCCTCCCATTTTGTACCTGAAGAAAACTCGGTTCGTTCGGTTTGGACGTAGGAAAAGAGAGCTACATAACAGTATGGTGTAGAAAACGGGCCCCAGGAATTCTTAGAAACAGTTCTCACTGAAGACCTTTCCGGCTGAATAAAAAGTGTGACTCATTTCCAGACATTTCTTTGTAAAAAAAATAAAAAATAAAAATCGCACCCTTGAAAGGGTTGTTAATTGCGGTAGAACAATGAGGCAATATTGTTTTCCTGTAGAGGTATACCATTCTCCTCAGCGAAACCAATGCTAATAAATGCGCAAGGTATACATTGATGGAAGCATGCCGATTGAAGGGAAATTTGGAGGGAAACTCTTCACAGCAAAATGCAAATCTTTACAATTTTTTTTTTAAAAAATGGGGTTCAAATGAAAGGCAATTTATTACAATCAACAGGATCCCACATTAAGAAACAGGCACCTTCCTTTTTGACACCAGGCAGCATTTAACAAACCAAATTCCTTGTTAAGAGACAATTTCAAATGGCTATTGATAATTATAGATATTTTCTTCTTTCATTCATGACATATAACTGCAACTGCAGCTTGGCTACTCCAGAAGGGGCAGCATTTTGCTAAATGTCAGAATTGAACCAAAATCCACGTAAAACATAGCTATAATCTCATGTATTCATGAATTTAAAATGAGATTGGGGGGGGGGATTGCATACATAGATATTTATGCCCTGAAATAATATGTTTTTTTATATATACATATACAAATACAGAAACATTTAGCCCCTACAATATTGACTCTTTTGTTGCGCATGGACACAAGGGGGTGTTGGGGGCCAGAAGTTACTTTTAGTGCTTATAGGGGGGCGGGAATACAAATCAGATGGGAAGCCCTGAGCACTGAAGCCCAGCGAATGTAAAGGGGTAATTGTACTTCGGAACTGGTTATGAATTTTAGTGAGATTTATATGCTACGGAACGGGCTGGATCGTCTATAGAGAACTACAGAAATCCAATTTAGAGGTGCTTTTCCCATGACTGTTTGGCTCAACATTTAAAGCCTAAGGTGAATGACAACTGGCTGCATAGGAAAGTGGTTCACTGGACAGTCAACACAACTGAGCTCTCCTTTCTCCAGGCATCCTTTATCATGTGCTGAATAATAAAGATGGATAAGCCATGGACCACTAGGATGAGACCCGCTGTAATGATGTTTTCTGAATCATCCCTGTCTTGCTTTGTCCTTTTGGCCATGCAAACAGGTCTTTAGTTTAAAACGAACACAAGAGGGTCTAATATGAAGGACATATTTGCAGACAAGCAGCTGTGTAACAGTAAACCGAACCATATTAAATATCAATGACCCGGACTTTATACTGCCTCCATTCTAGGTGGAATTTCAGGTCAACTTCCAACATCCCAAGCAATGTATTTAGTAGGCAACTGTAAAAACTGGGGAATTTTAAGAGGAAACAGCCCGTCCTCTTGCACGCCCTGAAGAAAATAAAGGAGAATAATGGAAACAAAAACTTCTGAATATATATATTTGGGTTTATTTATGCTTTGGAATAATAAACCAACAAGACATATGCTTTGAAAATAATACAGTGATGCCCCGCTAGACGGAAATAATTCGTTCTACGAGTTTTTTCGTAGAGCGAATTTTTCGTCTAGCGAAGAGGCAATGGAGCGCGGAGGTTTTCGCCCCCCCCCCCAAAAAAAATCGTCTTGCGAGGCAGCCCTATAGACTTTTTCGTCTTGCGGGGCAGCCTTCCGCTAGATGAAGGCATTCCGCTAGACGAGTTTTTCGTCTAGCGAGGCATTCGTCTAGCGGGGCACCACTGTAATTAAAAAAAAGTTGATTGGTTAAAGTGACTGGCTTTAAAATTAGCTGTTTTAAGAAAGGAGTAGCAAGACTGGACTTAACTTGGACCGTACTGAGTGGGACAGGGCCAGATGAAAGAGGGGGCACTGAAGGAAGGGCCAGATCTATGGGAAAGCCGGAGGGAATCTGGAAGGCAGCTTAGAGGGCTTTCCTAGAATAAACAAAAGCAAACACAAAAAGAGAAGTCCATGCTAACAAAAGGAGTGGCCATCAAGCAGTAGTTTTAAGTCATCCAAAACCCCTCAAATGGAACTACAATTTCGGCTTTCTACACGTAGAGCTTTATCCCAGACACATACTCATTGTAACGTATCTTGTATATGTGTGCCGCATGTATATCTAGCATGTGGACACAAATCTGCACACATCTATAGAATTAGAAGTCTCACATTCGTATTATCTTTTCTACACGGAAAGGGCAATTCCACATTCAGCCAAGTGCTGCCACATTTTGATATACATCTCTCTGTACACGGTATACACAAAAGGAGTCTACACTTCCCCATAAATAAATTTACTCTGGTACTTCCCATGTTCTCCAACTCACAGGAAGCAAAGACCATAAACAACCCTACATTTCCTCTTCTCGCTGCATGCATATGTACAAGGAATATGATGTTCATAAAAATAATTAGGGGTGGGGTATTGGAAGTGGGGGAATCAGGCTTAAGAAATATATATCTCCTGTTTTGCAATGAAATCTGTCCTCAGAAACCCTGTAATATACATATGTGTATGAAGAGTAATTTGGGTGAATGGAGATGTTTTAATGACATGATTTTCACAGCACCAGAAACTTGCAGCATAGAAGGCATAGCTGTTTTCAGCTTGGATATTACAGTTTTGTGTATCCAAATGAGAAAGGGACTGAGCAAAAATGGTTTGGGTCTCTTATGCACACTTTAAGGGCCGTGCAGATGCAATATTGGCTGCCTGCTAAGTGAAACTAGCAATGTCAGGAATGGGGACACACTTTCCCACCCCCACAACCTCCCTACTCCCGAGAGCGAACCCCCAATATCCTTTTGCAGCACTTAAGCTGTCTGTCAGCACAGAAAGAAGCTGTGTCTCCACAAAACACTAGACCATAATTCATTCTTACATGCACAATCCTCAGGCTTGGATGCTTCCTTTCCCCCCTTCTGGCACAGCCGAGAGAAAATGATCAGCGATATTTGATTCCACTTTCAACAAACTGTGATTTGTCATCATTTCTGAACGTGGACAAACCATGGTTAGCATATAGTTAATTTCAGACAATGTCTGAAGTAGTCAGACATGCACTCTGGAGTTTTAAGAAGGCCGATTTCATAAAGCGTAAGGAACTACTAGGAGAGGTCCTGTGGTCAGAAATACTCAAAGAGAAGGGAGTCCAACATGGAATACTTAAGGCACAAAGGCAGACAATTCCAACAAGAAGGAAAAGTGGGAGGCAGTGTGGTGTAGTGGTTAAGAGCGGTAGACTCATAATCTGGTGAACAGGGTTCACTTCCCTGCTCTTCCACTGCTGGGTGACCTTGGGCTAGTCACACTTCTCTGAAGTCTCTCAGCCCCACTCACCTCACAGAGTGTTTGTTGTGGGCGAGGAAGGGAAAGGAGAATGGTAGCCGCTTTGAGACTCCTGAGGGTAGTGATAAAGCGGGATATCAAATCCAAACTCTTCTTCTTAAAGAAACCAGTGAGGCTGCATAAGGAGCTTAGAGATGAGAGGAGATTTAAGAAGGGCATATATAAGAAGTGGAAGAAATGGGAAATGGGAAATAAGGAGCATACGCGAGTAGCCAACAGTTACAGGATGAATGTCACGCAGGCTCAGAATGAGCTCAGGCTTGCAAGAGAGGTTAAAAACAATAAAAAAATAAAATTTACTCGGCTATGCTCAAAGTAAGAGGAAGAACAAGCAAGTGGTAAGTCCTCTGCGTGGAGAAGGCAGAGAAATGCTATTGGGTGACAGAGAGAAGGTGGAAGTGCTCAAAACCAACTTTGCCTCTGTCTTCACCCAAAAGGAAAGTGATGCCCAACCTGGTGACAACAGTTTCAGTGTATCTGAAGAAGTGTGCATGCACACGAAAGCTCATACCAAGAACAAACTCAGTTGGTCTCTAAGGTGCTACTGGAAAGAATTTCCTATTTTGTTTAGAATAAATAATGTTAAGGAGGAAGATGCAGCCCAAGATAGGAAAAGAACAGGTGAGGTCCCTGCAGACTGGAAGCAGGCAAATGTTCTTCATAAGGGGGGGGGGGGAGAGGACCCCGGTAACTACCAACTAGTGAACTTGCCATCGATACCAGGAAAGGTTGTAGAACAGATAATTGAACAGTCTTTGAGCACTTAGAAAAGTATTCTGTGATTATTAAGGCCCAGGTTGGGTTTCTCAAAAACAAGTCATGCCAGACGAATCTCATTTCTTTTTGATAAGAGTTGCATGTTTTGTAGATCAGGGGAATGCTGTGGATGTAGTGTATCTTGACTGCAGTAAGACTTTTGACAAAATCCCCCATAATATTCTTGTGGAGCCATTTGTGGACTGGACAAAGTAACTCAGGTGGATTTGTAGCTGGCTGACTTAACCCAAAGAATGCTCAATGTTTCCCGTCATCCTGGAAAAAAAGTAACAAGTGGAGTGCCGCACGGTTCTGTCCTGGGCACACTGCTCTGCAACATCTTTATAAACAACTTGGATGAAGGAATTGAGGGGATGTACAACCTTTAAAGGTAAAGGTAAAGGGACCCCTGACCATCAGGTCCAGTCGTGTCCGACTCTGGGGTTGCGGCGCTCATCTCGCTCTATAGGCCGAGGGAGCCGGCGTTTGTCCGCAGACAGCTTCCGGGTCATGTGGCCAGCATGACAAAGCCGCTTCTGGCGAACCAGAGCAGCTTACGGCAACGCCGTTTACCTTCCCGCCGGAGCGGTACCTATTTATCTACTTGCACTTTGACGTGCTTTCGAACTGCTAGGTGGGCGTACAACCTTTACTTTTACAACTAATTTGCAGGTGACATCGAACTGGGAGGGGTAGCCAACGCTGCTGAAGACAGAATCGGGATTTCAACAGCGACAAATGTAAGGTTCTACACTTAAGCAGGAAGAAGCAGCTCACACATATAAGATGGGGGGACACCTGGCTTATGAAAAGGATCTAGGGGTCCTTAGTGGACCACAAGCTTAACATGAGTCAACAGTGTGACACAGCAGCAGCAGCAAAAAAAAAGTGAATACTGTTCGGGGCTCCATCGACAGTGTTGTCCAGATCGAGGGAAGTAATAGTTCTGCTCTTTTCTGTCTTGGTCAGACCCCACCTGGAGTACTGTGTCCAGTTCTGGGCACAACAATTTATGAAGGATGTTGACAAGCTGGAACGTGTGCAGATGAGGGTGACCAAGATGATCAAGGGTTTTGAAACCAAGCCTTATGAGAAACGAAGAGGATTGGGTACTTTTTGCCTGGTTAAGAGGAGAGTGGGATATGACAGGTAAAGGTAAAGGGACCCCTGACAGTTAAGTCCAGTTGTGAACGACTCTGGGGTTGCGGCACTCATCTCGCTTTACAGGCTGAGGGAGCCTGCATTTGTCTGCTCTGCAGTTTTTCCAGGTCATGTGGCCAGCATGACTAAGCCGCTTCTGGCGCAACGGAACACCGAAACCAGTGCAGCGCACGGAAATGCCGTTTACCTTCCCGCCGGAGTGGTACCTATTTATCTACTTGCACTTTTTGGTGTGCTTTTGAGCTGCTAGGTTGGGAGGAGCTGGGACCGAGCAACGGGAGCTCACCCTGCCGCGGGGATTCGAACTGCCAACCTTTTGATCGGCAAGCCCAAGGCTCAGTGGTTTAGACCACAGCGCCACATATGATAGCCGTCTTCAAATATATAAAGGGCTGTCACATGGAGAATGGAGCAAGCTTGTTTTCTGCTGCGTCAGAGGGTAGGACTCGGAACAATGGCTTCAAGTTACAAGAAAGGAGATTCCGACTAAACATCAGGAATAACTTTCTGGCAGTAGGAGCTCTTTGACAGAGTAATGGATTCCCTTGGAAGATGGTGGACTCTCCTTCCTTGGAGGTTTTCAAGCAGAGGTTGGATGGCCATCTGTCATGGATGCTTTAGCTGAGATTCTGGCATTGCAGGGGGTTGGACTAGATGACCCTTGGGGCAGAGGGATCCCTTCCAATTCTACAGTTCTGTGATATTACGGTTCATAATTCTGGCTTGATTAAAACGAGACTTACTACCGTTCCAGATTTGAACACTGGCCATATTTGGATGATCCTATCTTGGCTTAGTAAGTCAATATGTAAGTGTTTTGTCCAGGCACGTAGCTCCTCCCTTCCAATTGATTGGGGGTTTGTCATTGACCCAGTTCAGATGTCTGTATCTCAATAAGCCAAGATATGAATGTTTTTGTCTGCATCCACAGCCCCATTAATTTTTTCTCCAGGGAGACTCTAATTAAACATAGTTTCCTGCTTCATTCAAACTGGAAAACTACGGTTATTAGCTTCAGAACAAGCCAGGATCCTAAACAATCTCCAGACCATGGTTTAAGCTCCTCATTTGTTCTGAAGCTGCTAACCATAGTTTCTCCATTTGGACGAAACAGGAAACTGAGGTTAATTAGAACCTTCCTGGTATGGTTGCTTAAAGTGTGGAATGAAAAGGCTGTGTACATGGGCAAGAGGTTAGCTCATTTCTCGGTTTATTAAGTCAAGATATGATCATCCCAATCAGATGATTTACAAACTGCAGTTAGTTGAAAATGGAAGCAGATGCTTCCAGCCTTGTTCTTGTGCCTGTGCTGGAGGAGAAGAGAGCTAGGTCATGCACAAAATGTTAAATTACAGTTTAGTGTTACGTGCAAACCACATGCTTTTTTGTGGTTAAGGCTATCTGCAGTTTCCTTTAAACTAGGATCGGAAAGGGTGCCTCAAAGTGAGTTTGAGAACATGGCTCAAGGGAAATCCTAGATGTGCCTTAACAGTGATCAGTTCTGTTGCTGACAAACTGCTTAAATACTATGAAAGGAGGGGAGGCGTGCAACTTTTCTCCACGATGGGATGTGTCAGGAGGGGAAAGAAATGTGCACAGCCTTCTGCAAACCATGGTTAGCAAGGAGCCAGAGTTACACCCACACTGGCCCAAGTAAGAATTCCAGTCCCCTCAAATTGTCAGTAACTAAAATGGTTATTAGAGAGTGTTTCTTTGGGATTGAAAGTAGCATCAGTCCTCTATAAAACCCCCAACCAAGCATTTTTCAGACACTTTATCTCCTCCTGAAATACACTATATCGAGCTTTGATTTGAACATCTAATATGGAGACAAAAACCCATCTACCGTGAGGGTTCAAAATAATCCGATAACAAGGACAGTGTTTAAAAACGGGAGGAAGAAAACTCTAGAACTACCCTGAAGCAGTACAGCAGGTTCCCATGGCTGACATTCCCACTAGATATATATCCATTTTAAATTCTCCTTCATCAGCACGTGCTTTATTTATCTATATTTGTAAAAGGCTGTCTTGGAAAAAAAATGGCATTTTCTGTCATTTAAACGGGGCTCAATGCAGTTGGGAGTCAAGAGATTAGCAAACAAACCAAGCAAACGAGCAACGTGATATCAGAGTTAGCCTTGGAACAGAAAACGGTATGTAGTTTGAACTATTTGAACAACGGTGAGCACGAGAGGAGCCCCGACTAAGTGATCACATTTCCACGATATATTCTATCGCCCCTCAACTACTTTTCTCTTTACAAAGCAAAACAAAAGCAAAAAAGCCCCGTAACCTACATACAATATACACATTCATGTATCACACATACAGTTCCCCCCAATGCATATTTTGTGTGTATACAGTAAACAGACGTGCACAAAAAGATACCTAAGTTCTATTTATAAGTCACAGTGGGAATTCCTTTGAGAGGAACGGAGGGGGGGGGGCGGGGAATTTCCTGAATAAGACACTGTGGATCCCTAGATTTTAACATTTCAACCTTTGAACTTCCAACTTGCAGAGCTAACTGGAAATGAATATATTTTGAAGGTCAAGGGGAAGGGAGTCTTACAAACTTGGTTCGCAATTCCCAGCTGCAGTAATTGGATTTCAAATGTCATCTACTTACCCTGTAACTAAAAGCACCTAACCATCATAGGTACAAACCACAGATAAATTATTGCAGAATAACAAACGTCCTCAGAGGAAGAATATATGGGTCAAGAAGGGTTTGTCAATGCGAGATACCATCCCCCCCCCCTCCTTATATGTTTTAGATTTTATTTATATATTTATATCTGCAAGGTAGCAAAGAACGGCTGTACACCTTGACACGGCAAAGTTCCAGTGTAAAAAGGTGCTTCGTTGAGGGTAAGGGCAAATTGTTCTTTAAAAAAAAAATGTGTACAATTTCATAGCTATTAAAACACATATGCAACATAATTCATTACACTCAATAGCTTTTTAGTATAAAACTTATAATTTATGAGGTGATGTTAATAGCATAAATTAATATACCTTTTCTCTTAAAAATCTACAATAAGTATTCTGAACACACGTGGTGCAGGCAGGGAGGAAAGGGGAAAGGGGAAAGGGGTATCCTTAAATAAAAGCTTAAAGCTAAGCATCATTGGGTGGGGTGGGGGGAATATTCTGTACGGTAGACTTGAGCACAGCTTCCACAAGAGAACAGCCACCATGCCATGAGACCCAGAAACGAATTCACTTTCTGGTGCTCATGCTTTGATGGCCCTCTCCTGCAAAAATTTCTTCTTCGCAACTACTTTCATTTTAACTGCCTTTATTTCCACAAGGAATCCCTGAGACATGCCCAGAACTGGACAGTGACAAATCACCATTCAGAGAAACTGGTTCAACCTTCTCCCCTCAACAGAAATGAGATACTCCTTAGCACAACACAACTGACCATCTTTTTCAGGCTGGATCCATTTCCCTAGTTTGTTTGTTCGTTTTCTTTTAAGGACGCTAAAATCCGGGAGTGAGCTGCCCTGTCTTTTTGACAACACAGATTTTGGGGACAATGACTGTGGGATTAAAATTTGGGGGGGGGCCCAACAACCAACAAGACGGTGAAGACACACCAGCAGACCACGTTCAATGTATTAATCCAGCTCATACAATTTACAGTGTGTGTGTTTATTTGTGTGTGTTTGTGTGTGTGAACACATACATGCATGTGTGTTATAAGGGGTTAGAAAGGCGGAGTTGCACTGAATTGTTATTTTTCTCTTTTTTCAGCCCTGAGTTTTCTCACTCTAGTTCTCGCACATTCTAGGAAAGATTATTTCATAATTATAGACTGTGTAGAGGGGAAAAACTTTCCTTATGCTGCCCTCCAGTGGCAATGCAAAGCAGGTTCCTTTCTTTTCCATTACAACGCCACGTGTTCTTGGTTCTAAACTGGAAAGCTGCAATGTACACAACCAAAACAACAGGGTTCACGCAGCAGATCGTTTACAACAGACATAAAATAAAGCAAGTTAATAAGTTCTTACTTTCCAACCTGGATATCAAGAGGAGAGAACCACTGATTCTACCTCTTTCCTTTTCTCAATGCATAAAATACTAGCTTACACAAACACTAGGTGTGTTAAACGTTACTATTTGTCTTTGTTCATAAGGCAGGGTTTATTGAGAACCAACAAACAGTTAAGCATCCTGGAATAAATATTTTTTTGGGGGGGGGGGTTTCATACCATCACCACACTTTAAGCAGGCATTCTTTTCAAGCGATTTCATTAAACTTTCTGAAATGACGTCCCCGAGGGACATTCCTACTTTACAGGGAAATTACTTTTCAGAGGATTTTATCCTCGCACACCACCTTGCTTAACCACATATGGAAACATCATGTTCTCTATTAATGAAAATCATGTCATGGCACTAGATGCGATCAAACTCCTTAAAAGAAAATGAATTCACAAGGACAAGAGATGGGAAATAAAAGTAGAAGTCATGAACCAAATTTTGCTAGGAACCTTGAAAGTTCCAGCCTCTAACAATACAGATTATAAAGAAATTATCCATGCAGTACATTTGTGGCCCATAATTTAACTACAAGAGAACACAAGGGCAATGTTTTGAAAGGGAAGTATTAGTAACGTAAGCAGCGTTAGGAAAATGCAATAGAGAAACGGGATCTGCTGCAAGACACTTTTGAGACGAACCATGGTGTTTCCTTAAGGGAAATATGGAAACCGTAAAATCCTGCTGTGAGATCAAAACAGGGACCCGCGCTTCCAAACCTGACTTGATTATAGCCTGTCTTCCGCCTAGATGTGTACCTGCTGTAGCCTTGCGCATTTTCCCACTACAGTGGTACCTCGGGTTACGTACTTGGTTCCAGGGTGCCGTTCGTAACCCGAAAAGTACATAACCCGAAAATTGCGCTTTGCGCATGCGCGAACTGTGCAGACCGCTTCTGCACATGCGCGGGTTGCGCGCACGCCGAAAAACACTTCCGGGTTACCGGAGTACGTAACCCAAAAATACGTAACCCGAAGCGGACGTAACCCGAGGTACGACTGTATGTCACATGCAGAAGACTGGTGTCTTTGTGTTAAGTTATGCATGCAGGACTTTGCCCTGAATGTGATCAGAACCATGCTGACTTCTTTTTAAAGACAGGCTGTGAACATCGCTGAGAAGCAGCAGAAAGCTTTGCTGCAAATTTTGCAACTGGTCTGCTTTGCATTCCCAGCCTGTGCATTTTGCCTTCTGGCAGCAACCCCTCAAACTGCATGGAATGTGGTCTTGGAAGGTCCCCCAAACTTTTAAGAGGCTACAACGGGCATGGGGGGGCTGAAAAGCCCTTTCACACGCCCAGAAGACATTAGTCTTCAGATCCCAATCATTCTGCCGTATTTTCAGGTACTGGAATAATATAGCACCAAATGGCATTTTAAATAAATTTATAAAGAGTTTTGTAGTTTGCCAAACCAATTCACTTTCCTGTGAGAGCTAATCACTTTTTCAATTTGATTGGAAACAAAACGGGGGGGGGGAATTGAATGGGGCTTCCCCCCCCCTTTCCTATTTAGCACAAAAGCCAGGGGGTTTTTTTTTGGAGGGGGGAAATCATTTCACAATACATAGTGCACTAAAGTAGAATAAAGAAAATGCAGGGAGCTTTTTCTTCAGCTCGTTAACTGGCTTAAAACAGATACATTACAAATATAATTTGGAACACACTTAGATGTTTATTATACAGTTCAATTTCAAATGCAGGGAGGGATTTCACAAGGTTAAAAAGCATAAAAATGTTTTCCAGCAACATGTACTTTTATTTCCAGGGGCAAACTCCCTGATCCTCTCAAAATAATAAGCACAGCTTTTTAAAAGAAGGCAATAGTTCAAATTTATGGGATTCAGACAGGCAATTCCTGGAATCCTCCCCAGCCCAAAGGTTTGGGAGAAGGAGGATGCCTGTACTAGATTCTCACTGGAGCACCATTTGAAAGCGGAATAGAAAAGCTAGACAGGAAACAACTGCTTCAATCACAGAGAGAAAGTTGAGCTCCCTCTTCTTCCCCCACAGAAGACCAATTAAAATACTCTACTAGAGTGCGCCTTCTTCCTCTCTCTTCGTATCTTTTTAAATATATTATAAAAAGTAGATGAAATTATGTACAGTCCAAACCTCTTACCATAAAATATAACGAAGCCCTGCTCTTAGGAGTAGATGGCCGCTCCGTCCGTGTCTACTCCAGAAAACAAGAAATGATTGCAAGGATTGGCCTCCACTGAGCAGAACTGGACTTTATGAGGAATAAATGGCATAATCTACTTTTTTTTGAGAATCAGCACAGCTACAAGCCCGGTTTAAGGGGGGTGGGGTGGAGCAGAGACCTTGTAGCTTGCTTGACAAAGAACATTTTGTGGGGGGGAGCAGTCCTTATTCTGACAAACTCCTTACAGTTTGATTGCTGCAGATCTTCAGGGGGCATGAAGTGATAACAGTAGAATCTCTGACTTTGAAAACGTATTTATTAGCAAGACCACTGATTAGAGATAGGAGAACGCCAGCACTTTTCTTTCTTTTTTTTCTATTAACTTGTTCCCTAAGTATTATGGAGCACCGTAAGGGCTCACGGCTGCTGTAGGAATCCCCAGAAGCACCAAGAATCTGGAGACGGCTACAACTTTGTAAGATCACTCAGCAGTTCTGATCTCACATTGGTTTGAGTGGGGAAAGGGGCCCATGACACAATTCTGCCAGTTTCGGCTGAGACTTGGCTATGTTAAAAGTAATGCTCCATTGGAAAATGCCAACCCAACAACACTATTGCAATAATTGATCAGCTTCAGGAATTAGCATATGTTTTATCTGAGCAGGTACACCCATTGCAATTAATTACAGTACTCAGTTCTGCTTTCTGTTCTACATACCAATGATATATATATTTTATTTAAAACTCCCCACCGTCATAGATACTCTGAACCCAACAAGTACAATCTCATGTCCTACAAATTCATCCTTTCTTCCATTCAACCCAATTTCAAAAACCAAATTAGCTTGCAGTATGAACGGTCGCTGGTTTCAAGATGGTCTTTCAGAACAGGAAAGAAAAGGGGGGGGGGACAACCTGTCATTTACCCATCAAATACACGCACACACACACAAAGACAAACACACACACAAACTCCTGCACTCACAGAGGAGGTTAAGAGCCCAGTGTTAAGCTGACAGAATTAACAATTGAACTATGGTGTTGGTTTAAGTCTGCAGTGCCGTTACCAAATCAAAAAGGTTGATTCCCCCTTTCATGCCATTTGCATTCTTTGAAATAAATCAACCCCTCACCTCTTGCCCAGATGCTCACGGGACTGGATACTCTGATTTGAGCCTTAGGAACTTGCATTAGTTATATTTGAGGTATCATCTCACTTTTGGGTCTAGAGTCCATTGGATCTAACTTCTCATTTATCAGTCTAAGGCAGGACTAGGGAGTCTGCGGCCCTCCAGAGTGGCTGGGTACTCCTCCCAATTTGCACCAGCAGCAGGCAGGATGGCCAGTGGTCAAGGACTATGGGAAGTCGAGTGTAGCGACACCTAGAGGGTCACAGATTCCTCATCTATGGTCAGTTACATCCGGGATCTGTGCTGTATTCTTTTTATCTGGGATATTTAACTGGCTAAGTATAACAAAATCTGAAAGGGGTAAATGAGCACCAATACAGAAACCAGCACATAAGATCAAGAGAGCAGAGCAATGGGGAAACCCTGGTCTGCACTGAATCAGGACTTTGCGCCCCCTCTTTTTTTTGTTTTGTTTTAAATTTAAACGAAGTCTTTAAAAAGGAGATGACAAAAATCAGGAAAAGAGAAGTGGGCCAGGGTGGGCTGACAGGGAACGTAAGGTCCCCCACCTGCCTGAAATTTGCAGACAGACGAGCTCAGCTGGAGGTGGTGAAGGGAGCAGATGCATTATTGGTACTAGTAGCTGTGGCACCTGTCACTGTGAAGCCTGTGGGAGGCGCTATGGAGCTGTGGCTTGGCTGCAGGTCCTTGGGGATGCCGCTGTGGGAGCTCAGCTGGTGGCCAAAGGCGGCGCTGAACTGAGGGAGCTGTTGCTTTGGGGACGTGGAGGCCATGAGTTCAGAGGACCCGGGGCCCATGCCGCTGAAACTGGTCTGCGGCAACCCCGGGAGCACGCTGGAGCTGTTGGGGGTCACGGTGGCGAAGGCAGGCTGCGTGGTCTCTGAGTGCGATGTGCTCGGTGGCGTGGACAGGGAGGTGGAGAGCAGGTGTCCATCGGCACCGAGCAGGTTGCTGAACGGAGAAGGGTCGCCGAGGCTGACGGGGAGGCTCCCCCAGTGAGTTCTGGGGTTCACCACACCACCGAGCGGCACCTCCAGCTGCGAAGGGAGCAGGTGCTGTGCTATGATGGGCATCTCTGCGGAGAACGTAGCTGCCAAGTTATCGCCAGAGTAGGAGGTGGCATGAGGGGACGTTATATGGTCACTGTAGGGCGACGGCACATGCTCGCTGTCGTAATGGCTTCCGTGGGGTGAGGAGTGTGAATGGTCACTGCTGTATTGCTGTCGTGAGGTGATTAGGTCGTCTGCCTTGCTTAGCAGCTGGGCAGGGTGTGGCCTCTGGGAGGCATGGCTGCCATCGTGAAGTCCTTGAAATTGTCCTGGGAAGGCTCTCTCCCCAAGCCCACTCTGACTGATCAGAGTGGCAGAAGTAAGGCCAACGTTGGCTGGGGCAGAGAATTGCCCCTGAATCTGCCCTGCCAGGGGCGTAGGTGGGTTGGATAAGGTAGCAGAGCGGAGCAAGCTATCATCCAGGTCCAGGCTAGAGAAATTCTCGTCATGCACTATACGCCCGTTCAGCAGCTCACCTAGATCCGCGTTGACTTCCCGGCTCAAGGACTGAATTCCTGAAGTTTCAGCACCCGTGGAGAACACCCCTATTCCTCTGTCTGATAGTTCTTGAACCGGCACACCGTCTGTCTGTGTGAGCACTCCTATAGTACTCAGGCACTCAAGAGAAGTCACAGCCTGCAAGGCCCGTTCCAGCTCCTCTGCCTCTTCGGTCGTAGGGAGGAGGTCTCCATTTTTACCTGCGTTAAATTAAAAATACGTTAAGCAGTTGGCATACCTCTCGTAGGTGCATTCGACGTAAGGGCTTAGGAGACAAGCTGCCAAGAGGTTTAACGCGCTGGAGACTTATGGCCAAATTAGACCTCACACCACACACATAATTGCATGGATGATTGTGTTGTTGTTGTGGTGGTGGTGGTTTTTAATGTGAATTGCACCAGGGTGGAGGTTCACTTTACAGGGGTCCCCAAGGGCATGACCAGTATTGCACCTCAGGCAATTCCACTTCAAAAACAATTCATGCAATTGGTAATTTACATGGATAGTATAACATCCAGTTTGACCTTTAGCCGTTCATTTGTTTAATTAACTTTATATGTGAGTGCATGAATTTATTTCCAGCCCACTGGAAGTGTTACCAGCCTGTTAGCATGAACCTACATGTCATAGGGTGGCTGGAGTGTATGTCTACCAAACAAGGTCATGATCACCCAGACAGGTTGATCACTTGATGACTGCAGCACCAAGTGGCAAGTTGCATGTGTGAAAGAGCTGCCAAGGCAGAACTTTCACACCACTTCATTTTGCCTCAACAGCAGGGTCTGTTTCTGCCATGGCATGCTGCAAGTCATCAAATGCATAAAATAAAATAAAATTGAAAGTCTCTTCAAATTCGCAACATTTAAAATTCCCCCACAGATACAAAAACCAATAACAAAGTTCAAATTCTGGTGCTTAGACAAACACAAAACTGAAAGCTACATAGTATTTACATTTATGTATTTTTTTTTAATTTATTTTTTTAAATCCTTTCCACAAATGGCTCTGTGGAATAGAAAAGCGTTAAGGGTATATGATCGTGCAATAATTGCACACCTTTGAGTTCTCTGCAAAATAGGATTGAAGCAACTGAAACAAGAAAAGTATCTGCTTGACATTCAGAAATACAATGTACAGGTGAAGACCATTTCGCACAGGGGCTCCGTTCTCAGTTCCCGAATGTGCATCCTCATGCCCTTCCCTCTGCCTGGTCCAAAAGGACCCACATGTTGGCAATCACTTGTCATCTGGAGACACCTAAAATGCTCACGTAGAATCCTGACTGACAGTTTGACTAGCAATCTGAACCATCGTTTTTCATCCTTGCACGTTTCGGCATTTTCCTTAATTGTACAATTAAAAAAAGAACAATGAAATGAATGCCAAAAATGTTGCCATTTCCTGCAAGCACTGAGTTTTACGTTTAAGCGAGCGAGGAGGTACCTTCAAAGAAATCAAAGTCTTGCAAGTCGTCAGGCAGCCGTGGCAGGACGTCAGAGAAGTCCTCCTGATTCAATTCGAGGTCGTGTGGAATGTCTGTGATTTCATTGGCGATGTCATCTGGCAGCTCATCTGTACTCAGCTCCGGTGTGGAAGGGCTCCTACAAAAACAGGGAAGACAGTCACCCCCGCCCTTTGGTCTGGCGCCTTGCCGGGCTGTGATCTATTCTGGGATGCATATGCCCTTTCTCCGCCCCTTTTTGTTTTTTAAGCTGTTCCCTCGCCAAACTCAACTCTGAATGTATGGAGCCGTTGCAGCTGCCATAGATAAAGCTACTCCAGGATCTGGTATGGCTACAACTGCGATCTATGTACAGCCCTGTCTCTTTTCTGCACAAAAGATGGTACGGGATATTCTTGCTGGTGCAAGAATACGCATGGCACACAATCCTATGAATGCTTACTCTCGCGCTAGCACTATACTATGACAGAAGAGATCGCTGCACAAATGTGACTTCCAAACTGTGTGCCGGTCATATCACTAGCGGGCTGCAAGAGGGGCTTAAACATGCCTTGAAACTTAAAAACAAATCGGACGCTTCCAATCCTCAACGTTCTTTGGAAAACAAAGAACCCAGGGAGCAGGGATTCCTCCCCCCGCTTTATCCACTTTTGGCTAAAATGAGCAGCAAGTGATGATCTGCAGGGATTCCCCAACTCAGCCTGCACTTCCACTGGCAGCTGTAGGGGAGCCCTTGAAACGCTTGCATTGCTCTGAAAGCACAGCTCCATCCCAGGGCCCCAATGGTCTTAAGTGATAGTACTGGTTCCAAGGAGGATGCCTGACCCAAGGTTCTGGGAGTTGACCTAGAAAATGCATACACACATCTCTTGATCGTAAGAATTAATTGCTATCTCCATTTTTGAAACCCAGGATATAGTTTCCCCCTGGGTGAAAAGTCTGGGAGACCCACTTTTAAACAATCCTCCTTCAAACCACAGTTTGCAGACAAGTGTGAATACATCCACTGACTTGCATAATGTTCTTCCAGCTCAGTCACTATTTAGACTGGCTTATTAAAATACTAGAAAGGAGCCATTTAAGCTGCGTTCTTTCACACTAATTTGTTCCACAGACTCTTCAGGAAAGATATGAATCAGCCACCTCAACACAATTTTGGCTTTTTCAATAATCTGAGGCAGTTAAGGGCTGTAAAAAACGCACCATTCTGGAGCAAAAGTCTTCTTACTTGGTATGTCAATTTATTAAGGCAGAAGAGAGCTCTAATGCGTGAAAAGCGCCATTACATCAGAAGCAAAGTATATTACATTAGGTCATAAAGACTGGCCAAAAATGTTTACAAGTTGGCATGATAAATGCCCCCTGGGGACCTGGCCAAGCAGCAATGCAGAGCAAATTGGAAAACAAACAAGTGATCACTCTGCAAGTGTGCAGAATGAGTGCGCACAACCTTTCCCCCTCTCTTACCTCTAGCCATAACTCAGAACATGTGTGAGAGTAAACATTCATAGGATTATTTGCCATGTAAGACCCACTGTCCTCAAGTGGGCTGATTTTCAAGCAAGTGTGTACAGAACATCAGAGATGGTTTTCCTATTCCTCATACAGGTAGCGTAGACTATGGCTGGAATTCAAACTAAGGCAATTATTCTATCAGCGCAAGTGTTTTTGCTTGCCAGACAGAATTATATACCTTCTCCTCCCCGCCATGTGCTGTTCTGCGGGGGGGGGGGGGTCCCAATCCTGCAGAGCCAATTTGGTGGGGTGTGCAAGAGGAGGAAAGCCCTGTTGTGTGAGCGACACTCATTCTGGCTCTTGTTAGCACAACTATTTAGCTGAATCTGGACCAATACTGCTTTACTTGGCCTATCTTTTCCAACACTAGGCTGTCAACTTAGAGAATTAATCATAGCTGGGCTCTGACCGTATATGGGAGATCTCCATTGGCAGTGAGACGCTGGTGGGCATACTGAGGTTTCCTTGGGGCACAGCAGGAGGAATCGGTTTTTGGGGACGTCGTGGCCCTCGCCTTCTCTTTTTCTTGTGTTTTTTGGTAAGAGCAGGTGGCTTTGTTTTTTTCCTGGGTTTCCTCTGCTGCTGGTGCTGGACTTTGCGGGAGCTGTCTCCTCTCAAGAAGTTATCCTTTTTAGAAGGAGAATCGAAAACACCAAGAGTGAATTGAGAAACACTTTTCTTTCCTTGCCATTCCAAAATGTGAACATCTCCATGGCATGCAAGTCGGAATAGACAACGCCTGACATCTTGAACAGGGAACCATGATGCTAAGCAAACTGTACTGCCTTTTGTGCCACTGGCGGGAAAGAATCAAAAGCACATTCAGACCAAACTATTTCCAAATTCAAATCATAACATGTGGCCTTCAGGAAGTTTAGGATGGCACTGAATCAGAAAGAATGTTCATCAGAGTTCAAGGCTAGAAATGGTCAATCACTTCTCTTTGAAAACGGCTTGGACAATCAACATGGGGCATCACAATGCCATGTCACCAGGAAGTAAACAAACAAACCCGTGTTGTAAAATATGACTCAGCAATATAGAAAGCAACACAACGGCCAGAAACAATTACAGTATAGAAAACTTTATGGAATAATGCAAAACATCAAAACTGTCAAAATGAAGTCTCTGAAAGTCCTTGAATAAGTCACGGTGCCAGACTTTACCCGGCGGAGATCAAGCTGGTAAAGTTTTGTATAATCAGCAAATGTCCAATTCTGATGTCTGACTCTGAACTCTGCTGTTCACTGTGACTTATTCAACGACTTTTCAGAGACTTCAGTTTGATAGTTTTGATGTTTTGCATAAAGTTTTCTATACTGTAATTGTTTATGGCCATCGTGTTGCTTTCGATATTGCTATGTCACCAGGAAGAACAGAATTGCACACACGAATGCAAAATACCGAGAAGGTATTACTTCCAAATGAGTTAACAACCTTGGGATAATGTAATTTTCCGTAGATGGCGTTTGCCATCTTGATGTTGCAAGGGTTTCACGAGGTGCTATAATTAAAAGGGGTGGATCTTCAAAGTGGATCACATCGGGGTGGCTCCCAAGGGCTGTATTCCCTGTGGCCAAGCTTCCATGGGCAAGACAAAAATGAAAGTGAGTGTGGGTAGAGCTGGTGGTGGGGAGGGACCCGCACACTTGCCCACAACACACAAACACACACACACTCTTAACCTTCCCCCTCTTGCCAAAGTTAGATATGTAGAGCCAACTGGACTTCCATGAAAATGCCCCGTGTTGCATTTAGGCTTGATAATCTCCTATTGATGGTGGGGAGAGGCAAGGAGGAAACACAGTAGGTATGACGGGGAGCTTCCATGGGTTGAATCTGGCCCACAGGCTAGATCCCCACACGTAGTTTAGGGCAGCCAAAAAACTGAGCTTTGCGCCAGTAAGAAACTGCCTGGTGACAAAATGAGTATCATCTGGGAATTAGCCAAATTCAGATGCCAGTTATTAGCTTGAGGGCTATGGTGTATGACTCTTGTGCCTAGCAAAGGGGAAAGGTAATGTTCAAACTTTTGTGGGGCGGTTTGGAGATTGTCAGGGGAAAGAAGTTAAAATGAGGAGAGCTTCCGTTTCACTGACCGACGTAACGGGCCAAAATAAACTGTGTGAACAAATCGAAATGCTCAAGTTTCCACCTTGACAAGGCGTTCCAGGAGAATAACCTATAAGCTTATGAGAGGTATCCCAACTAACTTGTTCCATCAGTGCAAGGATTTCTGCTTGTGCAACAGAACCGCCCCTACCCAGTCTTCTCCCACTGTGTACACCCTGAATCTGCCTGGGGGCTCCCCAGGGTCATGAATAAGAATTGGGGGGGAGAGAGAGAAGTTCTACAGTGCAAGCTGAAATCCTTGTGCTGGTGGAACAAATTAGTTGGATATCGCCAACAGTCCCTCTATGTTCTCACGGTAGACATGACGGAGTCACAAGAGCGGACAGACAGCATTCTTCAATGCAATCCTATGCACCCTTAACTGGGACTGTTAAATTCAGGGAGACTCTGTTCCACGTAAGCTTGCATAGGATGAGCGAAGGAGGGTCTTTGAAACATTTCCCCATAATCCTTTAGATGAGTTCAGTCAAAAAAGGCTGCTGATATAGCAATTTTTTTTTTTGGGTTATCATCAGAGCTCACCTTACAGCTTTCTGAAGGGGGCAGAAGCGAAAGCTGCATGCTGATGTCATCCCCCGGCTTGCTGGAAAATACTGCTGCCGCTGTTCTTCCAAGTATTCTGACTAGCAAATATACTTACCATTTTTTTGGCGTGTTCTTCACACAAGGGTGTCTGGTGCGTAATGTCGAAAACTGGCACAGAGCATTGCTGTCCGTCGGCAAACTTGGCTGTGCAGCTTGAGAAAAGCTGCTGAGACCGGTTCAAGAGGATATCTGGGTATCTCTGTCGTCAGGAATAACACACAAAGGAGGGGCAGGAGACTGCATGATTTACGCGGAGAGAGTATGATACAGAACCTTGAATTCTATCCCCAACTAAAATCTCACTTTGGAGCAATTCCTTAAATGTCATTCACAGAAGATGCGAAGTCAACAGTTAAAAGCAAAAAAACAAAAAAACAAAAAACCCCAAACTGCCATCAAGCAGAATTACTAATGATTTGATAATTTATTAAGATGGGTTTATGGAAGCAGCTATTTTGCTAATGAGTTTGTGTGTCTTGTTTCCTGCAGATTCTTAATCAATACTGTGATTTTTGGGACAATGCAATCAATAGATTTGCTTTCTAACCAACTGATGAGAATCCATACACAAATATTAAAAAGAGGATTTCTGTCATCCACATGAGAGGACATAAAAATTGTAAATTTCTTCCTGCCTTTTTGACAGATGACGCACAGAGGAAGCCAATACAGTGAATCCTGATTCAAAATTATTTTGTTCAGAAGAGATATATAAACTCAATGCATTTTAGTCTCTCTCTCAACTATTCCTCCCCTCCCTAAATCAGCAGTAGGCATTTTCCTTCAACATGAAAGTTTACATGATGCAGTTTCCTGAGACAGCCACTTCACTTGCTTTCTCCCTGTGTTTATTCACCACCATCGTTCCCGCCATTGAGAACGACTTTCTGCTTAAGGCAGCCTTTCTCAACCTTGGGTCCCCAGATGTTGTTGGACTACAATTCCTATCACCCCTAGCTAGCAGGACCAGTGGTCAGGGATGCTGAGAGTTGTAGTCCAATGACATCTGTAGACCCAAAGCTGAGAAAGGCTGACTTAAGGCATTGGTGGGGCACCTATGGCCTTACATTGTTGAAATTCTAGAATGGCCATGAACTTTAAAAAGTGTTGAAAAACCCATTTACTAAGAAACCAGAGGCCTTTCTGCTGGGCATGACCAACCATGAGATCCCCAACAAAGACAGAATATTTTTTATGTATGCCACAACAGCTGCAAGGATTTTAATTGCTAAAAACTGGAAAACTGAAGAACTACCAACAGTGGAAGACTGGCAGATGAAGTTGATTGAGTATATGGAACTCGCAGAACTGACCGCGAAACTCCGAGACCAGAGGGAGGAGAAGGTGCAAGAAGATTGGAAGAAATTTAAAGAGTATTTGAAACGACGTGAAAAGTTAGATATTTGAAATTGAAATCAGTGGACATTATAGGCGATAGCATTAAAATGTGAGTTTAAAATAGGACATAAGATATAATTGTGAGTGTTTTTTCATTTTCTGTATTTTTGTTAAGAATAAGGTGATAGACATAAGATGATAGATAAGGAGTAAGATTAGTTGTTAAAGTAGTTACAAAGTTACTACAGTATATTTGAAATGAACGCAGAAGAGAGAACGTGAGGAAGTCCCCCAAGTAACAATTTAAATAAGATTAAATAGTTAAATAGGTGTTTTGTTGTTTTAGATGTGTTTTATGTTTTGTATAAGTATTTTTTGTTTTGTTTTGTTTTGTATTTTGTAGTTTGTATTTTGTATGTATTTTTTCTGCTTCTTTTTTTGTATTTTCTCTAAATACCAATAAATTCTTTATTAAAAAAAAAAAAAGAAATTCTAGAATGGCCAATGGTCAGGGATGGTGGCCGTTGTAGCCCAGCAGCTGCTGCAAGGTTCCTGGTTCTCCTTCCAACTCTTTAAGAAGTAGTCACGGCCCTAGTCACTCACACAGGGCAGGAGTGGGGAGAGTGGAGAGCGAGGCTGAGCTTTCGGCCCTACCTCTGATGCTGCATATTTTTCTTTCAACAGCTGTGTGCAACTTTGTGATGAGGAAGACCAATGCACAAGCTCCTGCTCCCACGTAGGGGCTCTGCATGTTCTGGTCAGCAGCACAATCAGGTGTCCTGAACATGCAGACACCTCTGCTCACCATGAACAGAAACCTCTGCCTTGTTTTTTTTCTCTTCACACAACCAAGCACAACGCTTGGCTACTGGGAGAAAAAAGACACAATGTCGGGTGTGGGACTAAAGGCGTGGCTTTATGAGAGCAACGCCTGGACGGAGCCAATGTGAAGAAGGGAATGATCATTATTGCAGGTATACAGGGAGCAACATATCTAGGGACTCCTTGGTGGGATAAACACGGGGCATTGATTTAGGAGAGAAGCGCTAATGAATAATCTCTATGGCAGCTCAAGCAAAGGCTGATGTATCGGCCTATGCTGCCTCCTTGTGGCAGTGCTGGCTCATTACAAATGGAGCTTCCTGGCTGTGAGCTCAGCGGCCTTGTGTGGTGGCTGCCAGATAAGATATGTCAGTCATGTCTACAAAAGTCCTTTCATTGATCCCTTTATAATTCTCAGTTCTTCCTCAATGCCTTAGAGGAACCTTAAAATTAAGGCTAAAGTTGCAATTAGGAAGGGATAGAGGGGGGGAGCTGCAAGAGATTTAAGTGAATTTTGAAGTTGAGGGAGGAATGGGAAAGAGAAAACCCATTAAAATTCCGAGCTTGCTGCATTTGGAAACTTTCCTTTCTTTGCTCCTGCAATTTCACGTACTTGTGCCCATTGTAAGCGCTTCCAACATAAGGACTTTCATTCTCCCTGATCTCTGCCTCTTCTGTCGATACTGCAGAATTATAGGTCTTTCATCTCTTATTCATTCTAGGTCATTGTACTACCTCACAGTGCAGATTTCACACCCTGCTGAAACCTTTATAGCAATTTAAGCTATAAGATAATTCAGACTTTCTGTGGAAACTGACAAACCAACCTCACACAGGGCAATGCCAGCTGCATGTGTCCAGTACAGGGGCATTTCTAGAAAGCTGCTTGTTCCTCCACCCTGAAGGTGCACCATAGCCCTAACCAAACAATTCTGACCTGATTGCCAGTGATTCGAAGTGAGGACAGATTCAAATGCTGGCTAGGCCCCTGGATTCTACCTTTGTTTCAGGGTGCCTCTGCTGCTTCAGAGCTGACACAACTGCACAGCCTTAAGAATGGATTTCCCAAGTCTCTCCCATACACTGCTAGCTTGAAAAGAAGCACCATGCAGAGAAGCTAGCAGGAGTGCCCCCAGAAATACTTGTTGGAAATGGGAGATGGCCAGAAGTAAACTACCTCGTATTGCGTACGCTCCGTGTTGCGTACATTCGGGTTACGCACCTCCGCAACCCGGAAGTCCTCCGCGGAACGTGTGCAAGCACAGAAGCATTTTGTGCACTTCGTACATGCGCAGAAGCGCAAAAACCCATGAACTTCCAGGTTGTTTCTTTTTCTTTGCGTTATGTACGCCCGGGTTACGTAGCACGACCCAGAACGGCTCGCGTACATAACACGGGGTACCACTGTATACTCGTACCTTGGTTGTTGAACACCTTGGTACTCAAGACGTTTTGGCTCCCAAACGCCGGGTAAAACCCGGAAGTGAGTGTTCCGGTTTGCTAACATTTTTCGGAAGCCGAACGTCCTGCAGCCAATTGGAAGCTGTGCCTTGGTTTTCAAGCTGTTCCGGGAGCCGAACGGACTCCCAGAACGGATTAAGTTTGACAACCAGGGTACGACTGTATTACGTTTTTAGCCCACAAAAGGAACAGCGACACAGTGAAAAAGATACGTTGAAAACAATGTTTAGTGAACGGAAGAGCCTTGTTGGTGCATGGTTCGCCCTTTGTTGTCCCTCTACATGGTGACACGTCCCTCTGCTTCACTTGGCTTGTGCTGAAACAGAAGGACACCCAAGAAGATTATCACCAAAATAATGGAAAAGCCTGGGATATAATTTGCGTGCTGTACTGCCAGGTGTGGGTGGTCCCTCACCTGTTCCGAGTACACGAAGCTCTTCGGAGTTCTCGTATCAGCTGCCCAGCGCACTCCGGCTCTCGGCTGGCTGCCCGCAGCAAGGCTTTCCGGAATGTATGTTGGCATTTCCTCTGGCGAGATTCTGCCCGCTCCAGGCGGCAGAGGTGCTTGTATTTCTGCTGAAAGTAAGTGCAAAGTTGGGAAATGCGGGAGCTCCTGCCGCTGGCGTCAGCATCGTCATCTGGCCTGTGAGATTGCGTGGGGAGGGAAAAGCAGATGATACAAGTCATCATTATGCAAACATGCACTACTGCTATATTGTCTGTACAGCGCAAGTCCCGAGTACATGAAGAAATGTCTGTTTGCACATCAACCTCCCTGAGCTCTGCATTCATTTTTGGATGGTTTCCCCACACACATATTGGCTGGCAACTAGGGAGAAGGCTGCGGCACCCCAATTATGAAAATATCCCCTCTGACAATCTAGCCCACACTTGAGTCCACACTAATGTCTTTCTATTTTCTCAGGCTTCTACTATTTGAAAAGTTTTACCGTCTGATTTTATTGCTGCTTCCACCCTTCATGATTTAACTGGGGTGTTTTACTGAATTTGTGATTAATTTTGGCTTGGATCCAGAGTTGTCCCTCCATATATGGAAGGGCTCAGCTCCCCCTTTCCCCTGCAGATTGAGCACCACCTGTCATGCTTTTCCAAAGGGTTTCCCCTCCCCCTGGAGCAAATTCCCAGGGGGAAGGAGTCAAGGGGAAGAAATTTGACTCCCCCTTCCTCCCACCAGCAGGAGCATCCTGTAAGCAAGAGTTCTGCTGATGGGAGAATAGGATCTAAGCACTTATTTTTTTATTGTCACTATAAAAATTGTAATTATTGTAAATATACCTTAGGAATTACAGAACTGATGGGGAATACAGAAAATAAATGAAACAGTACCCCCTTCCACTATGAACAAACTGTTGTGGTGGTGCAATGGCCATACTAGTGAAATACCACAAACTGTGATACCATGCGACACAGCAGTTCTTGTGACCAATTCTATATTGTTTTGCCATGGCAGCTGCTCCTAGGAATGGGCTATAAAATGATGCTTTTGAGATAGGAAAAGCAAACACCTCCACCAAGGACAAGATCACTGATCAAGTTTTGTTATTCTGATTACGGCCTCTGTTTCTATGTTATACGCATCTTTTTTTCAGGTTCAATGGACAAAGTTCACCAGCCATTTCTAAAATGTTTGGGATAAGAATTCACCGCATGAATAAACTTCCTCTTACGCCATGGGACTTCACCATCCTCTCATCTCACCTGCAACCCACTGTGTGCCCCCAAAACCTGCGCCAGAGGGCCCCCAATGCTCCAGAGAAGATTTTGGAGGATGTTCAAGGTAGAAGAGAGGACGGTGAAGTCAAGTGGCACAAGTAGACCTCCATTCTGCTTACAGACAGAAAGCTTTGGTTGGGGACACAAACCCAAGTCTCTCTGAATACCCTCTTCCACTGTACCTACCCTCGCCTGCAGGTGACAGTTCAAAAAACAGCCTGATCTCTGTATTATTTCATATTCTGCACTTAGTTACTCAACCTTCTGTTCTGAGTTGTATGCACTTACTCATTCCTGTCATATCTGAGGGCTTCCCGAATAGACCATGCAACCTGGTATGGCGAGGTTTGTTCCAGTTCTTCCAATTCTTCTCCACTGTCTTCAGACCAGTCCAACCCTGGAAAAGCATGAAAGGAAGTAAACAAATAAAGTAGTCTAATAAAAAGCACTGTTGTGATAGCACAACAGAGGGCCTCATCATGAATCTCATGAGAACAAAAAGAGAAAATATGTACCACGCATATGGAAGTTCCCCAAACAGCTGCCATCTCACCCCACCCCATCAAGGTTATATGGCCACATGTAGGTTGAAGCTCAAAATAAAAAAAAACTAAGATCAAGGCCACTGGTCCCATCACCTCCTGGCAAACAGAAGGGGAAGAAATGGAGGCAGTGAGAGATTTTACTTTCTTGGGTTCCATGATCACTGAAGATGGTGACAGCAGTCACGAAATTAGAAGACGCCTGTTTCTTGGGAGAAAAGCAATGACAAACCTAGACAGCATCTTAAAAAGCAGAGACATCACCTTGCCGACAAAGGTCCGGTTAAAGCTATGGTTTTCCCAGTAGTAATGTATGGAAGTGAGAGCTGGACCATAAAGAAGGCTGATTGCTGAAGAATTGATGCTTTTAAATTATGGTGCTGGAGGAGACTCTTGAGAGTCCCGTGGACTGCAAGAAGAGCAAACCTATCCATTCTTAAGGAAATTCAGGCCTGAGAGCTCACTGGAAGGACAGATCCTGAAGCTGAGGCTCCAATACTTTGGCCACCTCATGAGAAGAGAAGACTCCCTGGAAAAGACCCTGATGTTGGGAAAGAAGGAGGGCACAAGGAGAAGGGGGCGACAGAGGACAAGAAGGTTGGACAGTGTTCTCGAAGCTACTAACATGAGTCTGACCAAACTGCGGGAGGCAGTGGAAGATAGGAGTGCCTGGTCCACGGGGTCACGAAGTGTCGGACACGACTAAATGACTAAACAACAACAAGGGTTGTTTTTCTCACATATGCCTAAATGGCTGTCACATGGAAGATGTAGCAAGCTTGTTTTCTCCTGCTCTGGAGGGTAGGACCTGAACCCATGGAGTCAAGTTACAAGAAAAGAAATTCTGACTAAACATCAGGAAGAACTTTCTGACGGTAAGAACTGTTCAACAGTGGAATGGTCTCCCTCGGGAGGTTGTGGACTCTCCTTCCTTGGAGATTTTTATGCAGAGGTTGGATGGACATCTGTCTTGGATACTTTAGCTGAGACTCCTGCATTGCAGAGGGTTGGCCTAGATGAGCCTTGTAGTCCCTTCCAACCCTATGATTCTATGGTAGTCTTAATTACCACTGCCCTGCAAGTCTAGCTATGCCCCTTCTTCCCTGGCACCAAATCCTGGGCTTTTGTGATTAGGCTTACTAGCACAGATATACTCAAGTCACTGTGGGGCATGGGGATCAAAGGTCCACATCTGAGGTGGAACAGAGTAATGTGCTCTGGCTAAATTCTGGCCACAGGTCAGTGAACAGTGAAGCATATGAAGATAATCTGGTTAGAGGGGTCTGTATAAGGATGAAGGCAACACAGTCAATGGGGCACAATACGTGGTAGAGTATACTGCAATGTTGCTTCATCGTTTTTTGTCCATTATATATCCATAATTGCCACTTTCTGCTACTTGGGATTGCCTAACCACAAATGTTTATACCATACTAACAATCTGAACATCCTAAATTCCTTGTTTATGTGCATGGCAAAAGCTAGAACTGGTCCTCTGGACTTACAGCCAGGCTCCCTTTCTTCGTGTCCTTGAAAACAAAATGACAAACCATGGGATTTTAGTAGTAGTTAACGAGCTCAATTTTACAGGACTTAGCTGTGAGGCAGGATGCAGAAACACCTGCCCATGGCCTAGTTTGACCTTTTGCATTAAAAAGCACACACTTGCAAGGATACAGTTGACTCAAGTACTTCCCCTGCACACTGTTACCAATCTACGGCAAATTTACTGGACTGAATGATCAAAACATTCGGGTACCATTAATTCTCCACTTACCTAAATGCGGAAACAGATCAGCATCCAGCTGCTGTTTCTGAGTGCACAGTTTCACCAGTCTCTGTAGCCGGCTCATACAGGATGAGTGCGGAGAGAAGGCTGTGGCTTTCATAAGGATCCTGTCCACCCCGGGTGGGTCTGGGCCAGGAGCCCTAGTAGGGTGCAGGGGAGGCAGCTGCCTTTTGTTAGACAGCTGCCTGGCTTGTGCTATAGTGTACGTGGTGGGAGCCACTCCCTGCACTGGTAGGCTGGTGTTCTGAGGTTGAGGTGACTTGCAGACTAAGCCCTGCGGTAGCCCTGCTGGCTTTAGAGAAGTTGGTAATGGCGAGAGATGGGAGTGCTGCTGCTGCTGCTGCTGCAAAGGTGCAGGAAGAGGGCTAAAGTGCTCTTGGCGAACTTTCAGAATCTCTGTTTCTCTCTGGCGCTGCCGGTTCTGGGCTAATTTGCTCTGCAGCTTCTTCTTCACCGTTGCCCCTTTCTTGAGATCTTCATCTTCCTCGTTGAAAGCAAAGGGGTCTTCCAGTTCTGCTTCCAAGTAGTGGAGAGGAAGCCTGGCACCCGGTGGAGAGAGAGACATCCCGTCTAGTCCATTGGGCATCTTCAAGGCCAGTGGAGGAACTGTCAGGCTGAAGGCCACAGAATCCATCTGGTGCCGAACTTTTACCTCCTCGACGGGGTCATTCTTTTTCTTCCTCTCCTTTTTCGGTAAAAAGCCAAGTACCTGCAGGTGACTGTTGCAGTACCTTTGAGAAGCAAGACCATCAGAATTATTTTCTCCTCGCCAGCTCTTAAGCATGGTGAAACTAGAAACCAAGGGTTAAAAAACTAGAATTTGTGAGAAAGTAGCTTAAATGGCATAAGTATAATTTTTTTGTGAGAAACCTCAATGGAGAACGTTTAAATGAATATCTCATAGCCAATTATAAGCTTTCAAAAATAAAGATATTATTATATTATAACTATAGATATGATGTACTTCCAATTTAACTGCACATCAGAACATTTGCAGAATTACAGTCTGCGTTTCAAGGGAGACCATATATGGAAAAACTGTGACATATGAGCACAGCAGATATCTTTCAAGACAATCTCTTTTCTTACCCTAATAAAAATAACTGTGTTAGGTTCTACACGTTTCTGTGAAAAGCTTGCATCCCTAACACTTCAATCTTATGCTTGAAAAGGATGCAAAGCAGAAAATTTATTAGTAGCCCAAGTGATAGAAAATGGTTTAAGAAAGAACAAGAGTGGGTGGCTTTTTTCTTTGAGAATTATGAAGTCAAGGAGCAAAGAGGGAATACGTTTTTTGGCTTGAGGCAAACAATTTTAAACCTAGAAATATTGGACTTAGGAACAGGAAGACCCAGGGTTTAAATCCTCACTCAGTTAAGAAACTCCCTGGGTGTCTTTGGACTACCCTCTTTCAGCCTAAGCTTCCACGCACAGCTGTTGAGAAGATAAAAAGTGGATAACCTATGCACTCCAGCCAGCCTTGGATGGAAGGTGGGTTGTTGTTATAATCATCACTGTGGAACACTGAATGGTGACACACATTAATATTAGGCAGGTATATTAGCTGTGCTGCGTTCAGCACCCACTAAAAACTTTTTTTTTTTTTTGGTTAGGCAAGCATGCCCCCAAACGTATTTTTAATATGTAAATTTCATTGTGCATATTCCTTGAGAAAAATGCCGATTTTATATATGCTTCAATACATTTTATGTCAGTTTATTTTTAACATTTTATTTTACTGGTAGTTTAAATATACATTTTATATTGTTTTAAGTAAACCACTTGGAGGTTGGGGTCCATTAAGCGGTATATAAATCTTGTTGAATAAATGAACAGATTACACACTGCCCTCACCTCATTCCAATTTTCAGCAGAAGGTGCAATTTAAAGTTCAATACTGTATTAAAAACAGCTTAATACTGATGCTAACTGGGGACTTGCAGAATTCAGATTTCCCAATTTCAGAATTTAGGGTTCTGGCTTGCAGATATAATTCATTTATTTAATACTGTGTTTCTTTTGAATCCTTTTGATTAGGCAGCCCCCGCTTCAATTACAAATCTTAAGGAAAAGTAACTCTGAAGAGGAAAAAACCCGTCTTTTTATACACCTCCAGTTATGAATAAGTTGTCCACAGTCTGCCTCTTTAATGTGTTAAACTGATACGCTTGTGCTGCTTTCTTCTTGCAGTCCTGCATTTTCCAATGTTGTGACATGATGTTTCACACCTAGTTAACTTCCCTTGCCTTCCCAAAACACACACGTTAGAAAGTTATACACTTCATCTTGTGAGCCACAACAAAGTGTTCCTACTGCCTACCGTATCAGCCTCCCCAGAAAAAAACTGGCAAATTATGCTAATTCAAAGCCCAAAGTATTCGCTGCTAACTAAAGAATAATCTGAACAGCAAGGTATAGTGGGGAGGGGGGAACCTGCTTTGGAACAGCCTAATAGGTGGCACAGAGGGCTGCTGGATAAAAGAGGAAACAGTGAAAATCATTTCCTCCCATTTTATTCATGGGAACTTCCATGGGACCAGAGAGCACTTCCATCACTAGAGGGCCACACCTGGATACAACCCTAGGAAGGCAAGACTTGGGAGCAAAATTCCTTCAATTTGACAACCTGCAATGTCATATCAGAAGAACTGCTGCCAGGTGTCTGCAGAAACCACGGTGTGTTCGGCAAGCAGCGTTTCTCCAGCGATTTCCAAAGTCACTTTTATTAATGTTGGCTCACTGTCAAAACTTGTGGCACTCTGCCTCACAAGTTATGCAAATGGACCAACTGGGCAAATATTGCCTCAGTCTGCATAAGTTATTCTGCTCCTATTCATGAGGAGCAATGAGATATGAAGGGTTGTGCTATAGTTTCACCCTATAGACACTCTACAGCAGGCACCCCCAAACTCGGCCCTCCAGATGTTTTGGGACTACAACTCCCATCATGCCTGACCACAGGTCCTGTTAGCTAGGGATGGTGGGAGTTGTAGTCCCAAAACATCTGGAGGGCTGAGTTTGGGGGTGCCTGCTCTACAGAGAGGCCCTGTTTCTAAAGATTTCATCGGGTGATATCCAAGCACTTAAAAAAAAAAAAACCACTTAATTCTCTCTTCTGCACAAACTAGTGGAGATGTGGTACTTGCCCACTTTCACATCCGGCACACCAAACACAGCAGTGCCCTGATATAGTTGTCTTAGCAACAAGGGACGTATTCCTTTCCATCCTCTTTAGCAAGAACAATATGGTCAATTGCCCTCAGTGATGTTGCCATGTAAACACATCTGATTGTGGCACAGCATGACATTATCAAATTCGCACGTGATCCCTGATCGGCTGGGATCATATGGTGAAGGATAATTTAGAAACAGGGGGTGGATTTCAACATTTATGTCCAGGGTCTGCACATGCAATGGGACTCCCTTTCCCCCTTATTCCCCAGTGCATCCCCAGTGCCTCAGCTAGGGCCAGGGCTTTCTCGGTATTGGCACCAACTTGGTGGAACAGTCTATCACAAGAGACCAGGGCCCTGCAGGATTTGGCATCTTTCCGCAGGGCCTGCAAGACGGAGCTGTTCCACCTGGCCTTTGGGTTGGTTTCTGTTTGATCTTTATGCTTCATTCTCTTATTGGTGGGCTATTTGGAAATGAGACTGTAGTTTTAATTTTGAATTTTTACATTTGTATTTTAATCTGTATTTTAAATTGATTGTTTTTATGTTTTTGCTGTGATTTTAATTAGTGTTAGCCGCCCTGAGCCCGGTTTTTGGCTGGTAAGGGCGGGGTATAAATAAAAATTTATTATTATTATTATTATTATTATTATTATTATTATTATTATTATTATTATTATTATTATTATTATTAAAACTATTCTGGGTTTTTCTCAACGCTCCAAAGATTTGGGGGGGGAGGGAGAGGGGGAAAGTCTCACTGTGAGAATGGACCTTATTCTGCACACACAACAACTTAATCGTACGCCACCCAAGGTGATAAAATGAGGCAGTGAAGGGGGATGCAAGTGGTCTCCCATTCAAACAGTTGACCAGATGTTGACCTGCTGAGCTTCTATCATGTTCCTCCAAACCATGCTTCAAGCCACCACAGAGATTGTCACTGATGCTGCTGTTTTCAAAACTGGGCTCCCATTACTTACCTACGGTCCTCAGATTTGGGGATGGGGTTGGTGCAGCGCTGGCTATTGTACTTTGCCACATATTCACATTGCTTGAAGGGAGCAGTCTTATCCTCCAGAACGTGCCTGATACAGAAGGCGTAGCCGTTAAGTCGCCTCTGCTTGCAGAGTTTGGGGCTGTACGAGCACAACGGCTTATTGTCAACCTCAGAAAAGTGTATGTGTTTGCCTTCATACATCACGTGACTCTTTTCCTTGTGAACATCAGCTGAAACAAGACCCCCCACCACCACACAAAAAAAAGTTAAAAATGAGTTTCAAAGTCAACGAAGAAGATAAAAGTTTTAGTTCTAATCTATCTGAAGAGGACCAGTTACCCAATTTTAAATCTTCTCTACCATGTCAATGTCAGCAAAGAGCCCCGCAGACACCACTATCCCGGAATGATGACGAGTCAATATGAAGCAGATTGTCTAAGGGGAATGACACAGAGAAATTGTGTTAATGAAAACGTATGAATGAAACAGAACTACATTGCTCACAGAGCGCAAATGAATCAATTTGATCTCCCCAGAAAAATCATCAGCTGGAACACCAACTTAACAATTTGCATGTGAAATACTCTTCGCACAGGATAATCTCTAAGGATATTATCTCCATTTTCTGAAGAATTTGCTGTGGTGAATTCTACCAGCAACTTATGGGGAAGCGTTCACTGATGTCCTCTTTTCTAGGTACACTGCAAGTTTTAGAACTGTTTTAGCTACAGCCACTTTAGCGCCAAATCATGGCAGCAAGCTGGCACCATACGCAAAATGAGGGTAAGCAAATCCCAATCCTTCTAGAAAAGCAGCGTTGACAGAGAGCAATATGGAGCAGACTGACAGTGGGTAAGGCCAGGGGTGCTAAATACTTTCCCCACCCATCGCTTCTCAGCTTTAAATCTCCCCTTCAGCTGAATTTCCACCTTCAGATATTAAAACATGAGTCTATGCTTGACATTATATTCAAATTGTTGCTTTTTAAGGTATTGGTGCAAGACCCAACTATCTATCATTGCAAGTGAGCAAAAGAACTTGGCATGGATTTTGGACTGAGAGCAAAACATGTATTCTGAGGTACAGTTAAGCTCCTATTTTACACTTAAATAATAATCTGATTTTCACACAAAAACACGCAGCTGGTGACATTCCTTTTGCAAATCAGCAGCTCGGAGGTTCAAAAGAGGTTTAAAATTACAGTCACAAATTGACAAACACCTCGCTCCAAATATGTTTTGACTCAGCAACGTCTACGCCGGCTTGGCCATGTCCACCGAATGGAAGATGGCACGATCCCCAAGGATACGCTCCCCGGGGAGCTGGATTCACTCAGCAGGCCCGTTGGCAGACCAACTGTGTTACAGAGATGTCTGCAAACATGGCATGAAAGCTGACAACATTAACACCGCCGCGTGGGAATCCCTTGCAGACGACCGCAACACCTAGAGACAATCTGCCAGGTCATGTATCCACAGCAGTGCATCTGCAGCAGCACAAATGGATGCCTTCATCTGCCCCAGCTGCAACAAAACATGTCTCTCCCATATCGGTCTCTACAGCCACAGCAGGTGCTGTAACTCTCTGATGGTTTGACTTCACCCCCAAAGACGCACTCTTCCATTATCTTCCGAGACAGGCGGATGCCAGCCAACCAACCCCACTTGCCCAACCAGGCTTCCGGCCTGCCAGACAGGGTTTGAAATTAGCAGGGTGCCAGGTGCACTTTGCGCCTAAAGATTCTCCGTTCGCGAGCATCTCTAAAAGCCTGGGTGCCATTTTTTTGTGCCTGGCTGAAACTCAAGGATTACTGAAATGTATGTGCTTTGAAGCCTCCGAGTATACGTTAAAGTTAGACAACATGTTAAGGAGTTTAACAATAAAGAGTAGAGTGTTTTGAACACTGAAGTATGGTGCCAA
This sequence comes from Lacerta agilis, assembly GCF_009819535.1. Lineage (NCBI taxonomy): Eukaryota > Metazoa > Chordata > Lepidosauria > Squamata > Lacertidae > Lacerta > Lacerta agilis. The sequence goes on from NC_046312.1 coordinate 125,960,606, forward strand.
TGTTTTTACTGTAAACACCAAATTACGCTTATGTATTAACAATTTCTGCTAAAAATGTGATAGTAACAATGTGTCTCTTATGTGAACTGCATATTAGTTCATGCTTATCAAAATAATAAATAAAAAATGTTGCCGACCCTGCCCCCCCAAATGGTGACTAGACATTCTGTTTTGGCGCCCACAACCCAGGTCCCAGGATCCCAGCCGAGACCATATAACACCAGTCCTGAGAGATCTGCATTGACTCCCAGTACGTTTCTGAGCACAATTCAAAGTGTTGGTGCTAACCTTTAAAGCCCTAAACGACCTCAGTCCTGTATACCTGAAGGAGTGTCTCCACACCCATCGTTCGGCCCGGACACTGAAATCCAGTGCCGAGGGCCTTCTGGCGGTTCCCTCACTGCGAGAAGTGAGGTTACAGGGAACCAGACAGAGGGCCTGCTCGGTAGTGGCTCCCACCCTGTGGAACATCCTCCCATCAGATGTCAAGGAAATAAGCAGCTATCCTATTTTTAAAAGACATCTGAAGGCAGCCCTGTTTAGGGAAGTTTTTAATATTTAGTGCTGTACAGTGGTACCTCGGGTTAAGAACTTAATTCGTTCTGGAGGTCCGTTCTTAGCCTGAAACTGTTCTTAACCTGAGGTACCACTTTAGCTAATGGGGCCTCCCGCTGCCACCGTACGATTTCTGTTCTCATCCTGAAGCAAAGTTCTTAACCCGAGGTACTATTTCTGGGTTAGCAGAGTCTGTAACCTGAAGCATCTGTAACCTGAAGCGTCTGTAACCCAAGGTACCACTGTATTGTTTTTAACACTCGATTGGGACCCGCCCAGAGTGGCTGGGGAAACTCAGCCAGATGGGTAGGGTATAAATAAATTGTTGTTGTTGTTGTTGTTGTTGTTGTTGTTTATTTGGCTCCTAGCTTTTTTATCCCAGTTTCTAACACTGCATTCAGGTGCTCTCGGTATCTGACCCATCCACATACATGGAGTTGCAAGAATGCAACATACAACTGATGTTTCCCTCAACCTGCTGCCATCTCATGTGCCCCCTTCTACCTTCCTTCACTGCTAGTCACTCACATGTCAGAAAAGGGAAGAAGGGTCAGACATCCTCTTATTTCTGAATAGTAAACAAGCAGAGCATTGTTTGGGATAGTTCGGAAAACTGCTCACACCTTGTCACCAGGGGACATCAAAGCCTCCCTCTCGACTCCTGGCAGATGCAATGTTACAAGGGTCCAAACTGGAGACTGGACAAGTAAACGGCATAGGGGTGGTCTGGAGCAAAAGCTGGAAGGGGAACTCTGGTCCACTGATGCCAAGCAAATGACACATGTTCCCTGGTCACACAGCAGGTGGGAGGCAGCATTTAATGGCTACTGATCAGCCAGACCAGGTAATAATAATAATAATAATAATAATAATAATAATAATAATAATAATAATAATAATATTTTTTTATTTATACCCCACCCTTCCCGATCCAGAAACCGGGCTCAGGGCAGCTAACAACAAATATAAGACAATAATTAAAACAACTTTTAAAAAAACAGCTAAAAACAACATGAAAAACAAACATCACTGGGATCACCATGGCTAACTGGCCAAGTTAGCCTTGCTAGGCCAGTAGGGAGGCCAGGGAGGAATTTTAATGTGGGGACCCAGAAGGGTTTCTTCAGAAAAAAAAGGGAAGGGGAAAAGGAATAAGAGATCAGGCTAGATTGAAGGCCAGGTGGAATAACTCTTGTCTTACAGGCCCTGCGGAAGGGGGTCAAGTCCCGCAGGGCCCTAGTCTCATGGGACGGAGCATTCCACCAGGTCGGAGCCAACACTGAAAAAGCCCTGGCCCTTGTGGAGGATAATCTGGCTTCTTTTGGGCCTGGGACCCTTAAGCTATTGTTATTTGTAGACCTTAAGGTAGGATTCCTTCAGAGGATGCAAGGAATAAAGAAAGCTCAGGGGTGGCTTTTAAAAAACAGTTACAGGTGGGTAGCCGTGTTGGTCTGCCATAGTCGAAACAAAATAGAAAATTCTTTCCAGTAGCACCTTAGAGACCAACTGGGTTTGTTCTTGGTATGAGCTTTCATGTGCATGCACACTTCTTCAGATACCATTGTGCATGCACACGAAAGCTCATACCAAGAACAAACCCAGTTGGTCTCTAAGGTGCTACTGGAAAGAATTTTCTATTTTGTTTTAAAAAAACAAACCTCCCTGTCTTGATGTCAGCAGTGAGTGCCCTGGACCAAAAATGCTGCATGCCTTTCTGAGTTGTGTGGAATGGCCTTAAGTGAGCAGGGCTGGGTAACTAAGAGAGGAAGAAGTCAAGCTTGTTGGCAGCAGCTGGGGGGTGCAGGTGTGCTGACAAGCTCCCCAAAGGATGGAAAGCAAAGCCCCAAGAGCCTTGGGGTGGTTTTGCTACAAGACAACTGAACTGCAGAGCAGACAGCCGAACAACACGGAAGAATGTAAGGCTCTATGCCAGCACAGGGAGAACCTCCGCTCTCATGCATGGGCGCTGCAAATTCCTGGTGCCATTCTCACAGGATGGTACTTATATACTGATACTCAAAGTTATGTTTAAGAATACAAGGAACCAACGCATAATTTTTGATATGATTTAGGAAGCTTGATGGCAACACAGTCTAATCTCCATAGTGGGTGCCCTCTTATTTTCCAACCATACAAGGTTACCTTTCCGATCTGGTAGCCCATGTTTCTTTCTAATGATTGTGTCACCATCAAGCTGGCTTGCGTGCCATGGCTAAACCGTGACCATTTGGCATCTGCTCACCTATATTTTAGGGAATAAATGTAATTCACGATGCAAAATAATATTGCAATTAGCAATGATTCAAGGATCCAAATTATGAGAGCATTTATTCCACAAACATTTTAATAGATTCAGTAGTATAGATACAGCAAAACCAAGTAGCAACCAGATCTCACTTAGGTGTGTTTGGTTCCTTAAAATATAGCACTTGTAGGCCACTGTTTTACTTGAAGATGACAGTGGGCTGTTAACACGTTTGTAAGGATTTGATGTTTTATATGGACAATAAACAATCAAATCAAACAAACATCCTTGTCAAGAGGGCCTGGGAAGATGGATAGAAGGGCAATTGCCAAAGTGGGGAGACCAGGCCTGCTTTTCAATATCCCTACAAATTAAGACTTTGTTTCCATGTCCTGAAAAGGTGAAAGGAAACACTTGCCTCCCTCCCAAACAAGATTCCTGGGTGGGTGTTTGTTTGTTTTTTTGCTGGGGGAGGTGTTGGAAACAAACTGCATCTCTTCCACAAGCCTTAGGAAAGGCAGAACATTATTCTCCCTTGTGGTCTACCTGTCAGTGGTGACTGTGGACAGGTAATGCCAGGGGTAGAAAGCAGGATCTCCCTCACTTCAATACTGTCTCCAAGTGCAATGATTTACATTCCCCCGTAGAAACGAATGGCATGCAGGAAAAAGCGATACGATGCACCTGAAAGGGTAGCAGTCGAAACTTGTTCCCTGTTTCTGTGACCGCAGCAGCCAACTGACAGGCACATTCTGACCGCGTTCTGTTGCTTGGTCACGCAGGGGTGTTATGAGCTGGTTTTCATATGAACAGATGCTGAGCACTGTTCCTTGATTTGAAGGCCAGAAAGAATATTTTTAGTCCTCAATTCATAGCTTTTTTTAATTTTTACAAATTATGACAAACAAGAGTAGACTAGCTTATGCGTTCTGGGAGTCATGGTTCCATGGCAGATTCTTTTTGGTTCAATTCGTGATTAGCAATTTATTAAGGTTTTCAATCGTACAGAAAGTGCGAACAAAAACTAGGTTATTCCTGCATATAGCTGAATTCCATCTCTCTCCTCACCCTCATGCTCATCCTCTGTACATATAGGAGGGGTTGACTGAATGTTCTCAGGCATGGAAAGGAACAAATTAAACAAGATAAAACCGTTTTAAAGAGAAGGATAATACTTTTTTTAAAAAAAACCTGCTTCTCTCCTCAGCCTCTATTCAGCTCAAAGTAATTGCCCTATACAGTCATACCTCATGTTCCGAACGCTGCGGGTTACGTGTTTTCGGGTTGCGCTCTGCGCCGAACCCAGAAGTACTGGAACGGGTTACTTCCGGGTTTTGGCGCTTGCACATAAATTGCGCTTTGTGCAGAAGCGTCGAATTGTGACCCGCACCTGCGCAGATGCGGCGCTGCGGGTTGCGGACGCGCCTCCCTCATGGATCGCATTCGCAACCCGAGCGTCCACTGTACTTCTGTAAACTGGTCTTCATTCCCCCTTCACATCCATGCCACTCACTCATGAGTGCCAACGGGAGCAAGTTTTGTACCTAACAATCCAACTCTGGTGGCTTCTTCTTTGAGTCCTAGACCAATTGCTTCACCACCAAAGTTGCTCTGCAGACACACACTTGCCATGTTCAGTCGTAAGCCATAATTATGCAAATTATTCTGTGCACACTGCTCTATCAGTCCCTGTTTTGCTCCTCCCTTCCTAGAGCTGGGAGGCAAACCACAGAGTGCCTGGCTTAGTATTAACATCCAAGCCAGCACTTGTGGTTTGTTTCTCCCAAACAAACTTGCTTAGGCATTAATTGATGTCTGACCAGGTGATTAGCAGCAAGGGACAATCCTGCATCATATGGTGCAGGCTTGCCTTAAAGTATCACAGCAACAATCTTTTGAAAACATCTACAAACTAACAGCACTTAAAAGTTTTGTGTGTGTTTATGTATGGGGTAGTACCTCTGGTGGGGGGGGGACATGTTGTGCCCCTTCTGGGGTAGTTTGTCCACCTTTGGTCCCCACCCTGCACTCAGCTCTCACTTGTGGCTCCTAGAATCTGTCACCATGCAACAGCAGAGACATCCTGGGAACGGCTTCGACTGGCTAAACCAGGCGAGGGGAGCCAACGGGTCTCAAACCCTTGGTGAGCTAGGGACTTCCCCTGCATGCAAAGACTCCAGCAGATTGAGTGGGCAAGACCAAGAGTGGGTCCAATGGTCATGAAGGCAGTTTCTGCACATGATATAGAGGGAAGTGAGGGGCAACCTGGAAAGGTAACCCATCTAGAAGGAAAACGGATCCAAACCTCTTCTGCCTTGCAGGATATCTTTAGAATAAAAGGTTAAGGAGTAATCTCTACACAACTGCAGAGTGGAATCCCTAACATGGTTAGATGGCACCATGCACACCACCTTCCGGCAACTCTTGGAGCCAAGCTGGTTCCAAACGTATTGCTCTGTTTTCCTTTGGACAACATAAATGAGGCCGAGAAGATCTTCTGCTTACCTGCTTAAGAAGCTGGAGGGGCCAAGCCAGATGGAGATGTCAGATGCCAACCTTGCATCCAGATATCTCCACCTGGTTGCAACTGGGTGTGCGTCAGTCACAAAACCTGGCGCCTGGGGAATCTCGAACACTATATCAGCATCCTTAACAAACTAAACTTCCCAGGGGGAAGCCATGACTGTTTATAAAGTGGTACAATACTGCTTTAAATGCATAGCGCAGATGGAGCCCATACATACTAAGAAGATCCACTGAATTCAATGGTGCTTCCCTACTATTTGCTTAGAATGGCAATCTTTGTTTTCAAGGTGCTAGTTACCAAGACAGAAACCCCTTCTACATTATATTCCAGAGGAGACGTGGGGAACTTTCTCAACCCAAGGGCCACAGTTCCTTCGCCAAAAACTTCCAAGGGCCACACACCTAAACATTTGGGGTGGGAAGTAGAGCCAGCGAGGGGTGTGACCTGGGAAGCATTTAAGGGCCGGACAGAGACATCCAGAAGGCTGCATTTGGCCCCAGACATTCCCCACTGATTTCTTGAGATTTATACTGAAATCACATGATTGTGTGGGATATTAATAATGACCTGCTGCTGAGCATTTTTATATTCCATCAGCAATGGCCTATACACAGCATCCCCCATCCCTTTGCCCAGGGTTTCTGCTGAAATCTTCCATGGCAGACGCTAACTCATGTGAATTTACGGTCAGCCTTTCCTTGGTTTGCTATGTTTCAGGAGGGATCACCTAGGAGCCAATACTGGTGAAACACAAAGCCCTTTGAGCCACCACATCTCTCTCCTCCATGGACCAAGTTGGGATCATGGCGAACTGAGTCCAATCTTATGGACGTTGACAGCACTATCCTATGCAATGTTTATTCCAAAGTAAGCCTAGTGTGTTTAAGGGGGCTTGCTCCCAGGTACGTGCAGAGGACTGTACCCCTAATGTGAAAACAAGTTCCCCTGAAAGTCGTTGCAACTTATTTCCACATCCTGCATTTAGGATCAGAGTGAAAGTGACTCATATCATCTTGCTCTCAGTATTAACACCCACATATCAGAAAGATGTTAATTTAGTCCCAGCAGCATTTTTCTCATTATCATCAGTAATTCTATATTTGAACACTTCGAGCCACTTTTTTTAAAAAAATCTCCAGAAGCTAGATGTGACAAAACTGCTCCCATTCTGTCTTTCTAAAACTGATACGGTTTTAGAATCTGAAGACAGGGTAGGCTGGTGGAACCAAAATATTCAGTACTAAAGGGGGGGGGGGGAGCATGCACTACCTCACTGAGAGAACTGTCAGATAACCCTTATTTTAGAGTTCCTTCCCTCAAGCCCCCCCGCCCGCCCAGGAAATATGATAATACTCATTACTCTGAAATATTGTATTTATGTACCACTTTGCAGAACGAAACCTTCAACTTTAGATTGTCTCTCATTTTAAAATTGTAGTTCTCTCTGCTTTGGAAGAGTAACTACCACTTACTAAGTCATAACATTTCTCAGTGCACATACACCCATGTGGTGAGATTTTTAACACCTCCTGATTGCCTGGATGTCTGATCGAATGTGGATAGTAAAGGTTCTTCGTTCCATGCGGACAGGTGGCAAAAGCAACTGGCTATGTGGTTGTTATTTGCCAATCATGGAAGTTAACTACTTTATAGCATTCAACTGTATTCAACCCACATTTTGCAATTACTTAAGATGTATTGGCATTCATGAAAAGCTAGCTTTAATTCTGCTGAAATCAGTAAGACGGACATTGCAATTATTTGGAGGCATGCAAAAAGCTAACTAAAGGTAAAGGTATCCCTTACTATTAGGTCCAGTTGTGTCCGACTCTGGGGTTGCGGCACTCATCTCGCGTTACTGGCTGAGGGAGCCGGCATACAGCTTCCGGGTCATGTGACCAGCATGACTATGCTGCTTCTGGCGAACCAGAGCAGCACACGGAAACACCGTTTACCTTACTACCGGAACAGTACCTATTTATCTACTTGCACTTTGACGTGCTTTTGAACTGCTAGGTGGGCAGGAGCTGGGACCGAGCAACAGGAGCTCACCCCGTTGTGGGGATTCGAACCGTCGACCTTCTGATCAGCAAGCCCTAGGTTCTGTGGTTTAACCCACAGCGCCACCCGCGCTAACTAGGTAAAGGTAAAAAGTAAAGGACCCCTGGACGGTTAACTCCAGTCAAAGGCAACTATGGGGTGTGGAGCTCATCTTGCTTTTCAAGCTGAATGAGCCGGAGTTTGGCCACAAACAGTTTTTCCGGGTCATGTGGCCAGCATGACTAAACTGCTTCTGGCGCAATAGGACACCGTGATGGAAGCCAAAGTGCACGGAAACACCATTTACCTTCCTGTCACAGTGGTGCCTATTTATTTACTTGCACTGGCTTGCTTTCAAACTGCTAGGTTGGCAGGAGCTGGGACATAGCAACAGGAACTCACCCTGTTGCGGGGATTCGAACCGCCAACCTTCTGATCGGCAAGTCCAAGAGGCTCAGTGGTTTAGACCACAGCATCATCTGCTAACTAGGGTCCCCTAGTCAGTACCCTATGCTGTATTTGGGGTAAGGAAGGGTCTTAACTTTAGGTAGATGTGTTTTAGATAGTAATGTTCGTATTTGTATAACTTTTTTGCATTTCCACCCTAAGCTACTTATTTAAAAGTAAAATTTATTTATTTTAATGGAGTAAGAGTCCAGTGGGGGGTGGGATTTAAAAGGTAGTTCCCATGAAGATAAGGCTATGTTCAGTTTTACCAAAGCTAAGTGCAACTACAGAAATACACTTAAGAAACGGTTGCTGGTGGTGGTGTTAAAATTGTAAGCTCCTTGGAACAAGAACCTGTCCTCTTATACTTTGGAAAGCGCTATGCAGTTTGATGGTTCTATTTAAATAATGAATCAGAACCAAACACATGGTGACTTTTTTGAGAATGTGTAGACTAGGCCTCAGCCTTGAAGCACTTACGCTAGCGCAGACAAAACGGCTTTAATAAAACGCCACCATATAATGCATAGGATTATAGTGTCATAGGTTGCAGTTTTGGTCCATCATTCTACAGAGTGAGAAAGCTGTTGCTATCTCACTCAGCATAACAGCACTCTTGAGCGTTGGGAAGTCCATTCAAGGTACAGTTCTGTAATGCATTCATAACAGAATGCTTGCATGAGTGCTTTGCAGAACAGACACTTGAAGCCACACTCTTTGCCAGAACTAAAACAAAAATGTCCCACCATTCATCTAAGAATAATGGAAATTTGCCCATATAGGTATTCCACTGGAATCTCAAAGCTCACCTGACACATCTGATTTCAATTCCCCCATGCAATGGAGCTTCTATTCTGCATACAAAACAAGGACAGAGACCCAAAAACATACTTTGAGTGGAGCCAAGACCTCGAACTCGAGCACTGCTATGTTTTGTTTTTAAGCCATTCCATTTCTGTGAATGGCAGGTCCCAATGGCAAGTCCCAAACTGCATTCTTAAACGCCTTTCAGTCTCAGAAACTGTTTTGACATGTGGCTTGAAGAAGCACACTATGAGAAACACAAATCAAAAGCTCCCTTCATGGATACGCAGAACTAGATTCACAGCTCTTGCAATCCTGGCCAAAAGCTCACCTGGAGATGAATGTACTGTAAGCATCCGAGCCCAAGTTAACTTTTTGCAACATTGGCCTAGGAATCTGGCCATTGCAGACCTCTGCATTGATACAGTCCAGCCTCAAGGACTTGAATTTATGCCTACACACAACTCTCCTAATCTAGCCACATTTCTGAACTGACATTCCCGAAAATCATCTCTTCTGCAACAACTTTCCCCTGAAGATTTTACGCTCAAACACTGACCATAGAAACAATATACCAACCATTTACAGAACGCTATCTGTGTCCTTGTATAATGTATTTATGGCCTAACACACACCCCTGAGAGCCTGACTTGGGTAGTAAATTGTTTCCAGAAACTACATGGGTAGCCTTTACAATTCCAACTCATTCACAAAAAAACAGGGTTTCATACACAAACCCAAGCACGCCTTTGCAAGGCTGGACTCGATCTCATTCTCTGACAGCACCTACGAAAGTAATGAAGTGGCAAGATCTGGTAGCCCAGGCAAAACGGACGGCAGAAGTAAGAAGCTGGGCGACAGTCCCCTCCACCCACCGACCTCCCACTCCCCTAGAACAAATCTTAAAACTAACCAAGGTTGTTTCTAGGCTTTTTTCCTTTTTTTCCTTTCTTTCTAGTGGGACCTTGCAAGAACACCTCTGCAGCATGATGATGCCCTTCCTCGCCTCGACTTACGAGCCTTTAACCCTTCGCCTACCCCGCCAGGACCACAGCCGCCTCTCGGAAAGTTCCCGCTGCCCCATATACCATTTAAAATTTGGATTAACGTTCATACTTGTGGGGCAGGAGGAGGAGGAGGAGGGAAAGGTGGGCTTGCAAAGCAGCGTTTGGGAAAGGGGAGAACGCTCCCCGCCCCCCAGCCACCCCTTTCCCCATGCAATTCAGCAGGGAGCGCGAAAATGTTCTTGCACTCGTCTCAGGCCGCATTATAACCCAAAGCGTACGACGAGGAAGGAAGGGTCCGAGGTGGTGTTGGAAGGAGGGCTCGGCGATGTCCAAAAAGCAAAACTTTAAAAGGCCGGCGGCGTCGGAGGAGGCGGTGGGTGGGTGGGTGGGGGGGAGATCCCGGCGGACGCGCTTCCCCGGGACCCCCCACTCACCCACCGAGCCCGGGTCTAAAGGGGGCGAAGCGTGCCCGAAACTCGAGAGTGAAATCGTAGTGGGAAATAAATAACACGCTTCACCCTCTCTCGCCGCCACCCCCTCAAAAAACCACCACTACCATCACGCCCCGGAGTATCTGCTCCGCGGTCCGCCGGCCTCCCCCCCTCCTAACCCCAGCCCGGGCTTATTCGGAGCTCCGTGGCCGAAGAGCCTTCCCCGCCACCTTCCGAAAACCCCTCTCGGAGGCCTAACCCCCCCCCCCTGCTCCGGCGCTCGGGGCCTGTCCGGCGTTAGGCCGGGACCCGTCGCGGGGGGCGGGGAGCCGCTAGGCCAGAAAGCCCGTCTCGCTCTCGCCCTCTCTCTCTCTCTCCCGCCTCGGCCAGGCTCGCCCTCCATCCCCGGCGCCCCTTTCCCTCGGTTTCCAGACGGGCCCGGCCTCCCTCCCGACCCCCGCGGTTCCCGGAACCCCCCCTTCCATCCACCCCCCCCTTTCGAAACCCGCGCGGCCCGGATCTCCCACGCGCATCCCCGGCCTCGCGTAGCCCACCCGGCGGCTGTCCCCGCACGCGCGGCGCCGCCTGCCGCCGTAGGCGAGCCCGGGGATGCAGGCCGGGCCTGGCTTACCTTTCCAGCTGGCCCTTTTTTTTTTTTCTCCCTCCTCTTCTCGTCTCTCTCGTCTCTCCCCCCTTTTTCTCCCCCTCTGTTGGGCTGGCAGAGCAGAGTTTCCTCCCCAGCGGAGGGAGCGGGGAAATGGGTCTCGGAGCTGCTTGAAGCGCTGAGGAAGCTTGCTGCTTGCTTGGTTTGCTGCTGCCCCCCTGGCTCTGAGGAGAAAGATCCCTGCTTTTCTTTTCTCTTTTTTTTTTCTTTTTAGGCTTAGAACGGGAGCTCTTTATTATGATGATGATTTAAATAATAATAATAATAAAAAATTTTAAAGCAAAATAATAAAACAAACAAACAAACAAACGCTTACGAAAGTGCTCGGGGAGGGTAGGTGATTATGAAGTTGGGGGGTGGAGGTGGGGGGTGGTGGAAATTCCCTGAATATATTCTCCAGCAAAGAAGGCAGGGCTGCTGGGGCTGCTCTCGAGAAAGGAGGAAAAAAAGAGAGCTTTGCAGCCCTCCTACAGCACCACTACAGGCACTGAGAGGACATAACACCACAGAGAAACGCCGTTTTCTGCCCGGGCGAAAACGACAACTTCCCTACCATCTTGGGAGGGTCGCAGGACAGAGAGAGAGAGAGAGAGGAAAGAGGGGAGGTCAAGACCAGGAGAAAGAAGGTTTGGGGTGGTCGGGGTTGCCCTTCTTCTTTTTTGGGGGGGTGAAGAAAATGCAACATTTTGGAAAGGCTCTATCAATGCAACGTTTTGGAAAGGCGAGGCCAAATGTCGCCGGGATGGTGGGTTTCCCTTCGAAGCTCAGGGGGGAAAGAAAAAAAAGAAAAGGGGGTGAGCAGCGTTTTAAGGTTTTGTTTACACCCCCCCCCCTTATTTTATGATTTGTTGCTTTGTGTGTTTTAAATTAAAAACCAGGGGCAGGTGCCTCGCCATCTTTCTCCTCCATCCTTCTCCATCGCATCTCGGAAGTTTGGGACGCCCCGGGAGTTTTCTGCAAAGGTAAGTCCCCAAAAAAGGGGCGCGGGGTGGTTTTTTGGGGGGACGCAGAAGGGATGTTTTCCTCCATGGAGGTGAGGGCCCCCCTCAAAAAAGGCATCGGGCTCCAGGTGAGGGGAAAGATAGGTCAGAGAGGGTTATGCACGCAAGTGCAACTTAAAAACACAAACAAAAGTAAAAACAAACTGCTGTTTTTTGTTCATAGCAGTTTTGTTTCCCACTCAGGTTGCACTGGGATCAATAACTTAAAAAAACACACAATAGTGGGCTTTTGTTATATTTTCAATGTGTGTGTGTGTTGTTGTTTTTGTTGTTGTTGTTTTGCAGGTGCTTGGGCCCTTATTTAATCTGACTTACGGTTTTGTGCCTGAAGTTTGAGCCACTAGTTCTGATGTCTTTCTCATAGTTAGCTTCCTGAACTTTACAGAGGCTGTTTTTTTCCTCAGAAACCAAATTGAGGGTGGTTGTCTGTGGTAAGAATGTGTGTGCGAGATCTAAAATTGCGAAATACTCTTTGTATCGTTCATTTCGACTTAAATCTTTATAGGTCGAAGCGCTGCAAAAGCACTTCAGACTGTTTCCAGAGATTGCTAGTACACAGTTGCTGATTTTGTCACTTGTTTAAAAAGTGCTGCTGATTTAGCTGGAAACCACGTGGTACATGCAATGGCAACAGTGCAGTGGTTTTAAACTGGCATTTGCTGCTGTCTCTTGTGTAATTACAAGCTCGTCAATCAGGTATTCTTTTTTCACCAACTCAGCATTGACTTAATGTTTCGGAATTTTTCAGATGAACTATGATTATAGATACTGGATTTTTTAAAATTTGCCTTTTTTTGAAGCACTGAATAGGATACCTAAGACATTTGAAATCACTTCCCATTCATTCTCATGAAGCTTTCTTTGTGTCTCAGTATTCAAAGAAGGAAGCCACTATTCTGCAAACCTAACAGGCTGGTTCTTTCTCCTGGAGCAGAAATCTTTTCCCTCCAAATTTGGCAGTGTTCTCTGTTACTGCTGAATATTCTTGTCAACGGAACTGACAAACTTCTCTTCAGTTCTGCATGTTTGGCAGGAGTACTATTCCTTTCCTTGAAAGTTTTTTGTCCATTTGAGGGGAAATTCTCTTACTCCTTAGTAGGATTATAGTGTCTCTACTTTTAGGCAGCACTGGGTTATTCTAGCTTCATATAATGTCAGAACTTGTGGCCAGGCAACAAATATCTGGGGAGAGACTTAACTTTTGGAAGCTTTTGTATTTTCTGCATTCGGATCCATTAAATACTAACTGGATCTTTCAAATCATCTTTTTATTCTTTGAACTAGAAATCTGCCAAACGCATATTGACTTTAGGTTTAACAAAATCTACCATCTGCAGTATTCTTTGTCTGATGTATACAGGCAGTCTGCGCACTGTCATCTTCATTGGTTGTATGTGGTCTGCAAATGCTGTCTGCGATGTGGCTCTTGGTAATAAAATGTTCAGTAGTTCTCAGATGTTTCAGATCCACTATTTGTTAGTACCCTCTGTTGAATGCGAACAATGTAAACATAAGGATAGTTGAAACAGTGATGTAACCAATTTCTTTTATTATTATTTTAAAATAATTTTATTAATGTTTCATTATTAAACTTTCTAGCCAAGACAGCTATACATCAAATGCCTCTCATTTAAATCAGAACCAGTGAGGGCGGTGAGTGTCCTGTGTGAGTGTCTGAAGGCAGCGGGAGGATGAATGGTGACTAACGGATTGAGGTCGAATGTTGACAAGACACAAGACCTGTTTTGGGGGGACAGAGGGCGGGCAGGTGTGGGGGATTCCCTGGTCCTGAATGGGGTAACTGCCCCTGAAGGACCAGGTGCACAGCCTGGGGGGTCATTTTGGACTCACAGCAGTCCATGGAGGCTAGAGATGTGAAGGCCCGGAAAAAACCGGAAAATTTTGGGGGGATGGGGCGGTTTTTTTCCCTGAAGCCTTTTTTGTTTTTCCCGGAAAAATTGAAAAAATAGATTATGGAATGTTTTATTTTAACATGATGAATAAAACATTTTAAGATAAGGGGTTCAAATATTTTATAAATCATTTCTAAAAAAATATGTATGGTATCAGATTATTCTAATTTCTGTGAGGACAAGCAAGTCCTAGGTTACAAACTGAACTCTCCAATGCAAGAACAAGAAACATTTCTTCCTTTAGGAGGTGCTCTTGTCACCAGAAAAGAAAAAGGTTTCAGTTTTGTTTTTGCATGTGTGTGGTATGCATTGGTTCTGTTCCTCTTCACTAGGCCTCAAAGCACTAGAAGAAAATATAGAGCAACAAAAAGGGCCTGAAAGTATATACTTAATTACAGCTCAGAAAATGATTCTGATTAAATTTCATGCCCATTCATTGAAACTTAGTCCCACTTCCTTCTTCAGTTCTTTTTATGAGAATGTTTTTTTAAATACTGTGGAGAGGAAATATAATTGTTACTTCTTGATTTTTAAAAATTGTTTTGTGGAGTTTTTTTTTGTTGCACATAAACTAGTAAACAGTTCAGGAGATTGTTGCTCCATTTGTTACAAATATAAATAAATATTATTTTAAAAGTGAATTCTGTTTGTAATAATTGTTTGGATACACTTTATTTTTAATATGCTAGTTGTGATAATTTTATGCCCATTAAAATTGTCCATAGTTATATTTTATGTTTCTAAACATAAAATCTGGAAAAGAAAAAAGAAGAGCTAATAAGCATTTTTTCAATTTTTCCAAAAAATTCCGTTCCCCCCCCCCAAAAAAAACCCGGGGGGGGGAACCGAGCTTCAAAATTTCCAGAAATTTTACATCTCTAATGGAGGCGCAAGTTAATTCTGTATCCAGGGCAGCTGCCTACCGTCTGCTGGTACACCGGCTGAGACCCTACTTGCCCACGAACTGTCTCGCCAGAGTGGTGCATGCTCTGGTTATCTCCTGCTTGGACTACTGCAATGTGCTCTACATGGGGATACCTTTGAGGGTGACTTGGAAACTACAACTAATCCAGAATGTGGCAGCTAGACTGGTGACTGGGAGTAGCAGCTGGGACCATACAACACAGGTCCTAAAGGATCTACACTGGCTGCCAGTACAAGTGTTGGTGCTGACCTTTAAAGCCCTAAATGGCCTCAACCCTGTATACTTGAAGGAGCATCTCCACCCCTATCATTCAGCCCAGACACTGAGATCCAGCTCTGAGAAGTGAAGTTACAGGGAACCAGGCAGAGGGCCTTCTCGGTGGTGGCGCCCACCCTGTGGAACACCCTCCCATCAATGTCAAGGAGATAAAGAACTATACGACTTTTAGAAGACATCTGAAGGCAGCCCTTTATAGGGAAGTTTTTAATATTTGATGTTTTATTATACTTTTATATTTGTTGGAAGCAGCAACCCAGTTAGATGGGCCGGGTACAAATAATAAACTTACTGTTGTTATTATTATTAAATAATCAGCTCTGTGAAACTCAATGAACCTTATTTCTGAGGAGAGATGTTTATAGGATGTCACTGTAAAAATTGGGTGGAAATCAATGTTGTGCTTACATTTTCTGTCTACACAAGACTTGCAGCTTGCTAGACAGAAATATTCCCATTTTGTTGTTCGGGAGGTTGTCATTTGGGGGGGGGGTTGTTAGGAAGCCCCACTGCATAAGTGGAGAGAATCCCACTCATATGCAATTTACGGTTCTTGTCCCAAAGCATTTACTTGACTAGATAAACAGAATCAAAGTCTTCCTGTACTTACAAGATCTCCTTTTATTGTTGTTTTGCATTCTGATGGATGTTTTTTTTCTTATTTTATTGTTAAGATGCCACTATAGACAGGAACAACATGAGAACTGGAAACAAATGGATAAATTAAGTGAGAAATGGAGAGGCTTCAATTAGCTGTTGTTCATACTGGTTTGTTATATTGCTTTTGTATTCCTAGTTGTTCAGAGCAACAGTCAGTCAGTTTCCCACACAGTCTGCAGCCAGACTTACAGCCACTTCGTAATAAGAGTAACAAAGTGCTTCAGAAAATTATTTTGGCCCACTTGTAATATTTGCAATCTAACTAATTAAAATATTGAACACCTAAATTATGGTGCAACAGAGATTCTTCCTTTTCCTCATATTCCCTCCTTTAATCTCAGACTTGTGCCTATTATCTAGACTTAGTGGTTACATCGTGAGTGAGAGTCTGCAAGTACCACTCTGCATCCTAGCAAGGCACATGTGCCCATTTCCATAATCATGTAATACTCTGCTAGATAAGATTAAAAGGAATTCCTATACATGAGCAATGTCTACATAGTATATTGTTCATAGTAGCCCTCTGATGCTGTTATTAATTCATTTGTTCCCCACCCTAAGGTCCCAGGGCGGGTTACATTTGCTACTACAAATGAGGGAAACAGGGAGGATTCTACTTTCTGTAATGAACATGGAGGAAATAAGTTGTATAATTGGAGTGGTAGGGAACTCTCTCTTACAATACTTAAGGACCACCTTCATATTTTTTTAAAAGTGTACCTGTAGCACATTATGGGGTATAGGAAGAACATTGGGATAATATCAGAACCTGGGCTGGCTGTAGCTGCTTCAACATACTTGTTCTTGCTGCTTCCAGTGAAAACCTTTTTTGGAAAACAGCTTAAGTTTATGTGGACTTGTCAAGAGGCCAGATAAGAGGTAAACCAGTCCTTTTATTAGCTGGTGAACTAAGCCAACCCTTCCTGACTGTCTTTGAGAGCACTGGTTTACATGCCTACCAAGCAACATACATCCCCCACAAAAGGAACCAACAGACATGCTTTAATAGGTCTGTAAGCACATGATTTTAAAAAATAAATAAATGGGGGAGGGTCCTTCCAATACAATACTTCTGCTGTGTGGCCACAAGCAAGTGCTGGCACTGGGTGAGAAAATGGGGCAAAGGCAGCAGGGAGGGAAATTTTGGGCTGGCATTTATCCATACTCATATATTTCTGCAGTTCATTGGGCTTGTACTAGTAACTGCAAAAATTAAACTGTCACATTAGGACCAGTCTAAGAAACAATTAAACCTTTGGGCTGGTACTTTCAATCCTAAATGACATTCAGATTATTGTCAGCGAGTATGTAACTTCATAATATTTCGATGTTAATATTTAGCATTCAAACAAATTATCTAATAGCTTGCTGTTTCTTTCTCTAGTCGTTTCCAGGGATTTTTGAGAAAGTAGTCACCACTACAGCAACTTTTATAAGAAAGCTACTTTAAACCACAGTTCTTTGGCATGTCAGTTCTTATGCTGGATGGTTGATCAACAAATAGTGCAAAAATTAAGTGTATGTTTTGGTGCAAATAAGAACCACTACCAGCTGGTAGGGAGAACTTCTAGTAACAACAACTGGGATTCTAGACATTGAATTGTGCATCACTATTTCCCACCTTACAACCACCACCACCACCCCCCAAAAAAATTGTTCGCGAGAACATGTGTTAAAATGGTATGCTTGGGGATGAACCACCCACCAGGCTGCACATAACACAGGACACTTATGGACCCCAGCCTCTCTCTCCCCAGCTGGACTGTCAAAAGCCATCTCTTGTTCTGCTGTACGGTGGAACCCCGGGTTACGCACGCGATCCGTTCCAGGCCGCTGTGCGTAATGCGGGTGTGCGTATCCCGAACGCATGAAAAAACCCGAAAAACCGGAAGTAGTGCGATTTGAACGCTTCTGCGCATGAGCGAAGTGCGCAGAAGCATTCTGCGCATCCGAGGGGCGCACGCTGGTCACACGCGTTCCAGGTTGCGGGTGTTCTTAACTTGAACGTCCGCAACCCGGGGTTCCACTGTACTTTTAGAATAATACAGTTCTGAGCCATTGTAAAACAAAACTCCTATATCACTTTTCCTTATTTTCAAAGTTTTAAGACATACCCAAACTGTAAAGTCCAAATTTCCTTTGAATTGAAATAGGGCGGGGGGGGGGAGTATTTCTAATGGAATCTTTAACCTGTTGGTGAGTTAGTTGTACAAACCTACCAATGTCACATTAACTAAATGTTTCTGCAAAAAAGTAACAAGATGCTTGCAACATTGTTTCACATTGCAAGTGTTACGATTTCACCTCTGTCCAAAGTTTGCCAGCCGTAAATTTTATATTTAACTTACTGGAGACACACAGTGCAGAGAAACAGTATTACATATGTAAAACTGCTTTAATTTTACATCATTTTTGTACACAATCAGTATACATAATATGTATGTCTAAATACATTTAAGTTGTGCTGAACATAATTAGCAAATGAACACTGGACAGCTGGCTTTACATAAACTTTCACCGGCATTCATAAAGAAAGTGGAAACCTAAATAGACCACCACAAAATTGTTATTTTTGGAAAAAAGTCGTAAGGATGCCTGCTCTGACAATGGCAACTCTAGGATTTCCTTAGCAGATGGAGGGTTCTTCAACAGCCTTGGCCCCTTCGGTAACAGCTTTAACACATTTAGCCATTGTCTGTGATGCTCTAGAAATGGGATCTGCAAAGAAAAACACGTCTATTAGCTCTAGAAGTTTTAAGACTTACAAGTGTTGTTCACTGAACATGGTATCTGCAATTAAAAGTATTTTACACGGAAACAAAATTGGTATGCCTCTCAACTGAAGAAACAGGAAATATGATGTATCCATGTATTAAGTAAGACACACTATTAAGATCATGTACTGCTGTTACCTGTCATATAGAAGTCTTTAACTGTGAGCTGGGGTGGAACAAGAGGATCACCAAGAAGTTTCTGATTAACTGCCTGCATTGAAAAAGAATAAGCAGTCATCTTTATGAAAATAATTGTTCTCACTTGCCCTGTGGTACCTTTTTCAGCAGGACACAAGACACACTTATTTTGCTATAGCTGCATAAATGTAGAACCCCATACCTTTGACAGCTCATTTGCTTGGCTAAAGTAGTTTGCTTCTTCCACATCATCATATCTGACCAAGTTAGGAGATACTTCTTCTAATCTGCTCCTCACTTGATCAAGTGTGTCATATGGGAGGGTCATGCCAGCTATCTGAAAGAAGAAAGTGGGAGGAAGAAACTCAAGACTGGGTTCAGATTTGTTCCTTGTTGGAAAACACACTACCTCTGCAAGGAACATGCTTAAAAGGGTACATCTTGAAAGGTACAGGATTGTATCCAACTTAGGACACCCCCTTGAAATCCATGAACCTCAGTCACATCCATTGAGTTCAATGAGTCTACCTTGTGTAGGACTAAGATCGGATACAATTCATAATTATTAGGGTAAATAGGGCAACCATTTAGCAAAGTAGAAATACTGATTGGCTCAAGTACAAGAGAAAGCGAAATGGTTTGCAAATTTGTTTATGCCTAGCATCCCACCCAGGTTTGTTAGAATTTGTTCAGTTCCAAACGGTGTGTCTTAACTGATTCAAACCACTGAGCAAAATCAACAATGTTACCATCCTTCTCCACACAGTCAAGCACGCAAATAAGTCAGTCCACACACACTTTAAGCAGGACTTGCCAGATTCAACCGAAGTCCTAATTCAAGAAAAGAT
This sequence comes from Lacerta agilis, assembly GCF_009819535.1. NCBI lineage: Eukaryota > Metazoa > Chordata > Lepidosauria > Squamata > Lacertidae > Lacerta > Lacerta agilis. The sequence goes on from NC_046312.1 coordinate 125,979,861, forward strand.
ATTTCACATAAGTGGTCTACTTCTAATATTTGCACTTCATAGCAATTCATTTCGGAGGACTGCAGTCCAGTGGAGCTTCCAGATAGGATGTCCAGACCAGAATGCTCATGCCAAAGTTTGGTTTGTCATGACGTCTGAACAAAGGCATGATTGTGTTCTTCAAACCAACCAAAAGCATTAAGCTAACAGCAAACTTGGTTACTGCTCTCTGGTTGCTTGTGGGGAGAGAGAAAACACAAGCCTGGGTTCTGGCATCACAACAAGTCAGACTAACTTGTTTCCCAGCAGCACCAGGAGCAGGGAAGGAATCGATCGAAAACTTCTTAGCAACATATACCAACCAGCACACTGCTTGTTCATATTCAACCACAGCTTGTTTTAAAATGTGTAGTGACATGACATGAGAACCAAGCCAGTATATAAATGCAGTATGATAATCAAAAGACTGTTACTGGAAAGCTTCATTTCTACACTTGCAGTACCTCAGAGATTGCTCTAATTATTCTCCAGTCTTCTCTTGCCATGCCAGGTGGTGTTACGGCTACTCTGGTTTGTTGAGCTCTACCTTCGGTGTTCACATATGTTGCAGCCTTTTCGGTATAAGCTGCTCCTGGAAGAATAACATCTGCCATAGGAGCGCCTACGTCACCATGGTGCCCTGAAACGGAATCCAGTAAGAAGTGTCAGTAGCAATGGGAAACTTCACAGTGTGACTGTACTGTATGTTTAAATTTCTGTATGTTTAAATTTCTTTATAAAAGTCTAGATTACATTTAGATAGTTAGGTGAAAATTGCACTTCAAGAACTCCGCTAATTTCTCTTTTCTGCTGTCTTGGCTTGATTAGTCTCCTTCAGTTCTACTTTTGACTGGCTGAAGTTTGCTTTTCCAGTATTGTGTTTGGATATCCTGTTTTTATCTCTAGCTACAGTTTTGAAGAAATTGTTATACAAACTGCTACTATTTTCAAGCGATAGGCTTGCTGACATCACCTTACAGAGACAGAATGCCTTTTAATACTTTGTATGTATTTATATATTAAACCCATACTTTAGTGCCTGTATAAAGGTTTTCAAAATGAAGCTCTCTGTTTTAATTTTCTCAGTTGTGGTACTAGAAACTTCCCCATTGCCAACGAATGTAAATCCGATATCATCATGTATCCTAACTTTACACCATGCACTGCTAAGTACTCTTTTTATTAATCTTGTGCTCTTTTAGCTCTTTCTATCCTTGGGTTACAAAACGGCACACTTCTGATTCAGCTCTGGTTCATGGTTTGTTATGTCTTAACCAGGACATTGTAAAAGCCTATACATATTCCCTCAAGAATTCCCCCCTTATCAAAGGTTTAGCATTTTACCTGCTGGGATTATCAGACCATTTATTTCAGGTTAAATAGCTCTTCACTATGTTCAATGTAATTTATATTTTAAGATTTCTTCTAGAAAGGAATCTCTCTCTCTAAATTGTGTATACTCTCTCTTTCCACTACTGACCAATGCAACTATGAAAATTCTACCAGTTTAGACAAATTAACTGTGCTAGCTGATAGGATTCATGTAAGTTTCTATGTTGCTTAAAATAATTTAGTTCTCCTAATTTAGGAAGAAGGAACGCGGGTGGCACTGTGGTCTAAACTACAGAGCCTAGGGTTTGCCAATCAGAAGGTCGGCGGTTCGAATCCCCACGACGAGGTGAGCTCCCGTTGTTCGGTCCCAGCCCCTGCCCACCTAGCAATTTGAAAGCACGTCAAAGTGCAAGTAGATAAATAGGTACCACTCCGGCAGGAAGGTAAACGGTGTTTCCGTGCACTGCTCTGGTTCGCCAGAAGCAGCTTAGTCATGCTGGCCCCATGACCCGGAAGCTGTCTGCGGACAAACACCGGCTCCCTCGGCCTATAGAGCGAGATAAGCGCGCAACGCCAGAGTCATCCGCAACTGGACCTAACAGTCAGGGGTACCTTTACCTTCACCTTTAATTTAGGAAGTAATCTGGCTCTCAAACACAAGCCACCCACTCTAGTCATCATAGAAGGCATAGCGCAAACACTGACATTAGGTTTAATTTATTAGGGATAAAGTCCCCTTAAAACACAAATCAGCATTCAACACTCCATTTCTTCCGCGCCAAAGTATACTTCTACTTAACAGCTAATTCTGGCCTTCAAATCAGGAAACAGAACATAAAAAGTACAGCTTTAACATAAAACAAAAAACTCTGAAACAAGTTTTTGGGAAAGGCAGAGGGCTACGGAAATGGTGCTTATTTTCTAAGCACTTATTTGATACCCGGTATAGTGAGCCCGAGGCAATTGGTATGTGTAAAGGCAAACATTTCAAACAACAGGTGGAAACATCTGTAATAAGCAGAGGTACAACTGGGAGTTAAGTCATTCACCTGAAACATACTTCAGACTCAAACACGTGTCCTCATTGCTTTATGTAGCTTGCTCCAATTCTTCATTTCTTAGGGATTGATTCAACTAAATAGTTGGATGAGTGGGAGCCAGCACAAGGAGTCCTGCTAGTGAAAAAGGACTCTCCCCACCACCACCAAATTGGCTTAGGAGGTCAGGAGAACCCTCACAGCAGTGGCGGGGGCAGAGGAGAGGGGAGATCATTCTACCAGGAAAGCAGAAATGCTTGTGATGAGGAAATTAGAGCAACATTAAATTCCGCCCTTAATTTGTGAGCAGATGGTGCAACTTACCCTGGTAAATTATAAAGCAATTCTGAGGCAAATCTTGCCGAGTAACACAGCCTGCATCAGCCCCTAAAAGGTACAACACTTTAGGAGGGTTCTTCCGGATCGCATCCACTCCTGGCTTGTAGCCTAGGTCAAGGGCAGCTACTTGGCTTGCAACCCTGTCAAGGAAGAGATTACAATTTCACCTGATTATCCAAAATTCCTCTCTCAAAATCCGAGTAATTTCTAAAATATCCAGCGAGCATAAATCCTAAGTTATTCGTTCAGATCCACAGCTATAAAACATGCTGAACGTTGTTACCAGGACAAAGCCCAATTATCTGAAGCACTTTCTAAACTCTCTAACAATGCATGAAAACACACTATCAATGAGAAATGGGGGTGGGGCTAATTTGGGACAAATATGTATACTGTACACAAAAAATGAGCTTTTACTTAGAGTTCGTGTTCCATGCTCAATTTTGAAACAAGCTTCTATTTGGCTCTGAATGCATATGAGCATGTCCTGCTAATGCCATTGCTGGACAATACCCCCTTTATAGATTAAGTTGACACAATGTTTGGTTCTACAAACAAGCAACCGTTTTGCAATATATATTTCCCAGTAGATCTCTATCTCACACTTGAGCCAGATGAACGAAGCCAACAGCTTTGCCCTAGGAAGCCTTTAAACCTCACCATACAAGACAATAAAAAAGGGACGAAGACATGTTGAGCAAACCTATGAAGAATGTTCATGACTTTCCAGTTGGGATCAGCTCCACTTTTTGTACTTGCATTTTGTGCAATGGTGGAAATGGCTGAATGAATGGCTGCCCCATCACCACGCTGAAGTGCTGCACTGCCAACCACGACCATTGGCTTTTTAGCCTGGTTCAGGACCTGTGCGGAAGTTGCAAGAGAGCAGAATGTTAACCTCAGAGCTAACATACTGAATTGAAAAGGCCAACAACAGCTTTTAAAAACAAATTTGTGGCAACATTTGCAAATGCGCTTTTAGTAGGCAGTTTCCCTATCTGGATGAGGGAGGTAGAATCTCTTCTAGCTGGGGGTCATGCTCCCCCTAGAGGTGTCCTAGCTTGGGGGTGCTCCTGGGTCCTTCATTTCCATTGGAGGAACAAGTGATTTCTATGGTGTGGAGTGCCTTCTACCAGGCTGTTCTCAAAAGCATACTAAATATGAACCCATACATGAGTACTAAATATCACCAACATTTTGCAAAATTTAATACCTTGCTAAAATCTTTGATTATAATACTACCACTCCAAAGCACTGCATTTTTTTTAAGGTACCTTGCTGAATGGGTGTTTTTCTGAAGCAATGTCCAGGAGTATCTGTGGGGAATCTCCCAGGTGATCATATGTGTAAGTCAAGTCAACTTGGCTGCCCACAAGAGCCACTTTAAGTTCATTGTGTAGCCAGCTGAAAATGGAGCACGAAAAATGCTATTAAGGTTTTATAATGTGCAGAGAAATCAGTGCATGGTCATTTTATTTTTGCACAATATATTCTTGCAAGAGTTCCTTGTACAGAAGCTGCTGGAACTAACAGGTGCGCTGCACCCAAAGACAGGTATGAGCAGCGCTTTTTTCAGGGCGTTCTCAAGGGTACGCAGTACTGGCACCTCTTTTGTTGTTGTTAAAAAGTGTGGACCTTACTGTAACAACTTCATGGTGAGTATCTGTACCTATCTTTCTGGAAAAAGGCACTGAGTAGGGGCCCTAATTTTTAAGACATAAAACAGATGCAACACCTTAAATGTATTCATTTGACATTCTCCTCTCCTGATGCATTGCATCAGAGAATGTTGTGCTATTTCCCAGCTTTTCAGGGACAGCTTGCTAGGCAGCATGAAGACTACTCTAGCAAGGAGATTGTATGAATTGCTTAAAATGTATTGATCTATGATCTTATGAAATGCAGTTTTGGAGCTCTTGCATTTTTTTATTCTGAAAGTACTCCTTTTTCTTAGTACAATAACCAAAACAGGCACAGTCCATTAATGTGTAATGTTGCATTAGCACAATGCACAGCAAACTACAGCCATCAAGACATTACCGGTAAGTCCAAATTAAATAGTTCCCAATTTATGTTCATACGTAGCAGGACCCAATATTCCACTTCCAAGATGCAGTTTCTCATTTGCATCTACTACTTTCATGAAGCTACAAACCTCTTTCGGATTCTGGCGTTGAAGAGAGGTGCCTCAAAGCGTGGGTTGGTGCCAACCAGGAGCAAGACATCTGCCTCTTCCACTCCTGCAATCTTGGTATTAAGCAAGTAATTAGAACGCAGGTCTGTTCTGTAACAGAATACACAGAAAAAGGGGGAAATATGACTGGGGTATTCCAATAGGAAGGACTGAAATACCTGTTAAGAATACTTTAATTTCATAAAAATACTAGCTCTCAAAATAATAAATCCAAATCCTGGTCCTGGATTCCACTGTGCATGAAAATAAACTAATATGGTGATATGAGCCTTTTCACTTTCTTCTGTGAAAATGGCTCTATGCTTGCTTTATACCTGCAGTCAATGCTTTTCCTAACAAGATGGGAAACTAAGAAGTCATACAATACTGTGTGGAGAACAGTCTAGAGGCACATCAATGAAAAGCACTATTGTGATACTATACCTGCCTCTACTAAAACTTACGTGATCCTCTTAATATATACAGTTCTGATATGCCAAAACTGACAACTCACAAGCTGATCTGACATCTGAAGGCAGCCCTGTTTATGGAGGTTTTTAATGTTTGCTGTTTATTGTGCTTTTAATTCTGTTGGGAGCCACCCAGAGTAGCTGGGGGAACCCAGCCAGATGGGTAGGGTATAAATAAATTTATTGATTATTATTATCTGAGGATATGCTTTTTAGGGCCAGCCCTACCATTAAGCAGAATGAGGCACTCACCTTAGACGGCAAAGGTTGCGCAGTGGCAGCAAGGAGGACAGCCCAGCCAGTACCCCCTAAGCTAGCCTGCTGCCCTCAAAAAGACATGGCCTTATTAAAGTCAAATAAAGATTCAACTGCCTGTCTAATTAGCTTCTGAACATGATATTGGGCTCTATCTTGTCCTAGTCTCAAGCAGAAAATGACTTGGGCTGTCCCTGATGCTTTTAATCCAGCAGTAGTACAGCTGTTAGCATTAACTTACCCAGCTCCTGCAGTAGGGAAGACCTCTTCAGTACACAAGTTGTCAGAGTTTACTCTATTCAGCAAGTCTTTAAGAGATACAAGTGCTTCTGCATCCACAAGTCCTCCTGCGATTGCAGCTATATCATTACCTTGGCTCCCCTGAAGCTGCAAATGAGGAAACAGAATATGGCGTGAGATATTACATTTAAATTTTAGCAGCAAATTTTTTGTTTAAAAAAAACCAATAGTGGAAAAGCTTTCATCTTCGACAACTAGAAAAATAGAGAACAGTAAGCCAATTTCCTCCCCCCCCCAAAAAAAAAATGCAGGTGGGGCATATTGCTTATTCTTTTAAATATCCACAAGATTGCAGAGGAGGAAGCAAAACTATCCTGAAATCTAGAAGATAGCATTCAAGATATAAAATGGCTCTTCAGAGTCCACAATGCAAAACAAGTTCCTGAGCTACACCTTAAAATTACAAGATGTGTAATGCAATTAACCCCTGAATTCTAAAGTGAAGAAAGCATCGCTTAAGTTCAAATTTCACTCCCCCGAATTATAAGAACTTTAGTTAATGATTGCAGTGTAGTCATTAGTAATGATTTCATTAGGTTCAGTACTACTGTGAAAGTAGTCGGTCAAGCACCGTAGCTATGGTCAAGAGTACCCTGTAAGAAAACAATATTTTCTTACCACTCCTGCCACACGGCTCAAGGCCTCTTCCCAAGACACATAAGTGAACCGCCCTTCTTCATTCTTTATCATTGGCTCAATAAGACGCTGACGTTTCAAACCATCATAAGCAAATCTGCAGTGAAGATCAAGATAATGATGAAGCAACTGCTGAAGGAAAAACCCAGCTATCAGCAGCTACTTCATTAACTGACACCTATCAGCATACCACCCTTTTCAGAGTTTGAATTACTTTGTCATTTTCTATAGCGTGCATACTTAAGTGTTTTGTTCATAACCAGACCTTAAGAGGAAATGGCCAAAGAAAGTTTAAAAAATCTACAATTTTAAAATTAGAAGAATACAATTAGGTACTGAAGAATCCTACTGAAGAATATGCACAGCTATGCCCTAAAAATTTCCAGAGAAGATAGCAGTGAATTTTTTTTGTGCTGCAACAGATGATCGACATCCATTTGCAAGTAATTCTTGAACTGTTCCTAAATCTTCAAGCATGGAATGAAGAGAGTGTTGTAACTATTATTTTTGTACTAAAATTCTCTTCTGAGAATATCATGTTCTACATACATGATAAAGCATACCTTGTTTTATCGGATATCCATTCCTCATTGATATCTTCATGTAGTCTTGGCAAAATCCTCATCACTTCTCCTGTTCGAGTGCTTACCACAATGTTACTCCCTACTGCATCAAGAACATCAATGGATTCTGTCTTCCTAAGGGAAAAGAACAGAGTCCTTCAATTGCAAAAGTTCAGGATACTGTTATCTGGAGAACAGATCTTGCACTAAACATTCCCAAATGCTCCCAGGTTTCTAAGAACTCTAATCATGGACAAGTATGACTAACCTCCCATAATATATTGCAACTCAGAAGTCAGCAACTACCAGCACTTAATATAAATTCAGACTGTAAAGGACTACTGCCTATCTCATTACTACCACTCTTTCCTCACCCTTCCCTTCTCAGTTCTGCATCCTGAGCAGCCTATACCAGCAGCAGCAACAATTTTTTGTACCCCACCCATCTGACTGGGTTGTCCCAGTTACTCTGGGCGGCTTCCAACATCAAGTACAGAAACAACACAACAGAACATCAGGGATTAAAAGTGTCGTGATACAGGGCTGCCTTCAGACATCTAGAAAAGGTCGTATAATTATTTATCTCTTCATGACATCTGATGGGAGGACGTTCCACAGGGCAGGTGGGCATGACCCACTGCCTAGTTCCCTGCGGCAAGCAATTTTGCTTCAAGAATGGCTGAACTGGAGTAACCAAGCACTGTTGCTGGTGCCACCATCTGACATGAAGCAGAAGCTACATGGTTCTGAAAGAGACCAGAATTGTCCAAAATTGGTGGAAATGCTTATTATGGGCAAGTTATCCCAGGTCAACAGATGTTGTTGTAGAACACACCATCACTGAATGTGCTCTATGGACACATTCCTGAACCACGATAAATTTCATTTATATTAGCTTTTGTATTATTAGGATTCTTATGACCTTCAAAAGGTTCAAGGTTACAAACTACAGCCCAAAAGCCATGGGGGGGGGGGAAACTACGTTCCCATGTCTGAATTAATCTGAATATTTGGCACTTAACATATAACACAATCAAATAATTATATTTAAAGTGACACTTCGAGTGCCAGTGAAGACACATGCCTTGTCTCCCAGGGTCGAGATGTAAAAGCATACGGCTTGGATGTAAGGGCACCTACTGGGCAGATATCAATCACATTGCCGGATAACTCTGACATGAACATTTTCTCAATATAAGTGCCAACTTGCATCTCATTTCCTCTTCCTGTTGTTCCTAGATCATCAACTCCTGCAATCTCACTTGCAAACCTGACAAATGAAAGCAAAAACAAAACACAGCGATACATGAAATGTCAGTTTGTCTTTGCAAGAAAAAAATTCTTTTAAAGAAACAATCAAAAAGAAGGATTTATAACTGAGCACTTCTGAACTAGCAATACTTCAGGTGAATGAAAAGCATTTATAGCCTCATGTGCACAAGTAAATTTCAACAGCCCTAGCCCCGGTAAAGCGTTTATTATAATTGTATGATGTTAGCTGCTCTGAGCCTGGCTTTACCACATTAAAATCTCTCTACATTAATTTATCTTAGTCTTGTGGTGCTTCCAGAAACAGCTCAGGCATTTTATTGCAAAACTCCTGTTTCTTTATGTAAAAAGGAGTTACTCTACAACAACCCAATGAAGACTGAGCATGCTACCGTGTTTCTCCTAAAATAAGACAAAGCCATAAAAGTAAGCCATAGCAGGATTTCTATGCATTTGCGAAATATAAGCCGTTCCCCAAAAATAAGCCAGTGACGCGGCACCTCCCATTAAAACAGCCTGGAGAGGCGTGGCTATGCAGTGTACCGATGCGACATGGTTAAACTAAGACATCCCCTGAAAATAAGCCATACTGTGTTTTGTTGAGGGGGAAAAAAATATAAGACGGTGTCTTATTTTAGGAGAAACACGGTAAGTGGGCATCGTATGGTAACTGACTGCTGGGAGATAAAACAGAACACTGTGGGGGTGGGCTTGAGAAGAGGGAATGAAGTGTCTGGAATCCAACCAGGCAGCACTCCATAGCGCTACACTTTGCTACAGTGGCCAGGTATCCTATTTATAAGCGTAAGTGACCCGACACGAAGCTAAAATAACAGATTTTCACACGAGTGCATTTTTATTCTAGATCCTTGTTTGTGCCCACCTGATTTTACATTATGCAATAGTCATCTGCTCATGTGAAAAATGTGTGGACTCCTTCGGTGCTTCCAGAGAGAGTCCAGCAGTGGAATAGAACTACAGAATGATCTTTCATAAGCAATTGAACGCAAGCAACGGGCTGATGAATGTCCCCAGTAACAAGATATATACATACACACTGTTGGTGTACAAAACAGGGTAGCAGTTACCTAATGCATCGAGTACATTGTATGCACCGGGTCATGATAGTTTTCACTAATGGGCCAAGGTTCTTGTCTTCCACTGCACGTTTGCCTTCCAGAAATCTGCTCCTATCACTGCCAAACATCATTGACTGGTCCTAAAGACAAATAAACCCAAATAAATGAACATACGTGACTGAGGAGCAAAGTTTTACTCCGAAGGCCATTTTAAAAATCCAAGACGCTATACCTGAAGGTCACATTCCCCTCCCTGATCACAGATGGGGCAGTCCAGTGGATGGTTTGCCAACAAGAACTCCATTACACCTTCTCTGTTGGAGGTCAGTAAAAGAGAAACCATCATATTTATTTAGTATTTAATGTATGGTAAAAACACTTTAGTAATACGTGAATTTGTTTATTTTAATACAGCATACTATTAATGTTATGTCCTCCTTTGAAAGTGTGTTCAAACATTACCATTTCTGTTAAAAATGAGTCTTAAAAAACCGAAAACATGCCCAGCTTACTGTTGTAATGTTGAAGACTAAAGATGCACCCTGCTGCACACTTACTTGGGAGTAAGTCACACTGATCTCAGATCTGAGTAGCGTACATTGCAATTTGCACACAATCAGATGGAGCTTACCTTGCTTTCCTAGACTTCTCAGAATTTGTCAGAATGTTCCAACCCTTCATTACTGGCATGGCACAAGCAGCTACTGGCTACAAATACATAAGAAAGCTACATCAATAACAAATTTGTACACATGGATGCTCACATATAGCAGGGCATTATCAATTAAATGCCTCAACTGTTTGCCTTAGTTTCATAATAAACTTATTGATGAAAATCAACACCAAGGCTTAAGATCAGAACAAAAATAAGGAAGTTAACATTCACACAATACATAAATTAATGTAGTCACGGCCAGCAGCTTAGAGGACTTTAAAATCTGACCCAATTCATGGACAGTAGGGTTTATCAGAAGCTAACAGCCATTATAATTCCATGGAACCTCTATTTTAAGATGCAATTTACTACTGAATAAGTTATGGGGGAAGGTGGAGGATCACAGCATGAGATGACAATTGCCTTATCGTGGAATCATAGCACTGCAGAGTTGGAAGGGACCATGAGGGCCATCTAGTTCAGCCCCCTGCAATGTAAGAATCTTTTGCCCAATGTGGGGCTCAAACCCACAACACTGACATTAAGAGTCTCATGCTCCACTGACTGAGCTAGCTTTTATGCTCTCCTTCTGGTCTTCCCCAGAAACATTTGACTGACTTTTGCAGGAAAACAGCTATCCCTTCCTCCAAGGGCTGGACATGCAAACACTGCGTTTATGAACATATACCATAGAAGTATTTAGATGTTTTTGCCAATCACACGGACTGCCGGAACAAGGAAAGGGTTTCAAGAGACAGTCAAGTAAAGAACATATTAACCTTAAATGTTCTAGTCCAGCTGCTTGCCTGTATTTTTTCATCACCAAGTGCTGAGAGATTAAATTCTCAGGCACCAGACATGACACACAAGGTAGGTAGAGCTGCAAGCCTAAAGGGTTCTCAAGCTGTGGGAAAATGGCGTAAGTCACAGTATAGGAATTACATTGTTTGGTGGGTTGGATGCAGCAGCATGTTGCCACCCTGCAATGGGTAAAAGCACATGTGCGCATGCCAGCACTATATGCTACTGAATGCCCTAACTGCCAACAGCTTAACTCCCCTGTTTTCTCAATGGAAACTAAAAGCTGATGCTCATCAATGTGTTTGATAGGATGTCTACAAATATGGTAATAAATGTGTGTAAAATGGTAAAGGACCCCTGGACGGTTAAGTCCAGTCAAATTTGACTATGGGGTGTGGTGCGCGCAAGCGCACACGCACACACACACACACACAATGCCATCCAGCTTTATGTAGCTGAACACAACATTCACAATTATGTCAAAAAGCAACTGCTAGCAGTGGACATATTGCAACTTATAATTTAGGTGCCAGCAAAGTAGTCATTAACTGTTCTGCTAAGCGCCTTACACTTGTCATTAGCTGCCCTGTTGGCTCTTTACACTTCTAGAACACAACAATTTATGAAAGATAAAAGTATTAGTAACCTTGGGAGCTTTCTCTATCTCCACGAGACACATCCTACAATTTCCAGCGACTGACAATCTGTCATGATAGCAAAATCGAGGGATCTGCATTCCAACCTTTTCACAGGCCTACAGAAAAGACAAAACAAAAGAGGGCAAGTGTCAATGTGCATGTTATGAACTTTTTAGCATGTTCCATACAAATATGACTAAGGCTGGAAGTCTATAAGCATTTACCTAGGAAAAAGTCCCATTGAACTCATCATTATCATGATTATTACCCTTCCCTTAACCTTAAGGTCCCAAGGCAGGTTACAATTAAAACAACAGGTCTTACTTCAAAGTAGATATGTTCGGAAAGAACTGTCAGCCTCTCATTTATAAAGAAAAGCTATTATTCTTATCCAAGTATAGTGGTACCCGTTTTCGAATGTAATCCTTTCCAGAAGACCGTTTGAGTTCTGAAACGTTCAAAAACCAAAAACTCAATATGGAAGCCTCAATATGGAAAACTCCATAAGGAAGCCACGTGGCATGTTCGACTTCTGAGGCATTCGAAAACCGAAATGTTCATCAATGGAGATGTTCGAAAAACGAGGTACCACTGTACTTAATTTTCTTTGCAGTTGGTTTGCAATGCTGTAAGGGAATGGAGCCATGAGAAGCAAGGTCCAATGTGCTTTAAAGAGGTATTACAGCAGGTACTGGAGGGGATGCAAATAAATCGAGACAAAAAAAATCTAAATGTGAATAGAAAGAGACAGTGTATCCAAATTTATTCTACCTGAAGTACTGTGGTTCCTGGAGGTACCAATACGGAATTCCCATCAACGAAAACCTCTATCAGGTTGCTGGCTGCTGTAGCTGTTGCACGCACTGAAAGACAAAAGAATAGAATATGGAAAACGTTGCTCAGAAGTCAGATTAAGTACTTTGGATTCATTTACTAGTAACTTACTGAAAGGAAAAACAGGGCACACAAGCTCATACAGGGGAATCCCCACTTAAACAAGGGGTTCTGTTGTTGGCTTCCACACGTGTCAGCAGAATACATGCAAGTCCCATCCCTCCCCTCCTGCCCTGCCCCCTTTCGGAGCCAAAAACGGTGCATGTCAGCGGTCACACCCATGCTGATCATGTGCGAGTTGAGAGGAGCCTGTCCTGCCAAAACCCCCAAAGCATAATATGAATTTAAATTGTCAGTCATCTAGGTGCTGGAATATAATATTTTATTAATTTTAACCTATCAAACTGACCTTTGATAGAGAAAAAACATTTAATTCCCTAGGATGGTATTATCTGCACAGTGTGTTTTATACCACGGATTGTTCAGACCATAATTTATCATTACAAGAATGACCCACAGCAAGTCCTAGGTTTCTGCGCTTCCCCACTGTGATGAGGAGTTCAGTTTTTATTTCCTTTTAGGATTATCTGGAGCTTGCCATATAATCTCAACCTGGACAAATTGGATTAATCTTAATGGTTAGTTGCAATATGCCAACATCAATTCATACTTTTTTAAGCCTGCTTATTTGAACCAAACATTGTTAAGATTAGTCACAGTTTAGGGTCTGACTGATATGCTAAATTGCAGTCAATCCGAAACAAACTTCTGATTCCTTCCTTGCCAGGGGGAAGTGGGGGATGTATTACATTCATATACAGCAAGAAGCTGTTTCTAAGCATTAAAATGAAGTATTTTCTCTAAAAGGAGGTGTGTTTAAAAACAATACAAATTATGACAATTCATTATAGTCCTTACTTCTCCATTAAATCACTTTGATAGAAATCTTTAAATAAACAATACAGTGCAGACAATTTTCTTTAGAATTCAGTAAAAAGCCAGCAAGTTTGTATGAACTTCGTTAAGACTTCAAAAAAGCCTTACAAATTAAACAGAATGGTTTCTCCTCCACCAAAATGGAATTTGTCTTCATTCTAAGTGCATAATTAAACTTCAGACATCTGAATTATCTGTGAATTGCCGAGTCTATAATGAAAATTACAACAAAACTGGAGAGTTACTATATAAATGGACTGGATATAAAGGCAACTTACCACATCCTTTAGTAGTCTGAGTGACACCAGCTAAGGCCTTGTGGACAGCAGGGAGTCGCAACATGGTGCTGGCAATAAGGTGCTGGCGATAAGACATTAAAATTAAAGTTTAAAATGAGATTCAAACAAGAGCTTGTTAAATTTAAAATAACTGAAAAATTGTTTAAATTCATAACCCAACATATCTGACATCCAAGCATGCAGATATGGTCACCCATGCAAGAATTACACAAGTCCCATTCAGGTGTTCACTCCCACAATACTGTCACATTCCTACTGCCTTCCATGCATTGTAAGGAAGGTCTGAAGCAGGGAACGTGCTCTGTACGTGAAAGCTCCCTGGCATTCAGCCTCTGGGCCTAAGGTTCCCCACCCCAGCTTACAGCTTTTACAAAATTTAAAAAACCTCAAGTACAAAATGTGAAAGGTAAGCAGAGTACATAAACGTTTCACACAGTATACACTGTATGTGGGTTGTCATCACACCTATTAAAGAGACTTCTTCACAACTCTTAAAAGTGCAGGAGCTCCTTTGCACTCAGTCCCTAAATCTGCCCACTAAGAAAGAGAAGGATCATAAGAAAGATGCCATAATCACTGTGGACACTCCCCCAGGGCAGAATATGGTGAAAATTACTCCAGAGTAAATGGCAAAAAAATCCTAAGGAGGCAGATTTTGAGCCATAAGAATTGCCACTAAATCTGTATCATAAAAAGAGATAGCTTGTAGCTGTGCTGTCTATACAGTACATGTAGCACTGCTGGCAGATGATGCCCTGCAATGCTCTTCTACTGTCTTCATAAGGGCAAACGGGCATACTGTATATACTTGAGTATAAGCCTAGTTTTTCAGCACATTTTTTGTGCTGAAAAAGCTGCCCTCGGCTTATACTCGAGTGAGGTGGGCGGTTGGGGCGGCAAGAAAGAAGCCCTTTCTCTCCACTCGTGCCGCTGCTGCCCGCTCACCCAGTCAACCATTCCTTAAGAAGTGTACAAGAACAGCGGTTCTTTACTCTCCCCAGGCAGCTTGTTCCATTCCTGAACTGCTCGCATAAATGCAAACTTGGCAAAGGAGGAAGAGGAAGGAGCAGCCCAAAGGGCTGCTTTCGGGCTGCTCATTCCTCCTCCTCCACAGCGGCAAAGGTGAATCGGCTTATACTTGAGTCAATAAGCTTTCCCAGGTTTTTGTAGGAAAATTAGGTGCCTCGGTTTATATTCGGGTCGGCTTATACTCGGGTATATACGGTATCTGGAAGAAAGCAAACAAATGCTAGCCATACAATAAATATAGCAACACTGAGCGGCCAATGGGAAAGTGTATAAAATTGCACCATAAGCAAGCAAGCCAAGCAGGGCTAGGATCACATTGTGAACCTGCTGCTGTTCTTGTAAACAGGTGTGCTTGGTGGGCCTCTTTTCATAGAATTTTAGAGTTGGAAGGGATCCCAAGGGTCATCTAGTCCAACCCCTTGCAATGCAGAAATCTCAGCTAAAGCTTCAAGCCATTGGTTTGGGTCCTACCCTCTGCGGAAGCAGAAAACAAGCTTACTCCTTCCTTCATGTGACAGCCCTTCAGATAAGATGGCAATCGTATCTCCTCTGTCACCTCTTTCCCAGGTTAAACAGACCCAACTCGTTCAATTGTTCTCTCATAAGGCTTGGTTTCCAGACCCTCAATCATCACCTTGAGCAGCCCTCCTCTGCACACATTCCAGCTTGTCTAAATTCTTCTTCAACTGTGGTGCCCAGAACTGGACACAGTACTCCTGGTGTGGTCTGACCAAGGGAGAAAAGAGCAATGCTATGACTTCCCTTGATCGGAACACTCTACTTATGCAGATGCAGCCTAGAACAGCATCCCTTTACAGTCGTACCTCCTCGGGTTACAGACGCTTCAGGTTACAGACTCCCCTAACCCGGAAGTAGTACCTCAGGTTAAGAACTTTGCTTCAGGATGAGAACAGAAATCATGTGGCAGTGGCTGCAGGAGGCCCCATGTATTTTTGCTGCTGCATTACACTGTTGACTCAAGTTAAGCTTGCGGTCCGCGAAGACCCCCCTCAACAGACTTTTCAAATGTACTACCGGCAAGTCAGCTGCCTGCCCCAAATTATTATACTGGTGCATCTGGTTATTCCTTAAGTGCAGAACCTTTTTTTTAGTTCGGGCCTAGTTCTCAAATCTGTAAATGTATTGAACTCCGATTCTCTCCTCTGCGCCATATTAGCCACGGTTTGGAGTCATCTGGCCCTTTCCCTCTCTTGTACTTTTTTCCGATCGATTGGAAAGTTTAATGGGTGGGATGGGATGTGTGGGACAAGAATAGTGGAACTGTAGAATTGAAAGGGAACCCCAAGAGTCATCTAGCCCAACCCACTGCGAAATACTCATCCTGGCGCCCCGCCATCCCTGGGTGGGCTCGAACCACCCACCTGGTTAAGCAACCCGGCGCCCTCACCCGCTGCGCCACCTGGACCGTGTGTCCTAGAGAGCAGCATTCGCTCATTTTTGCGGCTGCACCGCGATGCCCGGCTCCTGCTTACGGCCACGGGGGTGGCGGGATGAGCACCTCCCTCTCCGCACCCTCTGCCAGCTCACGAAAGGTGACCTTTGGGCGCCCCTGAGGGCGGCGGGACACCTGCCTGCTATTTCCCGAGGCCCGGCTCGTCTCCAGTGTAGGGAGCCCGGCGTGGGGAAGCGAGGGGCCGTCTTTTATTACCACACGGGGCGACACGACGAGGGAGGAAGCCAGCAAGGGGAGTCTCCACCGAGGACGCTGAGGGGGCGCAGGCAGCCCGACGACCCCGCTCAAGGGCGCCGCGAAGGCGAAGCGGACAGCGGCCTACCTACGCGCCTCCCTTCGGCCCGGAGCAGGGAAACGGGACGGAAAGTACCGCGGAGGCCCTTTTGCCCGCCGCGCCCCGACCTTCCTCCCGTTACCTCCTCCTTGGCCCGGCGTGGGGGGTGGGCGGGAACCCGGTCCGGCCTTAGCGACCCAGGACGCCTCTTCCGCCGCCTCCTCAGAAGCGGTCTCCTCAGTGATCAAGATGGCGGCGGGACCTCGGCGATTTCCGCGACGCGCTCGGCAACATTCGGAGAGGACGCCGCCGACCTCCAGCGGCCTGCACGCAAGTTCCGCCGTCAATTGAAAACAAACCTTGGTGAGCCAACCGTTGATTTTCCTCCTTGATTGACGCGAGCGTTGATCCGCCTCCTCATATCATAGCTTCCGGTTTTTGAAACCTGCGGAGGGGAGGGGCCGGTCCGTTAGAAACAAAAGGGGAGAAGCACCGCCCCTTCCTTGATTGACGTGAGAGCTGTTCCCGCCTCCTTCTGTCATAAATCTGTAACCCTGCGACTTTCAAACAGGCGGGGCGGGGGCGTGTCCGTTATTCCGGCCTTGAGCGGCGGAAGGACACGTCGGCGGAAATCCGCCCCCGTGGCGGAGGGATCTGCGTGCGTGCGTATATATAAGAGCAGCAGAGGCCGAGCACCGCCCTCTTTCCCCGACGGCCTTTGTGGTGGCCGTTGTGCGCGCGCAGCCGGTCGTCGCAGGTCTCTTCCCCGCCTCCCGTTCCCGAAACTTCGGCGCCATCATGGGCTTTGGGGATCTGAAATCTGCCTCGGGGCTCCAGCTTCTCAACGCCTTCCTAGCGAGCAGGAGCTACATCGAGGGGTGAGCCGCCCCCCGAAATATACTCTATACTGTTTCCGTATCCATTTTAAGCACCAGCAGTAGGTCACGCGTTTCCCATTCATTGGCCTTCCCTTCTTCCCCGCGTTGCGGCAGGAAGAGGGCGGCGCCTTAGCAGCAGTTGGCATGAGGACTAGCAACTTGGCAAGTCTCTCTTGGAAACAACGCTGTGCTTTGCGCGCGCGCGTGTGAGAAAGGAAATGTCGATGGTCGTAGGTGTACCTCTTTTCTAACACCTTGTGTCCGGAGCCGCGTTATTCTGAGGCGTTTTATCTTGCTTTTCAGGTCAGGCTTCTCTCCCGCAGAGGCTCGCATCAGTTAAAAAGAAAATAGGGGGTCTCTGTCGTAGGCTTGCAGGCTTCAGAGCAGGGGGTGCACAAAGGAAAGGGCAGTTCTTCAAGGCCCCAAACCAGCCGCCTTTAAAAAATGAATTTATATATGAATAGCTGCTGGTTCTTGTTCCTTTAGGTGGTGCAGGGTGCAAGCTGGTCTTTACCCCCTTCCTCAAAGATAGGCAACGTGGCCTCACAATGGCCCTTGGTCCCCCTTCCATCTACTTTCCTTCTACTCTCTGGTCCCATAAATTATTCTGTTGCAGATTTGGGGCTCTGGGAGAGAACGACTTGCCTAACGAATTGATGGTTTATGGGGCATTTGAACCCGCAACCGTCTGATTTGCAATGCTCTCGCCAAGCCGTTACCACGTGCCCTTTACTAACACATTTGGCCATTATTGGGGATAGAAGCTGGGTGGTTTTGGGATGAAGCTATTCTGTTTCTGACTTGCGGGAGGGGGGGATAAAAATACAAGGGTGGGTTAGAAGAGTAAACGGGAGAAAAATACGAAAATGGGTTGGAAGAGTACATGTGAGAATATGTAAGCTTAAAGTAACTTGTTCCAAGACCACATGACAATCTTTGTGGGTGGATCATGATTATTAACATGGGGTTTGCAACCTGCCATAATGCCCAAAAGTGAGACTTTACATCATTTAAAACATACATTAGTGCTAGATATGTTGGGCTTACTTGGAAATGACTTGGGCCTTGTTTATTGCAGATTCTCTATGAGCTTTTGTTGTGGTTCTCTGGGTGGTGGAGTATTAAGACTCTTAACCCAGAAGCAATGGATATGGTTAATTAACCATTTTGTTCAAACTGGGAAAGTGGCGGTTATCAGTTCTGGAACAATCCATCATATGAAAGTTTGAAGTTGGTCTCCTATATTGCTGGAAGCTGGCTTGTTCTGAAGCTGGTCTGGTAACCATAATTTATTGGTTCAGGTGAAACAGGAAATGACAGTTAATAAGAACTTTCCTGGTTTATTTATGGCTTGCACAAAGGGGCTACATGTGTAGGCAAAACTCTTGTTCTTATCTGCTTATTTGGGAGACATCTGAGTCTCTTGCTGAGATGGATTTCACTTTATATCAGTGATGCTTTTTGTTTTGCTGAATGAAACAAGTTTTAACCCGGACATGTTTTCTGTAGGTATGTCCCATCCCAAGCAGATATTGCAGTTTTTGAAGCAGTTGGTGCGCCCCCTCCTCCTGAGCTGTTCCATGCCCTCCGCTGGTACAACCACATTAAGTCTTTCGACAAACAAAAGGCAAGGTAGGGCTCAATTTGCTGTCATTTACATGGACTTTGTATTGGGTTTGCAGTCTTTGTTCCAGACACAGGTTTGTATTCAATGTAGCATTAAGCAACAGAGCGATTTCTTCCCCTTCTCTCCTTATCACCCCCCTTTTTCTGGGGGTTCCCCCAACTCTCCAAAGCAGATTTGGAGATGGCATAAGAGGGGTGGGGAATCCCATTGTGCTAGTGTAACTATGTAAAAAGGTAACAGTACCATTAGGTCCAGATGCAGACAACTCTGTGGTTGTGCACTCATCTCGCTCTATAGGCCGAGGGAGCCAGCGTTTGTCCGCAGACAGCTTCCAGGTCATGTGGCCAGCATCAAGGAAAAAAACACCAAGAACTATGGCCAATAAAGTTTCAATAGTGGGAATAATCCCTACTCGCAAATCAATAGTAAATTATGACAAAAACTAATCCATTCAAATACATATATTCAAACAGATTACAAACTCACAGGGATATGTACCAACACA
Organism: Lacerta agilis; assembly: GCF_009819535.1. Taxonomy (NCBI): domain Eukaryota; kingdom Metazoa; phylum Chordata; class Lepidosauria; order Squamata; family Lacertidae; genus Lacerta; species Lacerta agilis. Next base: position 125,999,282 of record NC_046312.1, read on the forward strand.
ATAATCCGTGACAGTATTGGAAATGTAAATCTTTGAATAGAAGCAAGTTCGTGTTAGTCCATACTCAGGTTTGATATGAAGATCTTAGTTTCAGTCATTGAGCAGGAGTCAGAAGTCAGTTATGGATCAGAAACCAGGACAGAGCCCTGTTTCAATGTATTCACCTTCATCAGCTAAGTTTTAAGGGGTCGTATAAGTTTGAAGAAATCATACAAGTTTATCCTGTTATTTTCTACGTTTCTCAAGATACACGTCGATCTTCACACACTTAGTTATCTCTGAGAAACGTGCTTTCGAACTATGTAATGACACCCAAAACCTTTAGAACTCTTTTGTCCTGGACAGACATGTACAGCAACAGCAGTAATCAGTGATGTGGATGCAACATTTTTCTATTTCTGGAACTACATCAGGTGGAATTGTGCTATTACAAATGGTTCATCTGCACAAGCATTCTAGCTTTCCAGACAGAACTGTTCCCCTTTGCCATGCGCGCGCGCACACACACACATAATTTCAGGGGGAGAGAAGAAAGTTTCATTGTACAATGGGCTTACCACCTCGCTATTGCATCATCATCTTATTCATAAACTTTTATTTATATCCCACCCTCCACAGCCAAAGCTGGGCTCAGAGCAGCTAACATCGTACAAGTAAGACAATGATTAAAAATGAGTGATCAGTAAATTAAGATACATCCCACATTCAAACAAATTAAAATTGGACAAGTGGCAATCTTCAAGTTAAAATTGAGGGCAGTTACCAACTGTTTCCCCTGATCCTATAAGCACCTGTGAGTGGGCTGGGAACCTCCTTTGTGCTTGTTCTTATACAAGGAGAAAATGAGTCAGACTTAAACCTGACTGAAAGATTTCAGATCCCACAGGGGCCTAGTCTCTTGTGAGAGAGCGTTTCACCAGGCCGGGGGAATCTTTAGGATGTTGTTATTTGCAGACCATAAGGTCTTCCGTGGGGCATACCAGGAGAGGCGGTCCCATAGGTACAAGGGTCCTAGGCCATATAGGGTTTTAAAGGTTAAAACCACCTTAAACCTGATCCTGTAGTCCACCGGGGGCCAGTGCAGCTGGTATAGCACTGGGTGAATGTGATCCCATAAGGAGTTTCGCCACGGCATTCTGCACCCGCTGGAGTTTCTGGGTCAGTTTCAAGGGCAGCCCCACGTAGAGTGAGTTACAATAATCAAGCCTGGAGGTGACCGTCGCATGGATCACAGTGGCGAGCTTGGGGCGAGAGGGGTAAGGGACCAGTTAATTAGTAACATCAAAAATACGTACAAAGCGTGTCATAATGGCCAGTTATGTGGTTAGGTTTTTTGTTGCCTTAATGGAGCTTCTACTTGCTGTACTGTATATAGGTGGCGCTATGGTCTAAACTAGGGTTAGTCGGCCTTTTTATACCTACCTCCCGCAAATGCAACTTTCTTGACATTTCCTTACCGCCCACCAGTGCCTAATGGCAGGAGGATTCAGCTTGTGCCATAGAACCTCCTACCGCCCACCTAGAATCCTGAAACGTCTACTAGTGGGCAGTAGGGTCCAGGTTGACAACCCCTAGTCTAAACCACTGAGCCTCTTGGGCTTGCCAATCGGAAGGTCAGCGGTTCAAATCCAAGGGACGGGGTGAGCTCCCATTGCTCTGTCCCGGCTTCTGCCAACCTAGCAATTCGGAAGCACACCAGTGCAAGTACATAGATAAATAGGTACCGCTGCAGCAGGAAGGTAAACTCTGTTTCCGTGCACTTTGGCACTTGTCATGGTGTCCCGTTGTGCCGGAAGCGGTTTAGTCATGCTGGCCGTGTGACCCAGAAAAGCTGTCTGGACAAACGCCAGCTCCCTCGGCCTGAAAACAAGCTGAGTGCCGCAACCCCATAGTCGCCTTTGAGTGGACTTAACTGTCCAGGGGTCCATTACCTTGTAATTTTATATAGCACACATACACTGAGTGAAGTGCATAAATTAAAACCAGACTAATTCAGCATGATTCAAATCTGCTAAACTTCAGGGCATGAGGAATTTTCTTTATTTTAAATGTTTTTGGAAAGTCCACATCTGTAGCAATCACAGGAATGGAATGGTTAAGTCCAGTATAGTTAAGTGTCTGGATTTGCATTTCACGGGTAAGTCATAATTAATGGCTTACTGAAACATGCAGATGGTTCACCCCATGATCCTTGGCTGAGCATTATGTTTGAACCAGGAATCATGGTTTGTTTTGCTCCAGACTAGATTTGCTTGAGTGAAACAACAATCCCTGTTTTTGACATAATGCTAAGCTAGGGATAGTGGTTGGTTGGTTCGTTACTTGCACTCGGGGCAGCTATGTATGCATTACTGTAGCATGCAAGCTGAAGCAGAATCATGTAGCAGCCTAATTTATTTCTGATACTGATTGCAAAAATATTAAATGCTAAGCCACAGCTAAGCGACAATCATGCCAACTCCAAATCTCATCTATAAGAGAAAATGTGAAAGCCATTTTACCCATTTCTTTTTTAGAGAATGTTATTACTCACAAACAATGCTGCTCCTGGAAACAGGTCTTCGCTACAGTGACTTTTCTCTGTTCCCGCCATTTGTTCTTCAGTCCCTTTTTTAAAAAGCTTTTTAACATTGAGAAGTCAGGGCTGCCAGACAACTTTTGCTGTTGTTTAGTCGTGTCCAACACTTCGTGACCCAATGGACCAGAGCACGCCAGGCCCTCCTGTCTTCCACTGCCTCCTGCAGTTTGGTCAAACTCATGTTGGTAGCTTCGAGAACACTGTTCAGCCATCTCGTCCTCTGTCGTCCCCTTCTCCTTGTGCCCTCCATCTTTCCCAACATCAGTGTCTCTTCCACGGAGTCTTCTCTTCTCATGAGGTGGCCAAAGTATTGGAGCCTCAACTTTTGAATCTGTCCTTCCAATGAGCACTCAGGGCTGATTTCCTTCAGAGTGGATAGGTTTGATCTTCTTGCTGTCCATGGGACTTTCAAGAGTCTCCTCCAGCACCACAATTCAAAAACATCAATTCTCTGGCGGTCAGCCTTCTTTGTGGTCCAGCTCTTACTTTCATACATCACTACTGGGAAACCCATAGCTTTAACTATACGGATCTTTGTTGACAAGGTAATGTCTGCTTTTTGAGATACTGTCTAGGTTTATCATCGCTTTTCTCCCAAGAAGCAGGCGTCTTGATTTCGGGACTACTGTCACTATCTGCCTTGATCATGGAGCCCAAGAAGGTAAAATATGTCACTGCCTCCATTTCTTCCCCTTCTGTTCGCCAAGAGGTGATGGGGACCAGTGGCCGTGATTTTAGTTTTTTTTTGATGTTGAGCTTCAGACCATATTTTGTGCTCTCATCTTTCACCCTCATCAAGAGTTTCTTTAATTCCTCCTCACTTTCTGCCATAAAAGTTGTGTCACCTGCATATCTGAGGTGGTTGGAATTTCTTCCGGCAATCTTAATACCGACTTGGGATTCATCACTTGTTCCATATCCAGTTCTAACTGTTGCTTCTTGTCTCATATAGAGATTTTTCTCAGGAGACAGATATGGTGGTCAGACACTCCCATTTCTTTAAGAACCCTCCATAGTTTGCTATGGTCCATGCAGTCAAAGGCTTTTGCATAGTAAATGAAGCAAAATTCTGGAACTCTCTAGCTTTCTCCATAATCCAGCGCATATTTGCAATTTGGTCTCTAGTCCCTCTGCCCCTTCGAAATCCAGCTTGCACTTCTGGGAGTTCTCAGTCCACATACTGCTTTAGCCTGCCTTGTGGAATTTTATGCATAACCTTGGTAGCGTGTAAAATGAGCACAATTGTGCGAGAGTTGGAGCAATCTTTGGCACTACCGTTTTTGGAGATTGGGATGTAGGCTGATCTTCTCCAATCCTCTGGCCACTCCTGAGTTTTCCAGACTTGCTGGCATATTGAGTATAGCCCCTTAACAGCATCATCTTTTAAGATTTTAAATAGTTAGCTGGAATGTCATCACTTCCACTGGCCTTCCACTTCCACAGTGCTTTCTAAGGCCCATTTGACTTCACTCTCCAGGATTTCAGGCTCACGGTCAACAGCCATACAATCCTGGGTGTCTGGGACATCCGTATCTTTTTGGAATAATTCCTCTGTGTATTCTTCCCACCTCTTCTTGATGTCTTCTGCTTCTGTTGGTCCTTACCACTTTTGTCCTTCATCATATCCATCTTTACACAAAATGTTCCTTTCATATTTTCAATTTTCTTGAACAGATCTCTGGTTGGAGAAGTAACCGGCAATCCACTCCAGTATCCCTGCCAAGAAAGCTCAATGGACAATATCAACAGGCATATAAAAGTCATGACGCTGGAAGATGAGCCCCTCAGATCAGAAGGCATCCAACAGGCTACTGAGGAAGAGTGGAGGACAAGTACAAGTAGATTCAGAGCTGATGAAGCGGGTGGGCCAAAGCCGAAAGGACACTCAGTTGCGAATGTGCCTGGAAGTGAAAGGAAAGGCCAACACTTAAAAGGAGAATATTGCATAGGAACTTGGAATGTAAGATCCATGAACTATGGTAAGCTGGATGTGGTCAAACGTGAGATGGCAAGAATAAATATTGACATCTTGGGCATCAGTGAACTAAAATGGACCGGAGTAGGCGAATTCATTTCGGATGACCATCATATCTACTACTGTGGGCAAGAATCCCATAAAATAAATGGAGTGGCCCTCATAGTCAACCAAAGAGTGGCGAAAACTGTACTTGGATACAATCTCAAAAATGATAGAATGATCTCAATACGAATCCAAGGCAAACCTTTGAACACCACAGTAATACAAGTTTATGCACCAGCTACTGATGCTGAAGAAACTGAAATTGACCAATTCTATGAAGACTTAAAGCGCCTTCTAAAACTGACACCAAAGAAGGATGTTCTTTTCATTATAGGGGATTGGAATGCTAGAATAGGGAATCAAGAGATTAAAGGAACAACTGGCAAGTTCGGCTATGGAGTTCAAGATGAAGCAGGGCAAAGGCTAATAAAGTTCTGTCAAAAGAACAAGCTGGTCGTCGCAAACACTCTTTTCCAACAACACAAGAGACGACTCTACACATGGACATCACCAGATGGGCAACATCGAAATCAGATTGATTATATTCTCTGCAGCCAAAGATGGAGAAGCTCTATACAGTCAGCAAAAACAAGACCTGGAGCTGACTGTGGTTCAGATCATAAGCTTCTTATATCAAAATTCAAGCTTAAACTGGAAACAGGGAAAACCACTGGGCCACTCAGATACAATCTAAATCAAATCCCTTATGAATACACAGTGGAAGATTCAGATTTGGTGGACAGAGTGCCTGAAGAACTATGGGTGGAGGCTCGTAACATACAGGAGGCAGCAACGAAAACCATCCCAATGAAAAGGAAATTCAAGATAGCAAAGTGGCTGTCCAACAAGACTTTACAAATAGCGGGGGAGAGAAGGCAAGCAAAATGCGAGGGAGATAGTGAAAGATACAGGAAATTGAATGCAGATTTCCAAAGAATAGCAAGGAGAGACAAGAGGGCCTTCTTAAACGAGCAGTGCAAAAAAGACAAATTTGAAAACGCATTGATTATATACTTGTATGAATGCAGACTATTCCTTGTAAAGTAAAGATTAATCGAGGACGATATGAAATTGCTGTGACTCTTGCTCCTCAGAAATAAGTTGGTGCATATAGAATAAACCCGTGAAATTGAGTGTTGTGTACCGCATTCAAAATTTTCAGGCACCAGGTGGAGCTCTTCCAATGCTTTTCAAAAGGTTTTATTCCCTTTTCCCCTCCCTTCCCACGAATTAAAAACACATCTGGCTAGCACTGCATGAGATTATGGCTGTTTTAAGAGAACTCCAGGCTTGTGACAAAACACTTAATCATACTCAGTGGCTGGGCTTAATGAACTGACAGGCAGCAGTGAGGTGGAGGGCAACTCAGGTTGGCCATTTATGCAGAGTCACGCTTAGAACTGTGACTTTTGCACGGTGATCCCTTGGCTGCAAACGCGCAAGCAGTTACCAAATCCAGTTTCAGACCAAAGATTTATGATGGTTGGGAGAGAATATGGGGGGGGCACAAAAATAGCAGAAGGAAATATATCACGGTTAGACAACTTGCTTAGGTCTGGCCCTTCCCATGTGGCAGACTGATGTGGAGGAATGGACTGTACCACTTTAGGCTGCAGGTGGGGGGGTATCATCTTCATTATTCCCCTGCTAAGAACTCCCTGGAATTTGACGTGGAACGTAGCAGGGACAGGGCTGAATTGGAATCTTTCTGCTCTAACAAAGATTTGTTTGCAGCGAGTCTTTTCAAAAATGAGAGAGCACATGCGCTTCGTTATAATATAATAAAAGAGCACATTTGGGCAAAAAAGATTGCATTTCATTCTACCACCTTATTCGAACCTCATTCTGTGGCAGGCATAAACCCAATCTCCGATGCTTGCATGTGAGATATAGTGACTAGCTGTTGGGTAGCAGGTACTTTTCCAACTGGCATCTGGTATCTTGCCTTTGAAATGTCTCGATGGTTAAGTGGTGGCTGGTTTGTTAATTGGTTGCCAAAACTAGGGCACACTTTTGCAATTTAATTCTGGGTCATATGTAGTTAGTAGAAGGGCACCATATAAGTTGTGTCTGTGGTTGTTTTTTTCCTAGTCTGCCTGGAGTGAAGAAGGCATTGGGAAAATATGGCCCTTCAGATGTTGAGGACTCCACAGGCACAGGCGGAGACAGCAAAGATGACGACGACATTGATCTCTTTGGTTCTGATGAAGAGGAGGTATCCAGAATATTTTTTTCTTTCAATTTCCAGTTGCAGAGAGGTCTCATGATGAGCCCACGTGCATTTAAACAAATAAACAAACCCCGGGCAACATGATGAACGAAACCAAATCACCATCTTTCGGCTGAAAACGTGATGATTTGTTTTACCTGACATACCCAGTTATACTTGATCACTGTTTGGGAACAGTTCCTTTCTTTTGCCCAACACAATCTCTTTTCTTTTCATAGGAAAGTGAAGAAGCAAAAAGACTAAGGGAGGAGCGGCTTGCTCAGTATGAATCAAAGAAATCCAAAAGTACGTTACCCAACTCCTTCACCTTTGAATTTATGCACTTTGAATTGCTTTTTAGATTAAGGTTATTGTGAATTAAAACCGGCATAAATAAGTGACAGCAGAACTTTCTATTTCCAAAGCGTCCTAATAAGTTTTGAGTTAAAATTCCTAGTTTTGACCAATGTTTTTTTTCCAGGCTGTGGAATAGAAGCCATAGGAAACCAATTGACAAGCAAATCCTGCGCTGTGTTGCTGAAGGGAAAATTCGGACTCCTAATTGTAACCAGTACAGGACCCCACAGCTACTGGCCTGAAACTGCTCTGTACTGTAGCAGTTGCAGTATTCCAACTGTGGGAGATTAGCAGTTACACTATGCAATGCTCCTTTCTCCCCCCAGGGAAGAGAATTTCAGTGTAACAGACAGGACTGTGCCTTCCACACTTCATATTCTTGTAATAGCCTAGTCGGATAGAGAAATCAAGGTTCCGTTTAGCAGCACTTAACGTTTCTGTAATGCATTACGCTGCTGTGTCGTGGAATCATGATCATATATTTTTTTGATGCTTTTCTCAACCGGTATAGCTTAAACTTGCTACTAGGTGCATTTGTAAGAGAATTCCTGGTTTCAATCGGAACAGTCTGCTCTGCTGCTTTTCCTGACCTATCCTTTGGTTTCTCTAGAGCCAGCACTCATTGCCAAGTCATCCCTCTTGTTGGATGTGAAGCCTTGGGATGACGAGACGGACATGGGCAAATTAGAAGAGTGCGTCAGAAGTATTCAGGCGGATGGCCTTGTTTGGGGATCTTGTAAGTAACTGGCCGACGATAGGAGGCTCATAGCTGTCTGGCAGAGCACACAGTTTGTATGTATAGCGTCTCGCTCAATTCAGATGGCTCTTGAATTGTCGTCCCGAGGACTTGATGGCGCCACTTGCTTCATTTCCCAGGGCAGTGGAGCCTTGCAAGTAAGAAGATATGGAGTGCTGCAGCTGCACACTGCCTCCCGGTAGTTCTCTGATTCGAGAGAATAATTTTTATTTGTTAAAAATTGATAAGATTTTCCAATTTAAAAAAACCCCAAAACAATACATGGTTAAACTCTCCATACTCCCCCCTCTCCCACCGAAGGGAGCAACAAATACAACCCCCCCCCCTCACAGAGGTAACAAAAATCATTTCACATTTAACCTCATATTTTCCAAATCATAACTTAAACCTGACCATCTTCCTGGGTCAGTTAATTACATTCCCATCATTACTTCCTAAGGTGACTTCCTCATTCCCTCCCTTACTGATTTCCAAATTATCACATAATTCCAGTTTTATTCAATCTTTAAATCTAATTTAAAATCCATCATTTTTTTAATTAAAATTTTAGCGTTCCATCAGAGCTGTTGAATAGATCATGGGGTCCAGAATGGCTTGCGTGGTGAACTCCACAATCAAACTCCATTTGTGCATTTGACGGGCAGGGGGTTGCATCTAAATATTTGCCCCCTTGGAGGAAGGTTGGGGGAAAGGAAGGGCAAGAAACCACCTCCACTAGCAGAGGCGTAGCACTGCCAGGGTGTTGCTTGTATACAGCAGGCACCGAGTACATGTGTGCAAAGCCATGCTGCTAATGCACAGCCCTTTGAAACAGCAGGGCTAGCAAGGTTTTTGCCCTTTGCAGAAAAGTCTAGCAAAACCTGGTGAACTGGATGAACTCTGAACCCCCACAAACACCCCATCCTCATTTTCTTTGTGATGTATTCAACAGTTAAAGAAGTGAAGGTTTTGTTTTTTAGTTTATCTGTGGCCAGGGAAGTCCAGCCAGATAGGCAGGGTATAAATCAAATTATTCATTATTATTATTGTCTTTGAGGGAATGTGTCTCTCTTCCCCACTGTCGGTTTAGAAGAATGGGCTCCTCTAATCTGTTCCCTTTTATGGCCAGGGGTATGTAGCTTCCACTTTGAGGGCCTAATCCTGCCCCTCCCCCCCCAAAAAAAAAATCCCACCAATTTTGGCAGCAACTAGGGCAAGCAGATGCCAGCACCCTGATGGGGATGCAAATTGCCCCTCCCCCCCTTTATCAGATTGACCATTTGATGAGAGTTTGGGGTGGCAGAACCCACTTCTGGTCACATCCATTGCAGGGTGGGACCTCCACAGGGTTGACCCAAGGGTGAATGTGGTCCTTGAGCCCAAAGTTAGATGCCCCTTAAAAGTCTCATTTTTTCCTTTTGCATTCTACTGAGGGGGAATGTAAATGTGCTCACAGCTTGCTTTGTGTATTAGCTGTTGCAGAGAGGTCAGGTTTAGGCCGCTGGCTATACTTTCTCCCTATCAGAAGCCCCGGCACCGGCCAAGATTATGGTGGGGCAAAATCCTTGTCCATAACCCCGAGTTTGCGTAGATAGAAAAGAGGTGGAACGTCGCTTCTTACAGCTCTTTCAATTGCTTTCTAGCCAAGCTGGTTCCAGTTGGTTATGGAATCAAGAAACTTCAGATTCAGTGTGTAGTTGAAGACGATAAAGTTGGAACCGATATGCTGGAAGAGAGGATCACTGCGTTTGAGGATTACGTTCAGTCCATGGATGTGGCTGCTTTCAACAAAATCTAAACCCCAATAGCACCAGGAATAAAACATTTGCAACACTCAAGGTTTTTTTGTGTGTGTGTTGTTATGTCCCAATTCATAACATGGACCCCTTTTCATCCCGAAGGCAGTCATTGCAAGTGAAGGTTTATAGGTTAACAGAATCAATTACACTTGCTTCAGGAAGGGAAGGCGGGGTTCAAGGAAAGGGCTTCTCTTGGGCAGGGTCTGTAACTCACTGGCAGCGCACATGCTGTGCGTGCAAAGCATTCTAGGTTCAGTCCTCTGGCATCTCCAGGTAGGTCGGGGAAAGAAACCCAGAGAGCTGCTGCTGCCAGTCAGTGTAGACAATACTAAGCTAGGTGGAGAAAAGGGCCTGATTTGGTATACCACGGCTTCCTCTTGTTCCCAGTGCTTAGAGAGGAAAGTGAACTCCGCTGTGCTAGGACAAGATACAAACTTGAGGGACGTGGGTAGCACTGTGGTCTAAACCACTGAGCTGGCATGGGAGTAGCAGATGTTCATAGCCCCAAGCCAACCTTTTGTGGTCAAGGGCGATGGGAGCTGTAGCCCCAACATCACCTAAAGAGCCATAGGACCTGCATCATGGGTCTCTCGAGGGTCATTGGACAGCTGAATCTACATTTTAAATAGATATACTGTGCATACTGCTGCTCTTCGATTGATGGATAATTGTAGCAGTGGGGGGGGGGTGTCATAAATGTGCCTTGCTGAACCAGAAATCTGCCCTAGAAATTGTTTCTTCCCAGCATATAGCTTGAGTTGAGAAAAGCTGTCTCTGGGATTTTGACAGTTGTTTCGAAAGCAGACCGATCAATCGGCAGTAAATCTCCATAATGCTGTAATTCAGGTTTTGTGGAGTAATGGTTTGGGCTTGACAAAATCTGTAGCCTTCCTGTTCTGTGAAGATAACTTGGAAGCCCTAGGATGGGGACAATAGGATTTGTCCATTTGACTTGAGGTGCTAAATGTTGGATCCTGGACATACTGAATTCACAGTGGCTGGCTTGTTTTAGCAAAAATATCTCCAATCTCCATGTGCCTACTCTGGGATGGTTTTGTTTGAAAGCAAGAAGGCACTGCAATCTTGCAGGTGATGTCATGTTTTGATTGATGAATGAGCCTGCCATATCGCAGTCGATGCAAATTAGCAAAACTTTCGTGTGCATAACCTTTTGCTTCCTAGCCTTGAGCTGTTGAGAAATGGTAAGTGCTTTGTCATGGCTCATTAGCATGGTTATATCCACTGCACACTTCCATCTTTTGCTTTTGTGGCAGTAAGTTAGGCACAGTTGTGTTTCCTGTCTCAACTACTTGTGAGAGTGAACACAACGATTTCCATCAAGGAAATTGGGTTCAAATGTTTTGCCAGCTGGGCCATTACATTCCTTGGGGGACCTTAGAGTACGCCTTCCAAACGTTGGATCCAAGTTCTACATGGCTGATGGTCAGAGATGATGGGATTTGTAGTCCTTTTCAGTGCTTCCTTAGTGTAAACAATGAGAGGAAGACGAGAGAGAGAGAGAGAGAGACTAGCACATTGGGAGAAGCCAAGGAGATTCTAGCCCTCTGTTGTATTGGCTTTCTCTTTCTATTCTGTTTTAAATGCATGGGAGCAGTTGAAATGTAATACCCTATTTATAGTTTGCAGATGACACCAAATTGGGAGGGGTGGCTAATACCCCAGAGGACAGGATCACACTTCAAAATGACCTTAACAGATTAGAGAACTGGGCCAGAGCAAACAAGATGAATTTTAACAGGGAGAAATGTAAAGTACTACACTTGGGCAAAAAAAATGAAAGGCACAAATACAGGATGGGTGACACCTGGCTTGAGAGCAGTACATGTGAAAAGGATCTAGGAGTCTTGGTAGACCATAAACTTGACATGAGTCAACAGTGTGATGCAGCAGCTAAAACCAATGCAATTTTGGGCTGCATCAATAGGAGTATAGCGTCTAGATCAAGGGAAGTAATGGTACCACTATATTCTGCTCTGGTCAGACCTCACCTGGAATACTGTGTCCAGTTCTGGGCACCACAGTTCAAGAAGGATACTGGCAAGCTGGAATGTGTCCAGAAGAGGGCAACCAAAATGGTCAAAGGCCTGGAAACGATGCCTTATGAGGAACGGCTTAGGGAGCTGGGTATGTTTAGCCTGGAGAAGAGAAGGTTAAGGGGTGACATGATAGCCATGTTCAAATATATTAAAGGATGTCATAGAGGAGGGAGAAAGGTTTTCTGCTGCTCCAGAGAAGCGGACACAGAGCAATGGATTCAAACTACAAGGAAGAAAATTCCACCTAGAACTTCCTGACAGTAAGAGCTGTTCGACAGTGGAATTTGCTGCCAAGGAGTGTGGTGGAGTCTCCTCCTTTGGAGGTCTTTAAGTGGAGGCTTGACAGCCATCTGTCAGGAATGCTTTGATGCTGTTCCCTGCTTGGCAGGGGGTTGGACTGGATGGCCCTTGTGGTCTCTTCCAACTCTTATGATTCTAGTTTGGATTGGTGTGTAGTCCATGTTTCCCCGCCTTACTCTGTCCTAACAATTGTACATTTACAATATTGTATCCGGGAGAAGTGTGAATTGACCTAAAAGTATGAAACTGGATGACGAAACAGTACTCCATTCTAAAACTGCCCACCTGAGATTCCTGGCAACTTGGTATTCACAGACGTAGTACCTCTGACAGTAGAGGTAGAATGTAGCTTATTGCCCTGAATATAATGTCTGCACTTAACCTGAGGGAAACCGAGCTATGGAACTCCTTGCCACAAGGGAAACCACTGCATCAGTTCCCAAAGGTTATGGATTAGATCTCGGTGGAAAATGGTGCCAGTAACTGCCAAATCCTCCTTCCACCTGCCACCATTCTGTGATGAGCTCTGCCTCCGCTCCAACGTGTTTCTGACCGATTTCAGCCATCTCTAGTGGACCTCACAGGGTAGAACGTTCTGGGGCGATGCATTAAAACAAGGTGACTTGCCATGTGTCAAAATTGTTTTCATTACCCACCATACTTGTCCAACCTAACCATCCCAAAATTTAGGTGGGCCTTTACACTGGCCAGACTAAATATGTTACCCTCGGCTGTTCTTGAAGGTAGATACCAAAAAATTCCAATCGAGATCCGGCTATGACCCTGTGGATCCGGCTATGTAGAGACTGTGTCGCACGTACTCTTGTCCTGCCCCCTATATAAAGACCTGAGGGATGAGACCATCACGCCGCTCCTATCTGCCATCCCGGGCCGCTCTTGTGAAGCCAAATTGTTTTCACTTCTAGCCGACCAGAACAGCTCGATGGCAGAGAAGGTTGCCAGATTTATCGAGAGAGCAATGAGATTGAGAGCTGCTATCTGGACGACAACAGTTTAGTCATCCGGATTCCCAGCATAGGATTTTATTATTATTATTTTACTATTTATGCTAAGTTCCAAGAAGCTATTACCTTGAGTTTTAATAGGTTATAAGGTTTTATTGGTAACCATATTTGTTGTATTTTTGATTCTTTCCAGTAGCACCTTAGAGACCAACTGAGTTTGTTCTTGGTATGAGCTTTCGTGTGCATGCACACTTCTTCAGATACACGAAAGCTCATACCAAGAACAAACTCAGTTGGTCTCTAAGGTGCTACTGGAAAGAATTTTCTATTTTGTTTCGACTATGGCAGACTAGCACGGCTACCCACCTCTAACTGTTGTATTTTTGTTGGTGTTTGTCTTTTAGATGCCATGGCCAGTCGGCTACGCAAATAAAGTTTGAATTGGATTGTTTGCATTGCTTGCATATTGCTGCAAAACTTGGCGTTTCTTTTTGTTCAAAGTCCCAGTAAGTAGTGAAAATGCCCTTCTGAGAAAGGTGCTGAGTCGAGGCATGTGAAGGAGGCAGGTGCAAGGTGTCTGCTTCAGCAGTTCTCTTTTTCAAGCACCGGTAAACAGTTTCTCAAACCCCAACGGGGGGGGGGGGAGGAAAAGACGTATTCCAGCAATTTGCTAAAGCAACTGCCCTGTTGCATAAGCTTCGTGGAAAAGCATACGAAACAAATAGCATTTTAATGAATGTGGCTTTGCAGGAAACAAATACTTGTTTGAAGGGAGTGCTGCTCAACTCAATGGATCTTACTTTGCAGTAGAAATGCATACGATTACACTGGGGGGAAATGCTTTCATAATCTTCCTCTTTTTTTTAATTAACTTTATTGCATCAATACAGAAGAAAAAGAAAAAAAACCATTAAAATAGAAACATTAAAGAAAAATAAAATTTGAAAGTAACAGATTGAATTCTTCCTTAGGTAAAACCTCAAGATACATACAAATAATACAATCCAATATACCTAAATTAAAAATAATACAAAACCCACATAACATCCAATTCAATATTCATATATATCAATTTCTATTAACCTTTAGCAATACTTCTTTCTTCCGTTCTTCTGTCCATTCTTATCTATTTCTTTTCTATATTATCTCCTCCCTCATGGCTTCCACTTGTCATCATCCCAGGAAATCGATCTATCTCTTCTTTTTTTACTACTCTGATACTCTTTATAATCTCTCTATTCTATTTCCTTCTATCTATCCTTTTTAACTTTTGTTCACAATGCAGAGTGTCTAGAAATGGAGCCAGCATTTCACAGTGGGGCATTGCTTTTTCAGGTATTCTCCAAATTTTCCCCAGTCTTGTTTGAATTTTTGATCACTACTTCCTCTAATTTTATCAGTTAATTTACCCAGATCACTCTTCCTTTTGACATCAGTGGCTTCTATTAACCTCACAGAAATGAACAAAACGTGAAAATGAGTATCATTCACAGGGCCTTGTTCAGGACACTGGTACCACCAAGTGACGGCCTGTAACAGGGATTGGGTGAGCCCATGGTCCTCCAGCTGTTGCACTTCATGTGGGGTAAAAGATTCCTGCATTGCACAGGGTTGGACTAGATGATCCTCGTGGTCCCTTTCAATTCTAGGATCTATAAACTCCCATCAGCCTTGACTCTTGGGAGATGCAGTTCAGAAACTCCTTAAGGCAAATGGGAGGGGGTGACCAACAACATCCAAGGGGGGGGGTGGCACAGGATAGCCACCCCTACAGAAGAATAAGATCATCCAAAGTGGCAGGCGGCCTGGGCGTCTGAGGTCCCACACAGCTTTCAAGGAACGTGCCCTGGAACCACCATGCAATAGGGTGTTTGTGTGCATTTGAGGAGTGCCTTCGATAATGCATGCCTCCATCTTCAGATACTGCATAACCTTGCCTAGGAATTTACTAGCAACATATTCTGTGATCTATTAGGCCAGGCATGTCCAACCAGTAGATTGTGATCTACAGGTAGATCCCCGGCTGATCCTGGTAGATCACGGGACCCTTATCAATTGTGGGATTAAATAAAGTTTATCAAAAGTTAACAAATAAAAGCTACAGGTAGGTAGCCGTGTTGGTCTGCCCTAGTCAAAACAAAACAAAATAATAAAATTCCTTCCAGTAGCACCTTAGAGACCAACTAAGTTTGTTCTTGGTATGAGCTTTCGTGTGCATGCACACTTCTTGGGATGAGATTTGAACTCTGGGCAATCCTACCCCCAAAAAAACTCAACAACTCTGGGAAATCCACCCACCCCACGCATGCCCCTCCTCCCTCCAATGACAATGGGTAGATCACTGCCAGTTTTTTTTTATATATTGGGAGTAGATCCCAGTCTCTTGGGAGTTGGACGTGCCTGTATTAGGCAAACCTTCACGGAGGCCAGGCAAGTTCCCAAAACAGCTTTGCAAACACTCCACAGTAACTTTGGCATGCATTTTGTTTTCTGCAAAGCCAGTTGCTCAGACACGAGCGCCAGCTGTTCTGCAGCCATTTGCAGCCCACACACACTTGCAGAAACAAATCACGTATATTTCACTAAAGTACTTTTCCACGGGACATAAATTTTTCTGGCGTTATTTCTCCCGTAAGGAGAAATGAGTGAGGAACTGGTGAGCGAAGAAGGAC
Organism: Lacerta agilis; assembly: GCF_009819535.1. NCBI lineage: Eukaryota > Metazoa > Chordata > Lepidosauria > Squamata > Lacertidae > Lacerta > Lacerta agilis. The sequence continues at coordinate 126,014,975 of NC_046312.1, forward strand.
AAACTGAACGTGACAAACCCAGGCAGGTGTGTTTGAACACAGGACTGCCCATGGAAAGAAATCTTACAGCAAAAGCTGCAATCTATTTCACAGGCACAAAGCAAGAGCTTAGAGGCAACTTGAAGCAGCTGCACAGCACACGGCAACATGCAACACACGAGGGAATTCCATTTAGAATACATTTTTGAAACCCATTTTACAGATGGGAAACAACCGAGAGCTAGAAACTCTGATCAAGAGAACAGATCGCAAAATCTAGGACAATTACCGTATTTTTCGCTACATAAGATGCACTTTTTTCCTTCTAAAAAGTAGGGGAACATGTCTGCATCTTACGAAGCGAATGCTGCATGGAGGAGGAACGGGCAGGAGCCATGGCTCCCATTCGTCCCTCCTCCACAGCTCGCTTTGGGGCAAGAAAAGCTTGCTTTACCGCTCTGCCGTCAGCCTCCCCTTTCCCCCAAAGCCCTGGGAAGGTTTGGGAGCGGCGGGCAGGCTGTGTGAAGTTTCCTCACACTCCCGGGCCACTCTCTTTGAGGGGGGGGGGAGAAAAAAAGGTGGTGAGAAGAAAAGCCTCCCAAGCCTCCGCGGGAGGAGAGTGATCCCTGCAGAGGCTTAGGATGGAAGCTGCTCCCCGCCAACCATATGGCTGGTGGGCTTGTAGCTTCCCTGCCAAGCCTCTATGGCATGGGCGTACCCAGGGGGGGGCAGGGGGGCAGCTGCACCCCCCCCCAGAAGCAAAAAAAATTAAATGGTTATCAGCAGCCTAAAAGGGAAAAAAGCTCGACTGGTCTTTTTCCCCCTCCCAAAATCTCAATAACAATTGAGCTCTTCCGCTCTTGCCGAGGAACAGCTGGCCACTGTGTGTGTGTGTGTGTTGCGCTGGCTGTTTCCCCCTCCCTCATGCCGACAAATAGCTGGCGTGCCTATCAGAGACCGGATCCTAGCCTGCACCCTGCTTGGTCAAATGGGGATGCAGGCTGAGACTTGGGCAGTGTCAGGGGGCGAATTCATCGTTGCCGGGATTCATCGTTGCAAGGGAGCTTGGCAACCTGAGTTCCCTTGCGTGGTGAGTAGTTCCTTTGCAAGGACTGAGGATCCTGGGAAAGTGAGTTTTTCAGCCATCTGGGGCTTTCTGTTTTTTTGGGGGGGAGTTTTTCTGTTTTTTGAAGCTGTTTTTGTTTTTGAACCTGAACGACCATGGCTTGCCCCTCCCTAGTTTTGATCCTGGGTACGCCCCTGCCCTACGGGGATTGCTCTCCTCCGGAGGAGGCTGTGATTAAGAATATTTTTTTATTTAAACAAGAATGTACAACATTTATGAATTATGTATGTATACAAAGATTTGTATCAATGAAAAAATACTCTTATGCTTATATCATATACATAGCTTATACAGTTTGTAAAAGAAAAATTATGAGAAAACTTAATAAAAATTATGTTGGGGGGGGGGAAATAATATTTTTTTATTGTTTTCCTGCTCTAAAAACTAGGTGCGTGTTATGGTCAGGTGCACGCCTTATGGAGCTAAAAATACGGTAATTCAAGACACAAAGTAACCCGCAGCATGACTACAACAGATTCAGTGAATTTATGGAGAGAACTCTTCTGTCCCAACCAATACAGAACCCATGAAGAAATGAGCTAAGCCGCATGAGAATGCATGGCAAGGAACACGAAACATGTACAGAGCTGATGGCTCGAGAAAGCAAAGCAATTTAGTATAATGTGGCCAAGGAATTAAGCTAGTCTTTTCCCTCTTCTTCCCGAAACACACACACAGCTGGCAAATCTCCCCAGCTCGCCACATTTGTAATGGCATTATGAGTCAAAACCAAAGAAAACAAATTTAACCTTAAGAATTTATTTCAAATGCTGTTTTCCTGACTTCGGCAACATGATGATTTTAAAAATACGGCCGCAACACATTTGCAGGCTGCATCAATGTAAATAATTTCTACCATACGTCTCTCAAAGAAATGCAATGCACAATTACATGTAAATTGTTTTCTGCAAACAGGATCCAAACAAGCTTTTACAGACAAGTCCCATTAGAAATATACATTCTTCCTCATGATCATGGTGTCTCCCCTGCCAGGTAAATCAGCTTTAAATAGTGGCCTAAAATATTGCTGGATCTATATTTTAGTAGCCTATCTCATAGAACCGATACCTGAGTCTAAATTTTATTAGTTATATCTATGTTTAATCAATGATTTTAAGGACATGGTTTAAGTCGGGCTGGATATGTTGAATATGCCCTCATCATGTAATGAGTACCCATTTAAACATATATTTTTTACATTGTTTTTTACATTGTTTTTATAAATGCAAATATCTTGTTTTATGCTGGTCTGTGACCGAATAAAGTATATTCATTCATTCACATTCTTTCCTCCTTTCGTGGATCACTACTGCAGTGGAGATGCGCCTCACACTTTTCGAGCTGCTATGATATCCCAGAGTCGTCTGCGACTGGACCCAACGGTCAGGGGTACCTTTACCTTTACCTTTTTATGATATCTACAAATGTCCCTTCCTGCTCAGGGGAGAAAGCTGCCAGCATGTTTTCCGTCCAGAGGTTGTGAGAGGAGGGAAAGTTGGGGTTTTGAGGTGAAACGAGAGGGGTTTCGTAGGTGAAAAAACATTGCAAGGGTAGCTTTCCGGTGATGCGAAAGACTGGGGAGAAGTTTCAGGAGACAAGGCAAGGGACAGGGAGCCCAGAGGAAGACGGGATGGGGCACATGAAGCAAAGGGGAGAACAAAAACCTGAGAGAAAGAGGCGTAAAAAAAAAAAAAGACTTGCAAGGTAATAAAGCAAAGACAGGAAGGGATCAATTGACTGGGGTGGCAGTGCTGAAGAAACCACCATATTTAAGGCAGCATGCTATAGCTGGAAAGGAATACAGTGGTACTAAATATAGGGACGCGGGTGGCGCTGTGGTCTAAACCACAGAGCCTAGGGCTTGCCAATCAGAAGGTCGGTGGTTCGAATCCCTGCAACGGGGTGAGCTCCCGTTGCTCGGTCCCAGCTCCTGCCCACCTAGCAGTTTGAAAGCACGTCAAAGTGCAAGTAGATAAATAGGTACCGCTCCGGCGGGAAGGTAAACAGCGTTTCCGTGCGCTGCTCTGGTTCGCCAGAAGCGGCTTTGTCATGCTGGCCACGTGACTGTACTCCGGCTCCCTCGGTCAGTAATGCGAGATGAGCGCCGCAACCCCAGAGTCGTCCGCGACTGGACCTAATATTTACCACTAAATATTATGCAGCTAGGCTAATATCTGACTGAGATTAAGTGAAATCTGCACTGGTAAAGCGGCTTGATCTCTGAAAGCCATTCTTAGTGAATGTATTGCTTTGCTTCTTTTGTAGAACAAAACTGTTTGCCTACACCCTCTGGAAGTGCAAAATACCCAGATCAATGTCTCTCTGTGCAAATTGTTTCAGTGGACCAGAAACCTCACATGTGCAAATGTCCTGCTCTGCCAAATTCTATAACTGGGAATGCTTGCACGCACCAAGGGTACACAGGGTTGTGCCCATGTTGGTCCTACTCAGAGTAGACCTACTGAAATTAATGGGTTTAATTGGTTCTGCCTCTTAATTCCAATGTGTTGACCCTGAGGACGACTATTGTTGGATACAACCTATAGGATTAAGGAGTCAGGTTAACTGAAAATGTTGATAAAGCTTGCTGGCAGGTTTACAGATTAACCTACCTAATTGGAAGCTGTGGAATCCTTGCATTTCATATATATATAATCTTAGACATCTTCAGCAGAAACTAAGCAAAAAAAACATAAGCAAAGGGGAAGAGAAATTGTCAGTTTTGTTCAGCAAGGCTCTGTGCCAAAAAAATAATAATAAAGTATACTTGACTACTTTAAAAGATTGCAAAGGTACTATGTTTTTAAAAGCACATTAAAAAGTGCATTTGCATGTTTTGTGTGACATTTCCCTATGCGGTTACTTCAAGGGAGAATCAATGTCTTTGTTTAGTCCTTGAAGGAGAATGTTTTGATACTGAAGAACTATAAAATAAGAACACTCTGTGACACACAAGTTCTTCCATGGTCCTAAGTCCCTGCACAAACATCTTCCCTCCCTCAGCAGCTTGAATTTGGGGTGGGAGAGATTATCAGACCTTCTATTGTGTCTTAACGGGACCCAGGGGTCGCTGTGGGTTAAACCACGGAGTCTAGGGCTTGCTGATCAGAAGGTCAGCGGTTCGAATCCCTGCCACAGGGTGAGCTCCCGTTGCTCGGTCCCAGCTCCTGCCCACCTAGCAGTTTGAAAGCACATCAAAGTGCAAGTAGATAAATAGGGACCGCTCCAGCGGGAAGGTAAACAGCATTTCCATGCGCTGCTCTGGTTCTCCAGAAGCGGCTTTGTCATGCTGGCCACATGACCCAGAAGCTGTCTGCAGACAAACGGCGGCTCCCTCGGCCTATAGAGCGAGATGAGCGCCGCAACCCCAGAGTCGGACACGACTTGACCTGATGGTCAGGGGTCCCTTTATTGTGTCTTAACAGTAGCTTGATGTGCAGAAATTGGCAGATAAAGCTTTAAACGGCATAGGGATAAAGATCACACCATTTTAATGATGGCTCCTCACGAGCATGTGAGTTTTGGAGGCCTAAACGTTTGGCAACCCTACGAACAATTGAAGTTGCTTATGAACTTCTGTTGTTTTGACCTCATTCAGACTTCCAACTTCTGTCATTGCCATCATGGCCAATGGTCAAGGGTGATGGGAGTGGCCGTACGCAACATGTGGATGACATCACAGCGGCTACCCTGGCTTTGCTAAACATGTGCCCTTTTACTAAATAAGTTTTACCAGAAAAATATATGCAGCTCGTGGCAGCTGAATGGGGTCAAAGCAAAGGGAGTTCCACCTGGGAAGCACCAACTTGGATACCCTTGTGTAGCGACTGTTGGGTTACAAACACCCCTGGTGTCTAGATCTTAATAAGGTGGGCATATTGCAGAGTGAGTGCCCGTCAGGGAGATATTTCACCCAGAGAAGTCTCGAGCTCAGACGCTTCGCCCTGCTGTAGACTCAAAGAATTCCAGACTTGTTCGCTGACTGTCCCCGACCGGCTGACTTCCCAGAGGGTGTGTTTCACCAGTTCTGAAAACGTCACGCTGAAACAGGACTGGAGCTTCTTGCTGAGGAGGACGTAGAGAATGGGGTTAAGGCAGCTATTGATGAAAGCAAAGCTGACGGAAAGAGGGATGGCGTCGCGGAGCAAGTTGTGCCAGTAGTTATCGTGGTGAGCAGATAGCTCCAGGATGCTGAATATCTGGTAAGGGGTCCAGCAAACGAAAAAGACCACCACCACAGCCAGAACAGTCCAGAAGAGCCTGCTGGAGGTCAAAATAGCACTTTTCTTCACCTGGCATATCAGAAGGGAGTAACAAACAACCATGGTTAGCAGAGGAAAGAGGTATCCGCAAATGAACCTTACCCAGGTCAGAACGTGGTGTCTGAGGATAATAAGATCAACGTCCGTGGGATGGAAGTTGTTGTAGCAAATGGTGACGTTGTCGTGTAGTGTAAGGGTATCTCTAAAGTACAGCGCCGGGCTTCCAATGAGCGTGGCCAAAATCCAAATGAAAGCAATCATAAAGGAGGTGTTCTTGAGAGTCCGGTGCCTGTAGGAGAAGACAGGGTGGATCAGGTGGACGTAACGGTCAAGGCTGATGGCCGTCAGGAAGAAGACGCTGGCAAACATGTTGAACAGAGCAATGAAGGAGTTGGCTTTGCACAGCCACTTCCCAAAGGGCCAGTGGAAGCCCGTGGCCACGTAGGTAATGTAGAGAGGGAGGAAAAGGACGAAGATGAAGTCCGCAATAGCCAGGTTGAGGAACCAGAGGGAAGTGACGGTCTTGTCCCATTTGAAGCCCATAATCCAGATGACTATCGCATTGCCAGGCACTCCCAGGAGAAAAGCCACGCCGTGGAACACAAGCGAGGCCACCTGGGCGTGAGTGAGATGGGACACGGGGGGCTCATCCTCTTCGTAATTCCCAAAGTATTCCGTGAAGTTGTCCTCGTACTCCATGAGATCTGCGGATGCCACGGTTGCTGACTATTTGCTGAAAGGAAGGGGAGTGAAGAAAAGGGTGGAGTGGGGGGAAACAAGAGGGGGGAAGTAGTGCTCATCAAAATAAATAAATTCTCCTTGAACGCGCATAGCAATGGCCTTTTATAGCAACCTGCCAGCATCGATCTGCCATAGGTCCCGATGAAAGACCCATATGAAAGATCATAAACTATTTTACCCATCAAAATATTTCTTTCCAAACCGAGACTTTTGGGTGTTTTAGTTTCACCCACATTTAAAGCACTTTGGTTCCCTCATGGGAACTGTAGTTCACTAAGGGTGCTGGGACATTGTAGCTCTGTGGGGGGTAAACTACAATTCCCACGAATCTTCGGGGGAAGCCAGGTGGTTTAAATGTATTGTGTGGATGTGACCCAAATCAGTGCAAATGGCCAGTGTCAGGATGGGCTAGTGCATTCACTTTGGTGAACTATGGTTGTGCAAGATGTGATCTAACAGTGCCCTCTAAGGTTACCAGATTTTTTTCCAAATAATCTGGGGACACTTCTTTTTTTAAGAGAAAAAAAGTTATTAAAAAAAAGTTATTTAAAAAAACCATTAAGAAGTAATATCTTATCTCATCTTTTGTGATCTCCTCTGTCACGCGGCCTTCCTCTCTTGGAGCGCTAGCCACCGTGGAGTAGGCTTAGGTCGGACCTGGGCTCGGCCACATATCCTTGCCCTCCTACCTCTCCTCCTCAGCGGCAGCAGCAGCGGAAGCAGGGTGGCAAAGTCGGGGCTTCCCTCTTTTTTCTCCTTCCTTTCTCTCTCTTCCTTCTCATTCTCCTCTCCTCCTTCTCCTTCCTGGCCCCGGAGCGCCGCTGGGCAGTCAGCCGGGCGCTCTTACTCCCAGCTCCATTTGGGTCGCGGCGGGGGGGGGGTCACCAGTTCCCCCAGTTGATGCTCCGGGCATCCTCGGTTCCCCTTTGGCAGTGGCAGCGGCAGCAGCAGTCTGAGCAGCCCGGAGCCAGCCTGGTAGCGCAGTTGGCTCTGGCTGGCTTCAGGAGCTGCTCGCTGCTGTGGTGCCCGCCATTTTGCCTCGCCGGAAGTCCCCATTTGATGTGTCTTGTGCCGTTCAACCAATCACACAACATTCATTCCCTACTAATAAATCTACACACTTAAAATATAAATCCGGGGACATTCCGGGGACGGATTTTGTCCGGGGACAGATTTGTAAATCCGGGGACTGTCCCCGGGAAACAGGGACGTCTGGTAACCATACTAACAGGATCATAAATAACTAGTGCTTTGCCCAGGGCAGGGAAGACAGCTCAAATTGATCTGTGGGATATGGAGATTTGGAGTTGGATGGGAAAAGGCCCTGTAACTCCCTAATGTTCCTTGCCTTACTGCCTAGAATTATCAAATTAATCACCGCTTTCTTTTCTTTCTTTTGTTATTGTTATGTACTGAGTTGAATAGGATCCAAAATGCAGCAGTCTGATTGGTCCTAGAACAATAGGATTGAGATTGCAGCAGTCTGATTGGTCCGCAGGAGCCACCCAATCCAGCTCCAGATAGAAGTGAATCCGCACTCCAATTGGCATACAGGAGTATCCCGGAATTAGCCAATCACGTGGGGCCCATTGTGTAAATAGTGTATATAAAGCAAACGTTTTGGGGGAACTGCATTCCTCCTCACTACTATGAGCTGAATAAAGAGCATGAAATTCACACTTGACTCTGAGTATATTTCAGTTATCTCCTCTGGAAAAGTAAAAGCGTTTAAAAATAAATGTAATTGAGTAAAAATAGCAATATGGAAGGCGCAAGACCTTCCTACCTTTCAGAATGGCTGAGAAGCTTTGCTACTTATTGTCCGTCCAAAGTTTCGAGGCAGCAGCAGCTCTGGCTGGGCACTTTGCTAATATAGTCTAAAACGGAAATCAGTGACGAAGAAAAGAAAAGAAAATAGCATGAATGCAAGATGGAAAACGTAACTGGAATATCAGAAAGCAACAGCATGTGAAAACGCATCACCATCAACCATCATCAAATTAAGAATTGGAGTCTCCCTGGAAGCTTCACATGAATGGTTTGTGCGACATAATTGTTCTGGGAAACTCAATGTAGCCCCGTTAAAAAGGCATAATTGGGGGGGGGGAGGAATAGGTAATGGCTGTGATTTGACTGCAAGTGTAATACAGTGATACCTTGGGTTACAAACGCTTCGGGTTACAAACTCCGCTAACCCAGAAGTAGTACCTCAGGTTAAGAACTTTGCCCCAGGATGTGAACGGAAATCACGCGCTAGCGGGAGGCCCCATTAGCAAAAGCACACCTCAGGTTAAGAACAGTTTTGGGTTAAGAACGGACCACCAGAACGAATTAAGTTTGTAACTTGAGGTACCACTCGAGATATACAGGTGAAACTCGAAAAATTAGAATATCGTGGAAATGTCCATTTATGTAAGCAATTGTTTTCATTAGCTACTGGAGTTTAATATACGAGATAGACTCATGACATGTAAAGCGAGGTATTTCAAGCCTTTGCTTGTTATAATTGTGATGATTATGGCGTACAGCTGATGAAAACCCCAAAGTTGAAGTTGTTAATTTGGGGTTCTCATCAGCTGTACGCCATAATCATCACAATTTTAACAAATAAAGGCTTGACAGATCTCGCTTTGCATGTCATGAGTCTGTCTCATATATTAGTTTCACCTTTTAAGTTGAATTACTGAAAGAAACGAACCTTTCCACGATATTCTAATTTTTCGAGTTTCACCTGTATTGTGAGTATCAGCCTATGACAGTCTCCCACTTTACCTGTAGAGGTAAAGGATAGCTCTGTTCAACACCTGCATGCAAACATAGGCAGGTACTACCACCTCTGCTTTTAGCCAATACATTGTTTCTCAAGCATGCCCATTTGGAAGTAAACTGCATTCAAAGCAAAGGGGTTTAAATTAAAAACCCCTTAGGAGGACTGGAGCATAAAAGGTGAGCACCAGAAACATCACCCGAAACGCATTAAGTATGGCCCACAGATCAGGCCCAAACAAAATAAAACACACAACTTTGGAGATATTGCTCATCCCATTCAAGCATCTAGATTCACTCTACGGAGATTTTCCACATGCCACTCAACATCATTAACTTTAATTAACTTCATTTCTAATGAAATCAAAACACGCCATGCAAATGTTCTTGGAACAGCATGTGCAAGAGCGGCATGTTGGATTATGCATATCGGAGCAATTGATGGGGCCATTCTGCAAATTAACGTTAAAAAATGTTGATGATCAAACACAGCTTGAGATATCTGAAGATTCATTCTGTTCACAGCGGGGAAGGTTTCATTCCTAGGTGTTTAGTATTTACACTAGTCTCTGCAATGATGGAAACCTCTGAATGAAGCTTGTGCAGAGCATGTGTTAGGAATGTTAATCTCTGCCACCCTCCTGAGAAGACTAAGCCACAAACTGATACCAGTTTTATCAGGGTGGCCTCCATGTGCTGAACTTCACAGAAGGCAGCCTTCTGCTTCTCTGCTTGCATGGCTGCCCAGCTGAAATCCAGTTTTAAGATTAAGAATCCTAAGAAGGGAGAGAGCCAGGAGGGAGATGTTGGATGGGACTTTTATTTTACGAGGTATTTTATAATGTGACCCAACACCACTCATAGGGATCTTAAAAGGTAAAGGGACCCCTGACCATTAGGTCCAGTCGTGTCCGATTCTGGGGTTGCGGTGCTCATCTCGCTTTACTGGCCGAGGGAGCCGGCGTACAGCTTCCGGGTCACGTGGCCAGCATGACAAAGCCGCTTCTGGCAAACCAGAGCAGCGCACGGAAACACCGTTTACCTTCCCGCCAGACCGGTACCTATTTATCTACTTGCACTTTGACGTGCTTTTGAACTGCTAGGTGGGCACGAGCTGGGACCGAGCAACGGGAGCTCACCCCGTCGTGGGGATTCGAACCGCCGACCTTCTGATCGGCAAGCCCTAGGCTCTGTGGTTTAACCCACAGCGCCGCCCGCATCCCTCATAGGGATCTAACTACCCAGCAAATCTGAAGTTCGCTGAAGCCTCCTCACCTTCTGACCCAAGCCGTGATAGATCAGACAAGCTCAAAGGATTCCAAAGACTGATTATGCTTTAATAACTATGTGGGAATAAAGAATGAATAAGGAGCAACGGAAGACAAACAACACATACCAAGATTTCTCACGTGCCTTGCTTCTTTCCTGCTCTTCGTTACTTAGTCCCTCCATTCCAAATTTCACCCATCTCTCTGCTGCTTGCATCTCTTGGACCATAGCATTTTCCATAAATTTTCTCTATCTCCATCCAATTTGGGGTGCCTCTTTCTGAATGGCTCTCCAGATTTTTGTCTGCTCCTCGGTGATAGTCTCTCACCTAGTTCCTCATCTTGCTGTTCCAGCTCGATCAGCAAATTTGTTTCCTCATTTAGACATTTGTCACATGCTGCCCTTACCCAAACTCTCGCATTCATCAGCTTTCACTTTAAACCTATTGCCCAAGGATGCTTGGTGCACCTTGCTTTGCTTCTGTTGTATGTTCCTGTCTGCCTTTAGCTACGAGATGCTGTTGGACTCGTGATTCCATGCCCCCATAATCTTGAACCTTCTAGATTTCCCTTCATCAATCCTAAAATGACCTATCAACTACATATACTTATATTTATATATGGGCATGTTATTTTATTCCTGCACTAGCATCTTGATGGGGGATGGGGTGGCGCTGTGGGTTAAACCACCGATCCTAGGGCTTGCCAATCAGAAGGTCGGCGGTTCGAATCCCCGCAACCCTGCAACCCCCTCCCCCCAAGGCATAGGAAGGTCAGGTGGTATCCGGTGCAGAAAATTTCTTGTCAACCCCCCCATTGATCCCCCCCAAAAAAACTTGTTTTACATTATTTCATATTTTCTTACAAAGGAATAATAACAAGTAATAATAATAAAAAACTTTTATTTATATCCCGCCCTCCCCGGCCAAAGTCGGGCTCAGGGTGGCTAACATCAGATACATAACATTGGTATAAAATCAAACAATAATTAAATTACCTCCTAAAAACATCTCAAAATCAAATTAAAGTCTAATGAGATGGCTTTCCACAGGGTTAGGGTTGAGAACAGTAAGTGTTCTCTGAACTGAAATTTCAGCCTTCACGACATAGGAAAACAGCCAAGTGAACAGCTATTCTGGTGGAGGAGGGTCAAGATATTAACCGATATGCATGAAATTTCATATATATCTATATAATCCCTAGTATAGTAAGATAAGACCTTTGGAGCAGGCATTTAAAAAAAATTCAAAAAAAATTGTTCCTTGATAATTTGTCACCCACTCCATTATGGAATCCAGGGCGGACCGTCCCACCCCCACCCCCCACCCCTTGCTATGCCCCTGCCCCTGCTACATATTTAGGTATATATCCACTTTACCCATTCGTATTTGTCTGTCCTTCCACCTATCAAACCTGTAACTTCCATCTATCTGTTCTCCCACCCCTAATCCATTCATCTCTAAACACACACATCAAGAATGATCGATCTGCATTTGGCCTTTCTCATCCAAATTGAAGACAACACTTTCCTTTTCTAGTAAAAGAGGTGCCAGAACTCACCACAAACACCTCCCTTGTTCTCTCATAAATGGCAACGGCGCCCACCTGAGAGGTGGCAGTAGTTCCGGCTGAAAATAAGCCCCGGCTAAAATAATTTTGTTTGGATCCCTCCCTGCTCCGGATAAATTCAACATTTGCAAAATATTTTTGTTCCAGATTTAATTGAGATACACGCAAGCCACCATCATCACTCCCTTGGGGGCGTGAATTCTGCTCAAAATAACAGCACCACCCAGATGAGTCATTTTTATAAAAAATATTGTAAACATGAATAAGTCATCTAAACAGCTGCAGTTAAAAAGCGATTTTGAGCATAAAGGGGAGTTTGGGGTGAATATAAAAGGAAGGTGAGGAGAAATAACTATATTTGTCTGTGGATATATATATATATATATATATATATATATATATATATATATATATGAGAGAAATAGACTTCTTGTCCACTTTGTGTAGTGCTAGCTTAAATAAAGATATACCAAAACACACACACACCAAGAACTCTGGCCAGAAGTTTCAATTGTTGTTGTTCAGTCATTCAGTCGTGTCCGACTCTTCGTGACCCCATGGACCAGAGCACGCCAGGCACGCCTATCCTTCACTGCCTCTCGCAGTTTGGCCAAACTCATGTTAGTAGCTTCGAAAACACTGTCCAACCATCTCATCCTCTGTCGTCCCCTTTTCCTTGTGCCCTCCATCTTTCCCAACATCATGGTCTTTTCCAGGGAGTCTTCCCTTCTCATGAGGTGGCCAAAGTACTGGAGCCTCAACTTCAGGATCTGCCCTTCCAGTGAGCACTCAGGGCTGATTTCCTTCAGAATGGATAGGTTTGATCTTCTTGCAGTCCATGAGACTCTCAAGAGTCTCCTCCATAATTCAAAAGCATCAATTCTTCGGCGATCAGCCTCCTTTATGGTTTCAATACTAGGAATAAATCCTACTCATGAGTTGCAGTCAAATAAAGGTATATATTCTGGTAAGAGTAACAGGCTTGTAGATTCTAACAGAAAAACAGCTTTTTTAAAGTCACATACGTATAATTCGTTACAGTGTAGAACATAAGAGGTTTAACTCAACGACAAATGATGTATAAGTCCGTAATCAAAAGTATTCAAAGGTCGTTTTGTATGTGGAGTTGATTCAAAGAAAGAACCCAGTAATCACATTGTCATGATGCATTTCTTTTCAATCTTAGATACTGTCCATACGGTAGATTCCTAAGTAAATGTGGAGCATGGAAAGATGAGGCATGTAACAGTGAGTTGCGGTCACTCAGTTTGTGATACGGGCGGACTTTCAATTGTTGAAAATGAAACTCTAATGTCCAAAAAAGATATAGGCATGGTCCTATAGACGGGGTGCTGCTGCTGTCTTGGACTTACTGGGGTGCAAATGATGTTTTGGAGAATGTAAGCTAGAGAGGGAAGTTTCCAAAGATCAGTCCTGGGGTGAAATCAGGTCTAGAACAGAGACAAGGCTAGCCTTGAATCCTGAAACAGCAGGGAAAAGATTGGGAAACAGACAAAACAGGGAACAGGCAAAACAGATGCAGCCAGCAGGCTGAAGTCTGCAGAGAGGGCACAGAAGGCAGAAACCAAAGGCAGGGTTGCCAACAGGATTTCTGGGCTCAGAACACTGGACTTCACTGGATTGAGCCTTCCACAGAAGAAGACACAGATTTGCATACCGTTTGCATATGTTTTGCGTCATATGCAAATCTGTGGATCAAGGTGGAGGGCACAAATAGAAACCAGACACAAGTAATGAGGTATCTGATGGACAGAGTGTCGAGAGGCAACGTTTCCCCCATAATTGTATTTCCATACAGGAAAACGCTAAGCCTGTTGGGCTTCTGTCTTCTGTATAGCTGTTAAAAACACAAGAGCTCCGGTCTCCCCACAATTCGAACCCTGCACTATGGAAATAAAACCAACCTCGTTGGGAAAGAGCTAGGGTCTTTCGTAAGTTGTTCTTAGGCTGGGAATGCTACAATCACTGCAAGGCCAAGGTCGACAGGACCACGCTTGGATAAATTAAAGAGAAAATTCCGGCCGTTGTAGTTTACCCCTCACAAGCAAGTAGTTTATAAACTAGATAAATAGGTACCGCTCCAGCGGGAAGGTAAATGCCGTTTCTGTGCGCTGCTCTGGTTTGCCAGAAGTGGCTTAGTCATGTAGTTTATCCCAGCAACCCTTAACAAGCGACAGTACCCAGAATTCTCTGAGGAAAAGAATGTGCTCCGATTGAATTGCCCAGGGGCCAAAATAGGATCATGCTTTTTATTTTACAAAGAGAAAAGGGGGTGTTGAAAGGACCTGCTCAGCAGCTGATCAGCAAGAGATCGGGAGAGAGATAAGAGTCCCCAGCTCCCTTTCAGCCCCCCCTCCTTTGTTGAATGTGCTGCAGAGGGAGGTTGTTTGTTTCCCCAGCGACATGTGACTGGCTGATTAGATTATCTGTCTGGAAACTGTAGAAAAGGCTCCCTTTCCTTTAGAAGCTGCAGAAATGTGAGTTGAACCCCATAAAAACGGGGCTTTTCCTCTTTGCTTTTCCCCCTTTGCAAAAGGAGCTTTGCTTTTCCCCCTTTGCAAAAAAAGCTGCAAAACTTTTAGCTGATCCTCAAAAAAAAAACAGGGCTTTTAGAGGAGGAAAACCAGAAAAAATATTTTTTTATCTTGTTTCCTCCTCTAAAAGCGAGATGCGCCCTATGGTCCGGTGCGCCCTATGGAGCGAAAAATACGGTAATTAAGGGGATAAATAAGGGGAAATTAGTAAAAATATTTGAATTGGATATGCGGTAATAAAAAGATATAAAATAAGTAACCGCAGAAAGGAGGGGAGGGAAGGTGAGGGGAAGGTAAATTATATTTGTAAAGGTTTTGTTTTGGACCAGGCATTTGGGGGCAGCTTTGCCTTACATTGCTCCAAGCAGCCTATGTCAGGAATAGGACTGCATGGCAAGCCTTTGATGCTGTCCGTGTCTACTTAGGTGTAAGACCCAAAGTCAACAGTAGGATCAGACTACACAGCTTCCATTCTAAACATGCACTCTCTTTGACAGGGGCCAGCAAACTTTTTCAGCAGGGGGCCGGTCTACTGTCCCTCAGACCTTGTGGGGGGCCAGACTATATTTTGAAAAAAAAAATGAATGAATTCCTATGCCCCACAAATAACCCAGAGATGCATTTTAAATGAAAGCACACATTCTGCTCATGTAAAAACACCAGGCAGGCCCCACAAGTAAGCCAGAGATGCATTTTAAATAAAAGCACACATTCTACTCATGCAAAAACACGCTGATTCCCGGAACCTTCCACATGCCGGATTTAGAAGGTGATTGGGCCGGATCCAGCCCCCAGGCCTTAGTTTGCCTACCCATGCTCTTAAGAGATAATTTCCATTGGCACAACTTAGTCTTTTTTCTGACTTGAACCGCGCTGCCAAAGCTTCCCATAAGATTCCTGGTCTATCAATCACACCATTCCAGGTCCTAAAGATCATCACTGATAGAAAGGACTTGTGGAAGTTGGAAGAAGTTCAAGAGTTGGCGAGTCTTCAGGAACAGCGAGAGTCTCTCTTGCCTTCACTGAAGAGCGAAGACAGAACCTTCTTTCTGTATCCCAAGGGTCTCTGGGTTCATCATGTTTTATGGCCCAAAGAGAGCGAAAGGAAATTGTGTAAAGGCAAAAAAAAAAAAAAAAAAAAAAAGGCATGATCCCGTCTCTATTGCTGCAGCCAAGAGAGAAACAATCAGTTCTGGGCTACTTTTCAAAACTTTGTCTTGCGCAACACGAGGCCTGCCACACAGAATGTGGAAGGGGAAACGTGAGGCGTTTTGACAGAGCTGCGCTCCTGAAATGAACGTCCAAATTCCGTTTTCCAACACGGGATAATTTTCAACATTCTTCAGATGAAAATAGGGACGTTTCTCTTCTCGGTCCTCCCCTGAAGAGCATTTTCTATCAGAAGTAGGGCGAGTGTCAGCACCACAACGCTAACGGGGCGCAGGAAACAGACCCGCCACCATCTTGGGGGGGAAAACCCTTATCCCCGGTTTTATTTCATTCTTTGGTAGATTTACAAAAAGAAAAACACACACACCAATAAATAATTTTTCAGAAAGCATTAAACAAAACAAAACAAGACCCCTTGTGCTCTGCTCCAATCCCTTTTCCTTCCCTCCCAGAGCGGTCCTGCCCTCTGCCTGCCCCTCAGACCCGACATCCATTTTTCTGGAAACTTCCAGAACAGAAGAGGACTGGAATGCCACTTGCCCTTGCTCATGGAGATGTCTGTGTGGATTTTCAGTGCCATTATGACCTCTATTTGCACTCCTGCAAAGGAATTGGTCCTGCAGAAGGTGAAATGATAGGAGACGAAACCTAATGTATGAGAAGTCAAGGTTAAGATTAACTACGAAGCGCAATGAGCTCTAGGTGAGGCTGGCCTTAAGGACAGTTCAGAAACTACGATTGTTCCAGCTGCCAGGGATTTGGCACGGGCTTGGAGATCAGACTATATTGCTCTGATCCTTAATAACAGAGCTAGCTAACCATTATTTATGGGCTGAACTGGGGTGCTGACTTTGCAAGAGCAAAGCCCAAAACCAGAAAATGTTTCGAATAGCCTTTTTTGGCTTGCAAAATACGTTCCGCTCTGGGTGCTCTCCTCTGGGTGCCCAAACTTTTTTCAAAGAGGGCCAGATTTGATGAAGTGGACATGTGCGAGGGCCGATCAAAGTTGTTGAGCTTTTTTATGATTAAAGTTGAGCTTTCCATTTTAAAGGATTTTAACCCCAGGACATATACTGCCACAGGGGACTGATTAAATCTTTTTAACGTTGCTTTCTTTTTATGGATCTGCTATTATTTTTTGCTATTCGTTGTGAACTGCCTTGAGTGAAAAAATGTGGGGTTTCAAATGGTTGCAATAAATAGATGGGGGGAGGAATGCAATTATTTTGCTCGCTCCCTTCCCCAAGCGCCCAATTTGCTGAAAACCTTTTCAGCCATTCCTTCTCAAATCCCTCCTTTTTCTGTTTTTCTGAGCACAATCTATAACAGTGTTTTTCAACCTTTTTTGGGCAAGGGCACACTTTATGAAAAAAATCACGAGGCACACCACCATTAGAAAATGTTAAAAAATTTAACTCTGTGCCTATATTGACTATATATAAAGTAATTCTCTTAAATAGGAATCAAATAAACACAATTTTTCCCACGGCACACCAGGCAACATCTCGCGGCACACTAGTGTGCCGCGGAACAGTGGTTGAAAAACACTGATCTATAAGCATAGCACAGTTCAGTTTCGAATATTCTGATTATTTCAACTTTTAGTTAAGTATTTTCATTTATTGACCTGATTTGGGGTTAGGCAGCTGCTCCCCCCCCCCCATGCCCATATTCCCTCCCTGCAGTTCCATGTGTGGATGTTCTGCACAAACCTAGGCTGTGTACACACACCATATATTTAAACCACGGCATGTACTGGCCCTTTGCACTGATTTTGTTCACATCCACGCCGTGGATGTAAAGGTAAAGGGACCCCTGATCATTAGGTCCAGTCGCAGACGACTCTGGGGTTGCGGCGCTCATCTCACTTTACTGGCCGAGGGAGCCGGCGTACAGCTTCCGGGTCATGTGCCCATCATGACTAAGCCGCTTCTGGCGAACCAGAGCAGCGCACGGAAACGCAGTGTACCTTCCTGCCGGAGCAGTACCTATTTATCTACTTGCACTTTGACATGCTTTCGAACTGCTAGGTGGGCAGGAGCAGGGACTGAGCAATGGGAGCACATCCCGTCGCGGGGATTCGAACCGCCGACCTTCTGATCGGCAAGCCCTAGGCTCTGTGGTTTAACCCACAGCGCCACCCGTGTATTTAAAGCATGTGGCTTCCCTCAAATAATCCTGGGATCTGTAGTTCCCCCTTCACAGAGCTGCTGTTCCCAGCACCCTTAAACTACAGTTTCCGGAATTCTTTCGGCAGAACCCATGTGCTTCAAATGACCAGGGTGTGTGCAGCCCCAGCCGCTGTCCAGAGAAGCTGTGCAAGGGATCCTATTTGTTTGCCCGAGCGAGCTTCCCAGTGGAGCGGGCCCACAGCGGAGCACGTGTGTCATGGGGGGAAGGCGTGCCAATTGGGTGTCTTGATTTAAGTGACAGAGGGAAGGGAAGAGGTTATCTAAGCCAACATTATGCCATCGATGATGGCGCCAAAAAGTGTCCTGGCAGTGGGAGAGGCCGGGAGTTGGAAGAAGGTTTTTGGCTGGCAGCCAGAGGTTGGGTGGGGAAGCCAGGGTGAGTTCAGGGACAGCAGAACGGTCTCTGTGGGGAGGGAAATATTCAGAATGTGGATGCCAAGGGCTTTTGGTTCATGGACCCGAGTACAATTCCCTTGCAAATCCTTTTACTTTAGGCTACAAAAACCGACGCTCCAGTGAAAGCAGGCATGTCCAAAGTCTGTTTCGGGGACCTAATCCGGCCCGCTGGTTGGTTTCATCTGGCAGTTTATTTCATTCACCTTGGGGCAGTTTATTTCCTGGGGTCAAATCCTAAAAAAAAAAACCTCGACAACTTTCAATCCAATAAAAAGCTCAACAACTTTGGCCGGCCCTCACGCATGTTCACTTCATCAAATCTGGCCCTCTTTGAAAAAAGTTTGGACACCCCTGAGTGAAAGAAATTAATGCTTTCTGTTATGTACTGAGTTGAATAGGATCCAAACTGCAGCAGTCTGATTGGTCCTAGAACAATAGGATTGAGATTGCAGCAGTCTGACTGGCCCCAGAACAATAGGATTGAGATTGCAGCAGTCTGATTGGTCTGCAGGAGTCACCCAATCCAGCTCCAGGTGGAAGTGAATCCGCACTCTGATTGGCATACAGGAGTATCCCGGAATTAGCCAATCATGTGTTGCCCATTGTGTAAATAGTGTATATAAAGCAAACGTTTTGGGGGAACTACATTCCTCACTACTATGAGCTGAATAAAGAGCATGAAAATCACACTGGACTCCGAGTATCTTTCACTTTCTAAGGATTATTATTGTTATTATTAATAATAATTATTGTTGTTGTTAATATTATCATTATGGAAACAAACATTCATTCCCTATACAAAAACCAACAACAGCAAAAGCAAGTCAAGTATTGCATTTGGCAAATGAACAATGGGATTTGCTACCGTGAGTTGTAATGGTGAACACCATAAAGGGGGGTTAGGCAAGTTCATGGAAGAGAAGGCTTTCAGTGGCTAATAGTGAAGATGGCTTCCCATATCGGGGAGAAAACTTCTGGACACCAGTTGTGTGGAAGTGTGTGCTTGCCCTCATAGGTCCTGCTTGTGCGGCCTTCCCATAGAAGTCCCTTAGAATCAAAGAGTTGGAAGGGACCTTGAGGATCATCAAGTCCAACCCCTCTGCGATGCAGGATTATCCCCTTGCGGGGATCGAACCTGCAACCTTGGTGTTGTCAGCACCACGCTCTAACCCAGGCTTCCTCAACCTCGGCCCTCCAGATGTTTTGAGTCTACAATTCCCAGCATCCCTGACCACTGGTCCTGCTAGCTAGGGATCATGGGAGTCGCAGGCCAAAAACATCTGGAGGGCCGAGGTTGAGGAATCCTGCTCTAACCAACTGAGCTGCCCACCTGGCCTGGTTGGTCAGTGGAGCAGATGGGGCCTTTGGCTGCCTGATCCACCAGGTCTCTTAAACGGGTGACGTGCAAGGATTAGAGTCAGTGTGATTATTGCCAAAGTTTTGCAATCTGATTTCCAGGAATCCCACCCTCTTTGACACCCGCCAATAAAATGGAAGACAAGGCAGCTGTGGGCATCTGTTTCCTGTTTCCTCCTTGTCACCTCGGCTACCTGACCTTGCAGCACACTTGAATCCTTGTTTGTTATGACAGGCAAAGGAGGACAATAGGCAAAAGGAAGATGGGGAGGGAGGAGGGGGAGGAGAAACGCTGTGTTGCCTTGCTTCCTGATTCACAGCACTTCCGGGCTTCCCCTATTTTAAAGTGGATTTGGAGCTCTTGCACAAGAAAAAAAGGTAAAGGTGAAGGGACCACTGACCATTAGGTCCAGTTGTGTCCGACTCTGGGGTTGTGGCGCTCATCCCACCAAGGGAGCCAGCGTACAGCTTCCGGGTCATGTGGCCAGCATGACTAAGCCGCTTCTGGCGAACCAGAGCAGCGCATGGAAACGCCATTTACCTTCCCGCTGGAGCGGCTCCTATTTATCTACTTGCACCTTGCCATGCTTTTGAACTGCTGGGTTGGCAGGAGCAGGGATCGAGCAATAGGAGCTCACCCTGTCACGGGGATTCGAACCGCCCACCTTCTGATCGGCAAGCCCTAGGCTCTTTGGTTTAGACCACAGCGCCACCCACGTCCCTTGCACAAGAAAGCTGCCCCTAAAAGATCAGAGCTTTTGCAATAAAGGGACAGGGAATATTCAGTGGAAATAGGATTTGCTTTGATGCAACGTCATCTAACCTCCCTCAAAGTTTTTCAGAATGACTGCTTATTAAACATCCAACATTATCTCCTTTCCCTGCTGACAAATCAGGATGAATGCTCAGTAAACCATCTGAAGTGGCTTCAGATACAGCAGTACCTTGATTCTCAAACTTAATCTGTTCCGGAAGTCAGTCCCAAAAGCAAAGTGTTCCAAAACCAAGGCGCACTTTCCCATAGAAAGTAATGCAAAATGGATTAATCCGTTCCAGACTTTTAAAAACAACCCCTAAAACAGCAATTTAACATGAATTTTACTATCTAACGAGAACAGTGATCCATAAAATGAAAGCAATAAACAATGTACTGCAGTCACACAATCAATCAATCAATCAGTAGCTGAACTGGGTTCCACAAAGTCACAAAAACAAAAACAGCCGCAAAAACAGAAACGCAAAATAAATAGCAAAAACAGATAGACCTCAACATAACGGAAGCGTGGCATGCAAATCGGAAGCATAACACTCAAAATGGAGCACATTCGGCTTCCAAAAAGAATTCACATTTCCTTCCGGGTTTGCAGTATTTGGGTTCCAAGTCGTTTGAGTACCAAGACGTTTGAGAACCAAGGTTCCACTGTATAAAGGTGGAGATATCTGGCGCCCTTGATATTTCCTCATAGGGTTTATTTATTTATTTTACTATTTTTTGGTTCAGGAGGAGGTGGCAGAACGGACTGCACCACTTCGGCCTACAGGTGAATGTCCCCTTTCGTCCAATGAAAACAAAGAAAAAGAAAACTCTTTGCAAGAGAAAACTAGCACACCAGCTCTGTGCCGCCTGTGCTAGCTTTCTACCCGCAGGCAACATTTAATGTAGGGAAGCCTTTAAAAAGGTGACCCTCTCTGGGTACAGTCTAAAACGGCATGGTTTTTATAATGAATTGAAAAAAGTGTTGAATAGCACATTTAGTAAAAAAAAAAACCCAGAAGCCTTTCTATTGGGTATTGTAAACCATGAGATTTATGCTAAAATTATTATTTAAAGCAGACATGTGGAAATAGTTAGGCTACAGAGGTAGAAGATAGATAAGGATTAGAAATATAGGAAGTAATGTTTAAGGTTATTAAAATTAAGATAAGTTGAATAGTATTTTAATATAAGATTAGAAAATGGTAAGGAAATTACTAAAGATGAATTGTCTTTTTCCATGGAGTTTTCTTGGCAGGATACTTGAGTGGCTTGCCAGTTCCTTCTCCAGGTGGATCATGTTTGGTCCAAACTCTCCACTATGACCTGCCCATCTTGACCTGTCCATAGCTTCCCTGAGTAATTCAAGCCCCTTCGCCACGACAAGGCAGTGATCCATGATGCTTTTGAATTATGGTGCTGGAGGAGACTCTTGAGAGTCCCATGGACTGCAAGAAGATCAAACCTATCCATTCATAAAGAAATCAGCCCTGAGTGCTCACTAGAAGGACAGATCCTGAAGTTGAGGCTCCAGTACTTTGGCCACCTCATGAGAAGGGAAGACTCCCTGGAAAAGACCCTGATGTTGGGAAAGATGGAGGGCACAAGGAGAAGGGGACGACAGAGGACGAGATGGTTGGACGGTGTTCTCGAAGCTACCAACATGAGTTTGGCCAAACTGCGGGAGGCAGTGAAGGATAGGCGTGCCTGGCGTGCTCTGGTCCATGGGGTCACGAAGAGTCGGACACGACTGAACGACTGAACAACAACAACAACAAAGATGAATTACAAAGAAAGCAGTCGGAGAGGAAGTCAACTTACAATGATATATAGAAGAATAGTTAGGTCTAGATAAGTATTTTGGTGGGGTAGTGGGGTATAAGTTTTTTTTGTATTGTTTGTAGTTTTTGTGTTTGTGTTTTTTGTATTTTGTTGGTGTTATGATAAAATAAATTTAAAAAATTGGGGGGGGGGGGTTTAAAAAAATAAAACGGCATGGTTCATGCAAATCTCTGATCTACAGAGGATACTGGGGTGTGCATTGACAAAAGGCATCCCCACCTGCGGCTGTGACTGATGGGTTGCACTCTGTCACCTCATTCCCTGGCATGTGTAGACTGGACCTCACAAAGCTCTCTTGCCGGGAAGAGAAGGATGCGTGAGCATGAGAACAGAAGACAAAGCAATAGGGTGAAAAGGAGCAGGAAGCAGCACACTTAGAGCAGTTTAATTGTGTTGAACCAAAGCCCTACCTTACACCTGGAGGTCACCCCCGAGTCCAAAAGGAAATGAAAATTTTGAATTCGGCTCAGCAGGAGCGCTTTCCTACCGCTTTCTTCTTTTGGATGATACTGGAGACAGAAGGGAGGAAAAATAACCGCTGTGTTAATCTGCGGCGGCAGGCAAGATGGATGGAAACACTTGCTTAGCAATTTGCAAAGCTGTGCAAGCAAATCCCAGCCCCAAGGATGAATGTGGGTCAGCGCTGGTGTGGAAGAGGAAACTGCGAGGCAGGCAGACTATTCAACATTGCATCCTTTTACATAATTAGGGCTGAGAGGTAGAGGTCTCCCAAGAGGTATGGGAAGGAACTGGAGAAGCTTGTCCCCTCCCCACCTCCAGTCAGCAATACAGAAGCCAAGCATAACATAAAATTCAGTAAGGTTTGCAGTCACTAAGGCATGCTTCTGTCAACAGATGCGTCCCTTCACATTGCAGACGTGAGCAACCATCTGAACACTGAAAGCCAAGGAGAAAGGATCAAGCATTGCTTTCTGTTAATATGCTAGTTTTCTAGACGCAGTGGAAGAACATTTCATCGTATGAGCCTCTATTTGCAATCTGGCGGTTCCCTCGCTGCGAGAAGCCAAGTTACAGGGAACCAGGCAGAGGGCCTTCTCGGTGGTGGCACCCGCCCTGTGGAACACCCTCCCATCAGAGGTCAAAGAGAACAACAACTACCAGACTTTTAGAAGACATCTGAAGGCAGCCCTGTTTAGGGATGCTTTTAATGTTTAATAGACTATTGGAAGCCGCCCAGAGTGGCAGGGGAAACCCAGACAGATGGGTAGGGTATAAATTATTATTATTATTATTATTACTATTATTATTATTATTATTATCATCCGACATGTATGCCCCTAGATCATCTTCCATTTGTGACAGCTATTATGCCCAGCCCTGCTCCCAAAGTAACTGCTTTACCCCAACACGATCACTCCTTTTTTTGCACAATAATAATAATTTTATTATTTATATGCCGCCCATATGACTGGATTGCCCCAGCCACTCCGGACAGCTTCCAACAAAATATTAAAACAAACAAACAAAAAAACCTCAGACATTAAAAACCATTGTCATTTACCAACCGAAGAAAGAGAATCAGCAATTAAAGCCAAAAATAAAAATGTTGTTGCCCATTTGCAAAAAAAAAAAAAAAAAAAGCCTGCTGGAACGAAACAGTCTTCATCCACGGGCAAAAAAATATCAAGAAGAAGAAGAGTTTGGATTTGATATCCCGTTTTTCACTACCCGAAGGCGTCTCAAAGCAGCTAACATTCTCCTTTCCCTTCCTCCCCCACAACAAACACTCTGTGAGGTGAGTGGGGCTGAGAGACTTCAGAGAAGTGTGACTAGCCCAAGGCCACCCAGCAGCTGCATGTGGAGGAGTGGAGACACGAACCCAGTTCACCAGATTACGAGTCTACTGCTCTTAACCACTACACCACACTGGCCAACCCAACTTCACAGTGTAAAGTGTCCCGTAATCTGGGGGCAACCTCTGTCTTCCAACCCAAGAATTCTTCAACCCTCGATGGGACACAGAGAAGGACTTCTCATTCTGATCTTAGGGAATGGGCAGCATAGTATCGGAGGAGGCAATCACCAACCTATCCTGGACTTGAGCCATTTAGAATCTGAAAGGTAGTCATCAACACTTTATAGAGTTTCCAAAGTGATCATCCATTTGCCCAGAAGCAAACAGGGAGGCACCCACCACCACATCCTTGCAGTTGCATTTAATATCTCCATCGGGCTCCTGGCCACAGCTGCCACCCGGTCATCCAAGTGCAAAACCGAGTCCAGGAGCAGAAGAATCCAATTCTTCAAGGGGAGTTGCTAACTCAGAGTCCGTCTCCTTCCTGACCAGGAGCACCTGCCTTGGCATACTTGACTGTAGTCATGGCTCTCCAGATGTTGCTGGCCTCTCTGGATCTTCCAAAATACTCATCTCTTCGCAAATGCGATGCTGCAGCAAATGATGAAGAATATCGTCCACAACTTGCTCACCTACATATGCAGTGCCTCCGAACGAAAGGAATGCTCCTTGATAGTTTTCCTGAAACCAGAGGGCATCCTTGAAACGGAAGGCAGATCTGTGCTCTCCTAACGAAATACTTTCGTTCTGATAAGCTTTCATAGCCAAGGTTGTGTTTAACCAAATGTATCAGGAAGCTGCCCACACATCGCTTCACATAAACAGCAGAGGAGTCTTTCCAGAAGGTCACCGTTTTCGGGTGTGATGCAACCACAGGCCAGCAAATTCAGCTTGCACAACTAA
The DNA here is from genome assembly GCF_009819535.1 of Lacerta agilis. NCBI lineage: Eukaryota > Metazoa > Chordata > Lepidosauria > Squamata > Lacertidae > Lacerta > Lacerta agilis. The sequence goes on from NC_046312.1 coordinate 126,039,670, forward strand.
AGTGGACTTGGGACTTATGTGCAACAAACTTGCTCCTCCGTCCCCAAATAATACAGACCTTTTGCCATAAGGAATGGCCAAGCGTGAAAGAGCATTTGCTTGATGCACCTCCTCACAAGTAATTCAGAATGAATAAATAGCCAAAGTTGTTAGAATCTGCCAGAACAGGGCTGCCATCTCTCCCTCAGGATTGTGGGTGCCTGTCGCCGTAATGTTGTTGTTGTTCAGTCGTGTCCGACTCTTCGTGACCCCATGGACCAGAGCACGCCAGGCACGCCTATCCCTCACTGCCTCTCGCAGTTTGGCCAAACTCATGTTAGTCGCTTCGAGAACACTGTCCAACCATCTCGTCCTCTGTCGTCCCCTTCTCCTTGTGCCCTCCATCTTTCCCAACATCAGGGTCTTTTCTATGGAGTCTTCTCTTCTCATGAGGTGGCCAAAGTGCTGGAGCCTCAACTTCAGGATCTGTCCTTCTAGTGAGCACTCAGGGCTGATTTCTTTGAGAATGGATAGGTTTGATCTTCTTGCAGTCCATGGGACTCTCAAGAGTCTCCTCCAGCACCGTAATACAGATGTGCAAAACATCACATGCACATGCTTGCACATAGAGAGCGTGATGTTACACACTCGATGTGCAGGCGTGTGCGTATTGTCACGGAGACAAGCCTGGATCGGGAGAGGAGCGTGGGAGGAGGATCAGTGAGGGAAAGCAGCAAAACAGACAGGCAGGGGGAGGGGGCGAGGTATCGAGAACCGGGCCCATTAATCTCAACAGATACGTCCGACGATGATGACAGCAATCTCTTAGAGGTATCGCCAGAAGAAAGGGGGAGTGTTGATGTCAGTAATAAACAGGGGAAGGGGAGCAAAAGCGGGAAGAAGAGATTCACGCGTCACTTCCGGAGCACCAAGGGGTTATTGTGCTGGAAAAGGCGCGTAACGGAAGATAGCAGTTAGGATGTTTGTTTTAATGGAGTGCAGACGTGAATTATAGCTCTGTAATTAGTAAGGACAATAAAATGCTTTCAAAAGCGAGAAACGAGCCGGCTGTTATCTCACCGCAACACCAAAGGCAAGGTTGCCGTGACAACACATCCTAACCCCACTGCGTTGCTGTGGGACTGTTGGAAAGGAGACATGGAAGGGGTCGAAGAGAAGCTGAAAGCTGCGAGGGCCAGCTGGGAGATTCAAGCCAAGGAAGCAATTTTGAAAGTTCGGCAGGAAGGAGAAGCCAGAGCTGATGATTTGGAAGAGATAAATAAGCGTTCTGAGCTTCGAGTTGCCAAACTGGAGGAAGATTTACGAGATCTTCAAATTAGGCTTGATGAGGCTCGCAAGACCGGTGGAGGAGGAGCCACAGCAGTGGTGACTCAGAGGCAACAGCTGGCATCAGTGAGTAAGTTTGATGGGGACCCCAGGGGATATTTGGGGTTCAGGACTGAGGTTGATTATGCCCTGAGGGTGAGAGGGAGAGACTTTGAGACTGATGCTGAGAAGGTAGCCTTTATTATTTCACACATGACGGGGTCAGCGAGAGAATGGGTACGCCCACTTTTGGCAAGTAACAACCCAGCGCTTGGGAATCTCCAGGATTTCTTGGATGCCATGGCGGCTCATTACACAAGTGACATTGATCAAGAGATAACAAAGCAGGAACTCATGAGTCTCAGACAAGGGAAAGGGACAGTGAGAGATTATGTGGCTAAATTTACCCTTCTCTGCCATAAACTGGGATGGGAGATTTTAGCCCCACAAACTGAAGCGCTCTTTCAGCAGGGGCTGAACCCGGAAATTTTGGATGAAGTAAGCAGGGGACCGAAACCCAAGGATACGGATGCTTATATCAAACTGGCTCTGCAAGTGGGGGTTCGGCAGGAACTAAGGGAATGGGAAGGGCGAAATGTACCGGGCAGTAAGACATTCCATGCTTACAGGAGGCCTTCCCAGGGTGTTCAGCCGGTTCAGGCAAACAGGCAGCATCTGCCCCCCGAAGAGCCAATGGAAATCGGTCGTTTGGACACAAGAGAAAGCCTCAAAGAGAAACCTCGCAGGGAGCTGCTAAGCAAGGGGGAGAAGGAGACGCGTAAATGCTTTGTGTGTGACAGGACGGGACACCTAGCCCGTAATTGTTCGCAGAAGCGAGTGTGGCAAGGGATGGCAGCGGCTGCGGGGCAGGAGGCGAGTGGGGAAGCACAGGAGCAGGGAGACGCCAAACGCCTGGTTGGAAAAGAGAGAGGGGAAGACCAACCAGGCGGCACGCAAGTAAACCCCCCACAACGGCAGAGTGCAGTGACTCCAAGGGAGCCCAGGCCGGGAATTGTGCTGATGGTACGGCTGGAATTGCCAAACGGGTACCCCCTAGAGGTCGAAGCTCTACTAGATTCGGGCAGCTCAGCCTCTTTCATGTCCGAAAGCTTCGCCAAGGCCCACCAGATCCATTTACTGCCTTTGGATTTTCCCCTGGTGGTGACCACAATTGATGGGAGAGAGCTGCTGGGGGGCCAAGTGAGGCATCAGACACCGCCCATGAGGATGAGCGTCTCGAGGCATCAGGAAGTGATTGCTTTCAATGTCACACACCTGTCCGGAGCGCCAATCATATTGGGCATGAGTTGGTTAGATCTTCACGATCCGGTCGTTGCCTGGCACCAGAGGTCGCTCACCTTCGGTTCTTCGCATTGCACGGAGAATTGCCTGATGGAGGTGGAAACGTCGGAGAAGGAGGGGAGGATCGCCACGGTACGGTTGGAAGACTCCAGGGGAATTCCACCACAGTATGAAGATTTCAAGGAAGTGTTCAGTGAAAAGGAAGCCAACAGACTGCCCCCCCATAGGCCGTATGATTGTCAAATTGAGTTGCTGCCGGGAGCAAAGTTGCCTGCAGGAAAGTTGTATTCTATGTCGGAGCAGGAGTTGCAGGAGCTGAAGGAATTCCTCACACAGAACTTGGAAAGGGGATTCATTCGAGAATCCAAAGCGGTGGGAGGAAGTCCGATTTTTTTCGTGGACAAGAAAAATACGGCACAAAAACGCCTTATTTGCGACTACAGGATCTTAAACTCGCGAACGAAACCGACCGCCTTTCCGATGCCCAGGATCGACGACTTGTTGGCGGCAGTGCGAAAAGGGAAGATTTTCACGAAGTTGGACTTACGAGGAGCTTACAACCTCATAAGGATCAGAGAAGGAGATGAGTGGAAAACAGCTATGTTTACCCCGTTTGGCACCTACGAATACACAGTGATGCCTTTTGGCCTCCAGGCGGGCTCACACACCTTTCAAGCCTTTATGCACCATGTGCTGGGTCCCTTGTTGTACCGGAGCTGTGTATGTTTCTTGGACGATATCTTGATTTATTCGGAAAATGAGAAGCAGCATGAGCAGCATGTGAGACAGGTGTTGCAGAAGTTGAAACAGCATCAACTGTATGCGAAGCTGGAGAAATGCCAATTTCATGTGCAGCAAGTGGACTTTCTGGGGTACAGGGTGTCGGACAAAGGTCTGGCAATGGACGGGGAGAAGGTAAAGGCAGTGTTGGATTGGAAAACACCCAAGACCAGAAAAGATGTACAACGCTTCATTGGGTTCAGCAATTTCTACCGCAAGTTCATCAGGAATTTTGCGCAGCTCACTAGCCCAATAACCGACACGTTGAGTACTAAGAAGAAGTTTCAGTGGACTCCAGAGGCGCGGGAGGCGTTTGAGCAGTTACGCAAGGTATTCGCCTCGGAGGAACAGCTGCTGCACCTCGACACGGAGCGGCCCATACGCATGGAAACTGATGCGTCGGACAGGGCGGTAGGAGCGGTACTGCTGCAACAGGATGCAGCAGGCGACTGGAGACCTTGTGCGTTTTTCTCAAGAAAACTCAGCAAATCGGAACGCAACTACACCATCTGGGATAAGGAGCTGTTGGCCATTGTAGCGGCGCTCAAAAAATGGAGGCATTTCCTTATCGGAGCCCGCCATCAGATCCAGATCTACACGGATCACAAGAATCTGGAGTACTGGAGAACAGCCAGAGTGCTCAACCAGAGACAGCTCAGATGGGCGGAATTTTTTGCCGACTTTGATTTCAGGATCCATTATGTCCCGGGGGACAAGAATGCGAGGGCGGACGCCTTGTCTCGCAAGCCGCAGTACCTAGAGGACGAGGGAGTGCCGGAGGAGAGACATGTGATGCCACCCAGCCGATGGCAGTGCGCTGGAGCCAGGGATCAAGAGTCTCTCATACGACGTCTAACTAGGGAAGATGCGTTTGCGCAGCAGAAATTCAAAGACCTGCAACAAGGTACAGGGGTGGAAGACGGTTTCGTAGCCAAGGATGAACTGTTGTTCTACAAGGGAGCATTATATGTTCCGGGGGATCACTTGAGGGCTAAGGTTCTCAAGCAACTGCACGATAGCCCTTCGGCAGGGCACCCGGGACAGCAAAAGACCTTGCAGTTGGTCACCAGGGATTTCTGGTGGCCAGGGGTGCAGGAGGACGTTAAAGGCTATGTGCAAGCTTGTGATTTGTGTCAACGGGTCAAAAGTGACAATAGACCCCCTGCCGGACTGTTGCAGCCCATGCCCACCCCGGGGAGGCCATGGGAGATGGTGTCCATTGACTTCCTGACAGATCTGCCGGCGTCGAAGGGCAAGACGGCAGTGCTAATCGTAGTGGACATGCTCACCAAGATGTGCCATTTTGTGGCTTGTCCCAGGGCAGTGTCGGCAGAGGAGACAGCCAGGTTGTTTGTAGACAACGTTTTCAAGCTGCATGGAGTACCATCGAGGGTCGTGAGCGACAGAGGCCGCCAATTTACGTCGCGGTTCTGGCGCAAGCTCATGGAGCTCTTGGGTGTGGAACTCAACTTGTCGACGGCCAGGCACCCACAAACGAATGGACAGGCAGAGAGGGCCAATGCTATACTGCAGCAGTACCTACGTTGCTACGTTAGCCGACGACAGACGGACTGGCCAAAGTTCCTAGCTTTAGCGGAATTTGCCTATAATAACTCAGTTAATGTTTCCACAGGGATGACACCCTTTCTTGCGAACTATGGAGGACATCCGAAGTCGTTCCCGAGGGGAGAGGACCGGGGCCCGAGTGTGCCAGCGGCAGAAAATTTTGCGGAGGAGATGCTCCAACTGCACGAGCAACTCAAGAGCATGCTGGACAGGGCCAAAGAAGCCTATAAGAGGGCTTCGGATCAGCATCAGAGGGAGGGGGAGGCCATCAGGGTGGGGGACAGGGTGTGGTTGTCCTCCAGGGGGCTGCCCACCAGAAGCAGGTGCAGGAAGTTAGAGCACAGACGTTTGGGACCCTTCGAGGTAGTGGGCCAGGTCAATCCCGTAGCCTTCAAGCTGAGGTTGCCTGAGGACATGAGAATTCACCCCGTGTTTCACAGAGCGCTGTTAACACCATACAGGGAAGGGCACCCTTATCAAGGGGAAGGGGGGGTGACAACAGGGCCTTCAGTGGAGGAAGTGGGGGCAGGCAATGAGGCCACTGAGATCCTCGATTCCCGGTGGAGGGAGGGGCAGGTGGAATACTTGGTAGCCTGGGAAGGGGAGGACCCCGAGAACAACACATGGATGCGCCATGATAATATTCAGGAGGAATACCTCAAGGCCGAATTCCATGCGTTATACCCACAAAAGCCAGCCCCACCGGGGTATGAATGTTGGCAGGGACATCAGGAGGAGGGCATGGGGGACCAAGGGTCCAGAGGAGGGGAGGAGGCAGAGGAACCCCATCCAGACTGGTCAGAGGAGGAGGTGGACGAGGTAGTGTCATTCGCACCCTTTACGACGGAACAGTGGAAGACGGTGTTTGAGTCGGATGAAAATGAGGACACAGACTTCCTGGGGTTTGTCACTCCACCGCGCACGGAACAGTGGCAGCATGGGAACGGGGAAGTGGAGAATGTTAGCACGATCATACACCATCCGCTTGAGTCCAGCGACTCCGGGGAGGAAGGGGGCTTGGAGGAGGGAGTGGATGTCACGGAGACAAGCCTGGATCGGGAGAGGAGCGTGGGAGGAGGATCAGTGAGGGAAAGCAGCAAAACAGACAGGCAGGGGGAGGGGGCGAGGTATCGAGAACCGGGCCCATTAATCTCAACAGATACGTCCGACGATGATGACAGCAATCTCTTAGAGGTATCGCCAGAAGAAAGGGGGAGTGTTGATGTCAGTAATAAACAGGGGAAGGGGAGCAAAAGCGGGAAGAAGAGATTCACGCGTCACTTCCGGAGCACCAAGGGGTTATTGTGCTGGAAAAGGCGCGTAACGGAAGATAGCAGTTAGGATGTTTGTTTTAATGGAGTGCAGACGTGAATTATAGCTCTGTAATTAGTAAGGACAATAAAATGCTTTCAAAAGCGAGAAACGAGCCGGCTGTTATCTCACCGCAACACCAAAGGCAAGGTTGCCGTGACACGTATGATGTCGGATGCCTGCGTTGCAGCGCCAGCTCCTCTTCTTCCCCAACTCTGCAGCCAGCAAGGCACCCTTTACTGTGGGGAGGGGCTCAGACTCAGAGGCAGAGAGACTCTGCCTCCACATCTGAGGCCCGCTCCCCGCCAGAAAAGGGTGCCTTGCCGACTGGTTGCAGACGGCAGAGCCAGTGGCGTTCCAAGCCGCTTGGCTGCCGGGAGCGGCACCCCCTGGGGGCGGGGCGCATGCACGCCGTGACGTCACAGCACATGTGCGGCAACTTTTAAGGCTGCTGCAGCTTTACAAGTTGCTGCGCGAGCAGCCACTGCGGAAGGGGTGCCAGGCGGCGGCTTGGGAGTTGTGGGGTGGTGGTGGTGCCGAGTGTCACCCTCCCCCCAGGCTCAGCGCAGTGGCAGCCGGGCTACCTTGCCCGCCCACATGGCACAGAGCTCAGCCTGTCACCCCACCTCCTAAATGGAAGGAGGTGATAATGGGAGCACTCCGCTCCCATCGGCCCCCCCCCCCAGCAACGCCACTGGGCAGAGCTAAACTTTCTCGGAGACAGCATCACAGAGGCAGGCTGGCTGGCTCCTTGCATGCCAGCTGTGCTCATTGACTTTGTGGGTGCCCCGTCCCCACAATTATATTATTCTGGGTCCCCCAGCAACCACGGCCCCCTGGAGTTGGCTCCTATGTCCCTGAAAAATTTAATCAGGATAAATGCTCTATGACCAGATAGCCTGAAAGCAAACCAAGCTATAGAAAGACATCTTTAGGTCTGCTTTGAAATTATACTTTGGCTGCTACCTGTTTAATGCCACTGAAATAGACTTGAGGAAACCCATTAGGCTTTCAATCCTGTTATCAAATAGCATCTTTCAATGAACTATATAAAGCAGGGGTGCCCAAACTTTTTTCAAAGAGGGCCAGATTTGATGAAGTGAACATGCGTGAGGGCCGACCAAAGTTGTTGAGCTTTTTTTTAAGGATTTTACCCCAAATTTGTTGAGCTTTTTAAAGGATTGATTGAAGTTGTTTAGCTTTGGGGGGGGATTTTACCCCAGGAATTTGAGGGATTAGGCCCCCGAAACAGACTTTGGACATGCCTGAGGTTATAGCGCCTTGAGCACTCTCCTATTTCTCACTGGGAATTGCCGTATTTTTCTGTCTATAAGACGCCCCCTATTTCTGCGGACTCAGATTTAAGAAAATGGGAGGAGATGTACTGCGTATAAGATGCCCCCTAATTTTTGACATTATTTTTTAGGGGGGAAACTTAGTCTTATACACGGAAAAATACAGTATTTTGATCTAGCCATTAAAAACCCACAGAGGCACCCCCATCATAGCTGGTAGGGTCCCAGCTAGAGAACAACAGGAACACTTTCAGGAGTACCCAGTACTGACTCCATTGGTGTCTGCCCTATTTACAAAATAAAATAAAAAAATTCCTTCCAGTAGCACCTTAGAGACCAACTAAGTTTGTTCTTGGTATGAGCTTTCGTGTGCACGCACACTTCTTCATACCAAGCTCATACCAAGAACAAACTTAGTTGGTCTCTAAGGTGCTACTGGAAGGGATTTTTTTATTTTGTTTTGTTTTGACTATGGCAGACCAACACGGCTACCTACCTGTAACTGCCCTATTTACGTATGGCAAGCTCACAGTCATTTGTCTTGCCCTGTGTCTGAAGGGACTATGCACAAGAAACAATCTCCTTTCTAAAAGGCAGCCCAGATGCTCTTTCCTGGGTTTCAGCTAAGGCGTGCAGCATCAGCAAAGTAGCGCAAACATACCTGCTTGCAGTGCCGAGGTCACGGAAGGGCAAATTTTTATAGCTCTTCGGCAGGTCCTGAAGCAGCTGCTTGAACAGCAAAGGAACAGCTGTTTCTCGTCCACCAAGATTTGTCTTTCTGGAGGATACGCTTTCTTTCTACTGTGGCATAAGAGGCATGTGGGTGGGGTTAGGGTGGGTGTTGGTATGCTATAGAACACCATCAATTATGGACAGGCCAAAATAGCTCCCGAGAGACTTGTTCAGATGGTGTAAATTATTATAGCATCACAGCTGTTCCTAAACCTGCGCCGAGCCGGGCTGCATTTGGACTGCTTGCTCTCTAATTCGGTGGGTTGTCGACCTGGCACTGTGGGTGTCATGGCACCTGTGAAGGCCTTTGCAGGTGTCCTGGGGTCTAAACTTTCATTTAAAATGAAAACGTAAGGCTCTTGGCCTGCTAGGAAGAAAGTTACAAAGCAAACTGTGCAGGCAACCTTCTAAGCAATCTAAGAGAAATGAGCCAGTCTGGCTGTTCACACCTGTTGGGGTGTTTAGCCAATGAGTGAAATCACAGTTATGATTGACAAGTGAGTTGTTTGGACAGCATGCAATAGGGGTCCCAAAGCTCTTCTCTTACCACCTGACCTTAAGTGCACTTTTCCTGCTAGTCTCCATAGTTTGCCCTTCTGTTCCTTCCTAGCAACTAGGCTCCATCTCTCCTATGGTAGAATCATCTGAGACTAGATATACCCTAGAAGTTATTTTCTGCAAATAGTACTACTGTACAGTAATTGCAGGTGGATGTTTAAGAATCCCCTCTCCAAATGAGAAATGGGGAACATTTGCAAAAAAAAATCTTAGTTATGTCCCCTGTTGTGCAGGAGCTGATGCCCAGGCACTCATCAAGTACTCATTGTATAGATAACTTATACTTAACTGTTTCAGAAGTAAGTCTCTTTGTGCTTAATGGGGCTCACTCTCAGGTAAGCAGGTACAGAATGGCACTTTGGTTTAGGAGTAGCATTGGGGAAAACAAGACACTTGTGCCATTAGCAGATTTATCTTTGCAATCGGGACCAGCAAGACACTGCTGCTTCCTATTTATTTATTTAGTCATTGTATTTATATCTCACCTTTACTCCAAGGAGCTCAAGGTGGCCTACATGGGTCTTCCTCCCTGTCAGGTAAGTTAAGCTGAGAGGCAATGACTGGTCCATTGGTCATCCATCCAGCAAGGTTTGTGGCTGAGTGAAGATTTGAACCCTGGTCTCCCAGGTCCTAGCCCAGCACTCTAACCGCTATACCACACTGGGGACTCAGCTTTACAGCTGCAAATAAAATGCTTTAAGTGTGTTGTAAAGTGCAGTATACAAACGTGACACTAGATGGTGACAGTGAGCTATGACAACCTCAATGTATTTTTCAAAACTTTTTAAAAGCATTTTCACAGCGTTTTTTATATGTGTGAAGATACCAGCTGGGTCTCTTGGCATGTGTGAGGTTGTCCAGGGGCAGAAAGTGGGAAATCAGCAATGACTATATTCTTCCTATGTTATGTCATGCCACCCCCTGGCAGTCATTTTGTGGCTGGTGCCCTCAGCGCTCACTCAGAATTTGAAATGTACCCCCCAGAACATCCTCCCCTTGGAAATACACCGGTCACTCGCCCCTGTGACATTTCAGTACCAGGCTGAGATAAGATCTATGATTTTGCCCTTGGTTCTTATGGGATGCAAGTCCACTCTTAGGTTTTGTGCTGCAATTTAAAAATTATAATTATCACCTGCTCTTATTTATTTTGTTCGGAGCATTGTTGTTGTTTTACATACTGTAACCCACTCTGAGGTTTTGAATGCAGGGCAGGCTAAAAATATTCTGGAACAAATAAATGAATAGTTTGAGGAAAGAACAATTGGACTCTTTGTTGCCTGAAGCCACATGACAAAGCAGTCTTGGTAATGCTAAGCAGGTCTGGTCAGATCTGGGGAACCCTGTCCACAACCACCTTGAGTTTCATGGAAGAATGGCATGATGTTCGTTGATACCTAAATAAAACCGCACATTTGCTAGAAGATTATCGCCGGCAGGAATCCTCTGAGGCAAAGCAAAGCAGAAGCTGTCCAGTTCTGCCTTGCCTCCTCGTACAAGATGCCAGAGCAGCAACCACATTGCAAAGATCTACATGAGTCCCGAGACAAAATGCTACAGCATGGAGGGCTTTTCGTTCTGGATTCCAGCCACTCCTTTTCCATTCCCCCATTTTCTCCCCTTCAGCCAACGGTTGGTTGGGATTCCCTGGCCACTGAGCATGCTCAGTCCTTTGCTGTTTTGCCCCCATTCCCGCTTTAAGCTCCCCAACACCGCAGAAACAAAAAAAAGATTTTTGCAAGTCTCCTCAAGCCTACCTGATACTTCCCACTCCTTCATGGGTGGTGCCATTTCGCTTATATGTGGAGCAAAACTCCCAGCCTGAACATTGGAAACAAAGGAGATTATAGCACCCAGCAGTCAAAGCTCTTATCTGGCATTTCGCTCCATAAAAAGCATCCCGCAGAACTAGCTGGGATCAGTATTTTTCCCATGCTCAGGTCTACTTCTGGCGTAGCTTGAGAGTCTGCGTGTTCTCGCAACAGAATGGCTCTTTGCCCAGCAAACAGCATCCACCCTAAAGAACAACAACAGTAATCCTACCTGATCTCTCCCTCACCCATTTGTAGCACAAAAATGTCATTTATGCTCAATCTGGAACCATTCATACCCGTCCTCAGCATGCTGCTTTCAGTCTAGATCCTGCTGTCTGCAAGGACCTGTGTGGTTACTCGATACGCCTCCTATCTGCACCATTTCCCCACTGCACACGCCCCAGATAACATAAAGAAAAAATCGTGGTTGTGATTTGCGAGATTGGTGTGTGCTTACCTACAAGGTTATTGGCAGGTGTGGATACACCCCATCCGTTGCCAGGACTGCCTACAGCCTACAAGCATTTTCCAATGGACAGACTGCAGAGTAATGCAGAATCCATCTGCGACGAACTTTTATGATCGGAATGAAGTCAGTTTCTCAAGTCAGTAAGTGCTTTTCAGGGGCAAACATGATGCAACAGATCTGGACTGTATGTGCACTGTGTAGAATAAAATAATCACTCAGTTTCCACTGATTCCAGAATAAAATGTCATGTGTACATGCATAGCTTTGAAGCACTGTAGTTTACCTCTCAGAAAGTACAGTGCCCATAATCATTTGAGGGAAGGAATGAGCTTTGAATAACGCTCAAAGGTATGGTGTGTACACAGCCTTTGACTTTTAGACTTAAAGGTTTTACCATGACATTGTTGGAGATTCCTTCCCTGTGTCTACAGTCATGGGATTGTTACCTATCACAGGACGGTATGTGTTTTGATTCCACAGAGTGGGAAGTAACGAAGACAGGATGTTTGTGTTACTGTGTTCCGTGAAGTGGGACTATTGTCCTTCGTTCTTTCTCTTTGCTGTCTGATGCTAGAGAGAGCGGGAGCCATGTTGAACTGCTCCGTGTGTGTTTATATGTAAATAAAGTAGATTAGCCAAAATGCTGAGTTGCTGAGTTATGCTACGCAACTGTGCAAACTCTGCGGATCCATAAGCGTGCTAATGCTTTTTGGCATTAGTCGCTGTGATGTTCGGGCAGAAGAAAGCCTTTGAAGCTCCCGAACGATCGCCCAGGAGGGAGGGAACATGCCAGTCGGGCATGTGTCTCTGCCGGGGTCCTACTCATGTGCAGGAAATCCTAACAGGCGCCTGTGATCCTCCGATGCAAAAAAAGGATGCCAAAAATACATTGTATTCCTGAACCACATTGAAGAGATCTTTTAAAAAAAAATAAGAAAATACAATAGCAAGTAAATAGCAGGTGGCAAGGAAATGAAGAAGTATATTTCCATGCAAATGATAGACCCAGGACAGCTGGGTAGCGAGGGCTATTGAAAAGCAAATTACTTTGGAGGCGTCAGTTGTGAGGTTATTTTCCTCACAATATCCTGAAGTAAAATGAGATAGAGAGAACACAGATGCAGAAACAGCCTTCCAAGGAAAAGCAGTGCCCTTTTTAGCTATATGACCTTGTAACTTCAAACACGGTAATGCTCCTTCATTTCATAGGAACACAGGAAGGGGGCTCATCCAGAGTCAGGCCTACCTTGAGATACCAAGCGATTGAATGAGGGATACTCTGCATACAAAGCAGATGCTCCACCACTGGGCTAAAAGTCCTACCTCTCCGTTTGCAACTGGCATAACTCCTGAGCTGCCAATTTTGAACAAAACAGCAAGGGCAATGAAAAAGTGACGAATTAATCTGAGGAATATACATTCTAAATCCTAACCAAAGTTATATTTTACCAAACAGAACTCTGTTATCAATCACCATCCTTATACCATCAGTACAAAAAGCATTTTACAGGACTACATACACACACACAAAAAAAAACAAGTCCATGCCATAAATCTGCTAAAAGTGGAGGAAACAACAGAGAGGAGGGAGACGGAACGGTGCAAGCACAGTGACATACTTAAGCTGCAATACTAGCTCCATTTACCTTGGGCTTACTTACGAGTTGACATATATAGAATAGCAGTAGAAGGCTACATTTCATTTGGGAGTGACTAAAGCAGGGGTCGGCAAACTAAGGCCCGGGGGCTGATCAGGCCCAATCGCCTTCGGGATCCGGCCCGCGGACTGTCTGTGGATTGGTGTGGGGATTCTGTTCGTTTGGGCTGCGCCATTTCCCCCCTGCGCCATTCCATTTCCCCCCCCTCCCTCACACACACCGCAGCGGCGCCTCCTCCCTCCCTCCCTCCTGGCTTCTCCCTGCCCTGCCTAGAGGAGGAAGGGGGCTGGGCTGAGCTGGCCGAGCACTATTTTAAGCAGCCCCTCTCCGGAGCCAGCCCTTTCGCGTCGCTCATCTTCCCTCCGCCGCCACCCTGGTGCTCCTGTGGGCCAGAGAGTGGAGAGAACGAACTCCCTCTGCCTAGCCACGAGAAGCAGCAGCAGCAGCCCCTGGGAAGGTAAGCGCAGAAGCTGGGGCTGGGGGCTGGGGAGGAGGACTGCTTGCCCCCCCTTGCCTCTTCTTCCAGCTCCCCCCCCCAGTGCCGCTTCTCCGGCCCACCACAAGGTCTGAGGGAAAGTGGACCGGCCCGCGGCTAAAAACATTTGTGGACCCTTGGACTAAAGCATAGCTCCTTTCCAGGTTTACTCAGAGTTTAATGAGACTTCCTCCCAAGTCATTATTTAGACTGGATGGTAGCCTTATTAACACACTTTTGTTTGAGAGTCTGTTCCATTGAACAAGGAATCGAGCCAACACTTACCTGGGAGAACAGGTGACTTCTTGGTGTGTCTGTAGTTGAAAATTAATCTGACTTGCTGCACTGACAACTCAGCATCGATCCAAAAGCTGTAAAAATAAGCAGAGTACAGCTAAGAAATGATTAATTTCCTCTTTCTAGCTTCACCAGGAAAACTGGTGCTAGTACATTCTGAGTAAAAAAAGAAAGAAATGTATTTGCATTAGCAGCTGAAGTACCCATTAAATAGTTGATTCGGGGATAAACAAGGTGACACCATCCTTGGCTCTGACTAATGGCAAGTAATCTAAAACGGCTGACAAAGGCAATGTGGGTCAGTAAGCTGTGGGTCCCCTCCCAAAGCCTGATCCCACTAATGCAATTCAACATTTTCAAGCCTGATATACTGACTAATCTATGACCAACTCTGAAGAAGATCCAAGTGAAGGAAACGTCACTTTTGATCAACATAAAAGCAGAAGTGAAGTTTTTAGTTATTGTTAGTGGAGATTTTGAAAGCCCTTCAGATACCGGCCTGCGGATCTTGCCTTAAAATTAACCAGGTTGTTGACAGCCTATGCAGTCGCTGGGGGAAATAGTAAATACAGATTGTATCTGTAGTTAATAAAAAGAATTGGCTGGCTCCCTAGCATGGGGTAAACACACTCTCCAGCAAGAGAGAACCCCTAGCAGAGAAACAAAATAATTCAGCCATGGGCGTAGCAAGGGGGGGCTGGGGGGCGGGCCGCCCCGGGTTCCATAATGGAGGGGGTGACAAATTACCAAGGAACAATTTTGCTCCGCGGCTGTAAGGATGGAAACAGGTGGAAACAATTGTAGGGAACATGTTTTCCAACTAAATAATGATCTTCAAAAAGACAAATAAAAACAAGACAACAACAATAATCCACTGACAGCATACAAATCAATCTAGCTAATCTGATCCAAAAACACACAAACACACATACCGCACTCACACACAAAAGCAAATCTCATTACAGCCAACCAGGGGCGTAGCAAGGGGGGCCGCCCCATGTTCCATAATGGAGGGGGTGACAAATTATCAAGGAACAATTTTTTTTAATTATTTTTTAATGCCTGCTCCGAAGGTCTTATCTTACTATACTAGGGATTATATAGCTATATATGACATTTCATGCATATCGGTTAATATCTTGACCCTCCTCCACCAAAATAGCTGTTCACTTGGCTGTTTTCCTATGTCATGAAGGCTTAAATTTCAGTTCAGAGAACACTTACTGTTCCCAACCCTAACCCTGTGGAAAGCCATCTAATTAGACTTTAAATTGATTTTGAGATGTTTTTAGGAGGTAATTTAATTATTGTTTGATTTTATACCAATGTTATGTATCTGATGCTAGCCACCCTGAGCCCGACTTCGGCCGGGGAGGGCAGGATATAAATAAAAGTTTTTTTTTTATTACTTGTTATTTGTAAGAAAATATGAAATAACGTAAAACCATTTTTGCGGGGGTGGGGATCAATGGGGGGGTTGACAAGAAATTTTCCGCACCGGGTACCACCTGACCTTCCCATGCCTCGGGGGAGGGATGACAAAAATTTTTTTGCCCCGGGTACCAATTTACCTTGCTACGCCCCTGAATTCAGCACAGTGAAGTGTGAGGAATATAGGCTGTTAGACCCTTTAACTATCCCATTCTAGTCTGCTTACACTGCTTCCCATCTCACAACGAGCATACCACACCATTAGTAAGTTTAAATGCTTTACTTACAAATGCCAAAGGTCAGATTCATGTGCGATTCCACGCAGCAGCCAGAAGAACACAGGTAGAAAGCTTGGGATACAAAATATTGTGGGAAAGCACACAGCCTGAGCTTGTAGCGAGCTACCGGTAATTCTTGCACTTGCTACCTCAGTGAGTTCACATAGTGAAAGAGAATGAACAAAGGAGGAAACTTAATTTTCTTCATTTCAGGTGAGTGGTGCGACGAACCACCACCTCTCAATTACTAAAATCGTGTCCACAAGGGTACAGGGGTGAAACCAACCCCCCTCCACTTGTTCACCTCAAAACAAACCCCTCTTACTTCAAGGGCTTAATAGTAATGAGAGTCTTTTTTCCAGCTTTCGTGGCCTAGTATCCTCAATACTCTGGGTTACTTAAATGAGCAACCTCTTGCCTACAGTAAAGGGCCGCACTCAGCTCAGATCCCCACTGTATCGATTTGCCTCACCACTCTGGCAACTTCGTGGCACTCTAGGTTTTCGCCATCTAAACCTTTTCTGTGCGACTCTAGGACACAAACTATCACCTCCCTTTCCTCAGGTAAGTTTTGCCCTTCCTTGAGTCCACACCTCTGTGAGATTTGATACCCTGCTGGACCAATAATGACGATTCCTCCTTGGCACCAAAAAGAACTGAACTTTATTTTCTTGAGAACATGGTTGTTTTAAAGATTCATGCATTCACCATCTTAGTTGCGGTAATGCAGAAACATCTTTCGATCTATAGTTTCATGTTAAACTAATCCTAACCTAAACCACCACTATCCTGGCCCCACACCCTTCTTCTTCCCTGTCTCCACACACACCCTCCCTCTTATCAACTATCAAAACAGCTGTTCCCTCTTTTTAAAGGGGGGGTCCGCCCTGCCCCCAAAGGATGAGCTGTCAGTCAAGATGAAGGTGGATTAACTCCTTCTGAGCCGGGAGGTAATAACTCCTCCACCCTAGGGCCAATCCGTCACAAGGGGCATGACCTAGCTGAGTCTAGGAATACAATTCTGTGGTCGTAACCCCTTCATGCATTAACTAGCCCTAAGCTTGCTAGCCGTGTTTGAATGCAACATGACATTCCAGTGAGCCTCCTAGAGGAGAGGTGGACTTCCAGGTGCTGCTGAACTATAACTCTCAGCAGCCCTAGAGAGCACAGCTCCCGGCAACATCTGGAGGGCAAATCCCAGAGAAATTGAGGCTTTAGCAGGCATCTGTCTTGAATTTCAATTGCTTTTATGTATGTATGTGCTGATGTTCTTTTATATTGTTATTAACGGCTTATATTATAATGTAAATGGCTTTGCGATGCCTCATGGGAAGTAATTCATGTAATAATAATGATGATAATTGCACTCTAGCAACTGTAGGGAAGCTGGTTGTTAAACCCACTTGCACTAACTACCAGGAATTCAGCCAGCTGGACTCGCCTTTAAAGCGAATGTTTACCAGGGATCAGCGAACTTTTTCAGCCGTGGGCCGGTCCACTGTCCCTCAGACCTTGTGGGGGACCAGGCTAGATTTTTGGGGGGTGGGGGGGTGGGTGGGATGAACGAATTCCTATGCCCCACAAATAACCCACAGATGCATTTTAAATAAAAGGACACATTCTACTCATGTAAAAACACGCTGATTCCCGGACCATCCGCAGGCGATTGGGCCGGATTCGGGCCCCGGGCCTTAGTTTGCCTACCCATTATTTAAGCAGTACTGGGAGGAAAGCAATGACAAACCTAGGCAGCATCTTAAAAAGCAGAGACATCACCTTGCCGACAAAGGTCCGTATAGTTAAAGCTATGGTTTTCCCAGTAGTAATGTATGGAAGTGAAAGCTGGACCATCAAGAAGGCTGGTCGCCGAAAAATTGATGCTTTTGAATTATGGTGCTGGAGGAGATTCTTGAGAGTCCCATGGACTGCAAGAAGATCAAACCTATCCATTCTGAAGGAAATCAGCCCTGAGTGCTCACTAGAAGGACAGATCCTGAAGTTGAGGCTCCAGTATTTTGGCCACCTCATGAGAAGAGAAGACTCCCTAGAAAAGGCCCTGATGTTGGGAAAGATGGAGGGCACAAGGAGAAGGGGGCGACAGAGGATGAGATGGTTGGACAGTGTTCTCGAAGCGACTAGCCTGAGTTTGGCCAAACTGTGGGAGGCAGTGGAGGATAGGCGTGCCTGGCGTGCTCTGGTCCATGGGGTCACGAAGAGTCGGACACGACTGAACGGCTGAACAACAAAAGTGCTGTATTCCACCTGCGTCTTCAGTTTACACCCCACATTGTAAGCAGCATACACAGTTCAGAAGCTTAAGAGTTTTGCTACAGAATAAAGTGGGGCCTGCTGCAACAAATTGTTGCGGGTTGGACTGCTCCTGTTCTGGGTACTCCTTTCCCTTCCTCCCCAGTTTTCTGCTTCCCCTGTTCAGCAGTCAGTAGGCCACTGAAAATGCTCTGTCTTCATTGTGCTTTTCCGGGGGGGAGGGCTGGGGCTCCTCAGGGACTCTCGTTCCCCAAAGATACAGCATATTTTGTACTTCTGCAAACCTCAGGGTTCTCCCGAGCCTGCTGCTACCTCCCTCTTGTGTGTAGGATGCTGTTCTGGTTACATAAAGATCCACACAGATAATTGATGAGTGTGCTATTGGTATATATAATGACTACCAATGCCCCTTTCATTAGCATCCGCAGGAGGCTTGTTACAGTCCTGTCCCTGCCACACTGCTGTGTAGTATTTGAGTGGGCAATGTACAGTTGGAAAAAAAGAATGGGCTTGACTTAACTGGCATGGCACGGCTTTCAACAAAGGAGCATCTCAATCACTGCAGTACAATCAGTTTTAAAAGGTCCCCCCCCCAACCTCCACCCCCAGGGCCAAATTTCAGTTCCTTTGTGTCACAAACCCTGAAGTACACGGCTTGTCCTACCAATATAGTAAATTCTGTACCTGGAGCAGCTGTGTGGCACTTTAAACTGGTTCACATTAACAGTGTGCATTTAAAAAATGCAGTTGCACCTAGAAAGCAGTTTTCTCTCTTTCTTTCTTTCTCTCTTTCTTTCTTTCTTTCTATATAGAAAGCAGCTTTCAAGGGACAAGGGTTAGCGAGACGAACCCTGAAATGGTATGCTACTTCTCTCTGCATAGGGCATTTTTTAATACTGTGGAATATTCCATTACATCAGGAATGGGGAACCTGCAACCTCTCAGTTGACGTTGGCCTCCAACTCCCATCAGCCCCAGCTAGCATAGCCAAAGGTCATGAATGATGGGAGATAGAGTCCAAAAAGTTCTGGAGTACCATAATTTAAATGAAACATCTCTTGCAGTCTGAGGTGGTTTTAACACATCAGCTAGCAGGAGGTCTAAGAGAAGGTGTAGGCTTAGTAGAAATCCAGCTCCTCAGGGATGCAAGAACAATCTTTCCCCAGTTTCCCCATTTGTGATTCTTTCCTTGGAGATGCAGGGGCTGGAATCCTGGACCTCAGATATACAAATAACAGCATCTTCTGTCGAAGTAGGAAGGAAGGGAAAGAGTGAAAGGGATAGCCATCCCTAACACCTTAACTCCTGGAACATCTTTTACCTTAGGTCAGATCTACGGCAGCACAAATGAAATCAAAGAAAATGTATGCTTTTGTAACATCTAGGAATATATTGGCCTGTACTCTGACTGCTGTTGCTTATTTTTCGTTATCTAACCCTCCTCCTTTCTGCCAGCTGTCATTTATTGAAGAAACCACACCTTCTGGATGTTCCAAAACTTTATTCGCATCATTGCTATTTCTTTATTTTTATAGGTCAAGCGAAGCATTTTTGGCACCCATAAGCTGTTTTTAAGATACAGCAGAGGAACCGAGTTGGGAAATTGTGTGTGGGGTGGTGGTGGTTTCTTGGTGTGTGTTTTTTGTAGTTTTTTCGTTTTTAATCTTCTACGTTTCAGAAGGCCAGCTGCAGCACAAACTGTGACTTGGGGAAATTACCACATAGGCTAGGATCTTCAGCTGGTGTGTTTTGGCCCAGTTCCATTGACATCAGTGTAAAAATGAGCCACTTTCCAGCATCTTAGGACTTGTACATTGACAGGGGGGAAAGTATGCCAGTTTGAAAATTAAGGGAGGTGGGGAGAAGCTCTATAAATC
The DNA here is from genome assembly GCF_009819535.1 of Lacerta agilis. NCBI lineage: Eukaryota > Metazoa > Chordata > Lepidosauria > Squamata > Lacertidae > Lacerta > Lacerta agilis. The sequence goes on from NC_046312.1 coordinate 126,059,086, forward strand.
AGTTGGGAACATTGATTTGTGAACTGATACTAGGACTTAAATTGATGACGTACGCCAGCTGCTATGCTGCTCCAGTGTTGTAAGCCATATCAACACACTGGGGACCCGGGCAGATCTGCCATGAAAAGAGAGCTTTACCTTGTGGCATATGTAAGAAGCAGCTCTTTATGTCCATGATGCAATCACCATGCACATACCAGGCCTCCTGAGACTCAGGCTGCATGTACACATTTACAGAACCTGGGAACCATGGTTTGCTAAGGGTGCTCAAGATTGCTAGGTGCTTGGGACTGTTAGGGATACAGTTCCCAGGATTCTTGTCATGTGCTTTAAATGTATTGTTGCACACCACAACAATCTCCAAGCGGTGCAAGATCCCAGGGGTTGCAGGTGCCTATCCAGGGTTTGTGTTTGTTATAGGAATTATAAGGTCTGAAATAATAATAATAATAATAATAATAATAATAATAATAATAATAATAATTATTATTATTATTATTATTTATTTGTACCCCGCCCATCTGGCCGGGTCTCCCCAGCCACTCTGGGCAGCTTCCACCAAACATTAAAATTCATTTAAAATATCACAGTTTAAAAACTTCCCTAAACAGACCTTTAGTGGGTCTGCCCGTGTAAAAAATGAAAGTAATGCAGAAGTTGAACAAGTCTATCCTGCTAGAATTCCAGATCAATATGAAAGATGTTATGAGAACCATTTTACCCGGGGGGGGGGATTTCCCCTGGGAAGGGGTTTCTTCTTTTTCCCCGCCCAGCTTTTCCTTGTAATGCTTTTGCCCACCTTATGGCCACAAGATCCTGCCCTACTGCCTTAGACTGGTGACTATGAACTTTATTCCAACCTGCTAATATGCTAAGGTGAAATGTATTTTATTAGTTGTTCTGTACAGGTGTGCTAACTGTGGGTTGGCAAATCCAGCATCCCTCCTACTCTCCCTTCTTACCTAAAAACCCGCTTCATCCCTTATATACCCATTTGATCACTGTGCTCCTACAAATACCATCTCATTAGGACTGCACAATATACAAATTGGGCCTTTAGTGTTGTGTCACCTCTCCTTTGGAATCTCACCCCAGTACATATCAGGCAGGTTATTGTCTTTATTGAAGACCTTCCTTTTCCACCAAACTTTTTAAGTTGGTATCTTCATCCCAGTCTGCAGTCCATTTAAAGTTTTATCATTGTTTTTTGTAGGTGGGAATCTTTTTTATGTACGGAATGTTGTTTTTTAAAAATCTTTTTACTGCAAAATCGTTTTGAGGTAAATTATGGGAAGCAATCCATAAATGGAATGAAATAAAATAAGGGTTCGAACTTCTAACTCTTTAACTCAAACTTGGACTGGGCAGCCCTTCAAATACAGGGCTTGCCTCTCTCAATTACAGCTCGTGGCCCCCTGGTGGATGCAATTGCACGCACCCTTGACTTAGTAGAGGAATCCGACAAGCTGGGCCATCAACCTAATGCTGACATCACAGAAAAAATGTCTCAGTTGTTGCAAGGCAAATATGCTTCCACAAATGGCTAGAATCAGGATGTTAAGCCAGAATACTTTATTCATAGGAGTCACACCATCCTGTGATCATTTTTATGGCCCTTTCCTGAAACCTTTCCAACGCTGCAGGATCCTTGAGGTGAGGCAACCGAAACTACACACAGTATTCCAAATGCAGTTGTGCCATAGATTTGTATAACAGCATTATGATGTCAGCAGTTTTATTTTCAGTTCCTTTCCTAATGATCCTAGCAGGAAATTTTCCTGTTCCACAGCTGCCGCCCAGTGGGTCACCACCGTCATTGAGACCCATAGCTGTCAACTTTTCCCTTTTCTTGTGAGGAATCCTATTCGGAATAAGGGAATTTCCCTTTTAAAAAAGGGAAAAGTTGACAGCTATGATCTACTATGACCCCAAGGTCTCATTCCAAGTTCAGTTCAGAGCCAGTTCAGACCCCATGAGCATATACCGGTATGTGAAATTAAGCCCTTTTTTGCCCCGACATGCATCACTTTACACTTGTTTACACTTAATTGCACATTCCATTTTACTGCCCATTCACTCAGTTTGGAGACGTCCTTTTAGAGCTCTTCACAATCTCCTTTTGTTTTAACAACCCTGCACAATTTAGTATCGTCAGCAAACCTGCTCACTAGATCATTTATGAACAAGTGAAAAAGCACAGATCCCAAAACTAATCCTTGGGGGACTCCACATTCTAGATATCTCCATTCAGAGAACGATCCGTTTATTCCTGCTCTTTGCTTCCGGCAACTTAACCAATTTATGATCCACAAGAGGACCTCTCCTTTTATTCCTCGAGTTCTAAGTTTACTCAGGAGTCTTTGGTGAGGTGCCTGAAAGCTTTCTGTAAATCCAAGTATACTTCATAAACTGTACTGTATAATAATAATAATATTTATTATTTGTACCCCGCCCATCTGGCTGGATTTCCCCAGCCACTCTGGGCGGCTTCCAACAGAAATCAAATACAAAAATATCAAACATTAAAAACTTCCCTAAAAAGGGCTGCCTTCAGGTTTTTTCTGAATGTCAGGTAGTTGTTTATTTCCCTGACCTGTGATGGGAGGGCGTTCCACAGGGCGGGCGCCACTACCGAGAAGGCCCTCTGCCTGGTTCCCTGTAGTTTTGCTTCTCGCAGTGAGGGAACCGACAGAAGGCCCTCTGCGCTGGATCTCAGTGTCCGGGCTGAATGATGGGGGTGGAGACGCTCCTTCAGGTATACAGGACCGAGGCCGTTTAGGGCTTTAAAGGTCAGCACCAACACTTTGAATTGTGCTCGGAAACGTACTGGGAGCCAATGTAGATCTCTCAGGACTGGTGTTATGTGGTCCCGGCGGCCACTCCCAGTCACCAGTCTAGCTGCCGCATTTTGGATTAATTGCAGTTTCCGGGTCACCTTCAAAGGTAGCCCCACATAGAGCGCATTGCAGTAGTCCAAGCGGGAGATAACCAGAGCAAGCACCACCTTGGTATATGCTTGTTGACACTCTCAGATACCTCTAATAGGTTCATAAGACAGCAGCCATGCTGGCTCTGCTTCAGTAAGGCTTGTTCTTCTATATGCTCGATAATTTTATCTTTAACAATACTCTCCTCCAGTTTTCCCAGGACAGTTGTTAAGCTAACCAGTCTGCAGTTTCCTGGATTCCCTTTTAAAAACTGTTGTTAAATTGCCTACATTCCAGTTCCTCGGGTATGGAAGTTGATCTGAGGGGCAAGTTACATATTTTTATTAGATTAGCAATTTCACATTTGAGTTATTCGAGGACTCTTGGGCAGATGCTGTCCAGACCTTGCAATTTGTCAATTTTTATTTTGTCTATTAGGCCTAGAACTTAATCTCTTGTCGCCACTATCTGCTTGTGTTCTCAAGACTTGCCTCCTGCAGCGCTGCTGCGATCGGCCCTATTATCTTCCGCTGTGAGATGCAAAGAATTAATTCAGCTTATCCACAATCTTCTTGTTCTCCTTTAGCACTCCTTCGACTCCCTTGTTGTCATCCAAGGGTCCGACCGCCTCCTTAGATGGTTTCCTGCTAGTATTTTAGGACCATTGTCCCACAATAAAAGTAACATGGAATGCTATTTTTAAAAAGCATTTGAAGGTTTCTTAAAGGATTGTTAGGATATGTTGGGGTGTTATAGAAAAAGCAGGTTTTGAATCTGCTGTTTGCCTACACAAATAAGATAAACCTCACTTGGTCAAAATTCCATTCGATAATTCGAACTTGTAAGAGCGGAAACACGTGTCATGGTGGTTGCCTTATGTTCCAATTCTGATTTATAGCAGAATTTTACAGCTCTGTGGGATGACAGGGGTCACAAACATTGCTAGCACCTCATTCGAGGACACTGTCTGGCAATGAGGGAAATCATGCCTGAGACAGCCTTGTGCAAAAAACAAAAACACCCCTGCACTTTGGCCCAGGGTTTGGCATCTTAAAAGGAGAGTCTTATGGCGACAGGGGTATATAATTTGCGGTGGCCATTTGGGGTTGCAGAAATGCGCTGACCAGCTCCTTCCGTAAGTGCTGAAGAACCGGGAATAATGCATGATCAAGAGGCCAAATAACTCTTTCCTTACAGGCTACTACAGTAAACCTCACATTGTTATGCCGCCATGGAAAGCTAGCCCACAAATAAAACGAGTTTATTGATGATGGTACGAAACCTTTTTGCCTTTCAGGGTCTACAAATGTTAAAAACTTGTGTTGTTGTGTTATTTTTTAATGAAAGCTGGGGGGTCTGAGGCTTATGGTTCACACAGGGGTAGAGCAACGGCTCCCTAACGACTTATGTGCCCGCCTTTAAGGGCTTCCCCGAGGCCTGAGGTAGAAACGGGCTGTGGCCCCTCCCTCAGTGAAGACCGCGCGCGACGCCTCTTGCCGCTAATTCCCGCCTTTCTGGCCGGACGACCAATCGCCGCAAAGGCTCCTCCTCCGCCCACCGCTCAGGAGGAGGAGGAGGCGTGATCGTGCGTCACGGATGTCGTCATCATGGTCTGACGGAGGGAACTGGCGCGCACGCGCACTCCCACCTCACCGTTGCGCCGGCCCCGGCCGACTCTGCAATGCGCGCTCCCGCCCGCCCCATAACCAGCCGGGGACGTGGAACGCGTTTTTCTCCCTTCACGCTTCCCTCAGGCTCCGCCAGGCCTCTCTAGGAACACCCTAGCCAGGGCCCGCCCTCCCTCTCTTTCTGTGGTAACCCGGAAGAGGAAGCGGCGGCCGCGCCCTTTGACACACTTCTTAGCGGAGTGGGGGAGGGGGAGGAAAAAAAGCAAAGTCGCGACGGAGGCAAGGAAGGATCCCCGGAAAGAAGGTGGGCAGATGAGGCGGCGGGGAAGGGGGGGGGGAGCCGAAGGCGGCATGGAAGGAAATGCGCGCAGATTACGCGCAGGCCGCGGTTTAATCTCCGTGCGCGCGCGCAGGGGGAGGCGGGGCCTCCTGGCTGCTTCCGGAGCGCGCCTTCAACCGATTCCCCCCCCCCTCAAAGTCCCGTTTGCTCTTTTTATCTTTTATTCCTCCAAAATTCCCCCATTCACAGGGGTGGGGTAGGGAGTGGGGGGGGGACCCAGACGGGCGTCCTCTTAACAGCTGCGCGGGAGTCGCGGGCCCCCGTTTCGGTGGGCCTCCCCTCTGAAGAGGGGCTCCCGCTGCTGCGGAGGAGGAGGAAGGAGAAGGAGAAGCCGTGCGAGGCTTTTGCGCGGCGGGCCCGAATCCGGCCCTGAAGTGGCGAAGCTGGCCCTGCTTCAGCCGCGAGTGGAGGGGGAGACTCACGTGGCCATGTGCTCCCCGCCACCCAGCTCAAAATAAAATTTATATATATATACACACACAGCAATCGGACTAACCAGACTTGGCCCTGACTAGCTTGTGTCCATGTTGTAGGAACTATGGTCTTCCTTCCCTATCCTTAATTCTACTGGAGGATCATTCTTAACTTACACTGGAGTATCATTCTTTCCGTCTTTTCTACCTATCACTGGAGAATATTTCTTTCTTTCCACTGAAAATCATTCTACCACTGGAAGATCGTTATTTCCTTCCAATGGAAGCTGCTCCTTTCCTTCTGTAGATCATTCTATCCTTCCCTCAACTGAAGGATCTTTCCTTCTTCCTTCTTTCCACTGGAGTTCCTTCTATTCTTTCACTGGAGGATTATTCTTTCCTTTCTTCCTTTTACTAGAAGATCATTTTATCCTTCTGCTGGAACAGGGGTTCCCAATTAGCTAAGTACTGCAGACCCTCTGCTTTTCAAAAGCCAGGCTATGGATATTTTGAAAATGTTGATATCTCTGTGGTAGTTTTTGTTATGTGAAAGATGCCACCGTACCCTCCAGCATGTCACAGCACAAAACCATGAGCTGGAGAGCATGGGGCCCAAAATGGGATGTCCCAGACAGTTGACAGTTTGTGGTACGGACCCCCTGCCACTGTCCACCAGTTTGGAACAACAGCACTGAAGGATCATTCCTTCCACTGGAGGGTCTTTCTGTCTGTCATTCTTTCCATGGTAGGGTCATTTTGTTACTGAGCTCCAGCCTTCATACAGACTGAGTGCCCTGGAAGGCCAAAGGAAACAATACCGCCCTTTCCCTTGTGCATTAGTGTGTTGCAAATGTTATGCACAACCCTCCAAAGGGAAGGAAGCCTGTGGGACCGTGTGCTGTGTGTGGAGAAACAGCTGTGTGTGGCTTGCATGAAGCACCCAGACACGGTATCTTTTAGCTGTCGCCATAGTTTGTTGTTCAGTTGGTGAAGTTTGTGTAGAAGTTGACACAGCTTTTAGCATAAGAGACTAATATGTGCAGGAGGACAGTGAAGAAAGATGCACCTCAAGCTGGTGCTAGAAAAAGATATTTTTTGTTTTTTACGAAATATCTTTCACAGGTTTTTCTCAGTGGCAAAGAGACTGGGGTGCATATTCTAGTGCAGAAAAGGAAGGCAGCTCAAAAGTATATTATACAAGTGGGGGTTCTGCAACAAAATGCTTCAATGTGTCTCCAGTTTTTGGAAGTGATCTTTGAATATCCCTTTTACTTCCCTGCCTGTCTAGGAGCATACAGTTAAGGCAGGGGCTCCCAATCTTTTCAGACAAATTGAGAAACAGCCAAGGGCACCACCTGAAATAAAAAGGGTGCCCCCGATTTCCCCCCCCCTTTAAATTGGGATAGGCATGACCACCATATGCCATGTTACAGATTCCAGGCTCAGCTGCTGGCTGTGAGCCCCAAGCCATAAGAGCAGAAAGCTATACTGCTACATGGGGAGGGGCAATTTCTGGTAAAAGCACAATGGGAAGTAGGTGTTTTTTTCATGAAACCTGGTGAGGGGAGTTTTTTAACCTCATGGCATTAAATCTTCTCCATCTTAATCCCACCTTTGAGAACACATAAGATGATCCTCTTTCTCCACCATTTTCCTTATTAAAAAAGCAGACAAACTGAAGCCCTCAATACTGTATTTTGTAAGGTCCTTCTCTAGTCCTTTTTGTGGGTTTAAAAAACAGGGCCCCCCTTTCTAACACACATCTAAGGCATAGCTTCAACTTTCCCCTTTTTTGCGGGAAATTCCCTTATTCCAGTGCCGTTTCCCACTGCAAAAAAAGGGAAGGTTGACAGCTATGATCTAAGGAGCCCCCTGGATCTGTAGGAACCACCCTTTATGTCAGGTGTCCCATTTTGACTTTCTAGCTGTCAGGCACTTGATCATCCGAGATTGATATTAGAGGGAAGAGTTGGAAGGAAAGATTACAATACGGATGCTACTGGGATGCATTTGGCATAGTGAGTCAACAAGTTGTATGGGTCTGTTCTGTGACATAACTCCTGTCTGAAACCTCTTGTTTCCCTGGAAAAAAAATGCCCAGCTGCTGCATTGGATGTAGGCATCCAATACAGTGGTACCTCAGGTTACAGACGCTTCAGGTTACAGACTCCACTAACCCAGAAATAGTACCTCAGGTTAAGAACTTTGTTTCAGGAGGAGAACAGAAATCGCACGCTGGTGGCGTGGCGGCAGCAGGAGGCCCCATTAGCTAAAGTGGTACCTCAGGTTAAGAATGATTTCAGGTTAAGAACAGACCTCCGGAACGAATTAAGTTCTTAACCCAAGGTACTACTGTATGTATTTTGTGAAAGCAACACTCTGACCTACTCTATTAAGATGTATGTGTTTTCAACTTTTATCAAACTTAAGGGTTGGACTGGGGTTGGGGAAGCACTTGACTGATTTGAGTGATATATCACTAATAGGCTTTTTGGCAGCTATCATCATACCGTGAAACCAGATTATTGTTACTGGCAGTAAGGAACAATGAGTGACTGTAGCAGGCCTGTTTGCTTAATATCAAGGCTGCCCCAATAATGTATAAAGAAGGAGTGGGGATTGTTTTTGAAAGCAAAAGGGGGATATGGGTAAGAGGAGCTGAACTGTCCTTGCTCCTGTGGCTTGCCTCCACTATTCTCCCCTTCTAGGCATTTTTCTTTCCGGTGAACTTGGTTTCAGAATCTGGAGGTGGGAGTTCGGGTAATTGCTTGGGGAGGTAGGTCCCTTTTCCTTGCAATGTTCAGCCCCCGCTTTCCAATTTTATACATGCTGAGAGCTGTGTTTGAAAATCTCCAGGCACATTTTGCACCTGGCTTTCAGCCACTTGCAACCAAATGAAGATGCCCGGGTGCCAGGTTGGCACCTGACATCTCCACCATCTGGAGGTGCATGCCTGGAGATCCTTGGATCTTGACTGTGTGCACGCACTAGCAACACATCCTGTAGGATTCTATCCATTATACAGTGGAACCTCTACTCATGACCACAATCTGGTTTGGAGGCCCGTCTGGAAGTTGAAACGGGTCGCTGGGAGAGGCGTTGTCGTGCACAGGCGTGGGCGGCGATTGCCCACTTCTGCGCATGCGCGGACGACGATAGATGTTCCTGCGCATGCAAACCCGCTGGTTACTTCCGGGTTTGCCGCCAATGTTGGGCGAAATGGACGCCAGCGGAGGCGGACATAAGAAGAGGTTTGACTGTATCTTATCTGCACAAGGAGAATGAATTTCAAGAACTAAAAAGTTGTATTGAAAAATATCACTTTTGAGGCATCTGCTCCAAAAATGGCAACTAGGCATTGTTTTGGTGACTGTAACCCTGGTTTAAGGAGCCTTTTGGTGCTTAGCTTGTATATTTGAGTTTCTTACACTGGCTGAGAGCAGAAGCGATTGGTTTGAGCAACAGTTTATAGCTTTTTGAATTAAGTTCACAGGGCAGTTTATTGCTGAAGGAATAAGTGTCTGGAAAGTTGCTCCAGAATTTTTCTATTGCTGATACAAAGAATGATACAGACAGTGAGACCAATAAAGAAGGCATATTGTAGTCTGATTGAGTCATTCTTTTTGCTATAGTTTAACTGATGACTTTTCCCCTTTCTTTTCGTGGGAGTGTAAACTGAACCTCATCCAATTAATTACAATTTGACATAAACATGAATAAATTTGCCATGTTTTGGTGAGTGTTTGCGTTTCCTGCCTGCCAATATTTTGTACCCCATAATACCTGTGGTGTGATTTATCTCACATTCAGTTGAGCTGAAACTTAGCTGGAAGGGTGCCCCATGCTCTAGCATTATATGGGGGTTTTTTTGTTTTTGTTTTATTGACCTCATGAGACCATGCAATTAACGATATTTGTCTCATTTGCAGCCCAAGCCTATTAATATTTACTTGGAAGTGGGCCTTGCTGAATTCATTGGGGATTACTTTCCAAGGGAATGTGCATAGGATTGAAGCCTTAAGATTTGCACAGGATTGATAGTAGAGTCCAGATGGTAGACACCAAGCGTCTATGTTTACGGTTCTTCACAGCGTAAGCAAAAAAATTACACAAGCTGAGAGGGATGAAGACTCTTAGAATTGTGGAATCTATGTCCACAGCAACACTGAGCATTGAATACACTTTTAGATAGCTAAAAGAGAAGACTGATAATCTGATGGTTGTCAAAAGGGACCCAGATTTAATTAATTAATTTGTTTGTTGCTTTATATTGCCAAGGGCAACCCAAACAGCCAGCCAGACAACCTCCACCCCCACAGCGACACATGAAAACTAAAAGGGAAAATAAATACATTAAAAACATGACACCCGCTTTTAAAAGGACGCAGATACCTAAAAGGTCAAATACTTGGTTATAGAGGAAAGTTTTTGCCTGGCGCCTAAAGATATATCATGATGGTGGTGCCAGGCGAGCCTCCTTGGGGAGAGCATTCTGCAAACACGGAGGCACTGCAGAAAAGGCCCATTCTCATGTTGCCTCTCTCCAGACCTCTCATGGAGGAGGCACACAAAGAAGGTTCTCAGATGATGATCACAGGGTTCAATTTGGTTCATATGAGGAGAGGTGGTCCTTCAGGTGTTGTGGTCGTGAGCCATTTAAGGCTTTATAGATCAAAACCTCCACCTTGTAATGCGTTGGGCTCATTACTCTGTAACCTCTGTTTGCTGTACAGTAGAAATGATGGTATTTATCTACTTTTTCTGAGATACTGTTAGCATTTAAACTGCTTTGACTGACCCATTAGAAAACACTTCAGTGGTTCAAGTGGCAAGATGATAAACTGACACATTAATTCTGGGATGCAGAATATATATCAATAAACCCAGTCTTTGATATGTGTAATAATTATTTTGATTTTGAGAAGTTAAAAGTTGATGCTTTCTATTTAATTTAGTTTTTGTGATTTCACTTACAGAACACATGGTGTGCGCCTTCATTTTTTTGCCAATTAAATTTTATTAAGTCTTTAAAAAGTAACAGCTTAACAAATTTAACAAATCCCAGCTTAGCAATTTAAAAAATTACTAATTAATTTCCAGTTTAATATATCCTTAGAGTTTGAATTCCCACCTGTCGTTCCATGGTGTTTTTAATGCCCGCCCTTTCCTACTGCATTATACAAAGAGATCTTCTCTATTACACAACCTGATATCGTTATTATAATCTTTCTTCCATTGCCTAAACCTCAAATAGTCCAAAAAAAGAACTGCACTCCTAGAAAAAGTTCCTTGTCTTGATCTTTTACTTTACTGTTTTCATATAATTTTACTTTTAAAAGCCATCTTTAATCAAAACTCTTTTTTTCCTCCCCCTTCGTTCCATTGCTGCGGCAGTTATTACATCCTATTTGGAACCACCGTCTCAACGGTTGTTAGCGTGTTGGGATTCTTCATTTTTACTTTCTGAGTTAGCATCACTGCCCCCGACATTCCACCCGAAACCATAGCAAGCCCTTACATTCCAGTCATCAGCGACATTCTTCTCTATAAAACTGGTTGGCTTCCTCTTAATTTTGGTAGATCAGATCCGTATTTCCAGCCACAGTCCTTCCGGGTCAGATTCCATTTTGCATTTCTCATTCAACCAGACGCAGCGGGTTTATGTTTGCATTCCTCACTTCCTAACTCCCACCCCGCCGTCTCTTCCACTGGGTTTTTTCCCTGTTAAACTGTTCTAGCAAAGTACCGGTAATTCCAATCTTTACATTATAAAGTTGCATTGTATCCAAATGTTGTTTTGTTTTGTTTTGATGCTCCTTATTGCAACTTAATCTTGATGCTCTTTATCCTGCTGACAACAACAGGGAAGGTAGTGATTTCTCAACAGCTTTATAACTTCATGAACTATCTTCAGCTTGATTTTTTTTAAAAAAAAAATGTTGGTTTTTTTTTACAGGCTGTCATTAACAATGAAAGACGAATCCTACTCAGCAAACAACTTTCTACATGAGAGATAGTTTTTGAATCCTGCTCTTCAAGTGGATGTGAAGGACAGGAAGAAGGGTAAATATTCAAAAGTGCATAGTGATTTTCGTTACGTTTATCATAGGAAGATTGAAATACTTCAAGGCATCCTTGTATAACTGAAATTTGGTATTGCCTTCTATCTGGACTCTAGGATAGTCTAAGGCCAAGTACTGATTTGGGGGTAGTGCCTGCAGAGACGAGCAAGAAGGGATTTTTGGCCATTCACACTAGAGGCAATCTTAGTGCCTTTTAATAGGATTTGCTGCCATTTTTAAAATAAGAACCAATGATAGATTCAGTCCTATAGTGATCCCATAACCATCTTTGACAAGCTATTCCCTCAACTCATGTCGCAGTTTGTAATTTAGTTAAGCCTATAAATACTTTATTTGGATGTGTGCGTGGCCTATCGGTTTTTCGTTTGCTTTCCTCGCCTTCCAAGATCTAATCCTTATGTAAGCAGTAATATCTCAGGATAAAATGACGGGAAGAATCCGAGAACAGCGGGACCAGAAGTTCATCTAAGATTGGACTAAATTTGCAGATTATTTGGGAGACAATTGCACTCAAAAAGGAATGTCATTGTAATACGGACTTTCAGTGAGAAGTTTGATAATTTAAGCAGTGATTGATATGTGAAGTATAGATGTTAGAAATGTATGTTAGGATATCGTAAGGAGGGTTTGATGGAAGTCACGGCTTTAAGAAATCCAAAATGTAAAGATTTGAAAAAATAATGTGATGGAGTTTAATAATGTATTGTTGTAAAACTGTAAGGTCCTTGTGGTGGTTACTCACGAGTAACGAGACAGAAACTCCGACATGTCTTTTATCAGATTTATTGTGCAAACTATTTACAGTGCAGAGCAAATGAAGTTCATGACCATCTCAGTCACTCGCAGAATCCGGGAGTGGCCCCTTCCGGCTACGTCCCCAACATAAGAATTTTGGGACCCCGAGTCTCTTCCTCCCCTCCTTGCATTTCACCCCATCTGCGCAATTGGGGTGCCGGAAATGTCATACCTCCCTCCTGGTCAGCCAGACGAGATGAGGCGCTGGGCATAGCTGTCAACTTTCGGATTTGAAAATAAGGGATCAGCAGCCTCACCTATGACAGTCACATGACAGTGGTGGGCGGAGCCAGAAGCAAAAGTGGCGGAGCAGCTAGAACGCAGCGTCCGTGCTCTTCCCTGGATCAAGCTGCTTTGGGCTGCTGCTGCTGCTGCCGCCGCCCACTCCAAACACAGCTCTTGTTTTTGCCCCTCACCCCTTTGGCTCTTCCGAAGCAGCCATCGCCGCAGCCCGAGGACTCCCCCCCCCCCCGTCTGACAAAGTCTGAAGTTTTATCTGTTCCCCACCTCGCCACTTGTTTGTTAAGGCGTGCGGGAGGGGGCGGGGCTTTAAAATAAGCCACTCCAAGCCCTTTCTGCGCCCAGGAGAGCTGGCTTGCCCCGCCGCTGCCTCCTGCCAGCCCAGCGCTCCCTTGCGCGCGTCTGAGACACCCCCCCCCCCCGCTTCGCTGGGCTGCCAGCTTATCCTGCTCCGTTTACTTCCCTGAGAGTCAGAAGTTGGAACTTGAGGAAGCCTTGGACCAAGCAGGCTAAAATATTAACAGCAAACCTGCAACTAGGAAAAGGTGCACTTCCTTTGCCACAGTCTGGAGCCGATTCAAAGCTCCAGGATCTCTGGGAGGGACCAGCGAGTGGCAGCCGAGGCAGCCAATGAAGGCTCAGCTAGGTGGTTTTTTTTTCTGGGTCGGCTTGCAGCATCCAATCCTTAAAGGCAGGAGGCGGGATTTCTTCACTGCAGCCTTTAACCCTTCATCGCCCGTGACTTGTGAGCTGGGCAGAAAAAGCAGTCCTTTGAAACTTAAAAACCCGGTATTATTTTCAAAAATACGGGAGAGCAGCAGGAAACGCTTTTAAAAACGGGAGAATCCCGCCAAAAACGTGATACTTGACACCTATGGCGCTGGGGCTCTCCGCAGCATCTCCAAGCCCTTTCCCCACCAGGCTTCCCATTTACCTCTCCTCCCCACTAGAGGCATAGCTGCTTCCCGCGCTGGAAGAGGTACTGCTTTCCAGGTGGCGTTGAGGCTCTCTGTATGCTGACAGAGCCCCAGCCCCACTGCCCGATGGCAGTTCCCTGACAAAAACCAATAAAAAATGATATTGCAAAAGAAGAAAGAAAGAAAGCAGTAATATCTCATGGCAGCAAAGTTCTTAAGAGTCTTAACAAAAAAATAGAGGGAGGAAGAAAGTAAGCTCATTTTCTAACTTAAAAATGCAGTTTATTTTAACTTTCTAAAATAATGTTGGAGGCAATTTTAAAGTTAATCTGCAGCAATGTTTGACTGAGCAAACATCTTGGAAGTGCCTTTGTGCGTGCTCAGCTTTTCTCCGCATCGATTTTATTTTACAGATGTTTGATCGAAATAAACAAGCCGATGAAGCCTGTGCTGCTTCAGCACAAGGTAAGACTCTTGTTTAATGGGGGGAAACCCACATAATCAAATCATTAGCATCTGCTTGAAATGTATCTTTACTGCATTAATAGTTAGTGAAACTTGGGGAGGGGGGATATTTGTTGGCAGATTTCTCTTTCTATAGATTATCTTTTCCCCACCCTCCTTCTTACAGATATAGAAAGAAGAGGTAATGAAGGCTCCTTGCAACAGGAGGGGGGTAGCAGGTGAGTAAGATTAACGTGGAATTACATTGAAGCTGTATTCTTTATACTTTATATCAGGCATAGGCAAACACGGCTCTCCAGATGTTTTGGGACTACAACTCCCATCATCCCTGACCACTGGTCCTGTTAGCTAGGGATGATGGGAGTTGTAGTCCCAAAACACCTGGAAGGCCGAGTTTGCCTATGCCTGCTTTATACATTAACTAGAACTTCCCATTGGTAGTCAATGTCACCCATCGACATACAGTCAACCACTTTGAGAACAGGATGCTAAAATGTTAATAATCACTAGCCAAAATTTTTGAGACCGGAGGGAGGGAAAGGGCGGGGGGGGGGGGAAAGGAAAATTTGGTTGAATAAAATTTGTTTAAATATTGGAAATATTAATTAAGGTCTTAGAAGAGTTCAGAAGTACTAAGGGGCCGAGGCGGAGTTAAAATTATAAGTAATTAAGTCGGAGGAATAAACATGTTTAAAAATGATAAGGAGGAAGGTTATAGTGTGTAAAGTAGAATAGTTGATGAATTGGAAAACTGGGAATTAGGTTTGATTTGGAATTCAACAGGGGGGGAATCTGAGGAAGTCGACTGATGATGAAATTGAGGAAAGTAAGAAGTTCTGGCCCAGGTTTAAGCAATGATTTACACAAGTTAATTGGTCAAATTTGAAAAGATTTTGTATGTGCTCCAGTGAGAGGTGGGATTGGTTATTGGCTCCTCCTGGTGGGAGAAGGGGGAGTATGAAAAAATTTAACCATGTAATGTTTTGTGATTTAAATTGTAAAAACCCAATAAATTTTTAATTAAAAAAAAGAGGCCAGGATGCTGGACTAGATGGGTCATTGGCCTGATCCAGCAGGCCCTTCTTACATTCTGTTCTATTGAGTTAATCTCAGATTTCTTATCCAGGATCTGATAAAAAAAATACTAAAGTAATTAAAGCAACCCCTGCTGGCTCAGTTGGTAGAGCATGAGACTCTTAATCTCAAGGTTGTGGGTTTCAGCCCCATGTTGGGCAAAAGATTCCTGCGCTGCAGGGGGTTGGACTAGATGATCCTCGTGGTCCCTTCCAACTGTACAATTCTATGAAAAACTTCTATGAAATATTTGCACTAGCACAGTGGGACTCCCTCCTCCCTTGGGTCCCTTACAGCATCCCCTAACCTGCTCCAGTACGTACATTCAAGGGTACCTCCAATCAGATTTAGTGGGTGTGCGGGGAGGAGGAGGAGAGGAGAAAATTGCACCGATGGAACTTTTACCTTAGCCCTACATTGAAAGCAACCCAAAGTGTGTGCGGGTGGGGCCTCCTTGAAACAGCCCCATTTGACCTGGTTGCTCAGAGGCCATGGAAGGGTGGCTGACGGTTACGGGTGGGGGGAGATAAAAGCAGAAAACTGGGTGGGAGTGGGGGAATGGGATGGAGTGTCATGGAAGAAGGCTGCCTCGCTGGAAAGTATTCCACACTGCAACATTTTGTTGCAGGTTCTGCCTGCATTTGGAGTATGGGGAGGCTGAGGGAGATAGCTCTGTTTAAAATATAGCATGGGAATAGGGAGCAGAATGGGGAAAAAATTACTTGGTAGAATTATTTTTGTTTGCATGCATATTCCATGCCTGCTTTTGCAGTCTGCAAAAAATATATATGGATGATTGTATGCATTCCACAGTGAATTGTTCTTGAAGCTTTTCTCCCAGTCAAATTTACTCGCTTGCACTGCTTGGAAGCTTTCCCCCTCCCTGACTGAAATTTCGGTGTTCTGCATTTGTTACAGTTCTGACTCAAATCTACTTTCTTGACACTTCTATCCTAGGAAACAATGCAGGATTAGCTTAAGCTACTTTTCATTAACAATCTTCTTAGTTGGAAGCGTCTTAATGTCCTGTGATGTTGATCAGCTTTGATAACTGATTTTTGTGAATTAATTTTAAGAGCCCATCTCTTTGGGTCTCTGAAATCCTTGACAAGTGCTGTATAGGAATAATGTAGTATAGCTGTAAAGCATCTTGATATGTTACCAGTTCATAACAATCTGAAAAATGTGCATGTTCTTCAGAGTCGTTAGTAAAATATCCAAAGTGCTTTCTACCTCCCCCATTGTCGAAATGAGGTTTAGGAATGCTTGTTCGATGCAATAACATGTTTTACCCATTTTAAAAGTATAATGATTCTGAACCATTACTTTTTCACTCATCTAATAAAGGGGTGAATATTTCAGAAAAAAAATTATACGTAGAGGCGAGGCCATACTGAATTTTACTTATGTGTGGTTAATTTTGATTGAGTGTGGGAAAAGTAACATGAATGTTGTTTTAATAGCAGCCCTCATCAGGGTAGGAGTCTTAACTTCTCTCTCCCTCTGAAAACAGCTGGTTATATGAAAATTTCTATTTTTCATTTTAAGCACGCAAGTACCAGAGCTGGCTGGGCCTGGACAACCTGTCACACAGAACAGGCAAGGCTATTGCAATTGTTGCCATGTACACTACAGTAATCTTGAACAGGTAAGGACTTAACTCCAACTGCCATTATGGGAACCTCAGTTTTCCATTATCTGTCAAAGGGCTTGATCAGCTGTTAGTTTACTCGATTGGATCTACAGGTGAAACTCGAAAAATTAGAATATCGTGGAAAGCTTCATTTCTTTCAGTAATTCAACTTAAAAGGTGAAACTAATATATGAGATAGACTCGTGACATACAAAGCGAGATATGTCAAGCCTTTATTTGTTATAATTGTGATGATTATGGTGTACAGCTGATGAGAACCCCAAATTAACAATTTCAACTTTGGGGTTTTCATCAGCTGTACGCCATAATCATCACAATTATAACAAACAAAGAAGTGTGCATGCACACGAAAGCTCATACCAAGAACAAACTCAGTTGGTCTATAAGGTGCTACTGGAAAGAATTTTCTATTTTGTTTCGACTATGGCAGACCAACACGGCTACCTACCTGTAACTATAACAAACAAAGGCTTGACATATCTTGCTTTGCATGTTATGAGTCTATCTCATATATTAAATTCCAGTAGCTAATGAAAACAATTGCTTACATAAATTGACTTTTCCACGATATTCTAATTTTTCGAGTTTCACCTGTAAAAGTTTAAAAATAAAGGATGGGAACATTGTTTGACACAGCCAGTTTCATTTTTAATCTTCAGCTTGAAGGTGTTTGCACTAAAAAAAAAAATGTTTAGGTAATAGATCTGTAAACAGTGGCTCACTCCCACATTCACTGCAACTTAAGAAAAACATGTTTGTGAAAACAAGTAGAGTTCAATATGTGCATTAAGTGTAGAGAACAGCCCCTCTCTCTGGCAAGTCCCAATCTCCTCATCTTCCTTAGCGCTGTCACCTACTTCTCACGGCTATCATTACAGTCCTTGGGCTGGGCTTAAGCTGTTGAGAGAAATTGCATTCCAATGTACAGGGTACCATGGAAGAAGATGCTCATGTGGCTAGTAGAACATTTAGGCAAGGAAAACCTGTGCCTTGGAAGCTGGGGGTAGAGAGGTTAAATACATTTGAGAAGTGGAAAAACTTTCTTAAACCTTAGGAGGGAAATTCCATTGGCCTAAAGGGCAGAGATGCAGAACCTCCTCCTCCTGCTTCTCCAGTATACCCATTCAACCGTCTTTCTATTACCATTTCTTACTTCTTAATTTTGGCCACTTCCACACCTCACCATTGTTTCCCCCAGTTATGTGCAATTTCTTTCTTTTGTCGTGAGTGACCCCTGCCCCAATCCTCTGCTGCAACTGCCTCTCCCACCCAGGTGTCTTCGCTTCTAGTGCAGGGGTCAGCAAACTTTTTCAGCAGGGGGCCGGTCCACTGTCCCTCAGACAGTGGGGGGCCTGTACTATATTTTTGGGAGGGGGGAATGATGCAAGAGCACAACGAGCCCCGGTGGCTGCTTACCTGTGTCTTGCGAGCGGCAGGGGCTGGTGGCAACGGTGGAGGCACGATGAGCGGCTCGCGAAAGGGCTCTGCAGAGGGGCTTAAAATGGGTGGCCGCTCGAGCGCTGCTGCTGCTGCTGCTGGCACCAACAAAGCCCAGCCCCCTTCCTCCTCTATGCAGGACAGGGAGAAGCCAGGAGGAGGGAGGGAAGAGGAGGCGCTGCCACCGCCGTGGGAGGTAGAGGGAGATCCACGCGGTGATTCCCGGACCATCGGTGGGCCAGATTCAGAAGGCATCTGGGCCTGATCCAGCCTGTGGGCCTTAGTTTGCCAACCCATGTTCTAATCTAGTGTTTGGTTGGGAGGGGGAAAGGAGAGATGGGTATCTCTGTGGCACCTTTATCACAACTGTTCAACTGGCATCCTTTTCTGTTCATCTTTTGGGGAGTTGCCCTTGATCTTGTGTATTGTAATGAAAACAGCTGTTAAGTTTTGATAGCTGATTAATATATAGCGTCATCTTCTTCCCTCGTTCAGCACGTGTACAGTACCCAGCACAGGCACTTTGCCACTTACTGCAGGAATCGTATGGGCACAACTAGCCTGATGGAGCGTTTCCTGCAAGATGTTTTGCAGCATCATCCCTATAGATACCATGATAACAGGTAAAATACCCAGGGTTTTTTTGGCTTGTCTAAATTTTATAATATATATATGCAAGGTA
This sequence comes from Lacerta agilis, assembly GCF_009819535.1. NCBI lineage: Eukaryota > Metazoa > Chordata > Lepidosauria > Squamata > Lacertidae > Lacerta > Lacerta agilis. The sequence continues at coordinate 126,077,741 of NC_046312.1, forward strand.
GTGTGTTAAACTTCTTAAATTATTGAATTTGCAGCAGGTTTGGCCCTCAGGGGAGGGAACTTTACCTGGAGACCCTCGCTTCATACAAAACACGTGTTTGGCTTAATGGGTTGTTTCACATATCTGCACTAACTACAGAGCTTTTAAATTTAATTGGTACAATAAATCAGCATGATTCTATGGTTGTGCAATCGTCGCATGATACAAGTCACGCAACAAACCACATCCATGGAAGCATTTGTGCAAAAGGACTTCCCCCTCTCCTCCCTCCACCCTATCCCCCAATTTGACTTAGGGGGAGTCGGACTCAGATGAACCCCTCAGAACAGCACAGAGGGGGACAGGAACATTCTGTCTGGTAGGGTGCAATGCTTGTACAGACAGAATGATTGTAATAGCATGAGATTGAATTCTACTCAAGAGAGATGTTGTGTGCAAATTTGGCTCCAGATCCCCGCATTTATTTTCTGGGGTCTTTCAGTTTCTCTGGATGATGTTATTCCAAATGATAACTGGAAGGAATATCTTGGCAGAGAGAGTTGAAAGTCCAGATCAAGGCCAGCAAAAGTATAATGTAGGAATTTTGCTGTGAGAAGTGACGAGTGACCGAATATTAATTCTTGATTCTGTTTTGGAAAACTGAACTGTGAAAAATTATTCTCTCTGCTGGGGACTAGGTTCTGTCATCTTTGATAAATTGATGAGAGTGCAAAAATGAATTATGGGTGTGTGATGGAAGCGCACAATGGCTGTAGTTTGGCGTCACACTAAACCATAGTTTAGTGTAATGGAAGCTGGAACAAGTTGCGGTGAGCCTTGGTCTCTCCTTTGTGTGGTTAAGGAGGAGGAGTTTGGAAGCATTGGGATCTGCTTTTGCTTAAACACATTTTTTTCATGTTACCCATGATTTGTTTGAAACAAATCAGCTTGGAACCATAATTACAGAGGCATTTACTTAACTGGGTGGGGGAACTGAGTGGGAGAACTGCACAAACCTGGGGCTCACTGCAACTCATCCCTGTTTGTTCATGTAACTTCACCAGTACAAATGGAGCAGCAACAGACATCCAGAAAAGCGAAGGAAATGCATAGGTCTGCCTATCTTATTTGTATCTGTATTTCCCCCAAAGAGTATCTTTTCTGCCGGGGGCCTGAGTGGGGATCCTGAGTGCACAGTGGAAATTCCTCTTCCTTTCCTGCCCCCTGTACGCACCCAGAACCAGCTCTGGAGGGTTGGAAGACCCTCACTGGATATAGCCCGCTGTTTGCAATATAGCATCCCTCATAAAGATGAGTGTTCTCTGCTGAGTCCTATCAGGATTCCCCATCAAGCAGCTGGCACAAAATGTGCCTTTGTGGGCTGCATTTAGCACAGTAGGGCACCAATTGCGCAGGCCCTGAAGCGGAGCCCAAACAAAGCTTTCCCATCTTTTTGAGGGATGCTATATTGAAAACAGCGGGCTATATCCAGTGAGGGTCTTCCAAACCTCCAGAGCTGGTTCTGGGTGTGTACAGGGGGCAGGAAAGGAAGAGGAATTTCCACTGTGCACAATGAAGTCTCTTGCCCCGGAAGAGCTGCAGTGATAGATCCAGCCCTGGGATTCGGTGCTTTCATTTTCCTCCTTTCCTTTTGATTTTCAAAGTATGTCAAGAGCAAAATCCCATCTGGGCATCAGCTATGAGGTCACCATTGGAACTTCTTAATAATAAACTCCTGGAGTGAAATAAACACCTGACTATTCTGGGTTAGCTATAATCACATCACTCACATGTGGCAGCCACGAGCCAGGGAATAGGTCGTTCTAATGAGTGCAGACTAAAATAGTATTTTGCTCTGGTACCTGATATATTATTTATAAAAGTTAGCGTAGAAGGTTTTATTACTTGGTGTTTCATCCATCATACTTTTATGTTATGTGCTGTATTGATGGTAGGGAGGATATTTCTGAAGACTGCTGTTTCATGCTGCTGCTATTTCCTTTCTGAAAAGACAGCGCATCAGTTCCTAGACTGCAGGATGCTACCAGAATATAAGGAATGTTCTTTGGTGTCTGTTAAGAAGCTAGTATTTCATTCACTGATATGGTTTATCAAAGACTTGAAATTAAAAGCGTCAAAAAGTCCAGGACAAAACCAGCTTTTCTGCCAGAACGCAATTCTGAGCAGCTGCCTTGCATCTAAACCTTTCATTCCACTTAGATGGTTAGTGGCTGGTATGAATGCTCCCACACACTCGTAGGAATGCGTTTTGTTTTGCCTTTCATTTTTCTGCTTGAGAGGCTTTTGAATTTTTAACACACCTCCCCTTTGCTGTGTTGATTTTAATGGAATTTCAGCATCTTGCAAGGCTATCTTGATTCTAGCGAGTATTAGAACGATACGGGGACAAGAAAGCTGCCGTAAAAGCTTCTTTCGGGGCCATCTAAATATAAACTCAGACATATAAAATGCACACAAGAGCATAATTAGTGCAAAGACGAGCCTTCGCTCAACCATTATTGCAAAGCAACACTGGTGGTTAACTGCCTGCGTCCATGGTCAGAAACATCTGGCCTTTATTCAGGTGAACTGTTCCTGTATGAAGGAAAATATCGACCTTTTGTTTAAGTAGGATTTCCCCTCTTGACATTTGAATGCAACCATGGACCTGTGTACCTAGTCACTGAATGGGGACACAGTTAGTAATCAGTTAAGAATCTCATTAAAAAATTAGCCCACATCACTGCGAATATTGGCTGCAGTGACAAGAACACTTTGGTTTAGTTTACAGAAAGGGCAAGGACAAGGGGTGAGAAGAATTTATCTGCACAGCTGTGCATTAAGCCTATGCAGGTTTTACAGACACAGTGGCTTGGATTCTAATTTTTTATTCTGTAAACAGAAGCTCCTTCTGTTCATGGAATAAGAAAATTAGGATCCTAACCAGTGGCTGTACAATAAGATACACAGAATACAGGAGTATTCATGCTTTTGTCACAGGAAGATTATTCAGAATAGAAATTCATGATGCCTTAGGTGTCTAATGCAGTCCATGTCTGTGTATAAACTGATACTGGGTATAGTTTATTTTTATTCTTGTTGATACACTTTTAAAAATCTGTCTTTAAATTAAAACCTATCAAAGTAGCATTACTTTCTACAATGTAAAGATGTGTATGCATTGCTTCTGTGCTCTGGTGTTCATAGGCAGCCATTAGCTGCATTATTACATTAAGCTTTCCTGCCTGAAAGAGTGTCTGCTATAACAGGCTGCCCAGATGAAGGCTCATATTCTTTCTTTCTTTTTTTATTGTCCCAACATATCCTTCCCAAGCGCTCCAGTAGCTCAGAAGAGCGTTAATCATTGTGGCAGAGAGTCTTGGCACTAGTAGTAGTTCTGGGGACAGTGCTGCAGTCTTTCCTATGCAGCAGAATGTCGGTGCTTCCCTCCCAGTAACATTAATGGGCTTTAAATAAAATATTATCGTCCATGAAATTCAAAGTTCAAACCTGTAAGTTATGGGGCAGTTAATAAGGAGTGTTTTTGCTGGTGGTCCAATTTGACTTGCAGCTGAAGTGCTGGTTGTACTGATAGGAGTAATTCCTGTTTTATTAACTCCTGGGGGCTCTTAATCTCATCCCTGCAAACCCCCATTTTGTGTTAAGTGTATTTACAACGTTTACGTGGGTTTTCTTCTCCCTTCCCCAGACCGACTTACGACGACATACCAATCGGCAGCTCCCAACTTCTTCCCAAGAACGAGCCTCTTTTGCCGGTGGAAGTGCTGGAGAAGGAAAGTGCCATTAGCAAGGGAGAAGAGCCGAGCACCGACAGTGCATTCACCGCAGAGTCAGTCTGGTTTACTTCCCAGAGATCACACGAGGAACCGAAGGAGGCTCCTGGGCCAGTCACACTTCTCCAAACGCTAGAAGAAAGGGGACAAGTACACAGCCAAGGAACTTCACAGCAAACCATAGACATCTCTAGCAGTACAAGGAATCATGTTGCGGCAGACGGAACGCCGACTGAAAGTAGTAGCCATAGAACCCCACTTGCAGCAGTGAACCCCTTACCCTGTCTGTCATCCATTAGCCACTCACCACCTCCTCCAACGCTTGCAAAAAATATGAGGCATTCAGTAATACCTGATTTGGCTTCACAGAACAGGTGTGAGCAAGCTAAGAAGAGCATATGCGATCAAGATGGATTACTGACTCCAAATTTGAGCCCCGTTTTGCATTCTCCCCAGTCAAGAACTGTTTCACATTCACAAGAGAGTCCTGTGTGTAATCAAGGCAACTCTTTAATCTCAGGTCAGGTTTTTTTAAAACAAGGTGGCTTACAGGCTCAGGATGAAACTCAGATCTCCGACTTCTGTCTCAGGGACACTAGCAACCCTGTGGGTACCGGTAACTCGCTGAGTTTTCAAGCAGCTTCCCAGTTTTCAGGGGGGAAAGAAAACCAGTTGAGCAGAAACGCGGAAACTTCTGCAGATGAAATCATGGACGATGTCATTCTGAGATACTGCTCTGAAACTCATCCCAAAGAGTTGCCTCGCAGAGACGAAGAGACTAACCCATGCGCAAATATCCTGTCACTTCTGGACCACAACAGTGTTCATGGATCAGATGTAAGCTTTGATTGTGATGCAAATGCTCAGTCCGGAGCACACCTGCCTGAGGCAGCTGTTAAAAATCTAGAATTGCTCAAAGAGGTTCAAGTAAACTTACAAGATGAGAAGTATGGCTCCCAGCTCAGTTCCATTCTTCAAAATAACTCTGTGCAGCAAGCAGCAGAAGCAGAAGCAGATGTGTCCGTTCGTCATAAAGAACCAGTTCTTCCAGCTTTGCCCCATGTGCCTCCTTCCTTTGTAGGAAAGACGTGGTCCCAGATCATGTACGAAGATGATATGAAAATTGAAGCCCTTGTGCGGGACTTCAGGGAAGGTCGCTTCCGCTGCCACTTTAATTCCAAGTCCTTGGCTAATGGTGCAACAACAAGGAAGAAGAAGGAAGAAGAAGAAGAAGAAGGGAAAATCAATGCAATTGCAGCAGAGGAATTGGAGGCTGCTTCAGATAAAGGGCTTCCGGAATTTGGCTCCGACTTCAGCAACTCTCCTGCTCCCTCAGAAACACAACACATTCCAGAAACAGTAAGGAAGCCTCAAAAAAGGACTTGGCGCCTTGCCTCGAGATGCCAAGTAGTCAAGGTTAGCCATGGCACACAAACTAGCTTGCTGAACTATCCCATAGTGAAACAGAAAATCATTAGAAGGGACCATGAGCAGCCAGATCAGAAAGGTTACTTTGTATGGTCAGAGAATGAGAGGACACCCACCATGAAAACTAGACTCTGTGCCCTCAAGCTTCCTGAATCTTACACCAAAATTCTGAACCCTTTACAGCCCCAAACCACGGTCTACGTTCTTTCCTGTCCAGAGATGAAACCGTCTAGGGGCAATGGTGAAGACACTCCCAAAACGAGAAGATGCTACAACTCCACAGATAGTAAGGACTCCATAAGGTACAAATACAAACAGACTTCTATTAAGTATTATGACCCACTGACGAACCGAGTTTTAAAAACTCCTCCCAGAAGTGTAGCTGGGGAAAAGGCGAAGAAGGCTTCACATGTCCGGCAGCTATTCAGGAGTCTCAGCCTTGATGCAAACGGGAAGAAGCGAGCCGATACGCAGTATGAATGCATAACACCAAAGTCCTTCAATTCGCCAGATTTCAATGGTTCGTCAACGCCTCTCGTGTTGGATCCAGTTAAGGAGAAAGATAAGAATTCAAGTCATAAGGCTGATGACTCTTCTGTTTCCCCAGAGAAGTCCGAGTGTCTGGTATGTAGCAGTCCAGAGAAATCCTATAAGCACCTAGTTCTTTCACCACTGAACTCTCACCGATCCCAGCAGGACAGTGACTTTAGGTTAACTCCCTTCAATAGGAAGGAAGTTCAGCCTCCTTTTGCATCGCGTGTGGCTGGCTGTCTGGAAAGGGTCAATCCAAAGACATTGTGGCAGAGGAGAAAGGACAAAAGTCGAGAGCCAGGGTTTTCAAAAAAAGCTGCAGGGCTAGCCATTGTAAGGCGTAGCCTCATTCGGAGAGGGATCAGGAAACAGCCACCCAGGACTACAACTCAGGCAAAGGAGGGGAGGATGAGAAGGACTTATTGTGCTGCAAAATCCTCTGGCTTGTCCATTTCCAGGCATCAAACAAAGAAAGCTACTGTAGCAAAGCACCTTAAGAAAGAAAAACTTGATGCTAAAAAGCTGAAGGTGGCAAGCAAACCCAAGGGGACGTTTTTGAATAACGCAGCTATTGTGGGCGTGGACATTTCTGAAGAGCAGCAGGGAACCACTCAAGGGCTTCTTCCAAAGTAAAAAAAAAGAAAAAAAGGGAAATTACTGGAGGCAAGAATCTGCTTTGCACTGTGAAGCGAGTGTTTCCGAAACCACACCGACATGGATGTTGATTTTCCCTACTAAGAGGCAATCAAGAACAGGCCGAAGAGGTGGGAAGTGGGAGGGCTTTTCGGAAATCTTCTGCCGCGCCAGAGCTAGAAACTGAACAAGTTCAAGGTCCGCCAATAAGCCAACATACCTACAAACTGTTCACGTTGCTGCTCTGTGGGCATGCTGCACATTGCACTGTTCTATTATGTAAAGTTACAAAAAATAATAATGTGTATTTGTTTGTTTGAAAGCACTAAAAGGTCCTGTTTAATAGGCTCCCTTGCATCTTTGCCACAGCAGAGAAATACTGAACTTTAGTAGTACATTACTCTACCTGAAGGAAATGTAGTACACTTAAGTTTCAGAAGTGAATGCATTTGCCTTGTATATAAGATTCAGCTTTTCATACCTAGCTGACAAGAAAGAAACCCACCAAAACTTTACTCCACAATGGCTTGCGTCCCTTGAGCAGAAGACATCCCTTGCATGTGTGCGTGAGGATCACCAGTCCTCCTTCCCTCCCCCTTCCTTGTCTACAGCTCTACACAGGCACCCTGCTGCTCTGGAGGATCCCTAAACATCTGGAGTCAGTTTGGGGGGGGGAAACTGCAGTTGGGGAATTGGACACTCTCACAACGTTAGCAGAAGTGCCTTCAGCTTGTAACGTGTGGTCTTTGGATCCAAGCCAATAGCTATGATCAAAAAATTAAATGGAATTATATTTCAGTGTAATCTGTGCCAAGCAATATAATACAGAATTAAAAAAATCAGTGAGACTATCACAGTAGGAACTGCATACTCCAAAGCAAATTCCCGTTGTTTTCAGTGGGGCTTATTCTCAGGTAAGTACGCATATAGGATTTTGCTGTCTTGGACTAGGCACCCTTTCCTCGGGGTAATTCCCACCGAACCCAACGGGACTTGCTTCTGAGTAAGCATGCACGGGATTACACTGTAAATTATGGGAAGAAGTATGAGCCTAGTACAAGGTTTGCGAAATTACTCCCTAACCCCCCATTGTGTTGCTTTTATCTCTGCTGATGTGCACATTGGGGAACCATCGTTCTAGAAGGATGCTGGTGCTGAGAAAAGAAATGTCTTTATGTCATCTTTCATGCTGTTCCCCCTCCCCACCTCCCCACCCCTTTGAAAGCAGATGAATCTCCACGGCTTCCCAGAGCCACACAGTACCGTTCATCCAGAATGCTGCACGCAAGCAATATTTCTGTCCCCCTCGTTGAAATTAAAACCACACAGGAATTTTAGAATGGAATAGATTTCTTATGCCTGGTTTCTCTGTCACCCCACAGCATAGTTGTGAAAATGTTGGGAAAGAATTGAAATAAAGCTACTGCAGACAAAAGTTCCGAGAGATGCTACTTCACCTTTTAAGTCAAAACAGATCTACAAATATTGGTTTAAGAAGAAACGTAGGTTTGCCTAAGAAAATTTTGGATAGCGATTTTTGTTTTGGCTTTTAATTCATTTAAAAGCTTTTTTTAAAGTGCATATCCCCGGAGATAAGAGTTTTAAATCCAATAGTGTCCTTCCGTCTGCGGGACAGACAGAATTGATGAAACGGATCCACCCCCTCAGATCTGCTTAGGTGTGCTGCAGAAATTTTCCCCAGAAGGTTGGTGGATATTCCAGAGCAGGGGTGTGTGTGTGTGTGTGTGTGCGTGCGTTACTTGGGAGGAGGAGAGGAAGGCAAACCCTCACATGGCATTGAATGCTGCTCTTGGGCTATTATGGTTATGCAAAACATTTTTTTTTATAGATTAGCTTCCCTTACCTACATATGACCCACCTGGATTTGTTTTAAGTTGAAAAGTCTGTTTTCTGGGAAGAGAAAACAGACTTTTCCAAGCGGGAATTGACATGAGACTGAATGTTGATGCCGTCTTCGACATCCCTGGCTGTTAGGACATGGTTTCCATGTGAACCACAGCACCCTGTTCAGTATTAGTGCCTCAGTCGTTTGATATTCTGACTAACAGAAAAGTAATTTTTTAAAACAAAAGTTCTTTCACTGCTAATTTTTATAACAAAGTTACTTTATAAATAAATAAAAAGCTTATAATGCAAAGGTTTCTTTTTCAAAGTCAAGTTTATGTGTTAAACCAAATTTTATGGTTATCACTTACAAATTTCAAGTTAGCCTGGTTTTATTCATAAGTGTGTCCTTTCTACCTGATGTGCCAATTTGGGCTTTGGTTTTTTTAAAAAAAAAAAACAAAAACAAAATGATGTATGAATACAGGTATACATAGTTCTGTTTGTTTATAACATTTTGTTAACTTTCTGTTTTTAGTGTATTGGCATGATTTTGACTATCACTAAAGAGTTCCACATATTTTTCCTCACAACCTCAAGCAAGATGTACAGGGCAAAGTTTATCTAACTTTTAAAACTTTTGAATATTTGCATGACTCTCCTTTGTAAGTAGAGTCTTCAACCAGAGCGATTTTTTTTAAAAAAGAAAATGGCTATATTTAAGAAATTTTTCCAGTAATGATATATTTTTTTCTTTAAAAACAGAATGAAGATTAACATCTTATTTTTTGTAAGGTAAAGGGCTTAGAGTGCAAGTCTTGGAAAAGCTGTTCAATGTTTAAAAACATCTACAGTTCTTACATGTGTATATGCCTCCCCTATGTCTGTTAAAATATCTCTATGTATCCTTGATGTACATGAAAGTTGGGGAGACCATGACATTTTGGTTATGGATTCATTTTATCCATTAAGTGGATTTTATGTGTACGTGTTTAACTTATTATTATCCAGCCTAGGCACATGGAGTAGAGCAAACTCAACAATTTGAATAGATCGGCCAGAATCCAAAGAGTGCTGGACATACTGCCTAAGCATTTTCTCTTGGATATACCTATTATTTTCAGTTCTAAAGCTGAGCCCAGTTTTCAGTTCAAGTTCTGATGAGGACTGCCATGTTTCAGGTTTCGAGGTGTGAAAGTTTTGTGCACTTCCTTAGGTTTGCCAGGAGAAAAATCTCAGGTTGAAAGCTCTGGATAAAAAACGCAAGCCGTTTTCTTCTTGGCTTATGGCATTTTGCTGTTCGCTCTCCCCATCCCACACCTGTCACAGGTCCACCTGGCTCATCCACCAGACACTTCCCTTCCCTTACCAGGTGCCGTTCCCTTTCCTAGCCCCAACCCAACGCCAGATCTGCCAGGCCCTACATCTTTGGACCTGAGTCTCAGAAGATCAGGCAATGTATCATGAGACTGCAGGTCTTCCTGCTGGCAGCAGCTTTTGGAGGCCTTGGCGTGAGTGCTGTGAGATGAAAATGGAAGACAGCTGGCTCAGGAGTCTTAGTGGGCATGCAAAAGCTTCCCTTTGTATATTGGCCATAAAAATTAAATGAGCAACGTTTTTTAAACGGGGAGGGAAGCTGCTAAGGAAACGTGTGTGTAATAAATATTTTATCACCGCTTCCTGAGAAATTGTGTTAAATGTCAGAATCCAGGTTTTAAGAGGAATTCCCTAGGAAGTTTGGGTAGAATTATTATTATGTGTGAAAAACTTGCTTCCCCAAAGCACTGCCACTAGTTCCAAGACCCAGCCTGGCTGTAATGGCTTTCCAGATTTCGCTGTCTTTACAGTACATGTTCCCCTATGCTATGTATAATTTAGTTGGGAAAAGGCTATGGTAGTAAAATCTTGTCTGGTGATATCTTTCTAGTCGAGTCTGCAGAGAGAGCCTTGAAAGTTTCAGGTCACTTGCCACTGAGACAAATGTGGGAGCAGAATAAAACCTGCAGGGGTAACAGAAATACTGGTACACTTCCAAAATAAGTGCAGTAGATGGCAGATCCAGAGAGGTGAAATTCCACATTTGTTGCAGTAATGTCATGATTCTCGTGCTGTGCTATCAGAGTTGCAGCAAGAGAGCTTTCAGGCAGATTTAATAGGCAATTACTGCAGATCTCTGGATACAACCAGCTTCACACCCCAGCACCCACAGTCATGTTGAAAAACAAATATTCTATGAGAGCTGAGAAATCCCTGCTTCCTCCAGCATTTAAAATAAGGGTTCCCTCTTTCTTCTAACCTTTCCTGGTTTTATTTAAGAAAAAATATATATTTTTTCCAAATTTGCCTCTTGTGTTCACTATTAAAAGTGTTAAGACTTTTTTCGCGGGCAGGTTAAACCTTTATTCTGAATTTTGGTGCAAAAGATTTCTCGAACAAAGCACACAAGCAGTATTGCCATTCGTCGCTAAATTTCACTGTACTGAGCACACAGGAGTTGGAGCTCAGTCCTTTCCTGCTTGGGATTTCTGTTGTTTATTGCAGAGATCCCATCTCTGCACATATACCTAGATGTTTAGCACTTCCAACTCAGGTACTTTGGTACCAAACTTGTAAAAGAGGATAGCGAAATATATTTTGGGTTGAGGGTCCCAGGCTGTGAAACTTGTTTAGTTTCTCATATTTCAACATGTGCTCAATGGGGTTGAATGAGGTACTGCCTAGAGATGATCGGGGTTGCCAAATTCAGTCTTTTGACTGCAATCACCTATAACGACGAGACAGAGAAGGAGGATAAAACCTTATTTCAGGATCTTCAATTTCACACTTAATTAAAAGCAACTTTATGGGATCATTAGGAGACTTCTTTTCACTGCTCCAATAAACAGGACCGTCTAAACAACTAATTGTTCCAAACTGTAATATGATTGCTGACTTTTGAACGCTAATTGCTAAAAGATAGGCTGGATATTTAAAAGTACCTAATCCGTAGGGTAAGCTGAACTTCACATTTTATATGAAAAGTTGGTTTGCTGCAAGTCATACATTTGTCTCACTGATAAGCAAGCAAGCATATGCAGAATCAGAGGTTATTATTTCTCCTTCACTTGTAATAGTTTACTGTTCTTGTTCATTTCTTTCACAAAATCTGGAAGAAAAATCATTTTTCTTCGAATAAAACAAAGATCAAAGTTGGTATTGTGTAGTTGGTTTTATGTTTTATTTTAAAAAATCCCAGAAATGTGTTGTATATTTCCTTTTGTTGCTACCTGTTTGGCAGAAATCCATGCCATTTATTTAAGCTTTGTTTGGAATAGTGCCTACCTTAGAACAGGGGCAATGGATTCAAACTACAAGAAAGAAGATTCCACCTAAACATTAGGAAGAACTTCCTGACAATGAGAGCTGTTCGACAGTGGAATTTGCTGCCAAGGAGTGTGGTGGAGTCTCCTTCTTTGGAGGTCTTTAAGCAGAGGCTTGACAGCCATCTGTCAGGAATGCTTTGATGGTGTTTCCTGCTTGGCAGGGGGTTGGACTGGATGGCCCTTGGGGTCTCTTCCAACTCTATGATTCTATGATTCTATTCTATGATTCTATGATTCTAGGTTGTTCCATGGGGGACATAATTAGGTCAGTTCCCCTCCCATTACAACTGCATAATACCCGTGGAATGGTAGCAGTTCTTGTAAGAGGCTAACACAGGGAAATGTAGACACAATTTCCAGCTCTTTCAAATGATCCCCACTCATCCAATTGGGCTAGATCAGGGGTAGGCAACCTAAGGCCTGTGGGCCAGATGCGGCCCATTCACCTCAATCCGGCCCGTGGGTGGTCTGGGAATCAGCGTGTTTTTACATGAGTAGAACGTGTGCTTTTATTTAAAATGCATCTCTGGGTTATTTGTGGGGCATAGGAATTCGTTCATTTTTTTTTCTTCCAAAATATAGTCCGGCCTACCACATGGTCTGAGGGACGGTAGACCGGCCCACGACTGAAAAAATTTACCGACCGCTGCGCTAGTTGCTAAGAAATCAGTTTATTTTGTAAGTACTCACAGTAGGCCTTAAGCCTATCAGTTAGGGACAACTTTGGAGGGGCCTGCTACTAATGCAAACCAAATAAATCTTTGGGCAGGATTGACATGATGAAATAGGAAGTTTTAAAAAAACTTGGATGCCCCGTTATTTGAGTTGCGTTCTGTCAAATAGAACTGAACCACTAACAAATTTCTGCAAGCTGAACTGCAAGGCCTTTCTTGATTTGCGCATCCTCCACCCAACTCCGTTATAACTAGAAACACGTCCCTGTGAGAGACCTCTGTAGTAATTTCCTGCCCCAGAACAGTTGCCCCGTGTATCAAGGTAGAACGTGCTGTTTGGAATGGGGGAAATGTGAATGGATATCATGAGCAGCTTGGCGTAAATCTTCCAAAATGGCTGCAGGTGGCCCTCCTCTAGTGCATCTGATGGGCTTCTAAAGGGTGAGGAGAGCATTGCCTGAGATAAGGTTTGGTACCGTTTTGGTTTCTTCCTTGCCCTCAGGCAATCGTGGGAAGTATAAGGCCCAGATGCCTTTAACTATGTTCTGGTGGTGTTTCCCCATGAAAATCGGCTGCAAGAAGCTCCCAGTTTGAGTGCAGAAATGGAATGGGGAGGGGGCTGCTTCACCCTTTCCCTTCCAGCCAAAAATTGTAGCCAAGTTGCTTTCCCATCTACTGGGGGCAAATATGGCTACATGCATCCCACCACCCTGTAGAGAAGCAGCAGGGGAAGGTTCTTTGAGCAGAACAATGCTGTGAGGTGGGTCTTAAGCAGCCCCCTTTGCCACCCTTTGCTTAAACTTGCAGCTTCCCGTAGCTGCTTTTCATTCTAGAAAACATAAAAACGATTGAGTTGTTGTTCATGCTCACTTCAGCTGAGGTGACTAGCTCCTGGTGAGGTCCTGATGGGGTGGGGTGGCCACATGAGTAGCAGAAGGGACTTGTCTTGGAGAGACTGATTTTGGCACTGAAGGATGAGGGATGGGTACAACACATGACTAAAGAGAAGTGGTAGAGGGAGCAGCGATTCTTCACGTGATCATGTTTTGTAGCTCTTGGAGGGTTAAGACAATTAGTTCAATTGGCAGGATGGAAGATTTAGGGACTCCTCCTTTTGCACCATTTGAGGAGTTCGGGGGCTCCCATATGTTATTAGGGAAGGAAGGAACTGTCTGAGCTGAAGATACAGGTGAAACTCGGAAAATTAGAATATCATGGAAAGGTTCGTTTCTTTCAGTAATTCAACTTAAAAGGTGAAACTACTATATGAGATAGACTCATGACATGCAAAGAGAGATATGTCAAGCCTTTATTTGTTATAACTGATGATTATGGCGTACAGCTGATGAGAACCCCAAATTAACAATTTCAACTTTGGGGTTTTCATCAACTGGGGGAGGAAGTGGGTTTCAATCAGCCCCATAATTAGACTTTGTGTCTTCTCCGTAGCTTTTTTTTTTAAAGTCACTTTTTGTATAACCTGCCCCTTTTCAACGAGTGCCTGCGTCTCTTAATTGCAGGATGCTTATCATCTTGTTCCAGAACACGGCAGTTTCTGAGCTCCTGCCAGAACCGTGTGCTTTCTTGTTTTATGGAGTCTGCAGTCAAGATAACATTGCGGCCAAAGTCAGCATATTCTACCCCTCTCCCCACTGTAATTAGTTAATGTTCACAGCCACCTTGAGGACATAAAGGACTTTTTTAAGTGCTGGGGAGTGTTGGGATTCACAAATCGCATTCGCGCTTCGTTTGCTTTATCACCCCCAGAATTTAAACCACAATATTATTAGTATTGTGTACACAGAAGGTGATTTCTGACATCCTGCTTAGCTCTGGAGTGAAGGCATGCTATTTTTAGAAGGCTTCCCTGCTAGTTTTGATAGAGTGCGTAGAATGCTACTGCCCAAATGCTACTCTCCTTATTTTCTAAACAGTAACTGCCCCTGCCTAATGCTCTTCTGAGGGCGATGACATTAAGGAGTCTTCTCCCTGACTAAGTCTGTGAGCAGAGGAATTTAAAGAGACAGGCAGCTGTGAAGGAGAGATACAGTACAGTACTTGCAAAAGAGAAAATGCAAGAAATCCCCAACGGAATGCAGGACCAAAACATTGTTCTTATTTTATCTGTAAGCTGCCTGGAGTCCCTGTCAGAAGAAAAGGCGGGGTATAAATTATTATTATTATTATTATTATTATTATTATTATTATTATTATTATTATTGGTTTTTAGGAATAACTCTCAATAAAAAGCACACAGATGTGAGCATTGATGACTCCTACATCTTTTCCCAGGCCACCCCTAGACATGCTGCCTCTAGGCCATGCCACCTCTTCCTGCCTCCTCCATCTCCATCATCTCATCTGGCTGCTTTCTCACCATGGCAATGAAGGCTTTCCATTCCTCACTCTGCTGACTAGTTCATTTTTTTTTTTTTTAAAGATCAGATTCTACCTTGGCACAGGAATCTGCAACGGCGCCATACTTCCGTAGCTGCCCTTAACAACACAGTTGGCTGCCGTTAAGTGAATGAATACTGTGAGCGCCATTGGCTGGCAACAGAATGAGCTGAGCTCACCTTCCATAGCCAGCAGTGCTGGACTGGCCTACTAGGATTCATAATTCTCCCAGAAGAGTTTGCTAGTTAATATATAGTGATATTATAGTGGCAGGATTGCCAGCAGTCTTCCATTTACCCGGTTAGTCCAGAAGCCTCCAGAATTTTTTGGGATGCATATCAAGAATCAAAGAGCGTGATAGTGGGAATACAGAGGAGCACAGCTCCAGGACTCTCTTTTCCCTGACCAGGAATAACAATGTCGTCTGCCAGAGTGTCCAGGTAATTGATGGTGATTGATGGACTCTCTGTGCTCTGGCAAGAGAATGAGGTGATAACAAAGCTTTCACCTGGTCCTGAATGGGGTAACTGTGCCCCTGAAGGACCAGGTGCACAGCCTGGGAGTCATTTTGGACTCAAAGTGTCCATGGAGGCGCAGGTTAATTCTGTGTCCAGGGCAGCTGTGTCCATCTGGTACGCAGGCTGAGACCCTACCTGTCTGCGGACTGTCTCACCAGAGTGGTGCATGCTCTGGTTATCTCCCGCTTGGACTACTGCAATGCGCTCTATGTGGGGCTACCTTTGAAGGTGACCCGGAAACTGCAATTAATCCAGAATGCGGCAGCTAGACTGGTGACTGGGAGTGGCCGCTGGGACCACATAACACCGGTCCTGAGAGATCTACATTGGCTCCCAGTGCACTTCCGAGCACAATTCAAAGTGTTGGTGCTGACCTTTAAAGCCCTAAACGGCCTCGGTCCTGTATACCTGAAGGAGCATCTCCACATCCATCATTCAGCCCGGACACTGAGATCCAGCACTGAGGGCCTTCTGGCGGTGCCCTCATTGTGAGAAGCAAAGCTACAGGGAACCAGGCAGAGGGCCTTCTCGGTAGTGGCGCCCGCCTGGGGAACGCCCTCCCATCACAGGTCAAGGAAAAAATAAACAACTACCTGACATTCAGAAAATACCTGAATTTTTAGGGAAGTTTTTAATGTGTGATATTTTTGTATTTGATTTCTGTTGGAAGCCGCCCAGAGTGGCTGGGGAAATCCAGCCAGATGGGCGGGGTACAAATAATAATAATAATAATAATAATAATAATTATTATTATTATTATTATTATTATTCACCTACAGCATACAAATCAATATGGCTAACCTGACCAAAAACACTCACCCACCCCACTCACGCAGGAAACCAAAGACCACCACAGTCAACCACAAATGAACAATCACACCCTACGCCAACCCCGATCTCTCTCACCACCAAAGGAGCACAAGTGAACAACAGAGAACCTGCACAAACAACGCTGACACCAAACCCTACATATATTCAGTAAAATAGAAACACCATCACCCCACCCCACCCATCTCCCCATCCCGCTCACCTCTTCCCCCCCCTTTTCTTCCTAATGTCTCAACAAACGAAATGGATTTGTAAAAACGGTACATGGAAAAAATACGAGAGAGACATTATACTACCTTTGTAAATCAAGAAAATCTTTAATAAAAAATACTTTTAAAAAACACAAAAGATTTCACCTTTGACAATTGTTTGAGACATAACTACCATGGGGAAAGTCAGAGAATAAGGCAGCTTGCTGTTATGTGGCCTCATTGGCACTATAGGTATTTATGGCAGTAGGGTGTGTTGAATTTTTCAACTTTCAAATTCCAAAAATGAGGGGTGCTGAAAAGCTTTTTTTAAGGCCCCTCACTGAAGAAAGATGGAAATATTAAGTTTCACTCCCTAAAATGACACACCTTATAATAGGGCTGGATCATCCCATTTTAAACAGTCATGGCTTTTCTCTCTCTCTCTCTTTTGAGAATCATTTTCATTAAATCTTCCAAATTAACAATCCAATCAAAACCATATTAAATATTCCAAATTATACATATACATCCAAATATTCAACCCAATTATTATTTATTTATTTATTTTTGGGACTCCCCATGCTTCAAGGTTTGGAGGGCTCTAATTTCATCTCATTGTTCTGCATTTTATATTTATTTCCAATAATCCCTTTGGCTCTCAGTTGTTATCCTTCATTTTTTCACACCCTCCCACAGGCGAGTTGAAAGAGATGTTGTATTTCCGTGTGGATTTTATGTCTGTCTCCCATAGGCTTGCAGCCTCTCATTTCACGCCGGTCATATCAATTCAAAACTCCTCTGTTGTTGGGCAGCCGCCATCTTGTATAACTCCGATGATATCAAAACTAAGCGTCTGCTCATAATTTCCCCGAACCGATTGCATCAACAAAAACAGTCTTTCCGGGGGGGGGGGGGATTACCAGTTCACATCAGTCATGACTTTTCTCAAAGAATCCTGGGAACTGTTGTTTGTTAAGGGCACTGAGAGTTATAGGAACTACAGTGGCCATGGAGTTCATAGAATCCTAGAGTTGGAAGAGACCACCAGGGCCATCCAGTCCAACCCCCTGCCAAGCAGGAAACACCATCAAAGCATTCCTGACAGATGGCTGCCAAGCCTCCGCTTAAAGACCTCCAAAGAAGGAGACTCCACCACACACCTTGGCAGCAAATTCCACTGTCGAACAGCTCTTACTGTCAGGAAGTTCTTCTTAATGTTTAGGTGGAATCTTCTTTCACTGAGTTCCCACAGTGGTGTGTGGTTGAGACTGGCAGGGTGGAAGGGCGACCAACACAACTGTTTTGTGTGAAGGGCCGCCGAAGGCAATTATCGCTATCTGCTATCGTTTTCTGCATTTCCTTTCCTACCAATTTCACAATTTACTTTCCCCCACATCTGCCAGCTCTGTACCCAAGCGCATCTGATGAAGTGGACTATAGCTGACTAGCCCACAAAAGCTTACATCGTGCAAATGTGTTTGTTTGCCTTTAAGGTGCCACACGGGCCTTTGTTCTTCTCGCCGTAGCTACCCTTCCCCCTTCGACATTGTTCCACAATGGCAATTGTGGAAGGCAAGACGTCCCTGTGACTTTTAATTTCTTTTTCAACAGAAATGATCTGCTGGGTCTGTGTCCAAAAGGAGATAAACGGAGATGTGCCCCCTAATTGCCGCTGTGCAAGAGGGTCCCCAGGCCCCCCCCTTACCCATGAAGTAAATCAAGTTCCTTTTCTAGAGAGCCTATAGGCTATGCCAGCAATTGAACTGTTTTCTTCATTAAACACACCCCAGACTGGTAGACTAATCTGCCCTATAAATAAGCAGGCTCTTTAAAAATAAATGCCACTGTACTGCATTTAGTACTGTCGGATCACTTTGTTCAATTATTTATCGCTCTTTTTAATCATCTGCAGGAGAATTTTTATAGAAAAGGGAACGGGATCTCTTATTCACTGGTTATTTATAAAACGCATCAGTTTGAAGGATCTCTGCCCCTGACAGGGCTACCAAAGGCTGGCAGAGCAACTAGCGGCGCTCTGGATTTTTAATGGAGTCTTGGAAATGAGAAGTGGGAATTAAAAAGAAACACAGCACTCCAGCCACCGCCTCTGCACGGCGTTGTTCGGTGTGGTGCGCCCCTCCTTGTTACCAGCGTGTTTCTCAAATCACCGCCTGGGTAGACATCTTTGAAATCCGTCACAGGGCTGGACCTACTTGGAACTCACTTGTAATAAGAAAAGATTCTCAGGACATAGAGAAAAAGCAACCCTGAAGCCTAGAAATCCAGGCAGAAAGGGGGGGGGAATGGAGAACAAAGAATGGCAACAGTGGGTGAGCAAAGGATTTGCTGGATAGGGATAAATCTTCATTTTCTTCACGTTGAATGAGCCTTTGCCTGGGGTGAGGGCAAAAGAAGAAAAACTAGTTATTTTTTTCTCTGAACCGCCACATTCTGCCCAAACAAAATAAAAATTTCTTTCCAGTAGCACCTTAGAGACCAACTAAGTTTGTTCTTGGTATGAGCTTTCGTGTGCATGCACACTTCTTCAGATACACTGAAACAGAAGTCACCAGATCCTTAAATATAGTGAGGGAGTGGGGAGGGGTATTACTCAGAGGGTGGTGGGAATGGGTGATCAGCTGATAGGTGTGGAAAACCTGTTGAGGACTCTTAATGGCTGTAATTAGTCTTGCAGGGAAAGGCAAGGGGTGAGATGGCTAAAGATAGCTTTGTCATGTATAATGAGATAAGAATCCTATGTCTTTGTTCAGACCAGGTTTCTCCATGGTTTTAAGTTTGGTGATTAGTTGCAATTCAGCCACTTCTCTTTCCAGTCTATTTCTGAAATTTCTTTGTATTAAGACAGCTACTTTGAAAAAAAAGTAGCTGTCTTAATACAAATACAAAGATCACCCATTCCCACCACCCTCTGAGTAATACCCCTCCCCACTGCCCTTGCCTGTCTGGACAGAGGTATGTGTGAAAATTTCTGGCTCTTGTGTGGCTTCAGTGCAGCCTACTCTACAAAGGTTGGAATCGTAGCCTTTGTTTTTCCCTCTCTTGCCTTGCGTCCCCAGGAAGATTGTCTGCTCCCTTTCTCCACTGCAGTCCTGGGAGACGAGGAGGGAAGCTGCCTAAGGACCCCTCCACCCACCGGCCAATGACAGAAGCCAGAGCATGCTTTCCTTCTGGAGTCCCCATCTGCTTCTTCTCCAGTGAGCCAGTGTGGTGTAGTGGTTAAGAGTGGTGGACTTGAAATCTGGTGAACCGGGTTCGCGTCCCCGCTCCTCCACATGCAGCTGCTGGGTGACCTTGGGCTAGTCACACTTCTCTGAAGTCTCTCAGCCCCACTCACCTCACAGAGTGTTTGTTGTGGGGGAGGAAGGGAAAGGAGAATGTGAGCCGCTTTGAGACTCCTTCGGGTAGTGAAAATCCAAACTCTTCTTCTTCTTCTTCTTCTTCTTCTTCTTCTTCTTCTTCTTCTTCTTCTTCTTCTTCAATTTGAGCACATCATGAAAGGGACGTTTAAATAATCGATTAAGGTTCCATCTCGCTGTCATTACTTATGCAGGAAGTCCTGATGCAAACTGCCTCCTTCCAGGACTGTCAACCCCTAAAGACCTTTGCTTAACAATAAATCCTATTGATTCCACAGGCGTAAGAACACCAAGGTGTGCGGAAATGGATCTCTTAAGAGGTCGGTCCACTACCAATGGAGATGAAGTTCTTGGATTTGTGCTGATTCAGGGATGGGACTGGGCAGTGATGGTGGAAAGCACATGCCAGCTTCTAGCAAGGGACCCTCTTTCCCTGCCTCTCCGGAAGAACAGCCTAGCCCCCCTCTGTTTGGGCCAGGGAAGGAGCAACTGCCCCAAGGTCTTCTCTCTTCTTCTCTCCTGCTTTGATCAGGTCATTTAAAAATATTTATAACTTGCCCTTCATCAATACAGACACCAGGGCAGGGTACAGTCCATAAAATAAGCTCAGCCCACCAAACCACAAAGCAATCAACAATATATACTAGAATACGCCATCAAACTAATGCAGTGGTTAAGGACAACAGAGCAAGCCATTCCTTCCGCTATTGTTATTGGTTAGATTGCAGGCACTGCAGGGATTGCTTTTTTTCTTTTTATAGCTATACAGCACTATGACCATTTTGGCTGCTGCTATAGAAGTATTTAAACAATGGCAGTGGTGAAAGGGAATGCTCCTTACAGAGGCCTTGTGCTCGATCAAACAACAGGGAAGGGGGATTTGCAACCACTCTGCTTGCAAGCTCTGGACCTCTGGATTCTCACGTCATAACAACATACCAAGAGGAAAGGTTAGAGTTGAGGCAAGAAGCCAGCAGTGTGGAATGGTCCAGTCTGTCAGTTTTGATTTCTCTTAGTTTCCTCCCCGACCCTCCAAGCTTTAAATTCAGCACTCCACATTTCCACATCGGTTTGCAATTCCATTTTTAAAACAGGTCCTCATAAGAATTCACCAACATTTTAGGGAGACTGTCACTAATATATGCATTTTTGCATGCAGTATTCTCAATATATGCATTTTTGCAAAGTGCGTGTACATCTTTGTGGGTTATTTTCACAGTTTTATGCACAATTTACCCAACAATGTGCATTTTTGAACACATTTACAGTGGAACCTCTACTTACAACCATAACCCGTTCCGGAGGTCCGGTCATAACTAGAAACGTACATAAGTAGAGGTGCACTTTTCCATGGAAAGTAATGGAAAAGTGAACTGATCCGTTCTAGACGATGAAAAACACCCCCTAAAACAGCAATGTAACACGGGTTTTACTGTCTAACAAGACCATAGATCAATAAAATGAAGGCAATAATCAATATACTGTACTATAAAATAAATAAGACAGTATTGTAGACAGGGCTGGCGCGTCCATTTAGGCGAACTAGGCAATTGCCTAGGGCGCCAAAATGGAGGAGGCGCTGGCCAGGCTTGGGCGGGACGAGCTAGCCAGTCCTGTCTTGTTCATTGGGGCTGGTGGCGCGCCACGCCAGGGTGGCGCCCCCCCCACGAGCCCGCCAGCATATCGAGCGCCCCCTCCCCAACCCGCCTCCACAGGCGGGTGGGCGGGGGGTGCTCACGTGCCGGCTGCCCAGCCGCTGCTCCCCATGCTGCTCCCGGGTGGGCTGCGAGCCGGCTGCCCAGCCCTGTCTTCGAGCACAGTGAGTGGGGGGAGCCGCGCGGCCCCACCGGCGGCCTCCCCGTCCCCACGGGCGGCCGGGTGCTTGCGCCGCCCGTGCTCTCCCCCGGACGCCCCAGACGCATGGGGGCGCTGGAAGGATCGCCGCGCCACGGCAGCAGATGTGCCTGAGATGGCCCTGGGGCTAGCAGCAGCTTCTCCGCTGTAGCGGAGAGGTGCTGCTTGCCCCCTACACCACCACCCCGGCTCCCGCTAAAGCAGGCTTTGGCGGGTGGCGGGCAGTGGGACTGGCAGCTGTAGCGGAGAAGCTGCTGCTCGCCTCTCCACCACCCCCACCTCCCGCTATAGCAGGCTTTGGCGGGGGGGGGGGGCGCGATTGTAGATTTTTTAAAAAAAATTATTTTGGTTTTTTTTATGTGCACTGAGGGTGGGTGGCTTACCTGGCTACAAGATGGGGTGGGGCCAGGGTCAGTAAAGAGCTGGGTTCACTTCGGCCAGGGTCACTTTTTTTTCTTGCCAGGCCAGGTGCTTCTCTGGACTTCCTCAGGTTAGTTCCTCTGTGGGGTTTGGGGCTGCAGTGTGCCCTGCTGTGCCTCTTGCAGGCGGCGCTTCTTCCACAGCTTCGTGGGTGGGATGGGGGCCCTCTCCCCGGCAGCAGAGGCCTCAGCACTGTTCCACAGCCGGCCGGCTGAGCTCCGGGCTGCCGGCAAGGCCTCTGTTCGTATCTAGAGGAAAGTTCATAAGTCGAAGCACCTTCTGAAGGTCGTAACTGGAATCGTATGTAAGTAGAGCTATGCGTCAGTCGAGGTTCCACTGTACTTGGCTGGAGAACTGCATTGCAGATTTCAGGTAAGTGCATATTTCGAGTTCCTGTTACCTTTAGTTTGGCAAATGGGCAAAGCTGCATTTTCCTGAAAAATCGTGCTTTGACACCTCATTCAGATCTCTGCGACGGCTGTCCATACGTCTCCAAACAACCCAGTCAATTTGTTGCTTTTAATAGACTTTCATGATACGCAAGGTCATAACATTATAATTACTGCCTCTGTCATTTTGTTTGTCTCTTTTTAAATTGCTTCCACTAAAATGAGGGTTCCCTAATTACCGCAGAGCTTCTGACCGCTGCATTGTGGTTTAATCTGCACCGAGGTTTCAAGCTGTCCATGAATGTGGTCTGATGGGAGGCGCTTGTCTAATTGGAAAGGAAAAGCAAGATGTCGCAATAAAACTACACAGGTTGTGCACCCAAGCTTCGACACTGAGCAGTATTCACTTTGGCCACAGCTCAAGTTGTGGTTCCAGTTAGAGGAAACATGCCAGTAACTTTTTGCTGATAAATGCCTATTCATTTCAATGGAGAAGGTAACCCACATGTTACACAAGCTGTGAAAACAGAACTATTCCTCGCCTGCTCCCCGCATCCCAGTTGCAGGCAGGAATGCTCCGTGTCCACCTGAAGACGAGGGATCACTGAGGCAATGGACTTCCCCCAACCCAAAATCACGAGTGAGGCAGCAGGCATTAGATATTATGCAAGGATGCTCTCTCTCGTCAACTCAAATGGCATAGGCGGAAAAGTTCTAATAATTCTTGGTAGCTTCATGGTTGGTAGCCAAATCCATGTACCTGAAGTTTTAAACAATTTGCCCTGATCTGGTTAATAAATGAACTCCTCTTGGCTATTGTTCATACCCTGTCCATTATGTGGGATGTTCAGCCAGTCTCGTACTCTTTTCATGAGAAGGCAGAAAATTATTTAATGTAGCCGTAGTTTTCAATGTGAGTGCTTCCTACGTGCTATGTCCTCCAGGACCTTTTGGCAGTTAAGCCAGTGTTAAGCCACTGGCAGAGAGCCAGTGTGGTGTAATCTGGGGGACCAGGTTCGCTTCCCCGCTCCTCCACATGCAGCTGCTGGGTGACCTTGGGCTAGTCACACTTCTCTAAAGTCTCTCACCTCACAGTGTGTTTTTTGTGGGGGAGGAAGGGAAAGGAGAATGTTAGCCGCTTTGAGACTCCTTCAGGTAGTGATAAAGTGGGATATCAAATCCAAACTCTTCTTCTTCTTTTGTGCAACCTATCACTTTTGTTGAGTTTATACCTTTCTGTTTTGGTTGGGATTGTTGCACTTATTTTTATACTTGTGTTTATATTTGTTTGTTTTAATAAATCTGCATTGTATCCAACGAAGTTGTTATGCCTGTGCAAGGACTTCTGCTTGTGCAGGAGAACTTCCTTTCCCTCTCATCTCCTCCCAACCACTGTGGAGGGTTGAGGAAACCCCAAGAGCAGATTTGAGAGGCATCTGGGGAGGAGGGGAAGGTCTGCCGTGGAACTGGAAGTCATTATACAGGCAAGACAACTTTGTCGGATGCACTTCTTAAAACTATTTTCGCCAGAGGGAAAGGGGTTTCCTTAGGGATAGCAAAGCAAAAGGCCTTATGCTGACTGGGACCTACGGTGGCTGCTGTGTAGCCTTTAAAAAACAACAACTGCATATACAGCTCCAAACTGCATGTTCAGTGTCATCTGTTGATTGGTCCTGTTTGGTCTCTCTGGCAATGGCATTTGAGAGGCAGGGCAAACAACGAAAAGCAGAGCCTGAGACCTGGGCAAGAGTCTGTAAAGTATACTCTGCAAGAGGGGTGAGGAAGGTTTGCAAGTGGAGGGGCCACATCCTAGCGAGGTCGGCCTGCAGACCTAAGTTCTTAAATGGGGATTGCAGGTTGAGTCAACCTCTCCCCAGTACTAGAGAGATTTGGGTTACATGCTCAGGATTCCAAGATAAAGAAGCAGTGGCGACTTACCCCATTGTTTGAGCAAATAAAACCTGCAGATTTTGTAGCTGCTGGGAGGAGCTTACTCAGCTAGCACTCTCTATATTTGAACTGAGTGTGCACACTGGATTTACAACATCCAGGTGAGCGTTTCTCCTTTTCATTTTGCTCCACTATACCCCCTGCTCCGGGTAACATCGTGCCCAATGAAGAGTTTGGAGAATTAAAAAACGGGCCAGATTTTTGCAGTTTGGGGTTGGAATTGCCCAGGAGTGGAACGCAAGCCTGCTTTGACATTTCTCCCTTGGCTTTGATCTTCTTGCAGAGGAAGGTGCTGCAATTGGAACACCCCATA
Organism: Lacerta agilis; assembly: GCF_009819535.1. Classification (NCBI taxonomy): domain Eukaryota; kingdom Metazoa; phylum Chordata; class Lepidosauria; order Squamata; family Lacertidae; genus Lacerta; species Lacerta agilis. Next base: position 126,102,224 of record NC_046312.1, read on the forward strand.
CAAGAGCAAAGCCCTTTCTCCACCCAGCTGCTCCTCGCTAAAACAGCTGGTGTGCAGGATCAGGGTGCCGAGAGCCAGATGAATCTGTCTGCGGGTGGCATCCGGCTCCCTACCCCTGCTCTGCAACCACACGGTTTCTCTTTTTGCAAATCCATCCTCGCACACACCGAGGATGAAGTTATCCAATGGATAGGTCACGCATTAATTCACATGGCACTGCTCCAAGCAGTCACATAAGCAGGGACCTGGGTAAAGAGGAGTTATATCTGCATGCTGGAAAGGCATTCGTTCTGCTCCTAAGGTCAACTCATCTTTGTGCCGGGGCCGTTGGGAATAAACCCACTTCTCCAACACACTCCAATGGGTTCACCCTGTGCACTGGATGTAATGGTTGCGAAACGGTGGTGGGCTTTGGGCTTTGAAATTTCAGTGACGCCGAAAACCGGTGCGCTCCTCTGCCCCTTGCCTTCCGTTCTAAGTCACTGTTGCAGTGCCCCCTTGATTTGGCACCCAGTGCAGGCAAACTGGTCACGTTCCTCTAAATCTGCTTCTGTTGCCAAGAGGTCACCTCCATGTGCAGAACCAAATGAATGGGCACCCCAAAATTCATGTGGGGTCTGTATGGGTTAGGATCTATGTGTGTAAGCTCTTATGCAAATGTGGTGTCCTTTGTGCAGAAATCATTGTCAGGGTGCAGGTGTGTGCTGGAAAAGGGCAGGTTGGCAAGTGTGGCCGCTGATCCTTTTTCAGTGCATCCATCCAAATGTGACAGTGGAAACCACATATTTGGAAACATAGTGAATGAGGATAAACAATAGCTTTTGATAACTCTGGTCATCTTTCAGTTATGGGATTTTTGGACTCAGCTACACCCAGTCAGTTATATCGTTGTAAAAATGCGACACCAGATGGTGCTGTGGAGCAAAAAAACTTTATGTAATTTTAAATAGGGTTTTTTCCCCTTTTGTTATAACAATCTAATTTATGACTTATTTATAGTGTGGTGTTTTTTCATGTGCTTAGATCTAGCCCTTGTCTCCTCCTGAGATTCTGAATATACTAACATGGAGAGGGATATTTGACTGGGAGACCAAATTCCTTTGGGAGGAAGGATTGGAGATTGCTCACTCTGGCACACTACTTGCTCTCCTGTGCACAGCATGCGCCCTGTTCTTGCACTCACAGATTCTCCCTTTCAGCAAGGGAGAAGAACAACAGAAGACGACTCTGTTCCTTTCTTCAAGGTGGCGGGTGAAAGGAGAATGGGAAGCAAAAAGGGCTGGGCTAGATCTGATGGGAGTGATAGTCCCAAACATCTGGAGGGCACCAGGTTGGCAAAGGCTGGTTTACACAAGTGGGGCTAGGAGCTGCTCAATTTGACAACAGGATATGGATAACAGCAGGGGACAAAATAAAAAAAAATTCCTTCCAGTAGCATTTTAGAGACTAACTAAGTTTGTTATTGGTATGAGCTTTCGTGTGCATGCACACTTCTTCAGATAGGGGACAGGCTGCATCTGACCGAGTGCCACGCACATATCTTATCTTCTGATGATTTAGTAATTTGCGATCTGCTGAACAAGAAATGCTAGGGGAGCATGTTGTTCTCGGCTCCTTTGGTGCAAGCGAAAGCAGAACATCTCAGACGACTGTGTAGGTGGCCAAGGCTCATGTAACTGTTCTGCAGCACCAGGGTTGAAAAGGAGAGGTGGGAAATTAGCTTTGCTTTCTCACCCATAGGGTTTGGTTAGAGCCGGTTTACAGGCTGAGGACGTGTAGCCAGAATACGTTAAGCTTTTTTCTGAAGCAGTGTAAGAGCAAGTGTTGACATCTAGATTCCACACACACACCCAAAAAACCACCACCCAGGATTATATACAGTAATATTACTAAGGACTGTACTCCTGCTCACTCCATTCTCCAACCTCCTGCCATTTTCTGCACATTAACCCCATAGACTGAGCTTTCTGTTCCCATCCCATGTTCCAAACTCATTTCTGAAGCCACCTCTCTCTTCTATTCGGCAGCCCTGCTTTGCACCCCTGTTTCAACTTCACCCCAATGTCCATGCCTCTCCCTCCTATTGTGCAATCCCCACTGGCACGCAAACTTCTGCCATTGTTTTAAATCACCACTTTTTGCCTCAGCATACCTCCACCCCCACTTTGCCCAAACCTCTGCCGCTGCTTTAAACCACCCCTTTCCTCCTCTCGGGGTGTCTCCCTTCCCGTTTCTGTGCCATGGCTACTGCTGTTGCACAACCCTCCTTCACGTTTTCTCCCCTCTCCCCACCCTGACTTCATGCAAATCCAGGATTGTGGTAAAGCACTACAAATCCCCCAGCGAGGGCTGCGCAGTGACATTCTTACATCTTTAGAGAGATTATCCTTCCTTTAGTTATAGGTTAGTAGAAATTGCCTCTTCTCCTCGTCTAGCTGAGCAAGCCTTAGGTAGCACAAGAAAATTGCTGCCGTTGCAACTGAAGTCGTCAGACTGATAAGAGCACAAAGCGGCAGCTCAGAAACTTCTTCCACTTCCATGGGGTATATTTATCACAGGAAGGAAGCAGAAAAAGAAAGCACTATGCAGCACAAAACAAGGTCGATGGACAAGTGCAGGTAAGGACAGCGTTTCTGAGGCTATTTATATAACACCAATTATATTAGAACCATTGATCAGGTTCCTAGGTCTATGGGTTACATTTCTTCTGCTAAACTAGGCATAGGCAAACTCGGCCCTCTAGATGTTTTGGGAATACAACTCCCATCATCCCTGGCCACTGGTCCTGTTAGCTAGGGATCATGGGAGTTTTGGTCCCAAAACATCTGGAGGGCCGAGTTTGCCTATGCCTGTGCTAAACCTCCTGGTTTAAGACCCCTCACTCTGGGAACCTAGAACCCCAATGTATACACTGGCAGTATATGCGATGTAACACACCTGAGACATAAAAACAAGATCTAGTATATATTTTGGGAAATGGCTTGTCTGTCTGTTTGCTTGCTTGTTCTCTTATGTGTTTGGATGCCTCTTGAGAGATCATCAACGGACTTGGCGTGAGGGCTTCCAACGTGGCATGGCAGTTTTCATCGTCATTGTGCCACCACCAGCATTTTGAATCAAGATGGCAGGCCAAAACATCACGTTGGTGTGACTTTGCCTGTTTTTTTTGGTATAGGTCCACCTGTATGTTGAGATACCACTGTCAAATTGGCATGAGGGTTCTTGAAGGGGGGGGGGGTTACATTGACAGCCACCATTTTGAATCAAGATGGTAGACCAAAACATGTATTTGGTGTGACGTCGCCCAGATCACAGTTCTTCTGTAGCTCTCGCATATGGATGTCCAATTCCCCATAAGCCACTTTGAGAAAATGAAGGTCTGAATTCTATAAATAAATAAACCGCCTTCGACACCTTGAACTTTCCATTCAAGGTTAAGGCAGGCAGTGCCTGCAAGGACATACAGCATCTTCCACTGAGAGTTGCAATTATTACAAGCATCATTCTTGCATTACCAATTTATTGTATTGTCCCTGCATTTAATGACATCAGCTCTGCCACTAAACGTGCAAACAAAAACAAACCCTACCTAGCATTGCAGATTCAGGCCATCCTATACGGTCCATTCTCCTGGCAGTTTCCCACCAGCAGGTGGCGGCTACAATTTTAAGGCTGGCCACTTTCCCAAACTTTTACGTTTAGGATACAAGTTAAACCTTAAACCTTTAGAACAAGAAAAGTTACAGGGGGTTCTTGATCGGAATAGTCGCAAATGGGAGTGGGTTTTTGTTTGTTTGTTTGTTTTGAAGAGCAGGTCTTTTATCTGCTTATTTTGACCTCTGTCTTCTAAAGCAACAAGAAAGCTTATTGATCCCAATTCCTGCAGGACACGAAAGCTCATTACCATTAAATGGAGAACTTCCATTTTGCCCCAGTTAAGTGTAAATATTTAATGGGCATTCCTCTTTCTTCCCACCTGACTGGAACTGATGAATCAGCCTGTCAGAATTTGGATATGATCTTTAAAGAAACTCCAACCTATTGGCAGGAAGTTATTTTATATAGATAAGATTTATTGGGAGCATCCTATGTGAAAGATTATGTGGAATCTGTTGATTACTGAAGCAGCATATTCAGAGTTCTACTATCTACATACTGGCCATATGGTGCAATAACTAGAATGTTAGGTTCAGAGATGTGAAACCTCTGTACTGGTAATTCGCTCACAGTGCAATCCAATACCTGTCTACTTAAAAGTAAGTCCACCGAGTTCAATGGGACTTACTCCCAGGTAAGTAGATAAAGGAATTTCAGGCAGGGTGACCTTGGGCCATATTCCCTTGGGAATAATCTGTTGAGGACTACCAGCTGATGGTGGTGGGTGGGACTGAAGTCAGAGGTAGGTAGGAGCAAAGCTCAAAGTGGGTGAGGTACCCCTTCCCTCTCTGCCACCCCTCCACATGTTCTCTCTTCTTGCCACCTGCATGTAATTAGGCCAGAGGCTCTAGGAAGCTCTTGGGCCACAGACTCTAGTGGCCACTTCCCCTCAACCTTGTGTCTCTTTCCCTTTCCTAGGCCCTCTGCTCTCTTTGCCTCTTCTTTCTTTGACCCAAAGCTACCCTCAACAGCTATAGCCTTCCCAGCTTCTATGTGACTTCAGAGCAACTCAACCAATGGTCGACCAAGCAAGAAACTGCACCTGTCCCTGTCCCCATTCTACTCTGGGAATTATGGTGCTGCACATTCCAGGTAGCCTAGCTGACCAGTATGTTCATACTGGTCACGGTATGAATACTCTAGAGAGCAGCCAATGCATGGATAGTAACTTGCGTTGTATTGCCAAAGGCAGAAGCCCCTCGCTGTGCGTCTGTTGTATGCAAAGAGCTTCTGCAAGGAATTTTGTTTAAATATATAAAGCTGTCTTGACGGAAACCATCTTCACAAAGACTGGGCTGATGAAGTGATGAAGAAGAGAGGATTAAGGGGAGATGCAACAGTGGTCTTCAAACATCTGAAGGGCTGTCATGGAGAAGATGGAGCGGACTAAATATCTGCTGCTCCAGAAGATCAGTGAGTGGAAATTGATGGAAAGCAAGTAGGAGAAACTTTTTAATGGTAAGAGCTGTCTTGACAGTGGAGCAGACTGCCTTGGGAGACAGGGGCAACCTTATACTTGAGATCCACCAGCTGAGAATTTAGCAGCATTAATGGAAGACTATCAATGACTACCAGCCTCCATTGGTATGCCTCTGCATGCCAGTAACTGAAAATCACAAATGGGGAGAGCGCTGTTGTGCTCAGCTGCTGCTTGTGAGCTTCCAATAGGTATTTGGTTGGCCACTGTGAGAACAGGATGCTGGACGGAAACAAGAAGAAATACCGACAAAAGACGATTGGACAGTGAAATTAATGGAATATGCAGAACTAGACAAAATGACGGGAAGAATCCGGGAACAGCGGGACCAGAAATTCATCAAAGACTGGTTAAAGTTTACGAATTATTTGACAAACAATTCACAGTTGAATACGCTAATAGGACTTCAAGAAGCTTTGTAGTTAGTATGTAGAAATATTATTGTAATTATGGCAGATAGAGCGAGTAAGAGATTTATGATAATAATAATATAATAATAATAATAATTGGCTTCCACCAAACATTAAAATACATTTAAAATATCACAGTTTAAAAACTTCCCTAAACAGGGCTGCCTTCAGGAATTTTCTGAATGTCAGGTAGTTGTTTATTCCCTTGACTTCTGACGGGAGGGCGTTCCACAGGGCGGGTGCCACTACCGAGAAGGCCCTCTGCCTGGTTCCCTGTAGTTTTGCTTCTCGCAGTGAGGGAACCGACAGAAGGCCCTCGGCGCTGGATCTCAGTGTCCGGGCTGAATGATGGGGCTGGAGACGCTCCTTCAGGTATACAGGACCGAGGCCGTTTAGGGCTTTAAAGGTCAGCACCAACACTTTGAATTGTGCTCGGAAACGTACTGGGAGCCAATGTAGATCTCTCAGGACCGGTGTTATGTGGTCCCGGCGGCCACTCCCAGTCACCAGTCTAGCTGCCGCATTCTGGATTAATTGCAGTTTCCGGGTCACCTTCAAAGGTAGCCCCACATAGAGCGCATTGCAGTAGTCCAAGCGGGAGATAACTAGAGCATGTACCACTCTGACAGGACGCTGGACTAGATGGGCCACTGGCCTGGTTCAGCAAGGCTCTTCTTATCCTCTCTCAGACTGAGCGTCACTGTGTCATTGGCATGCTCTCTCCACAAAGTGGCATCCAATGCAACCAGCTCATCTTCTGGTTGTACTGCATCTTGGCACAGAGGAGAGGAAGCCTCCTTGTCCCGTCCTCACACAAAAGTACAATGTCTTAATTAACCATGAGAGAAAGCGTTTTAGTTTGGCTCACAGCTCCAGAAATATTGGGGTACTTGAGTTGAGTACACCCATGGGGGCAGAGGGCAGAAGAAGAAGGGTCCTTAGTCATGTGGTAGGGTTTGCTTACCCAGCATAGGCCTAGTCATCTGTATTTGTTTATGTCCATTTCTATAATAAACAACATTTCTGGAAAATAGGTATTCTGGTTATCTTTCTGGACACCGATAAACAAGTTATATAACCCCTCGTGTCTGTCTTTGGGAGGACATCCGGATAAACATCCCATCTGACCTTTCACTAATTAAACTTGAGGTCTGGATCTGTCCACTTTGGGCTAATCAGTACATGTTCAGCTAAGATTAGTTTCTTAGCCTAGATAAAGTCACTTGTCGGTAAATCAGATATATTGGTAAATAAACACAATATGCCTCATTTCCAGGAAAATTCTTCCTAAACATGTTTCCAAAAACACAAGAAACTATGTTAGGGCACAACCTCTGGGTAATGGATAAAGCATGTCGCTTGGTGGCCTTCCAAATGTTTATATATGATACCGGTAAGTGCTGGCGGCAACATGTCTGAGGTTTTGTCAGATACTGCCACAATAGCTGCAAACTCCCCAGATTAAGACAATACCAGTTTTTAAGGCCTGCTTTATAGACTGCAACACCTCTCCTGTTTTAGGAGTTCGGGATGTAGGATAACAAACTGTGGCTTAATCCAGACAAGGCAGAAGAACTATTGGTTAGTGGAAATGCTCACCTGAGATTGGAAGTACCGGGTACAACCTGTTTTGAATGGGCCTACACTCAGTTTTCAAGACTAAGTTTTCAATTTGGAAGTGCTCCAGGATCTGTCTTTACTCAACAGTGGGCTGTGGAGGCTACATTTGTGTGCCAGCTGCATCCTTTCCTGGAAAAAGTGGAACTAGTCAGTTACACCTGCCTTAGTCATATCAAGTTAGATTATATAGTACCAATAATATACTCATATTCAGAGCATGTGGGGCTGCACTTTAAAGATGTTTGGGAAATACAGCTGGTGCAAAATGCTGCTGCCAGAAGAATTTGTGATGCTTGCTAACCCATGGTTTGTTAAACCATGAATTGATGAGTTAGCCTAGAGATGATCAAGCAAACAATTTGTTTTGTTTGCTTGGTTTATTCCCCATCTTCCGTCCCCATTGCCTCCTTGATATTTAGTTCTTGTCCTTGTCCTTTAGTTCTTCTGGGTCCTCTGATATAGATGGGTTGATTGTTGCTTCTCTGGAGATGGAGAAGATGTGCCTCAGGTAGAGCTGGAGTGTTTTTTTGTTATGTTTTTGGGATCTTCAAAGGAAGTCATCCTGGCTGATTTAACTGGACAGAGAAGCTGGCCACCATCCCAGACAACACTTCAAATACTGCACCATCCAGTGTAAAACAGGACGCGTGGCAACCTTAAAGTGGGAGAATATGTATCTTTGTGATACTTTATCTTTGTGATACTTTAGTCCCAAGCTATTTGGGGCCTCAAATATTAAAAATGGAACCTTGAACTAGATCTGGAAACAGACCAGAAGACAGCAAAGTTGTGTGTTTTTTACGATTTACAAGATGCCTTACAGTTCCAGTAAGTAGTTTTGCTGCTGGATTTTGTACTAACCTGAGTTTCCAAAACAAGGGCTCTTGAAGGGCACCCTCACACAGTAATGTTTCTGGAAGGAAACATTACTACAGCATGCCTAACTCTGGCCAAACAATCTTTGTCTAGGAGAGGATGCAGCTGGTGTACCAGCTTTAGCAGCTGGGAGATGTGACGTGCTACCAAAGTCACTTGGGCTTCCAAATATAGGCCTGGATTGAAGAGCAGCCCCAGAGTGTAAAGCTGCTCCCTCAGGGAGACTGCAACTCCAACCAAAACAGACCAAGTCCAAGCACCTGCCACCAGCATCTCTGCCTTCTCAGGATTGAGCTGTAGCTCACTGTCAACCATCTAGTTCAATTCCAATCATAGTACTTCCACAGAATCCCCTGAGTCTGACACATGAAAAGAACAGTAGTGTTGGGTGTTATCAATGTACTAATGTCATCACACCTAAAATGCCATATGGGTTTTAAACAGCATGGAGGACAAAAACAAAGATGCAGAATATCATGTAGCTAACCAGTCACAGCACAGTAGAAGTTGGCTAGCATTACCTTCTGGAATTAGCCACTGAGACAGGAAAGGAATAAAGGTAAAGGGACCCCTGACCATTAGGTCCAGTTGTGTCCGACTCTGGGGTTGCGACGCTCATCTTGCTTTATTGGCCGAGGGAGCCGGCGTACAGCTTCCAGGTCATGTGGCCAGCATGACTAAGCCGCTTCTGGTGAACCAGAGCAGCGCACGGAAACGCCTTTTACCTTCCCACCGGAACGGTACCTATTTATCTACTTGCACTTTGACGTACTTTTGAACTGCTAGGTGGGCAGGAGCTGGGACCGAGCAACGGGAGCTCACCCCATCGCGGGGATTCGAACCGCCGACCTTCTGATCAGCAAGCCCTAGGCTCTGTGGTTTAACCCACAGCACCACACAATGCACTTAATCCCCAGATAGCTGCTTCACATGGTATTGAAAAGCCTACTCACCACCAAAAAAGGGGGGATGGCACTGGATGCAGAAAAAGCCAAACAGAGAATAAGTTTGCAAAGTGCCCACAAAATTAATGATGTGCTTGAAGCATTTCAGAATTAAGAAGTTCCCTCATCGGGGGCAACACTTCTTACCACTGAATTCAGCAAATGACAAAGCTACAGAAGTTTATATTTGCAGGTTACTGGTGAGAAGTGTTGCCCTTGTTGAAGGAATTTATTCATTCTGAAACATGGTGAGCATAATAAAGCAGTCTGGCACCTTGAGAACTCATTATCTCTGATCTAGAACGTCATTCTCCCATTGTAAGTCATCCACCAGGGGAATCAAAGCTGTTTTACTGCCAAATCCTGACCCTAAACCAGAATAAATTCAGAAAATGAGCATCCAAAAGAATCAAGAATTATCTAGTAACCAGCTGCTTAAACATGGTTATCCAAAAAGGGCATAATTTCTGGGAATGGCTTTTTGACTTTTAAGATGGTTGGCAGGCACCATCCCTTTTTGCAGAGAGGGATTATCACTTCCCAGGCTCAGCCAATTACCGGTAGCTCTTTGCTGCTTGATTTTATGAGCCAGGAGGGGCAGGGATCAAGCAGGCAGGTTGTAGGCTGCACTTCTCTAAATGCCTTGTCCACATTCTCCTGAAGAATCTGAAGAAGTGTGTATGTACACGAAAGCTCATACCAAGAAGAAACTTAGTTGGTCTCTAAGGTGCTACTGGAAGGATTCTTTAATTTTTTAATTTTATATTTTATTTGTAAAAAGTTTTGTTGGATGGCCCTGTGAGGATAGTAGAGAATTATTATGCCACCCTTATAATGAAATCTGCCCCGAGCCAGGAATATCTATTTTCAGATGCTATAGAAGTGTTTACTCTATTTTTTTCTCCAAACCTACGTTTCCTGATATCTGTAGCCATAGAATGAGCACAAAAGAGGTTGCTTGCAGTGTATCTTTGAAGCTAAATTTATCTTTTAAAATATTCATTACATTGGTAGCTGTTTCTGAGAATGAGCTGGGTTGCTGTACGAAGACTGAGGAATACTTCAAAGGAACTATATGGAACTGACAGTTAACATTCCTGCGCTCAGTTGGCACCTTTGATGGAGCCATACCTGTTAAGGCCTGCTGAGCAGATTCATATTTGTGGCATATAACTCATCTCACATGTAAACACACACCAATTAAATACTTGTTTCCATAACCAAAGTTTTGGGGTACTTTTATTTCTGGCTCGTGAGCCTTTAGGAGATATTTGTGCCACATGCTTTGAAGATTTTCTGCATAGCAATGAAGACTAGAATAGCTGCATACAGCTTGAATCCAGCACGGTCCAGCAATATTCTCCCAAAGGCCTCCTAGTAGAAGGGGAACAAAGGGATATCTAGTCCAACTCTTTGCCCAAAAGGCAGGATCATCTTCAGCTCCATCTGTAAAATGTGGATGTTACGTGTGTACAAGAAGTAGGACCTAGCTGATCACAGAGCTAATTGTTACTCCACTATTCAAACCAAGCCATACGCTACAAGGACACCTGGCTCCTTGTCTCCAGGGCCACTGGACATTCTTGACAAGGTGATTAGCCCAGATCTCAAGCATGAGCACACTGTACAAGGAGGTATCACTTGGAAATGTAGTTGGATGCAATTGCATGCCAGTAAGTATGAAGGGAACTCCAAAGGTTACTGTAACATATACCAGTAGACACATGGCTTTATATGTCCGCCTATGACCTTCTCTCTCTCTTTCTCTCTCTCTTTCTTTCTTTCTTTCTTTCTTTCTTTCTCCCACCCACCCCTGTTACAAACTGATAAATATAATCTTTAAACTAATTTCATGCAAGATAATCAAGCTGTATGAAATTTTGGAAATGTGCTAGTCATTAATTGTGTCTGGTGTTTAGTGTGGGAATGAAAGGCACAAGAATTCCATAGCTTTCATCTGTTCTGTGGTTCAGTCTTCAGAAAGAGGGAAACCTGGATCTCTTTGGGTTCAAGAGCCACCTGTCATAGATTCGTTGTGCAATGCTGGGCAAGGTATACATTCTGCTCTTCACTTTCCCTGTCTGTAAATGGGGAGCATCCTCGCCTACCTGCGCAGTTTGTAGGAAGAATGAACACTAAGGGCACTTCCAGGCTGTTACTATTTTGGGGTGGGATCCAATCACATACCAGCAAATGCAGGGTGATCTGGAGTTGCTCCACAACAATCCCATAATCCCCCCATTGGACATTTTGTGACAAGGAAACATTTGCTTGATGCAATGTTGTCTAACCTCCCTGCAAACAAACGCTCAATACATAGGCTATCTTCGCATTGTTGTTTAGTCGTTTAGTCATGTCCAACTTTTTGTGATCCCATGGACCAGAGAACGCCAGTCACTCCTATCCTCCACTGCCTCTCGCAGTTTGGCCAAACTCATGTTAGTAGCTTCGAGAACACTGTCCAACCATCTCGTCCTCTGTCGTCCCCTTCTCCTTGTGCCCTCTATCTTTCCCAACATCAGGGTCTTTTCTAGGGAGTCTTCTCTTCTCATGAGGTGGCCAAAGTACTGGAGCCTCAACTTCAGGATCTGTCCTTCTAGTGAGCACTCAGGGCTGATTTCTTTAAGAATGGATAGGTTTGATCTTCTTGCAGTCCATGGAACTCTCAAGAGTCTCCTCCAGCACCATAATTCAAAAGCATCAATTCTCTGGTGATCAGCCTTCTTTGTGGTCCAGCTCTCACTTCCATACACCACTACTGGAAAAACCATAGCTTTAACTATACGGATCTTTGTTGACAATGTAATGTCTGCTTTTTGAGATGCTGTCTAGGTTTATCATCGCTTTTCTCCCAAGAAGCAGGCGTCTTTTGGTTTCGTGACTACTGTCAACATCTGCCATGATCATGGAGTGAAGTAAAGTAGTTCCCCCCACATTTCATAGCTCTTTCCACTAGCTGTGTACACAACCATGGGGCGCTGTCTGGTAAGGGATAGTTTTACCCCATGCAAGGTGTTCACACCTTGGCTAGAGCCAAATTAGGAACGGCTTAAGGACTCCATTTGGTGTGAAGCTGGTTTGAGAAACAACACATCAAATGGTAGCATCTTCTAAACAAAGTAATTTATTTATTTAATGTATTTATATCCTGCCTTTCTTCCAAGCTGGGATTCAAGTACAGGATACATATGCATTTTGGCTAATGTCATGTCAACACAGATTAAAAACCCAGCACTGGAAACAAAGCAAGCGACCAGCAAGCAGGAGTGTGAACACAGCTGATTTGGTCTAATGTCCCTGTAAACTTTGTGCAAACAAAACAGAATGGAATGCTTAATAAGTAGGTTGTCTAGAAGTGATCTAAGTATTATAAAGCACTTTGCTCCTTCATCTTTTCCAATTGCATAGAATTTCAGCAGCTGCCGCTTCTCCTACAGCAACAGCAATATGAGAAAAGATGTTTAAGAGTCCTTTCCATCTAACTCAACTCTTATTTTTCATTGGTTTGTATCCCATTCGTCCTCCGAAATATCCCATGGCTTACAGCTTCACCCAGGGAACTTTTCTGCACTCTTTACACTGGCAGTGGAACCAGTATGTTGACCAGTACCCTAGAATAAATTGTTTCTACTCCCTACACAATATTTTACAGTCTTACCAGCATCATTTCTTTTTCTGGAAAGCTTTTGGGTAATCCCTCTAGTCCCTATAATTTACTCTAAGCCAAATTGAAATAACCACGCGTTCTTCCCCTTCTTCCCCCATTCTCTCTCTTTTCCCTGGGTCTATTTCAGATAGCAAAGAGGGGTATGGTACCTCTCATATCCGTTTTTTGCAAAGCACCATGTGCATAGAGGGCACTATACAAATTAATACATAGAAAAGTGTCTGTCCCTCCCTGCAGACTCCCTCTCTTTTTACTAACAGCACATATCCATTCCTCCTGCTGGTGCAACTTTCTCATCATTTCTACATAGCAGCATTTATAAACCAGTGCCAGAGAAACGGGGTAAAAGGCAGGCGAGAGGGAAGAGATATTAATATTTATGTGTGTATATGTATACATACATACACCTACACAACTACAGGTTTGAAGCCAACTTAAAAGAAAAAGAGCTGGTAAGCAAAGGAATCTGCGGTGCTTTTCATGGGATCCGGGGATATGTCAGCTAATATTCTTCCCCGCTCCCTTTCTTCTTCCTTTGCTTGTCTCTGCAGCAAATCTGGAGAGGGAAGGGAGAAGGGCAGGAATTGCATAGGCACCATTCCTATGCAAGGGCAGGGGGGAAATCCCGCATGCAGGATTTTGGTGCCTAACAACCCCCCCTCCCTTTGCAATTGCTCTCTTGCTCCCCCGCCTCTCTCTGAGGCAGAGATGCTGCATCACGGCACCTGCTGGCTACCTCTGTTCCATTATTGGGAAGGAAGGGAGCTCATGCGCCCTGCTTGCCTGCATTTTGCAGGGCGCTACTGAAGCTTTGGAGTTGAGTACTGTACATACCAGCATCTCTCTCTCTCTCTCTCTTCCCCTCCCTCTCTCACACGGCGGCCCACCCATGAGGCAAGGTGAGGGCAGCAACTGCCTCGGGTGGCAGGATCCACAGGGGCAGCAGATCCCGATGTAGTTCTTTATTCAGGGCTGGCCCATCCATGAGGCAAAGCGAGGCGACCACCTTGGGTACCAGCATCCACAGAAGCAGCAGGTCCCAGTGATGTAGCTCTTTATTTGGGGCCGGCCCACCCATTTGGCAAGGTTAGGCAGCCCACTCAGGCAGCAGGATCCAGAGGGGCAGCAGACCCTGGTGACTTGGCTCTTTATTTAGGGCCGGCCCACCCATGAGGCAAGGTGAAGCGGCTGCTTCAGGTGGCAGGATCCACAAGGGCAGCAGACCCCGATGACGTGGCTATTTAGGGCCGGCCCACCCATGACGCAAGGTGAAGCGGCTGCTTCAGGTGGCAGGCTCCACTGGGGCAGGCAGCAGACCCTGATGATGTGGCTCTTTATTTGCGGCTGGCGCACCCATGAGGCAATATGAAGCGGCTGCCTCGGGCGGCAAGATCCACAGGGGCGGCAGCAGCAGCAGGAGGACCCCCCCCTCCTCGTTACTGACGTAATTCACCCCTTCCTCCCTGACAGGGCGGGCGGGGCCATTTTGTGGTTCACCTCAGGTGCTCTCCCTCAACTCGGCGGCCACTCAGAAGCGAGGCACGGAAAAGGATCCCGAAGCACCACTTCCACCCCCTCACACACACAAAAATAAACCCCGCCCCGCCATTTCCCTCGAGCGCGCGAGCGTCTGGATGCTGCCCCTCTCCCTCTGGCGGCGCGTGCGCGCTCGCTCTCACTCCTTCGCCTCAGGTGCCTCGCGCGCGGGGCTGAGGAGAGTGTGGCCTGGGTGGGCGGCTCTCGACGTCACGCGGCGCGGCGCGCAGGGCCTGAGGGAGGGCGTGCGGGCAGGCTGCCGCGACGGCGCGAGGGAGCGCGCCTGCGTGTGGACGCGCCTGTGTGTGGCAGGTGCCGGCGGTGGCAGTGGCAGGAGCAGCAGCAGCAGCGGCCGCCGTCGCCGCCGCGTCCACCTGAGGGGAGAACCGCCGCTGCGCCCTGGCGCGCCTTCCTGCCGCCGCCGCCGCTGCCGCCCTCCTCTTCTTCTTCCTCGCTCCCTGCACCATGAGGGAAGAGGCGCCGCCGTCGCCGCCGTGAGCTGCTCAGCCGGTTCCTCACCGTCCAGAGACGAGGCGTCCCCCTCACCGCCGCCGCCGCCGCCCGTCCTACCCCGGGGGAAGCTATGAGCCATGAAGCCGCCTGGCAGAACTTCCCTTCGGCGGCAGAAGCAGCAGCAGCAGCCCTTCTCCGGCCGCCTCCTCCTGCTCCTCCATCCCCGCGGCAGCAGCAGCAGCAGCAGCAGCCGCCTCTCGGCCGCCGCCGCCGCCGCCGCCGCCTTGCTTTGCCCGGCTCGGCTGCCCAACTCCATCCCCCTCCTCTTTCTGGCGCTCCTTCTTTTCTGCTCAGGGTCCCCGAGGATCTGCGGGGTTGCTGCGGACACCGGTGAGTGCCCGCTTAAGGTGTGTGTGGGGTGGGGTGGGGGAGAGATCCTGGAGGGATCCTGTATTGTGCGCGTGAGCTTGGTGGGAGGACAGATCCAGGATCTCCGTTACACGCGCGCCCCTTCGTTTGCTCTCTCTTTTTTTCTCCTTTGCGCGCGTGTGTGGTGCCAATGCGCTAAGAAATAAACGGGGGTGGGGTGTTCTCTTTTTTGGGGGGGTGGGGGTTTAATGTATCGCGCATGTGGTGCCAATGCGCTACACATAACGAACCTCGGAGTCTGTTTTAGTCTGCGGCTTCCACCGCCCTGGCTTTTTAATGTTGGTTAATAACGGGCCTGGGGAGGGGAACCAGAAAAAAAGGGGGAGAAAAACCACCTTTTTTGCCGTGCGGAGCCCGCTTGAGTCTTCGTGACAACCGGCGAGAAGTTCTTGTTCCGCACCGTCCGCACAGATTTGTTTCGGTCTTGACGCAGTTCCTTACCTCCATGGCATCCTGCCTGGTCTTCGGTAGGAATAATTGATCGTGACCGCAGCCGGATTCCTCCTCTGATCGCCACCCCCACCCACCCCACTTCTAGATCATAATGTGTTTGTGTGTCTTTGCAAATATGAAATTGTTTTTTACACGGCATAACACGGTTATGACGACTTGGTGCGCTTACTGGTTTATAAGGATGGGCATGAAATGGTTTCGGGAGCCTCTGATGCAGCAAAACGCCGCTGGCAGGCTTTCAAGGGTGCTGTTTTTGTGCAGGGTCTTAACGCAAAACAGAACAAGACAAGCAGGATAATGAGGGTTTTGGATACTGCCCGTTCTTGCACTGTTCATCCCAGGGAACCTACCTTTTGCGAACAGAAGGGGGGTTGCAGTGTGCTCCGAGAACCCTGGGATTTTGTCTGCAAAGAGATATGTGCTTGCTAGTTATCCCATGAAGCATGTTTATACAGGAGTTTATTGAGACTTTCTCTCTGGTAAGTGTGCTCAGGAGTCCATCACTAAAGTTAAAGGAATAGTGAAAAGTTGCCCTTATGTAAAGGGAATTGATTAACATTCAGTACACATGGGTTCATGGCTTGAGTTGCTTGCGGTAGAATCACTGATTTGTACATAGCCAAATTTATGTGGAAAAGTGGCAGAAATAGGGTCATGAATGGCTGGATTATACTTAAAAGAACTTGTTTCAGGGGTTCAGATCCCTGCATTTTGAATTTCATGATGCAAAACTATAAAATCAAACAAGGAATTACATGTACAAATAAGTACAAAATCTAATCAAATAAATTGGTTTAATGAGGGTTACTGTATGTTTCTTTTTGCAAATTAGCCAGATGCAAAACGTATTACAAAAAGTGTTCTGTTCCTCTGTGGATTCATAGTAGGTTTGTCTGTCTTCCTCAGCTCTGCATTGGAATGAAACTGCAGAAGAAATAGAAAAAAGCCAGGCAGACGAAGACACTGCACTTCAACAGACGAACAGCAGTAGCTACAAAAATAACAGTCAAAGCAGTGCATACCAGAAAGAAATCACATTGCCTTCAAGACTTGTATATTATCTCAATAGAGACTCTGAAAGTCCTTATCATGTCTTGGATACAAGGACAAGGCACCAGCAAAAACACAATAAGGTAAGGTGCTTTAAAAACAAAAACAAATAAAAGCAACACAGTACAGTGACTCAAAATAGTCATGTCTCTTGAGGGATTGTCTTACTTTAAGAATGTTTATTCAGCATGTTTGTAATGCTTCAGAATTCACTGCACAGTTCTTAGGTCTGAAAGATGCGTCAGTCAAAAAATAGGGTTCCAATACCAAGAGACCTTGCAGGTAACAATACCCTTGTCAGATTTCAAGGATTACAGAATAAAACTTGGAGCACAAACCATGGTTTACTCGTTTCTTTAGAGGCCTAAAATATTGTTCCCTCCACCCAGCTTACCTGATTGAGAAAAATAGAATCACATTGGTAGAATGACTATGTAATCTCTCTGTGTCACAGACACAGGGGACCCCAGAGAATTACAGGTCTAAATTCTTTATCTTAAGCAGGAAGCCATTTTTAAAGCAAAGCACAGAGGGCAAGATTCAACTGTCATGCCAGTGGTTGTGACAGGACTTCCTATCCTCCCCGCTGCAGCCCCCTGCGCCTTCACCCCCCCCCCCAAAGTCTGCTCTGGAGGTCCATTTAACCCTCTGGAGCAGATTTGGAGGCAGGGGGGTCTGCAAGGGGGAGATGAGGAAAGATAAGCCCTGTTCCAACAAGCGGAAGTCCATTGTGCAAGCGGATACCACAATTCTATATCACTCTTGATACAGCTAAAATTGGTCATGGCTATGTGCTTTTGAAAACAATGGCACTAAAGGTGATAGCAATCAACTTGTTCTATTGATTTCAATTGGACTTAATTGTAGCCAGCTTTAGCTCAGTCAGGTCATGGTGTTCAGAAGCACATTACAAAATAAATGAATGGCCCTTCTGTTTGCTGACAGTAATGTACAAGGCTGTAGTTGGATATAAGTCTGTCAATTTCTTCTGTTATGTATTACAATCTTATGCCCCCAGTTAAGCTGTGCTTTCCCCAACATGTCCATTAGAAGTGGGCCCAGACATGAGTTTATCCAGCTACAGTGTCTTTTTGATAGTGTGTGTTGCAACCCATTTATGAATAGAATTCAGTTCCAGTACTGGTTTGGCAGACTTGGGTAGCTCAGATGGACTGACTTTACGAAGGAACTTTCGAAGAGGAACCCTAACTTGGGAGGGAAGAAACCAAAATAGTCTCATAAGAATTAAATGTCATGGAGGCAGCGCTATTTAGGAAAGTTTTTAATGTGTGACTTTTTAATATATTTTTAATCTTTGTTGGAAGCCACCCAGAATGGCTGGGGAAACCCAGCCAGATGGGCGGGATACAGATTAATAATAATAATAATAATAATAATAATAATAATTGAAAGACTTAACTGGGAAAAAGCTGTCAACTGCATGGGAGGGAGAATGGAATCCAGCAACTTGAAAGGGAAGACACAAGAATGGAATCAGTCATCTCATAGGCCATTTCCTGGTTCACACTTTGATTTAAAATGTCACCACAGAAGACAGATCTGTCCATAGGCATGAGTGAAGAAATTGAAGATTCCAATGTACTTGATACTGGGCAACAGTGTTTCCACCTGCTAAGAATCACAAAATGGTGGAGCAAAGCACAAGACGGAAACAGCCCAGTGAACCCCAAAACACCCAAATGAGGACTGAGCATGCTCAGTGCAGGATGGTAACTGGCCAAGGGGGAGTGAAAGGCAGTGGCCGCAATCTTAACAGGAGCATTCCACACTGCAACATGTCTCAGGGGCCTGCTCCTTATAAGTGTATTTGCCACCTTGCCATTAGACACGTGTTTTTGTGCTTTCTAATTAGGTCTGTTATAAGATTGACATCATTCAATCTTTTTCTCTGAGGGACAGGGGAGAGCCAATTGCCTGCATTCTAATATAGGATGCTTCTTAGGTATTTATTAATAGCATTATTTCAAGTTAAAGAGTAGCGCTTCCACTCATTATTAGTAGTTTTGTGTTACTGGAACCAAAGGGTTGCATGGTAAGCCTGAAGTCTTTGGGCTATAGCCAGTGCTAATCCTACTCAGAGAAGACTTAGTCAAATTAATGAACCTAAGTTAGGCATGCCCATTAATTAACCTCATTGGGTCTTCTCCAAGTTGGACAAGCACTGGGTACAACCCTTTGTATCACGTGTCATATCACTTCTGAAACTTAGGTGATCTTTGACAACCACCTCAAACCTAGACCTTTGATTTTTAAATTAAGGCCACTTCTATAGCATTAACTCCTAAAATCTAACTGTAATCGCTTCCAAAATAATGGGAAATGTTGGATTATGGTAAATATTAAAAATAATCAATTGTGGCAATACATGACAGAGATTCAGAAGGGCCTGGGATTGTGCACAAAACACTCCCTTGCATGTTCTAGAGGCAGTCAATTAAAATGGCCAGTTTCCTTGCTAGTTTCCCCTGAAAAAAGATAATGTTTTCAGCAATACTTGTTCCATCTGCATAAGTGTTCCAGCCTGCCAGGTGGAACGATCCCCCACTGTCCTCTTTGCACTGTTCTGGGCATTCTGCTGACCTCTCCCAAGCCTATTTGGGTGCTCAGGGCTTCCACTGGGGTTTGTTAGGTGAATCCTGCATAATATATACCAGTGGCAAACACATCCTTTGGCAGCCAAAACAGCACTATCTGTGCACAGGTGAAAAGTAGCAGAAGGCTTGGGAGAACTCCATGGTTTAGAGAAGTACCAAAATATTTAAAAGACACTCTTAAGGGTTGTTGGGACTCCAGATAAGCTTATTGAGGACTGAGCGTGCTCAGTGGGCGCAGGGTGCTGGCTGGCTGTTACAGAGTGCAGGAAACAAAATGGGAGGAGTAAGAGGGAACAGAATGGAATATGCTAGAAAAAGGGCATGGCTGGGATCCAAAACAAGACCTCTACTGCATCATTTTGTTGGAGTTTCCATTTGTCAGGTTCAAAGTCCACCTTGCAATGCATGAGGGTCTCTGGACAGCTTTAGGCTAGTTAATGGTCTGATCTAGTCTGCAGGGTTGTTAGGAAAAAATGAAAATTCCATGTATGTAATCTTGAGCTTCAGGGAGGGCAGATTTCAAGATTGATGAATACGTGAATATCTATATGTGGAGCAGGATTAATGTGGCTTTGCTGAATTAATTATACACCAAGGTTGGCATAACTGAAAGATAAAGGCTACAGCAATCTGGAGCCGAGTGAGTGATTCAGCAAAAGGAGCTGACAGAGAAAAGAGAAAAATAGCTCTAAATATCTGTGATTCTGAGATGAAAGACTTCGGTTAATGCAATAGTTACACAGAACTGTGTGTGCAAATCTTGTTTGACATAGGCCTCTTGTCAGCTGGTTCATTGTGAAACATGCTTTATTTCCTCCTAGGGGGAATAAATATATAGAGATACTCCTAAAACACACGTGCTTTGGCAGTGGCCAAGATATAAATATGGATGATTTGGAATCGTATCTTTACATCTCAACTAATTGAGAATGTCACCATACTTTGTACCCCTCAGTCCCTTCTTCTGTGGGTGCCAACACTTCAATAAACTCTCTAGTCCTTATGAATCATGCACATAGCCTTGCAGGCTGCTTACCTCTGCTTGTCTGCATGTGTCATGACACCAACCATGAGCAATAGCATAATCTCTGACTCGGGGGGTGGGGGGGTGAGCGAGCCAGATTAGAAGGACTGCAGAGGTGCTATAATGAAATCTCAACAAGAAGCCTGAACTGGAGCAAGTTGACCAGGACTACCCTTGAACTGAAACCCCCAGAGCCAATGCTCTTTGCCCTAGACTTGACACTCCCTAGTGCTTGCTTGTTTTTGTGGGTCATGCACCAGATGGAGTTAACTGATAGGTGGATGAGTGTTAGGCTCAAACCAGAAGTCTCTTCCTCTAAGGATTTTCACTCCTCAGGAACAGGGTAGAGCATTGGACGCAGGAGTAGGGATGCTTGAGGAATTTCATTTCTGTGAATTCCAATATGAAATAATCTGATCTGCACCTCCTGAATGAAAGTGTGGATCATAATGTAATTCTGCTATTCTTTGCATTTTGCACTTCTCTGAATTTTGCGATGCAGTTTTTAGATCAAAAATAATTCAAAATAAGTTCTAAAATATGTATTTTAGGATAAAAAAATGTTTAGAAATGCATACACTGAAACTCAAAACACATAGATTAGCAACAACAAATAAATGTCGAATGAAACACAAAAAAGACATTCATAATTGATGTGGATGTGAAATATAGTGATTTGTGCATCCCTAACTAGGAGTACATAAGGACTGAGATTGGCCCCACACATTGTTGGTGCAAGTTGCTAACTCAGAAATGCTTGAGTACCTGCTACCTGATTATGCTACACTGCTGAACCTTGCTCTGTGTTTTGAACTCATGATCAAGGCAGAACAATATGTGTCTTCATAGAGGCTGCATACATAGAACTATGGAACTGTAGGACTGTTTGGATCTGGTCGCAGTTTAAACAGTGAGGTAGGATCCTTCATAATGCCCAAATGTACTCAAGACAGCTTATCAAATACAAATATAAATTACATAACAAGTTAAAATCAACGCAAACGTGAAATCAAACAGCAATGTAACAACATCATATAAATACATCAAGAACAAGCAAATAAAATAAATTACCATAGCTGGTAGGTGAAAGGGCAGTTAAAACATTATGATGAATGCCATATCGACAATAGAAAATGAAAAAGATATCGGAGGCTCTGAGTAAAAAATGCGGAGTAAAATGATCTTCAAAGTCTGCTGAAAAGCTGGCAAGGAGGAGGCCAGAGGGAATTCTTTTGGGAGGCTATTTCATAGCTTAGGCTCCACAACTGAAAAGGCCCCTTTTGATGCTCCGCTATCTACACTTCCTTTGGCAAAGGGACCATGAGAAAACCTTAAGGAACTGAAGACGAATTTTCAACAGGTTCATATGGGAGGAGACAATTCATGTTTCCTAGTTGTGAGTCAGAAAACTAGCTGGAAGCCAGTGAAGTTGGAACAAAATTGACCTAATATAGTTTGGCATACCAGCTCCAGAAATTAGTTTAGGCACAGCATTCTGAACAAGCTTTCCTTAGGAAATCCCACATTTGTGTGTGAGAGAGAGTGGGGGGGGGGGAGCGGGAGGGAGGGAGTGGGGGTAATTCAGTTAGTAAATTTCAGTGTCTTGGATATGAACAACTGAGACTAGATCTATTTATCCAGGAAACAACATAGTTGGCAAATCAGATGTAGTTGGTAAACAGCACTCCAGTGTTGTCAACTGTGCACGACACATCCAGGATTACCTTGATGCTGCAGACCTGTTGCTTCAGGGGCTGTGCAACACTATCTGGAACAGGCTGAGCACCACTTTCAGTATTATCAGTACCATCATTAATAGTACTTCCATCTTGTCTGGATTAAATCTCCATTTGTTCACCCACCAATATCAGTACTCCCAGCAGACATGATTTACAACTTCACTGCTTCCCCAGGACTTGGTGATGAAAATGAGAGTCTGACCTGAGTATCATCAGTAAACTGACGACACCTTAGACCAAATCTCTGGGTGACTTTTCCCAGTGGTCTCAGATAATAAGAATGTGGCTAGTAATCTTCTAAATTGCACCATGCCAAAGGGACCAAGGCGTAGTGAGATTGCATTGCATCTTGTTTACACAGGTAAGATTGCTTTTAAGGTACCTTGAGAAAATATCAGGAAACCAGGCTAAAACAGCTACATATCATTTCATGTTATTTTTATTTATTAATTACAACCAGAACATTCTTCACAATACTGTTAGTTGCAGTTAGTTCCCATGTGCATTATATCTTTCCCTCAAGAAAGATAAAAGGAAAGGAAAATAAAAGAATTCCAACATTGTAAAGGGGGGGGGGGACAGGCAAAAATGAGTTATATAGTTAATAAGCTATTACTTAAAGTAGCATTGTTAGTCTTTTCAGAATTGACATAGTGTATTCTTTGAAGCAATTTTAAGGGAAATAAAGCTATTATATTCACATTAATATATTATTGTTGTTTAGTCGTTTAGTCGTGTCCAACTCTTCGTGACCCCATGGACCAGAGCACGCCAGGCACTCCTGTCTTCCACTGTCTCCTGCAGTTTGGTCAGACTCATGTTGGTAGCTTTGACAATACTGTCCAACCATCTCGTCCTCTGTCGTCCCCTTCTCCTTGTGCCCTCTATCTTTCCCAACATCAGGATCTACATTAATATATAACAGAAATAAAAAAGAGGTTATCTATTTAAAATATATCAAAACAATATGGAACTTTTGGGAGGCAATAATTTATTTGACAATACAAAATGAATGGAGACCATACTTACTGAAATCTGTTTCTTTGTTGTGCTCTGGCTGTTGTTGTTTAGTCGTATCCGACTCTTCGTGACCCCATGGACCAGAGCTCTCCAGGCATTCCTGTCTTCCACTGTCTCACGCAGCTTGGTCAAACTCATGTTAGCTGTGCTCTGGCTAGGGGTTATATATGTACATGGAAGCAGAGTCCCTAGTTAGATGACAAACTGTATTCAAACTAGTGCTTTACATGTAGTTCCAGTCCTCTCCTAGATCCAACCGTTGGGGCTGTCTGCATGTGTGATTGCACATCTCAATTTCAGGAGATGGGAGCAGGCTAGACCTTTCAAAAGGGCTTTGCGTGTGCAGTTCCAGTTGCTGTGTAAATACATAGTTGGATTACAGTCAGTGATTATTATTTTTGGCTATAGCAGTTGGAATGCCTGTAGTGAGAGTATTAAGTGCCCTGAATGTTAAGAAGGCTAATAGTCTTCATTGGGTATGCCACAGCCTCAGATAAACAAAGAGGTTATCCTGCTTTGCTTACAAACTCTGTTGATTGTTTTAATAGGATTGCCGGTTCAACATAAGCAGCAAGCTACTGTAGAATAATGAATGATTTAAAAAGGGATTCTGAAACAATTAAGGGCTAAAATAAGGCTTTGCCACATTAACTACATAGTTAACTTTTCAAAAATGCTGTCAAATTCATCATATGGTAAGGATGAACTATAAAAAATTCTTAATGGTAGGGTGGAGTATACCAGTAACTGTATTTCATAGGAAGAGGACGCAGTGGCATGTAATTTCTTGGGGGTTCATGTTAGTTACACAGCCAGAGTATTTGAAATCATTTTGTCACCATGAAACTTGTAGAGCTGTATTTTTTAGGTACTTTTGTTAATTATATACATGCTACAAAGTTTATATGCTGCTGTTTAGCTAGTAAGGCAGGGGTCCCCAACATTGTGGGGTCTGTGGGCACAATTGCTCACCAGACAAACTATGGCTGGTACCCCATCCCCACAACCTACTCTTTTGGCTATGACAGAATGCTTCTTTCAAGCCTTATTTTAGTGGGGATGGGGAAAGCACCTGGAAGAGATCAAGGTATGGATTCAGGACCACAGGTAATGTTCCTGCCATTGAAACCAGTCATCCAAATTGTCTCTGCAAGGTCCTGGAGCAACTAGCTAAGTTTTATAACAGGGCTGGGTAGACATTGCCTGGGGGCCTGACCTTGGGTACTGCTTATTGGCTAGTTAAAAGGCTGGTGCCTTCTTTAGGCACTGATTGGTTCCTTCAGATTAATTGGGGTTCTAGCTGTGAAGAACGCTTCTCAGAGTTCTGTTGATTCCCCAAGGTGTTTGTGGACTAGCCATGAGAGTCTGGCAGCAGGGGTATCTCTCCAGGGTTTGGGGAGAGGAGGTGGGCTCCAGTGTCCTTGGACCCACACAGGACGGACCAGGGACTGTCTCTAGCTCCTTCAAAGAACTGCAGTTTCCTGAAGGACATTGCATCTGAAAAGTCCTGGTTCTAACCTTGGCTCCCGCTTAATCCTTGTTTCAGACTTTCATGCCAGGCTTGTCTTCTTCCTCTATAACTTCTCGTTGATTGCCGTCAACATTAATGGTTATACTTGTCAAATATTT
Organism: Lacerta agilis; assembly: GCF_009819535.1. NCBI lineage: Eukaryota > Metazoa > Chordata > Lepidosauria > Squamata > Lacertidae > Lacerta > Lacerta agilis. The sequence goes on from NC_046312.1 coordinate 126,126,823, forward strand.
CAAGGAGGAGACTATGTAGATGGCAGCCAACTCCGTTTGTATTTCATTTTGACGTTATATTGAGTTTTCAGCCATTTGAGTTTGACTTCAGACCCACTTATGGGATGGAGGCAGGTTTGGATGCTCTGGTGAGTGATCTATGCTGGGAACCAGGAAATGTAGAACTGTTAGTTCAGCTGGATGTCTCAGTGGTTTTTGATACTATCAACGATGGCATCCTCATGGATCACTTGCCTAGCATGGGACTTTGAGGCACCATTTTACAGTGGTTCTGGTGGTATGTGTTGGGGGACTTCTGTTGGATGCCTTGTTTCAGGGGTTCCTCCTCCCCAGCATTGAACTCAGCTGACCCAGCCTACTCTAATCCTGCCCTTAGGCTACAATCCTAACTCATTGAAACAAGTTGTGTATATTTCTGAATATACATTTTATTTTATTTTATTTATTAAACTTATACTCCACCCTATACACCCTATCTCAGGGCGATTCACAACTTTTTTTATAAAAAAAAACAATGTCAAAATATTTAATGCAAGCTGCACATGCCAGAAGTTTACAATTTTCATACAAAAACACATCAAGCAGAGGAAGAATATAGTGCAAAGTGTCCATGGTTAGGATTCCACAGTTTGTGCATGAGCTGGTGTGCTATGAATAATTTGGCAAACTAACAGAATAAGTTTTGTGTGTTTCTCGCCTTCTCCCACTTCCCTCCTTGTCTTCAGGCTGTGCATCTGGCTCAGGCAAGTTTCCAGATTGAAGCCTTTGGATCTGAATTTATTCTTGACCTCTCCCTGAATAAGTAAGTCCATGTTTATGGCCCCTTTTTCTTCCTTTTGTATTATTAGCCTTGAGCTGTTTTAGTTTTAAGAAACGAGGAGGCTCTGCAGTCATTTCCTGAAATACTGTTTGATCGTTGAAACCCTTTAAAAGAGGCAAAATCTGTGGAGGATATGTCTGTCTATCAAAGGCTACTAACCATGATGGCTCAGCTCTGCCTCCACAGTTGGAGGCAGCAATGCTTCTGAATACCAGCTGCTGGAAACCACAGGAGAGGAGAGGACTCTTGTGTTTGGGTCCTCCATGTGAGTTTCCCACAGGCATCTCCTTAGCCACTGTTGAGAGTAGAATACTGGAGTAGATGGGCCATTGGCCTGATCCAGCAGGTTCTTCTTAGGTTCTTCTTAGAGCCAGTGTGGTGTAGTGGTTAAGAGCAGTAGACTTGTAATCTGGGGAACTGGGTTCGCATCTCCACTCCTCCACATGCAGCTGCTGGGTGACCTTGGGCTAGTCACACTTCTCTGAAGTCTCTCAGCCCCACTCACCTCACAGAGTGTTTGTTGTGGGGGAGGAAGGGAAAAGGAGAATGTTAGCCGCTTTGAGACTCCTTCGGGTAGTGATAAAGCGGGATATCAAATCCAAACTCCTCCTCCTCCTCCTCTTCTTCTTCGTCTGCTTACCTGTGCTAGGCTGCAAATAAGTACATGTATTATTATTATTTTTATTATATATTTATTTATCCCCTGCCTTTCCCCCCTGACAAGGACTCAAGGTGGCTTAGAGATAAAATAAGAACAGCAATAATCATAGGGGGAAAAAACAATACAAATCATTAAGAAACAATTAAACATTAATAGAAATAAAACTATGTTGACAATCACAACAAAAACAGCATGCCACCAGCCCCCTTGTTAAAAGCAGTCAGTTCCCCAAAGCCTGTTGGAACAAGAAGGACTTCACCAGCCGGCAGGAGGACAAGAAGTGGGGAGCCAGTCTAAATTATCTTGGGGAGGGAGTTCCAAAGTTGGGGAGCAGCCACTGAGGAGGCCTTCTTCTGCATCCCTACCAAGTGTCTCTGTGAGGGTGATGGGACTGAGAGAAGGGCCTTCCTCCAAAGATCTCAGAACCCTTATGAGGGAATGTGGTCTTTCAGATAGCTTGAACCCAAGCTGTGTAGAGAATTATAGGTCATAACTGGCACTTGTAATTGTGCTCGGAAACAGACCGATAGCCAGTGGAGCTGTTATAACAAGGGAGTCATATGCTTCCTATAACCACCCCTGGTCAACACTTTGGCTGTAGCCCTTTCAGAGACTTTAAGTTTCTGAGCAGTGCGTGCTATAGTAATCCAAATGGGATGTAACTATGGGTTGTATCTGCAGACCCAAGCCTAGCCATAGCATTCTGAACTTCAGATAATTGCAACTTTTGGTAGTGACCGTAACAAGGTGAGATCTGCGAAATGTTATGAGTGGGTTTAGAATTGGGAAGGCTTCTAGCCCTCCCCACTCCTGCCCTTTTTTCTGCCCTTGAACTCTCTCATGCTTCACTTACCTCTTGCTCATCACTCCTCCTCAGTATTGATTCAAAACCGGGCCTGAAACCAGAATTAAGTGGGTCTAGATAATTTGCTTATTAGAAACATATCTGTATCTGGTTGACACTCTTTCGATCACCTCGACCGTTAAGAGAATATTAGAGACTGAGCTGTAGTTTTTTAAATTGCTGGATCATGGCAGGAGGACAACCTCTTTCAAGGCTGTGGGTATGACTCCCTCCCATAGTAGGGCATTAACTGCTCCATCCAGTAAATCCCTTCCTGCTAGATTTTATTAGTCATGATGGACAGGATTAAAGGCGATTCATGAAAATAAATAAAACTGGAGAAAAAGTAAAAAGAAATGAAATAATTTAAGTGCAGAGTGTGGCCAAAAAAAAAAGCATGGTCAGCTTCTATGGTCCTTGCTTGACTATTTCAGCCATTTTAAGCAAGAATGCATCAGCACAAATATTTGTCAGCTGTGCAGAAGCACCATTCTCTTATTGAAGTTCAGTTAAGATCTGTTTTTGATTATTTTGTTCATAGTGTGACTGCTTTTGGAGCGAGAAAAGAATGTTTATGAAACTTACTGGATTTGCAACCGGTTAAATTATTTTAAAATGTGGACTCGCATGTTAGCACATCTTTCACATACTGATAAATTTGTCTCGGGAATTGCATTTTAGCTGAACTAGAAGTTATTTAGGTTCCAGCACCTAACCTCTCTGTTCCAGCATGGTCGATGAAATGACATTCACAGTCATGCTTAGCATTATCTACTGTCACCATAAAAAATGGGTGCATTAGAAAAGTGCAAAGCAGGTGAAAAACAGGAGTTTTGCTGGATAAGAGTTGCTTTATTCTAGAGATGGGGAAAGTGAGCAAATAAGCTGATAGGAAGAAATCAGAGGTAAGAAGAGCTTTTAAAGGTTCCTTTAAAAGAAATTGCGTAGGAGGGCACTTTAGTGCACAAATGCACACTTTTTTAATTGTTACAGGTCCACTGTACAGTATTTATTTTCAAAAATTAGATAGGGCATACTAGCAGAATGGCGTTATGACCTGTTGTGGGTAGTTGGAGGGACACTATTTATACTGCAGGGAACACTCAGTGTTCATTTACAATATTTCTATGCACAGGTGAATTGTCCCCTCTTCCTTTAAGGATTCTTATCAGTTTTTTCAAGGGTAGGGAAGCTTTGCAACAGTGTCCTTTAGCTGTACTGCTGTAAAAATGTTTGTTATTTATTTGAAGCAATTTTATCCTACTGAGAAAAGGTTCTCAGAGCATATTGCAAGGATCTGAAGAAAGTCACATATAAAGTACTGTATGCGTTTCAAGCAACATAATTCTAAAGAAGCTAATATATTACCTTAAGGATTTTAAAATAAAACATTACAAAGGAGGCAGACTGCACATTTAATGCAGAAAAATTAACAAAAAAAATCGTAAACATTTCAAATGAAAACATTACTAAAGGCAATCAAATATAAAATGCACATTTAAAGCAGCATAATTAGCAAGAGAATAAAGTACCACAAGCATAGAACATATATGCTGCTGTTGCTGCCAATCCTGCCATTGGTGGTTTATGGTGAGTGGTGGCTGTGGAAGCTCAGGCTCAATTACCTGGGTCTGTACAATGGGCTTAGCCACACTTACCTTTCCTCCATGCTTTTCAGGCAAGGTATGTGCTTTAAAGCTCCCTTTTTTCGCCCCAGAGCTTTCCCTGCAAAAACCTGCTCTTTAAATTTGAATTGGAGCAAACAGCAATCTGCAGAAAACTCAACTTGCTGTTTGTTATACTTAGCTTTAAAGAGCAGATTATCGCAGGGAAAGGTCTGAAGCGAAAAAAATAATGCTTGGACACAGAACTTTAAAGCGCAGACCTGTGCCTGGAAAGCACAGGGCAAAAGTTAAGTGTGGATAAGCCCTAAGAGACAGCCAAGATCAGGGGTCAGCAAACTTTTTCAGCAGGGGGACGGTCCACTGTCCATCAGACCTTGTGGGGAGCTGGACTATATTTGGGGGGGGGGTTTGGGGGAAATGAATGAATTCCTATGGCCCACAAATAACCCACAGATGCTGGATTTAGAAGGCGATTGGGCCGGATCCGGGCCCCCGGGCCTTAGTTTGCCTACCCATGGCCAAGATGGTCTCTTCAGCAACATCAACTTTTGTAGCTGGAGCCAGTCAGGGCCCTGCCCTCCCAAGCCAGGTGGGGAAAAGCCTGCAAGGCAGGGAGCAGGTATTCCAGGACTCACAGCCAAGATTTTTCACCACCTCTGAGTTGACCCCCTTTGTATTCTGTGCGTGTGGCACAAGCCTTTTCTTCCAACCTCTGATCTAGTGACTGAACCTCATGTTCTGTTAGAGATATTGATAAAACAATGTTTTCACAAGTCAGTACATTTTTTAGCTTGTGTTTCCCCACAGCCTTGGTAGTATCCAGCATCCACTTTAACAGTTCTGCCATTTCTTTTATTTTCTGGGCTGATATCTGTCCCCATCTTGGTAGCCTTCTGCCTCTTAGTTGAGAATTCTTTTCCAGCAGGCTTTTGCCTCCCAGGGTTCACTGATGCATTTAACTTTTTAAACTCTTTCTTCTCTTTTCTAATTTGGTGTATTGTTTTCATTGTTATACTATAATGTTGCTTTTAATATGCTGTCCTGAGCTTTCAAAAACATAAAAAGCAGCATGTGAAAGCTTTGCTCTTATTATTTTATTGTTTGTATTGTACGGTAATTATTTGTATGTTTTAAACAAGTTTTAATTCTATTAATGTTTACTTTTTAAAATGATAGTTTTTTCTTTGTTTTTAAGGTTTCTTGTTTTATCTGTAAAACAAGAGGTCCTGTCAGGGAAAAAGGACATAAGTATATAATAGTAATATAATTTTAATAATATTGTTTACACACATGTGTTTCTTAAGATAAAGTTGTTCAGTTGGGTGTAAGTAATGCTAAAATAACACCATAGTTGAATACATCTACAGGTAATCTTAATTTTCATAGAAAAAAAGTACAAGTGAATATGGTAGATTAACTGTGATAATCAATAACCAAGGCAAATATTCTTTATTACTTTATTGCTTGCAGGATGAATGATGTTAAAATATTGAATGGATAGATAACCACATTGAGCACATGCAGGTTTTCTAGCATTATTGTTCAAATAACTATATATATTTTCTCTCATTTCTTTGTAGTGATTTATTATCCTCTGATTATGTGGAGATTCATTATGAAGAAGGAAAACCACAATATTCAAAGGTAATGTTGAAATATTTTATCCTGGCCAAAGAGTTAACATTTACCAGCATATGCTACATGGTTTCCCCCACTTATCCTTGCAGATTTCAAACTCTAGGCAGTTTTTGAAGAGCATTTCCTGTAGTGACATTTGTAACGGGGTCAATTCTGTTAGCAAGCTTACAGATACCACACCACCAAAAAGCACCCCACATTAAAGGACCTGCACATTGGCGATCTTGCATCAATTTGACAAGCCTAAAATGCTTGCCGCCCATAATATAATAATTACGGATTGTATACACTTGGCAGTTAGGAACCACTTAACAAACATATAACTATTTCTGTTTTAGAGGAGCTATATTTAGTCATACGGCCCTGTCTGCCGTTAAATTGATAGATGTGTATTGAATGAAATTTCCTATGCCAAGTGTTAACAAAATTAGTGTAGCCATCTGATGTATATTCATTGCGGAAACCATAGATTATGCATTTTATGGTTTATGAAACTTACAGCATTAAATAGGGCATATCTTAAACGTATCGTAAATGTTTGCAGATTTCTACTAATTCTCACCTGTTCAAGTTCTGTGCAAAAGTGTAGAAGTTGGTATTCTAACTTTACCCATTTCTGTACTGTTAAGTTTGAAAAAAAAATATATTTAAAGGATAGCATGTCATTTAGGATTAGTGGAACATAAAACTACTGGTACGTTGCCTATCTCATCGCAGTGCTCTCAGTCTGGCTGCTTGCATGGAACCATGCCTCCTTAGGTCATAATTATCCTGCCTTTACTTACAGAGATCGGCATTACCATTGTCCTTTGCAGGTGATGGTGCTTCAAAACTTTCCATAAGGATTTGAGAGACTTGAGACTGTGGGCCTGTTTAGATGTTATCTCTCCCCTTGCTTCTGTATATGTGAGATCAGTGGGAAACTTTGGGCTTGTATGCTTATTCCCTTGCTTCGGTCACCATGCATGCATAGATAATGTCCAAACCAGGAAATCCTATGGTTTTTTGTTTTGGTTTTTTTTAGAGTATGCGTCTAATGTTCAAAGGGAATCAGTGTTGAAATAATTGTTGGATCTCACAGTTGGATGTTAACTTTTATGTGTGGTGAGGAAGTTTTGGTAATTCTGGGACTGTTCGGAACCGTTCCACATTTCTCTGCATGTAGATGTTGTGCTGCCCTCAGTTTGATGTTTCTCTGTTGCGCTGTGGAAGGGCTTGGTGTATGTACTACTACCTCATATGCACAGCTGCAACAAGACTGAAGAATTGGGAGCCTAGCAACTTCATTGGCCTTCAAACAAATTTACAAAAAAATTGTTCTTGTTTTTTTTGTTTTTTTTGTTTTTTTAAAAAAACCATCTTCCTGGCCCTTACTCAATGCTAAAGGGACTGTTTGCATTATCAGCAGCTCTGGAGTTGCTGAGTCATGAGTCTTACACAGAACCTTTGAGTCAGCAATTGCACCATCTTTGCATGCTGCAGTAACTTGATCTAGATTTCCTTGAGGATATTTACAGACTCAATTGATTTGGAAACACTGAGAAGAACCTTGAAATCGTGTGTTCCATAGCAGGTATCATTACGCCCCCCAAATGCGGAACTGATTTATTACCCTGAAGGTCAAAGATAGCCCTTTAATATTTCATTTAAGGATAGACTTTAATTATTTTTTTTAATTTAAATTTAAATTGCCCATATGTGGAGACTTGAAACTGAGATGAAATAATTTATAAATGATTGCTGTAAGAGCAACATATAATTGCTTCTTTGTGACCTTTGCAATAAGACTTCTGGAGTGCATAGACCATAGCATACAATTTTATTGAAAGCACTGGCTGACTGCAGAGGCATTTGGGCCTTCTCTTATCTTAACAGTTTTGTGTCAGAGTAGAGTTAGTACCGGTACTACTACCTTTGCTCTTCCCGTGTTCCTTAGTGACCAGAGAGAATAAGTGCATCATTGCATATCTGGTTAATTTGTTTTGTCATTTACTTTCTTGTTCAGCTAGTAATCATTATTTTATTCTTCCTCTGACAGGGCAGTGTTTTCCAGAGATCTTTATTTTATTCATTGATCTTAGAAAAACAAAGTGAAGATAGCAACTCTGGTTTCAGATAGAAATAGAATAGATTCAGATTATACTTAATATTACTTAAATTCAATGCTTTTTTTCCTTAAAAAAATGTTTAGGAGTACTCTCATTTTGACTCAAGAAAATCACCATTTTATAGTTCAAATCGGGGAAAATAAATACAGTAAATGGACAAAAAGTTTAGGGGTATGCGTCCTCCCAGAAAAAAGCGCTGCTTAAATCACAGACTCCTAGATTATCAGTCAATTGACTGTATTTCTAACTCCTCTGTAAATAGTGTGCTCTCCTTTTAAAAGAATAACAGATTATTATTACAATAAAAACATGTTAGTAGGTATTTTAGCTCTTAAAACATCATGAATGAAGCAGAAAGGTCTATAGTTCATTAGAATATAGGACTGATGATTCCTCAAGAGCTTTCCTTCAAAACATTAGTTAAAGGTTTGAATTCTTAAAAATTCTAATCATGCTCACTGAGCAGAAAGTTTAGCTGAATCACTACTAAGTCTGTTTAGAACTGCAGCTTTAATTCAGTGTAGCATTTTTTTTTTCATTTAGGAGAAATACATGCTTCTTGTACTTTCCTTAAAAAATGCTGGAATTCAAGAATACATGCTTTTGGCCCTGTATAGCCTATATGCGATCATTTACCCTATACAGTCCCAGGTGAACGCTAACCCTTTTATAAACAAATTGCAAAAACCTTAAATAAAGCTGTCCATTTTATTCCTCAGGGAGGAGAACACTGTTACTATCATGGGAACATCAGAGGTGTCGAGAACTCCAAAGCTGCGCTTTCAACATGCAATGGACTCCAGTAAGTGCATCCCAAGCATCATCCAGTTGAACGCCCTGCAATTCAGCAATCTTGCTAGTTTATGTAGTTGCAACATAGTTACTGGATGGGACAGTGGGGGGGAGGGGGGGAAGTCTCCCTCTCCAGATGAGCCCCTCAGATGCTCCAGCTGCCACCTCACAGTCAGTGAATGCTTTAAGGAATTGTGGAGGAAGATGATGGGCTCGCAGAGATGGTGCACAGGGTGAGTGGCCAGGAAGGGATTATTCGGGAAGCCTCAGATTTATTTCCAATTCAATTAAAGGTGAACAGCTGATATGAATACCCATATTTTCGACTATGCTTCTGATTCTATGGTTCTGCGGAGCTGAGTGTTATTTTAATTTCAGGTAGGGTAGCCGTGTTGGTCTGACGCAGACGAAATAAAAAATTAAAAAATAGTCCAGTAGCACCTTAAGAGACCAACTAGGTTTGTTCTCGGTATACCGTAAGCTTTCGTGTGTATGCACACTTCTTCAGATACACTGAAACAGAAGTCACCAGACCCTTATATATAGTGGGAGGGTGGGGTGGGGGTTTTCTCAGAAGGGTAGTAGGAAATGGGTGATTGACTCAGTGGGTATGGTAAACCTGCTGATGACTGTTAAGGACTGCAATTAGTCCTACAGGAAAAAGCAAGGGATAATATGCAGATGATCAAAAATAGCTTTGCATGTGTAATGAGACAAGAATCCAATATCTCTATTGAGACCAGGTCTCTCCATAGTTTTCAGTATATAAACCATCCCACTATATATATAAGGGTCTGGTGACTTGTTTAGTGTCTCTGAAGAAGTGTGCATGCACACAAAAGTTTATACCCAGAACAAACTTAGTTGGTCTCTAAGGTGCTACTGGACATTTATTATTATTATTATTATTATTATTATTATTATTATTATGTTATCTTAATGTTATTGATGGTTATCACTATTCATTTTTTCTGGTTTTAATATTATGTTTTATATAGCGCTTAATGTTTTCGGAAGCCTGTTTGGGAGTGTTTGCCCTAAACAGTCTTATAACTATATTAAATAAATTGATGGGCTCTGTACGCAGATATTGCAGTCTGAAACAATACTGGTGATTCTGTAAATGCCTACTCTGGTATAGCTTCCTTGACTTAATTCTCTTAAATTTATATTTTGTCTTATATTCTAGTGGTATGTTTGAAGATAGTTATTACCTATATTTGATAGAGCCTTTGGAATTGACTCACAGTACGGTAAGTTAATACTGAGCTATGTAGGTGTTGTTTTGATTTGTTAGCTGATAGGCTTGAATGGGATGCAGGTGGCCTAGGGCTTGCCGATCAGAAGGTCAGCGGTTCAAATCCCCACGACGGGGTGAGCTCCCGTTGCTCAGTCCCTGCTCCTGCCAACCTAGCAATTCAAAAGCACGTCAAATTGCAAGTAGATAAATAGGTGCCTCTCCGGTGGGAAGGTAAATGGCATTTCTGTGTGCTGCTCTGGTTTGCCAGAAGCAGCTTAGTCATGCTGGCCACATGACCCGGAAGCTGTATGCTGGCTCCCTCGGCCAGTAAAGCGAGATGAGTGCTTCAACCCCAGAGTCGTCCGCGACTGGACCTTAAGGTCAGGGGTCCCTTTACCTTTACCTTTGGGCTTGAATAGAAGATAAGAATTCTGTAGGTCAGTAATGTTTGCAGTCAGATTTGTGTACAACTGACTTTGTTTGCTATCTTTGAATATTCATTACCTTATTTAAAAAATAAAGAATAATCTTCATATTCTATGAATATGAATGCCATTGCATTTAGATGACAAAAGTCTCTAAAACCTGGATTCTCCTGCTGTTTGCTGGCAAGATGTTTCTGACCTTCAGTCATATATTTTTGTTAATCAGGTTGAAATTTAAGCAAGCAAATAATTACCTTCCCCTTTTTTGTTTCCCCGCCCCTTTCTTTTGTAAGCTGAAATATAATTTTTAATCTGAGCATTCGCATCTATTTCAAAATCTTAATAAGTAGGTACCGCTCCAGCGGGAAGGTAAACGGCATTTCCGTGCGCTGCTCTGGTTCGCCAGAAGCGGCTTAGTCATGCTGGTCACATGACCCAGAAGCTGTACGCCGGCTCCCGCGGCCAGTAAAGTGAGATGAGCGCCGCAACCCCCAAGTCGGCCATGACTGGACCTAATGGCCAGGGGTCCCTTTACCTTTACCGTACTACTATATGTGTAGATGGAATTGCAGTTTTCCCTTTTCCCTTGAAGGCATCCAGCTTCATTGAAGCTCTGATTCAGTAGATAGACTTTAGGGAAACTTCAGAGGATCTGGACTATTCCCTTGTATCTGAAGATCTGGTGTGGAAAATAGATATAGGTCCCCCCATGTGAGGCTCTGCCACAGCCTCTTCCTGCTCACTAAACCCTGTTTCCTCTTCAGCTTCCGAAACTTCCTCCTCCCAGTCTTTTCCGTCTGACCACTTACTGTCATACCACCTCCAGTCCGCTGGCTCTGAGCCTTCTTCCCCTGGGGGTGCTGGTGCTGGTGCCTCCCCCCACTCCACTGCATCTAGCCAAGTCCATGACGGAAGGAGAGGGGAGATTGTTTCATCAGCACAAGCGTTGCTGCTTGCCAGACAGAACAATAATAATGGCATGACATTGAATTCCTCACTATATCACATAGTGTGGCTTTGGCCCATTAGGATTAATTGGTTAGGCTATGGCAATATTAGTTAATTTAAAGGGTGGAGCTTCATACCCATGAACAATATTCCATAAATTAGAATGTCTTGAGCTTAAATTTGTCCCGTGAATGACAGACCTGTTTTTCTCTTTCGTTACAGAGAAGTACAGGTAGACCACATGTCATCCAGAGGACATTGGGAACAAATACTTCCAAGCAATTGGAAGACCTTGGTATGGAACTTCTGATATCCTGTTGCAGTGATATTTAATGCTATACAACGACTCCGTCAGTTATAAATCATTTAACGTTTTGCTGTAACAAGTGCTGAAACAATTGGTGGCAGTCTATATTTGAATGCTGCAGCGTTAGAAACCTCTTCGGGTGTTCTCTGAAAGTGCGCAGAAATAAATAAATGTGGAGGTGGAGCAGGGCCGTGCCTGTCTCCATCAGTGTCTCCATCCTTACTGTTTCCAACCCTGAGTGTGGCATACTGAGCAGCAGATCTGAAGAGGGATCCTTTGCACATTTGGCGAGCACACTTAGAATCCTTCCTGTGGTTAAGAGCCTCATGCAACCAGGGTTCCTGATTGTGGGGAGTAATTATAAGCATGTTTAGCCAAACGTGAAAACTCTCCTTTCAGTCCTTGCTTCTGAATCAGCGAAGGTGGAGTCTGTGGAGATGGGGACTTGGAGGGTGGGTCTGGGGAATATGCTTCTGCTCGCTCTCCATGCATTATTCTCCCACACTTCTGAAGAATGCCTGGATGCAGGGGTGACCCGAGGGGTTTCAGCACCTTAGGTGAAGGAGCTCGTTGCCACCCCCATGATGGGGGGCGACAGGCAAACTCCACAAGAGCTTCTGCCCCTGCTGGGCAGAAGGGAAGATCCCCCCTCCCTGACTTGGCTGCAAAGCTGGGTGGCGGAATACCTCCCCTTTTGCCAACTCAGCAGGAGGGGAGGTGTTCCACAGAGCTTTGCCACCAGTCCCTCTCTGCCCCTAGATTCGGGGAAACCAGCTGGGCAGCAGAAAGCGGATGATGCCTTGGAGGGGTACCACCAGACACAGCTGCTTCACCCTGCCTTATGGGCGGGCTGGCTCTGCCTGAATGAGACCAACATGCTCAATTCCCTGCAGAACTAGGTAGACATAAGCAATATCGTTTATGATCTTCCTTTCTTAAGATATCCCTTTTTCTTTTTCAAATTTTTTAAAATAATTTTTAGTGACAACCTGATACTTACTGCAGTTGTGAAAATGTTAGGGTTTCATTGGCATCTACAGATGAGGAAATCACGTTCCAGTTGTTTAAAATATTTCTGCCAGTGCTCTTGGAACTGTTGCATTTCAAAATGTGTAGCTTTTCTCTCTCTCTCTCTCTCTCTCTCTCTCTATATATATATATATATATATATATATATTTGGTCAGGGGTGCAGTAGTTAAATGCCAATAGTAAATTACTCTCTGGTTCTGGTAGTGCCACCCACATTGATTCTCTGGAGAAATCTGTCCCTTTTTGATTTCTAGTTAGTTGGGCTCTGTGTCCTCTGATGCCACAACCGATGAAGCACTGGTAGTGTGAATCGGTGTGTGATTTTGGGTAGTCATGGACACCAGGGATAGGATTAAGGAGTCTGTTCAGTGGTTCCAAGGTGAAAGATCTACTGTACATGGGGAAACTGTGTCTGAGAACAATTTTGGTAAACAGTAGTAAATAAAGTTGTCAGCTAGGCACATTAACCGACAAAAATCATGTCTAAATAGACAGGTTTTTAGCCCTTTTTAAAAGGGTGAAGATAGAGAATGTGGGGGACAGCACAGCTGATTTTGTAAGCTAATCTGTTCCCTACATATGACCCCAGCAATTTGAGACAGCAGTAGTGGTAAGGCCAGCCCTGCATTGAAGGCCAGGGAAAAAAATCAGATCTAGGCAGCCCATTTCTTCAAGGACCCAGTGCCGTACCGAGGGGGGGGGATGAGGGCGGAGCACCCCGGGTGCCAGCCTGGGGGGAGGGTGACACTCGGTGCTGCCCCCCCACTCCCAAGCCGCCGCCCGCCACCCCTTCCGTGCGGTGGCAGCAACTTTTAAGGCTGCAGCGCGCAAGCAGCAGTACACCCCAGGGGGTGCCCCTGCGTTTGCCGCTCCGGGCGGCAAAGCAGCTTCCTACACCACTGCAAGGAACACCACAGTTTGCTTGCACAACATGGCTAAGAATGGGGGATTTGAAATAGACCTCTAGGTTACCAAATCTTGGGGAAACAAAGGTCGGAGTCCATCAGAGAGGAGAAACAGGAGAAACACCAATGCAGGGGTGGAAAGGAGACACAAACTGTTAGGTGCACAGGAAATTGATTTATTGGCCAATTTGATAAAGGTATGGGTAATATCCCATGAAGCTGAAACTTCTTTGCTATTATTTTTTCTTCCATAGATTATGACTCTACTTCTGAATGGCCCTTCCTGTCTGAGTTGCAGTGGCTAAGACGGAAAAGGAGAAGGAGAGCTGTGAGTGTTACCAGTAATGCTGTGTCAATCACACAATTTCTTTGATTTTCAAATACCGTATTTTCTGGCGTATAAGACGACTGGGCGTATAAGACAACCCCCAACTTTTCCAGTTAAAATATAGAGTTTGAGATATACTCAACCGCAGATTCTCCACATATAAAACGACCCCCGACTTTTGAGAAGATTTTCCTGGGTTAAAAAGTAGTCTTATACGCCAGAATATACAGTACATGTATTCACTTCATGTATGTTCCTGGCATAATTGATGATTTGCTGTTCCTACCAGTAAAGATGGAAGAGACCCAGTGTACAGTCTGTAATTGCATATTTTTGTGGGTTCAGAAAAACCCAGAAACAAGTAAACAATTTTGAAAGATGCAAAAGAAAAGGAGGTGTGAGTACAGAGATCAAATTGAATTGTTATGTAAATCACTAATGATATGATCAAATCGTGCACAAAAAGCTGGTGTAAAGAATGAAGAAAATTATAATTTCATCCTGAAATACCGCAAGCACTCCTCTTTAAATAATAGTTTGCTCAGGATTTGGGATAAATTCAAGGACTGAGTTGGCTAACTCGACATTTGCTGCTGGAATGTATGATTTAGATTTTAATCTTAATAAAGAATTAGAGCCTTTTACACCAGGGATTGCCAATTTTTGGGGGACCAACAGGTGCATTTGAAGTTTTAAGATAGTGCCACCAGTCTCCAAATGGCCAGAGTGGGGAGCATGGCATAGCACAAAATGGCTGCTACGTCTGTAAGAGCAGAAAAAAGATAGGACCACAAAATAGTGTGGGCATGCACCCCTATTAGCCCCTCCTATCAGTGGGTGAAAAGGCACCCACATCAGCCACTACTGCACATGCTCATAGAAGGAAGCTTTCTGCACCTCCCACATGATCAGAGGAGAAGGGAAGGTGTGTGTCTAATTCTGACATCCAGTGTTGTGTTGGTATGTTGAAGGGAGGGGTGTTCATTGTAGGAGAAGCTGAGCCAGAGCAAACAGAGACTGAGCAGGAAGAGCAGTCTCTTGTGTAATGTGTATTTTTGAGAAGATTACTTCCACTGGGTGCCACTGAATGTACTGGCGGGCACACTGGCATGTGCGGATGCCATGTTGAAGACCCCTGTTTTGCACTGCCATGCATTAATGGCTAAACATATGAAACTGCCTTATATTACATCAGATCAACAGTACTACCCTGACTGGTATGTCCGCTCCACTTACCTGTGGGGAGGAGTTGCGGTGGACCGCGTGGCCACCCACTCTCCTTCGGGGGCTGGGACGTCGTTCCGCGTTGCCCGGAGGATTCCCGGCCGTGTCATCAGCCAGCCAGCCAATCGCAGGAAGTCTGGTAAGGGTAAACCACCAGTAGGGGGAGCCCTGTCGATGCAAACCAACTCGAGCTCCCCCCTGGGTTCCCGAAGGGGTCGTGGCATGGCCCTAGCCCCGCCCTGGGCTTCGGACAAGATCCAGCCAATTGGCTGGCTGGGGGGTGGGCGTGGCTGGGACCCATTTAAGCAGAGACGCGAGCCGGAGGGCTTCCTCTTTGACTCGCTTACAACCGTCACAACTTTGTAGGGTTTTGCGGTTAGGCATTGGGTGACCTTATGATGGAGGAGGGGAGGCCTGGCCATCGCCTGCTCCTCCAAGCTTAAGGGTATTCCGTTAAAGGAATCCAGCGGTATGGATCTTGTCCGAAGCCCGGGGCGGGGCTAGGGCCATGCCACAGCCCCTTCGGGAACCCAGGGAGGGAGCTCGAATTGGTTTGCATCGACGGGGCTCCCCCTACCGGCGGTTTACCCTTACCAGACTTCCTGCGCAGCAGGCAGGAGTCAGATGTTGCCCGGTCTACTCAATGCCTAAGCCCAGGGGCGTCGCTAGGGGGGTGCGGTGGGGGCGGTACGCCCCCGGGCAACAGGGGCGAGAAGCGGCGGGTGGGGGCGACAAGCGGCGGGTGGGGGCGACAAGCGGCGCCCCTCCCGCCACTCCCCAGGCAACGCCGGTCACCCCGGGAGCAGCAGCGCTGCACGGACGGGGTGCTCCCTCGGCCGTGCGCTGTTGCTCCCGGGGCGACCGGAGCGAGCGGCGGCGCATGGGGGTGACAAGCGGCAGCCCCTCCCGCCATTCCCAAGCGCTGCCGCTCCCTCCGTCACCCCAGGAGCAACAGCGCACGGCCGAGGGAGCACCCCGTCCGTGCAGCGCTGCTGCTCCCGGGGTGACCGGCAGCGTGGGGAGTGGTAGGAGGGGCCGGCGCTTGTCAGCCCCACGCGCTGCCGCTGGCTCCGTCCCCCCGGGAGCAGCAGTGCTCGGTGTGTGCGGTGCTGCTGCTCCTGGGACAACGGAGCGAACGGCGGCACGTGGGGGTGACAAGAGGCAGCCCCTCCCACCATTCCCACGCGCTGCCGCTCCCTCCGTCACCCTGGGAGCGGCAGCGCACGGCCCGACGACGGAGTGCGCCTGCACGCGCAGGCGCACTCTGTCATCGGATCGCCGCTTCCACAGCCTCCTTTTGAGCCGGAGAGCTTAAAAGCGAGCTCTTCGGCTTAAAAGAGGGCTGCAGAAGCGGCGCCGGCACCCCCGGAAACGCCCTGGTGGCGGAGCGTCATGACGTCACAATGTGATGTCACGACGCCACGCCCCCGGGGCGTTTCCTTTGCCGCCCCGGGTACCGCGGAGCCTTACTCCGCCACTGCCTAAGCCAATGCCACTCACATTCTGTAACCAATAAAGTTGTGGCCAAAATTTGCCCAATAACATTAACCTTATATCCTGTGTCTTGGTGTTTTATTCATCTTTGAGGGGGTGGTTGCGGGGTCTCGACACGCAGAGCTCTTTCCCAGCTCTTAACAGTGGAGGCTGCTCTTTAAGGGCAAATGGGGCAATGCCCCATTAACCTGGCCTTCAGCTAGCACTTGCCTGCCCTTTTACTTGCAACACGCCCAGGGGAGGGGATAGCCCTGGCTATCAGCTTCCTCCCCCATAGCCTCGGTGTTGCTCTTGTAGCAGAGGTAGGGTTGGGACAAAGCTAGAATTGGTTGGCACTGCCAGTCATTTGCTCTGGCTCCACTAACTGTTGGTCCCTCTGCCATTCGCCTTTCTAGTCCCAATGAGCACCAGCAACCACTGCCCACTGCCTTAGGTATTACTGACTGAAGATGCCAGGGATTAAGTTTGGGACTTCTTAATAAATTCCACTCCAATGGATATAATTTGTAAAATGGCCATGGAACAGATCGAAAGAACAAACATGCCAATGAAATGAATATATTATAGTTAGAAATACTGTCATTAAAGTATATAATCCTAAACCCTTGAGAGGTTTCAGTTGAATCAGGTTTCGGTACACAGAACAGCATTGCATGGCAAGTGGTAAAAAAACCCTAAATTCGTTTTAAAGAATCCAACTACAGCTTTTAAAATCCTTCAGGTTTCCCGTGGCATATTTGAAGAAATGAAATACTTGGAGCTCATGATTGTTAATGACTATAAAATGGTAAGCTGGTTGTATTAATTAATTCTATTATCTAATTTAGTTACAATATACCCTCTTTTTTACACTTACTGTCTGTTGCAAATGTTATTTACTGATACAACTTTGCGTATTTATTACAGTTACTTAAATCCTACCTTTCAGGAGGAGGGGTAGGATAGAAATGATAAATGATGATAAATGATAAATCCAACGTTTGTTGTTGTTATCTTCAGTTATTACCCATCCTTCGCCTTAAGGCTCTAGGTGGCTCAGAACAATTTAAAATGCAGCATTAAAAATAGTTTAAAACAAATTACAATCACAAGAATATCGTTGGTCCTAAAAATACATATCTCAGGCCAAGAAAAATAAGATAAATTGTCACCTTCTTGATTTATGTTCAGATTGCCCTGGCCCTGACCACCCATTAAATTTGGCATCTGAGACTGATCCTGATAAGGATCTGGCCTGTGGAGCCAAAAATGCTCCCTGCCCTTTAAGCCCTACATAATTTAGTTATCATGTTCCATTTTAAACGCTTTACTGATTTTATCTGTGTTTTAGTATGTATACCGGTACTTGTTTTTTCACCGTACTGTGAATAATAGCTGCTTTTATCAATAATTTTATTATGTACACAGCTTATATAGTTTTGTGATTAAGTGGTGTATAAATTTTCCCAAGTAAATGTATAAATCTGTTTTGATAGTCTGACCCACAACCTTGCAATAGTATTGTTTCACTTAAAGGCGGAATTGAGAGCAAATGCACAGGAGACATGGGACCACTAATTCCAGGAATTAAATATATTTTCAAAGTGAAACTGATGGGGGAAAGTTGTTGCAGTTAACTATTTTATAGTATAGTTCTCCCCCTTTTTTTCATGAAACAAACGCTTGTGAATTCCATAAACGTTAGCAGTTCAAGAGGAAAACACTGATTAGCAGAGCAGCTGTTTGTTCTTTGCATTGCCAGGAGGCAAACCTCTTGATCGAATCACGGTTTAACATTTTTCTTCTAGTTTAAAAAGCACCGATCATCCCACGCTTACACGAACAACTTCGCGAAATCTGTGGTAAATCTTGTGGATGCTGTAAGTATTACAATAATTGGTACAATTAATGCCTCACGATTCAACATTTGACTTTGCAGACGGGATGAAAATAGTGCTGATAGAGGATGTAAACTTGCACAACCTTGGGAGTACAGACCAGTATATACTAATAGCTATCCTGCTAATCCTTATGTAGCCGAAAGGGAGCTATCAGTAGGCTTGGAGGAACCTCTGAAAATCTCCAATATAAAAAATGGGGCTGGGTGGTGGCGGCAAATACCCACAAACAGTGGGGACTAGGCATGATTCGTGTTCACAGGACTCTGACTGACTGGGTGTGTGCTGGTGGGGAGGCTACAACTAAAAACTAGGAAAGGGAAATGTAATAAAGTATCCTGGAAAAGGTTTCTGCAGGCCAACGGGAATAATGAATGGGAGCGCTCCACGCTGCAACATTTTGTTACAGGTTCCACTTGTGACATTTTAGTGCTCATTTTATTTACATCCTGCTGTATCATTAAACAAACAAAAAAAACAGCGGTTTACAACAATATACAGTAAAACCAGAACTGAACAATAAAATTACAAAAACTTAAAAGCAGAAACAAATTAAAAACGAAACATCAAAAGACCATTGTGGGGGGTGTACAGTGGCACCTCTGGTTACATATGCTTCAGGTTACATACTCTGCTAACCCAGAAATAATGCTTCAGTTTAAGAACTTTGCTTCAGGATAAGAACAGAAATCGTGCTCTGGCGGCGCAGCGGCAGCGGGAGGCCCCATTAGCTAAAGTGGTGCTTCAGGTTAAGAACAGTTTCAGGTTAAGAACGGACCTCCGGAACAAATTAAGTACATAACCAGAGGTACGACTGTACTGTTAATGTACATTAACACAGCGGGTGGCTCTGTGGTCTGAACCACTGAGCCTCTTGGGCTTGCTGATCCAAAGGTGTTGGTGGTTCGAATCCCCGTGACGGGGTGAGCTCCCGTTGCTCTGCCCCAGCTCCTGCCAACCTAGCAGTTCGAAAGCATACCAGTGCAAGTAGATAAATAGGTACCACTGTGGCAGGAAGGTAAATGGCATTTCTGTGCACTCTGGTTTCCATCACGGTGTTCCATTGCGCCAGAAGCTGTTTATTCGTGCCACATGACCCGGAAAGCTGTCTGTGGACAAACGCCAGCTCCCTCGGCCTGAAAGTGAGATGAGCATCACAACCCCATAGTCGCCTTTGACTGGACATAACTGTCCAGGGGTCCTTTACCTTTTTTTTACTCTTAATGGCAGAATAGAAAAGTTTTCAGTGGGCATTTAGAAGTTGCCACACAAGGCCCAATTCAGTTCAATAAGTAGGTCACCAAAGGTTATATGAGACATCAACACATCATGCCCAGTTAAATCACCCAGGCCAAGACACAATCCAAACAAACATGGGACAACAAACCTGAAGTGATACGGAGCCTACTGTAATAATGGTGTCTGTGTATATAATATCTTGATAAACATTTTCTAAATATTGTTATCCTCTTCTGTTAAACTTAAGTAAAAGGTTAAATGCTGTGAGACCCCATGATATTAATAATTAGGTAGGCTGGGCCTCCTCCAGAATTCCACCCTGACTAACTGGATAAGTTTATGAAACTAAATGGCACACTAAAGTAAAATCTTATTTTTAAATGTACCCCCACACAAAGATAGGACTCCAGGACACATGTTTTACGTCTGCACCCTTGAACATACACAGAGCAGTCTCCTCCCTGCCCCTCATCCCTTAACCAGGGGCAGATTTGCAATAGAGTTGGGAAAGGTTGGGGTGCCGTGGTGGTGCACAGACTACTAGATTGCATTCTACATTATTCCTCTGTGATACACCTCAAGAGTTAGGGCAGCTTCCAGATTTGTACGGTAGGCAGTAGTGTTGGACTTGTAGGAAGGAATATTGCTGTGCTCCCGCACCACTGAACTTTCCAAACTCCGAACATCCAAGCTCACTGAACTTTCCCTTGTTATCTGTATCAGAGCTTAGCGAGCATTCTGCTGAGCCAAGGAAGGATTCCGACTTGAGCAGCATATAGTTGCACTCCTCTTCCTCTGCCTCTTCCCGAAGTGAGCTGTGGGGCTTTACACAGCATTTCCCACAGCATACTGTAGGAACTAAATCAGTTAGGGAACCTCCAGCCTGCACACCTATTTGGGCCAGCCAGCACCCACTCTTTGGGCTCACAGGAATGCTTGGGCCAACCCATGTCCACCTTCCCTGCATCTGATATCATCTGAGGGGCAAGTAAGGGGTTGTGCCAAAAGGATACTGCCAATTGGCAGTGCCTTCAAAGCCTCTTCTGCGCCACTTCCCAAGTGCCTTGCAACCAGTGCTTCGGAAGCTCTGCAGAAAGCGCTTTGCAAGTCCTATGCTCAGCACTTCCCAAGCTTAGGGCACGTAGGGTTGGTGAAAGATGAAGGACAAGTGCAGTAAATAAGATGGCTCTACATAATCATTTGTTGTGTTGAATTCAGTGCAATATTGATTCTTTTAAAGGATACTGGAGGTGTATTGGCTAATTGTATTCCAATCTTTCCCTCCTGCTTTACCCCTTTTGTCCTTCCACTGACTCTGACTGGCTAACTGTGCATGTTTTGACCCAGTGTTCTACTCCTGTGCCTGTCCTGTATCTGCCCACAGATTTTCAAGGAGCAGCTGAATACCAGGGTTGTTTTGGTTGCTGTTGAAACCTGGTCGGACAGAGATCGTATAAATGTCCACCCTGACCCAAGACAGATGCTTCATGATTTTTCCAAATATCGGCAGAATTTCATCAAGCAGCGTGCCGATGCTGTACACCTTCTCTCGTATGTAGTGCAAGCTCTGTTTGGTACATGGTCTCTTTTTCTAGTTCTTATTCTGTCTGCTAATTTATATCTCACTAGTGGTTTAAGCCCGTTAAAATAACGGGCGCTAGAACATATGTGGTCAAAAAGAGGCGCGTGAGGGAAGGAGCCCGGAGTGCGGAGCGTGTCCTCCCCCCCCCCAAGGCTGTGGGTTTTTTTTGTCCTTTTGTCTGCCTAATAACTGGGCGTGCGTGCGCTCGCTCAGCTTCCCCTGCCTCTCCTGCCTGGGGAGAGGTTCAGAGCTTCCCTAGGAGTTTCTTAGCCTGCCTTTCGGAGGAAAAGGCAAAGGGGGGGTGTGGGGATTGAGGCGGCCTCGCCCTCCCTCCATTCCTATCACCTTTGTAGTGGACGCGCAGGTTGTTCTGTGAGAGGCTAATGTAATTGAAGTTGGCCTTAGGGCTCCAGGAGTCAGACGGCGGCTGCAGCAGCTGTGGCAGCGCTGCGTCCCTCTTCGGCCTCCGGAGCGTCGGCACTCCGCGGGGCGGGCTGCTCTGCGCTGCTCCTGGGCCGCTAGTCCTCGGGGCTCCGAGTCAGACGGCGGCTGCAGCAGCAGCTGTGCCAGCGCGGCCTCCCTTCTCGGCCTCTCCTCGGCCTTTGGAGCGCCAGAGTTCCATTTCAACCGCCCCGCTTCAACTGCCGCCGCTGTTCCCGGCCCGATCTCTCTGCTCCAATCCCTGTGTCCGTGGGGCACATGCGCAGTAGCACAAACCCAGAGACACAGGGACTGGACGCAGAGACACTTGGGTTTTATATATATAGATAGGTATATCTTAAATGCTGCTTCTTTTAGGTATTTTATTATTATCATTTTAAAAAATACAGAATGCAGTGGAATCATTTTTATCCTCTTCTTACTGTTGTCTGAAAGAGAAGCCGCTGTAGTTCAATAGTAAAACACATGCTTTGCAAGGGGGGAAAAATCCAGGCTTGGACCATAATGGGCCATAATGGAAATGAAATTCCTATTAATTTACATGTGCCACATAAGAAGATATTTGTAGGGCATCGTATATATGTGAGATAACACTTTTTAATATTGCTTCATTTATCTTGTTCTTCAGGAATGTGACATTTCATTACAAAAGAAGCAGCCTGAGCTATTTTGGAGGAATTTGTTCTGTGTCTAGAGGTGTTGGAGTAAATGAGGTAACATTTCTCTTTTGGAGGTCTTGTGAGGAAGGGAAAATTTATGAAATAGTTCCCTCATCATATACCTTCTTTTTAAACGGCGCTTCTCATAATATGTTCAAAAATTTCAGATTTTTTTTCATAGATATTCCTAAAAGGCTCAAGCCTGAAATACAGTCAACTGAAAATCATTTGACCTATTATTCTAGTGTCAGCTTAGCATAGAACATTTGAATACATGCTGAAGGCAGCCATATCTCACTGTGAGGTACGCGTGACAGACCCTGTATGAGAGGTGAAATAGTTCTCTTTATAATACGATTCGTTAGAAAAAAGAAAAGAAATCTTCAAGCATTTAAGGCTCCAGTACACTACTGATAAAGTGGCATGCTTTGGGTAAAGTCTGTGTTGTGGATATTTGCAAAACTGTAAGCCGTGATCTCTGTCAATTAGTTCAATATTGGTTGTTGTGCTTGGAACTTAGGCTTTAAGAAAGATTCCGGAATTAGAATTTCTCTAATGCGTTGGGCCTTTTGGACCATTCCATCTCCTAGATTCCGCATATTGGAATCAAAATGGCCATTGAGGCATTAGGTAAACACTTCTTCTCAGGCGGCGTACCTGTTTTAGCTGTTTCTGCCCTACATGCTGCAGCCCTCTGTGCCATATCCCATATTGTTCTGGGGGGGGGGGCAAACCTAAGAACCAGCTTTTCAGGTAGCTTGGGGGAAGGCCTGCAGTGAATAGGGTGAATCTGTGAAAATGAGGTGTCCATCCTTCCGCTATCTTATTGCCTCCATTGAACGGAACCACACTTCTGATTTGATTTCTTCAAGTCATTGCACCCAAATGGTTGTGTCAAAGTGTCGTTTCACTGCAGTTGGAAATCGAAAGATACTTTGTGATTGGCCTGCAGCTAAGTGTGAAATAACCTTAAAATAGTCCTCTGCGCGTACAAAATTTGTTGCTTTTTTTGAAAGCTCTACACCAGTGATGGCGAACCTTTTTGAGCCCGAGTGCCCAAACTGCAGTGGAAAACCAACTTTTTTATTTCAAAGTGCCAACACTGCAATTAAATGGCCTTAAGTTCACTTATTTCACTGGGGTTGCTCTGAGGAAATAATATACATACCAGTACAACCCTTCATTTGTTCTTTGAATCTTTCTCAACCTATTATTCATAGCCAGATCGATAGAAGGTTATGGGCAGCAGGTTCAAAGAGTTATTTTATTTTGGGTACACTGAATAAAATTTCGCCCACAACTGTGCTGGTGTGTGTAAATACATAAGCAATCAATCCGCGGAATGTGATACAGGCAAAGCTGCCTTGATGCATGTAATTTACCTTGGAGGAAGGGAAGAGAAGAGAGAGACTTTTGAGAGTTAGTTCTCCCTGCATGAACTCCGGTGTTATTCGCCGCCCTCCTCTCCGCATCTGCATACAACTTTGCAGAGGGAGGAGACAGACCGTTCCCAGAAAACGGAACGCAGGAAAGGGCCAGTGGGTTTTTTTATTTATTATGTGTGGGGGTTTTGTTTTTGTTTTGCAAAAACTGGGCAAAGGGAGGAACCATAGCGGTTGCATCCCAAACCTTCCCAAATGCAGCTCCTGCCCTTTCTTCGAGGTTTGACTTCCTCCTTACCGGAGAGCGCTCGGGCAGTCGGAGGAGGTAGCTAAAGACATGTGAGAGCCGCCACCACAGCAACGGCGCCTCCCGGACTGTGAAGGCGGTTGGGAAGAAAAGCCCACCCGAGGCGGGAAGCAAACGCCGCTCAGCTCCTGCACAGCTCCGCCTACCCCTGCGCGGGGGTGCGCGCCCCTTGGCGGCTTGGGTCTTAGCGAGACTTTTCTTCGCGCCATCCCAAACACCGCTCGGATGGAAGGGGAGGTGGCCGCCTACTCCTCCAATGCACCAACCCTGTGTGCACATGTTTGAGTAAAGAGCTCCACATTTGCCTCCTTCCATCCTTCCTTCCACCCGAACATACATAGCACTGCCGTTTTACTTAGGGATGGCATCGCCGGCGGGGCCGCGCGGCTCCCCCCCCCCGCTCGCAGCGCTCAAAAGGAGGGCTTCCCCCTCACCCGCCGCCCCTGGCCCAGCCCGCCGCTGCTGTTACCTCGCCGTCGTCGTTGCCTCGCGTCGAATCCTCCGCAGCAGCAGCAGCAGCCAAACACCACAGGCGCCAAGGAGGGAAATTGCTGCTGTCCGCTGCTGCGCCTGCGCTGGCAGGACGCATGAGCAGAGCAGCGCGGCGGCGCCATTTCCCCGCCCCTGGCGTGCCAGCAGAGAGAGCTCTGCGTGCCAGCTGTGGCACGCGTGCCACGGGTTCGCCATCACTGCTCTACACCAAAGGTAGGGAACTTGTAGCTCTAGAGATGTTGTTGAACTACAACTCCCAACACCTTGTCATTGTGCATTCTGGCTAGGGCTGAAGTTGAGAGTTGCCAACTTGTAGCCCTTCAGATATTGTAGATGTCAGGAAGATTTCTAGAGCAGGGGTCAGCACCCTTTTTCAGCCGTGGGCTGGTCCACCATCCCTCAGACCATGTGGTGGCCCGGACTATATTGGGTGGAGATGAACGAATTCCTATGCCCCACAAATAACCCAGAGATGCATTTTAAATAAAAGGACACATTCTACTCATGTAAAAACACGCTGATTCCCGGACCGTCTGCGGGCCGGATTGAGAAGGCGATTGGGCCGCATCTGGCCCACTGGCCTTACGTTGCCTACCCATGGACCTTGGGCCTCCAGCTGTTTTTGGACTACAGCTCCCATCATCCCTAGCTAGCAAGGCCAGTGCTCAGGGACGATGGGAGTTGTAGGCCAAAAACAGCTGGAGGCCCAAGGTTGGGGAACACTGGTCTAGAGCAAAGCTTTCCAAACTTTTCATGTTGGTGGCATGCATCATTTAGACATGCATCATTTCACAACACAGTAATTCATTTTTACTAGCAAACCGGAGGTTCCTTTTTACTAGCAATCCGGAGGTTAAACTAACCCCTTTCCAGCCCCGGGAGGAGTGCGGGAAGCATGAGCGTGACATACCTACACACCGCAGCTGACACACTAATGCGTCGCAACACACAGTTTGGAAAGCTGTGGTCTGGAGTTTTATTTATGCATGAATTCGGGGTATTCTCGCACACAAGAATGAATCTCCCTGTCCTATATGATGTCAGTTTTTGTGGTGAGTTATTGAGGGTTCTTTTGGCTGCATAAATAAAAGTTATTCATATGGTAACTATGTAGCATATACAGGTAGGTAGCCGTGTTGGTCTGCCATAGTCAAAACAAAATAAAAAATAAAGAAATTCCTTCCAGTAGCACCTTAGAGACCAACTAAGTTTGTTCTTGGTATGAGCTTTCGTGTTCATGCGCACTTCTTCAGATAGTATTTGAAGAAGTGTGCATGCACACGGAAGCTCATACCAAGAACAAACTTAGTTGGTCTCTAAGGTGCTACTAGAAGGTATGTAGCATATGTTATACTGACATTACTGCTTCCAAACGAAATCTCTGGCCATTAGCTGCCATGGGAACAAATCACCTGTACTTGAGCAACCCTTTAGTTACGCAAAGGGCCATTCTCTGAACAAAAGAGAATGTACCAGGATATCTATTTTAACAAGTCAAATGCCAACAGTGCCCTTCAGCTGTCTATATTGGATAAACAGGCCATACCCTGATAAATGGGCCTAAATCTGATTTCAGGAATCACAAGACAAAGAAACCAGTAGGAGAACACTTTAGTCTCCCAGGACATTCTATACACGATCTCAAAGTAGCTGTCTTAATACAAAGGAATTTCAGAAATAGACTGGAAAGAGAAGTTGCTGAACTGCAACTCATTACCAAACTTAAAACCTCGGAGAGACCTGGTCTGAACAAAGACATTGGATTCTTATCTCATTATACATGACAAAGCTAACCTTAGCCATCTCACCCCTTGCTTTTCCCTTAAGACTAATTGCAATCGTTAACAGTCGTTAACAGGTTTTCCACACCCATCAGCCAATCCCCCATTCCCACTACCCTTCAGAGTAATACCCCTCCCCACCCTCTCACTATATATAAGGGTCTGGTGACTTCTGTTTTAGTGTATCTGAAGAAGTGTGCATGCACACGAACGCTCATACCAAGAACAAACTTAGTTGGTCTCTAAGGTGCTACCGGAAGGATTTTTTGATTTTATAACAAGTAGAAAGTTATCTACTTCATAAAAGGCTGTGTACTTGTAAAAAAAAAAAAAAGAATGTTGAGTACGATTCTTTAAAGTGTAATGAAGACTGTAACTGTTAGGAACAGTGCAAAAATAGTTAAATGTATAATTCACTACATGAGCAAAATATGGGAAAAATCATATTTTTGCATGCAGAATGGGACAAAAGGGTGCAGAGAGTTGAGGGTTTATGCAAGACAGTGAAGTGGGGATTTACAATGCCTAAACATAAGTTTCCATATCCCTTCTCTGCACTATAGCTTTAAACTGGTTTTACTTATATGAACAGACCAGTTCCAAAATACCTTATCATACTGTGTGTCAAAATTGCTATTATTTTTAAAACTCTTGTATTCATTTTGGGAAAATAGTTATCTGCTATGTTTTGGAGGTGTCACTAATAAAACTGGACCCAAACATACATTTTTCATTTCCAGAAACAGGTGTTCCTATTGTTTAAGTGCTACTGGAAGGAATTTTTTTTAAAAAAATTATGTAGTGAAGCGTTTGAGGATACAATCCTAAACACACCTGAAAATAATGCGGATTAGTGAGATGTTTCCGCAGAGTTTGTTTTAGGGTCTGAATTCCATACAGGATAACTAGTTAAGCAAACACTTTCTGCTATAAATTGCAATGATTGATAGTACTTTTGTGTGCTCTCTACCTGAATCTCCTTTTCCAACAGTATGGCCTACCCTGGGCAATGGCACAAGAACTATCCCAAAGTCTGGCTCAGAATTTAGGAATACAGTGGGAGCCAGGGGCCAGAAAACCAAGTAGGTATTTGGCATACAATTTCTTTTGTTTTTATGTACAAATTGAATTCATAAAACTTCTACATATTTTGGACTTTTTATTGTGCATAAATAAAGGATTGGGCTGCAACAGCTGTTCTGTTCTGTCCTTTCCTTGCAATTGCAGTACCAATCCTCTTCTATGGTTTGTTGGACTCCGTGCAAATGCCTGGGATGTAGTGTGCCGAGGTGTGGTGCAGCGGGGAAGGAGATCAACCAAAATCAGATGGAGGCACCTTGCACAAAGCAGACTTTTCACTTCTGCAACTCTGTTCAACACATAAAGTTCATATTAAAGGATCTTTAATATGAACTTTGTGTTGTGGTACATTTATCTTCCCCCCTCCTACCTGGACTCCCAGGCGGCATACCTGTCCAATTTAACTATTCCAAAATATAGACGAGCTTTTACGTTGGCCAGATTAGATATGCTACCTTCCGCTGTTCTTGAAGACCGATTATCAAAAACACCATTCCAGAATCGACTCTGTCCCTGTGGAGTCGGTAATGTGGAGACTGTATCACATGTACTCCTGTCTTGCCCCTTATATAAAGACTTCAGGGAAGAGATCGTCATGCTGCTTATACTTGCCATTCCAGGCCGCTCGTCCGAGGACATACTGTTTTTCCTCCTGGCAGACCAGAATACCCAGACAACGGAGAAGGTAGCCAGATTTGTTGAGAGGGCCATGAAATTGAGGGCTGCCAGCTGAATGATAATAATTAAGATCTCATTTATTCTTGTTTTAATTGTGCCGAATCCCGATTCAACTGATTTTATTGGTTTATATAGAGTTTTTATCAGTATCTGTAATATGTGTCTTTTTGATGCAATAGCCTGTAGGCTATGCAAATAAAGTTTGTTGTTCTATTAAAGGATCTGGAATGGCAATTCGTGCAGCGAATGATGCTTCCAACCATTGCAGTGTTGTAAAACAATGCATATTATAACCAACAGCTAATCCCTTTTTGTTGTTGTTATGGAGTAAGGAGATGCTATGACTTTATTGACTTTATTATTTTGATGAACTTGTTGTTCGTTTCATATGCTGTTGTGTTTGATGTTGTTATAAGAAAAAAACCTGGCCTTATTCCTTTATGGGGTACACAAGAGCCCTTGTAAAGTCCTTTGCAGGTTCTCCATTGGTAGGAGTAAAAAAAACAGAGGCCAACCAGAGAATAATTATTAATAATAATAATAATAATAATAATAATAATAATAATAATAATTTTATTTATACCCCGCCCTTCCCAGCCAGAGAACCGGGCTCAGGGCGGCTAACATCAATTAAAATCACAACAAAAAACATAAAAACGATCAATTTAAAATAACAGATTAAAATACAAATTTAAAATTCAATTAAAACTGCAGGTCTCAATTTCAAAATAACCCACCAATAAAAGATGAAGCATAAATATTAAACAGAAACCAACCCATTAGAAGCAAAGCAGCTAGTAAGCTTGATCTTTATTGTTCTGTTGCAACAGGGTACCTTCCTCACACACAGGTGAGCAGGGAAGAACCCCAAACAAAGGGCTGCCTGTCCTTAAAAACACATTTCAAAAAAAATCCCCTCGGAGTCCAGCCCCCACCCCCCAGAAGCATCATCCATACATCACAGAAGAGGTGCAGCCCAAACCACCCCCCCTCAGATACATCAGACCTACTTCACAAATTGGGAGGGTCAGAGGAGGTAACCTGAGAATTCTCACACCTGTGCCATCTCTCCTTGACCCCTCCCAGACACACATTTCTGCAAAACAAAAGGTTTCCTGCCCTGGCTGGTGAGGCTAATGCGAGGCTAATGGCCGTCCTTTGTGAGGGAAATGGCCCATCATCTGGCATTCAGGCAGAGGGCTGCTCACCTCCTCCCTCCTTGCAGAGAAAACACTTGGTCAGCTGGGAGTCAAAAAATGGTGTCACGCCTGCTGCTTCAGACATGCGGCCTTGTTTGCTTGGTACATTTATGAACATGCCTTGTCGTGGCGAAGGGGCTTGAATTACTCAGGGAAGCTATGGACAGTCAAGATGGACAGGTCATAGTGGAGAGTTTGGACCAAACGTGATCCACTGGAGGAGGAACTGGCAACCCACTCCAGTATCCCTGCCAAGAAAACTCCATGGACAAAGACAACAACAACAACAACAACATATATATATAAAATAGATATTATATATATATATATATATAAACTTTAATTTCTTACAACAATGTTATAGTGATTGCAGGGTTGGTTGTTTTTTAATGGTATTGTGATTATTGCAAGCCACTTTGAGCTCAGCGTTTGTTGTTTGAAGAGTGGAATACAAATATTAAATGAACGCAAATCAACTGACATGTGTCCTTGGTTGAGGCTTGCTGTGGCTTACTCTTGCTCATTCATGTTGTGATAATTAACTACCATTTACTGTGACATGCAAAAGTGGGCACTGGCCTTGAACTGACACATAATGAATGACTTGAGCATACATTCAGAGGGCGGAGAGCTCAAACTGCATTCAAGCTGGCAAAGGAATGATAGAGGCTAGAAAAGAAATGATCTCTGCTGGATTTTGTTAACAAACCTCTAATGGAAAACAGCAGCTATTTTCTGCTAGGGGTACTTTATCTTAAACATATCTTTATTTGGTCATGTAGTGCTTGCTGTATTCAACAGATATGGGAGCAGATATGGGAGCAGAAATGCTTCTTAACCACCTCCTCTCTTTTATGCGAAGGGTTTATTTTTTATTACTCATATATATATATTTAACTACTTTCATTCTTGGTTTTGCATTTTTCATTTTGTTTCAGAAGGATGTGAGTGCACAGAATCCTGGGGTGGATGCATTATGGAGGAAACAGGGTAAGTTGTAATAATTGGTACCTGTCATAGATTTTGGTTTTTTCCGGTTCTTCAGAACTAAAATAAGCAGTCTGTGTTTAGACTCATTTCTGGGGTGCATGCAGCATAGCAAGAATTTTCAGGGCATGGTAAGACATAAACCATGACTTGACATCAGTGAACAGCAAGAGTGTACCCTGCTCAATCATTCCCACTTTGCTGATATCCTAGCATGAGCAGTTTGAAAGCACGTCAAAGTGCAAGTTGATAAATAGGTACCACTCCGGTGGGAAGGTAAACGGCGTTTCCGTGCGCTCCTCTGGTTCACCAGAAGCGGCTTTGTCATGCTGGCCACATGACCCAGAAGCTGTACACCGGCTCCCTCAGCCAATAAAGCAAAATGAGTGCCGCATCCCCAGAGTCAGACAGGACTGGACCTAATGGTCAGGGGTCCCTTTACCTTTACCATGAGCAGCAGATTAAGAACCCAGGAGTACCATGTCATCCCAACTGAGATTGTGGTTTGTTTCTCCCTAAACACACAACAGTCAGCAAGCAAGCAAAGAATGTGGTTTGTCTAGTGTTTGTCCAGTAAATTATTTACTGTGAAGCATTTTCCTAATTCTTTATTTTATTTTATTTTATTTTTTGCCTTTCAGTGTCTACCACCCCAGAAAATTCTCAAGGTGCAGCATTGCAGAATACAAAGATTTTTTGCTTCGAGGGGGAGGTTCCTGTCTTTTCAACAAGCCAACAAAGGTACATTGATTTAGGGTGGAACTGGATCCCAGCAGAATTTATCCCTTGGGGAGAAAAGTGGCTTAGGGGTGGGAGCAATTTTACATGGTTAGGAAAGGTTTAAGGAGATCTTCCTCCTCTGGCCCCTTATTTAATTTGAAGACATTTGTCACTGAAATGCTGGAGCCGGGGGGTCTGCATCTCTACCACTTTGTCACCATGCTGCTTTATAGTGGGGATGTGCAGTCATTCATATGCAAAAAAATAATTATTATATTGATTGCTTGAATTTAGATACTGCCCTATACCCTGATGTCTCGGGGCAGTTCACAGAATGATTCAGTATGCACCTGAATCTTTTAACGATAAACAGTTGTGATCTTTTAAATAATAGTGCTTTGTGTATTTGTGTTTTTCAGTTGTTTGACACCACTGAATGTGGAAATGGGTATGTGGAACCAGGAGAAGATTGTGATTGTGGTTTCCAAACGGTACCATTTTTTATACACATATATCCAGTTTTTTTATCCTTCCTTTCCATAAGATGAAGTGTCCCTTAAAATGAAAGCTCAGATATTGCTTGCTTAATCACGAGGCTCATGGTGTATATTTTAACTACTGTAGCAAAATAATTGAGTCAGTGGACCCTTATAAAAAGGAAATCATTCTTTCAGTGAGAAATTCATAAAAGAATTTTAAAGCTCCATATTGTTTAAAGCCTTGAGTGGTTCACCTTAATCGGACCATTTGAATCCAGAATGCATTAAAGTTCATTTTTATAGTTATTTTCTTCTTTATTCTTACTTTAGTGTATAAGATTCCTTGCATAGTTTTATGGTGCAACCATATATGAACACTGTCAATTTATCATTTTAGTCAATACATGATTGAATTGTTTGTATGATTGTTCAAGGTAGTTAACTTTGATTTTTAGTATTGATTGATCAGAATGTGTTTTCCGCAGGATTGCAAGGCAGATCTGTGCTGTAAGAAATGCTCACTTTCTAATGGAGCTCATTGCAGTAATGGTCCATGTTGTAATGAAACCTCCTGTCTTGTGAGTTTGTTTGTTTTTTAACTTTTTTACCTTTGCTAGAAATATGGGCTAAACTGCAAAACCGCCCTCTCTATGTGCTGCAAATGGCCGAAGCTAATTTAAGAGACTTTTAATGGGGCTCAGTAGCTGATACCATGATAAAACATCAGTATACAGTGAATGGATAACTACATATCATAAGCAATGATAGTGCAGAATCTGATGAATTATGTTTACGATGCTCTCTCTGAGCTCTTTATGTTGGACACCTCTGTTGTATAAAAGTATACACTACAAATGCTCTTATTCTGCTTTCCTGTTCTTTGTTATTAGTAACACATAAAGCATTAATTGCTCTTCTCCTGGTTTCATGATACAGAGGGAAGGGAAAGTTGAAGTGTAGTTAGATGTGCACTCTGGACTTTTAAGAAGGCCAGTTTCAAAAAGCTTAAAAGTGAGATTCCATGGTCAGAAATACTCAGAGAAGGGAGTCCAAGATGGATGGGAGT
Source organism: Lacerta agilis (assembly GCF_009819535.1). Lineage (NCBI taxonomy): Eukaryota > Metazoa > Chordata > Lepidosauria > Squamata > Lacertidae > Lacerta > Lacerta agilis. The sequence goes on from NC_046312.1 coordinate 126,159,181, forward strand.
TTCTTAAAGGTGGAATTTTGAAGGCCCAAATGCAGACAGTTCCAACAAGAAAGGAAAGTGGGAGGCATCTAAAGAAACCAGTGTGGCTGCATAAGGAGCTTAGAGATATGAGCTGAGATTTAAGAAGGGCATTATTAGAAATGGAAGAAAGGGGAAATCACAAAGGAGGAGTATACACAAATAGTCAACAGTTGCAGGCTGAATGTCAGGTGGGCCAAAGCTCAGAATGAGCTCAGGCTTGCAAGGAGGTTAAAGTAATAATAAAGGTTTATTCGGCTATGTTCGGAGCAAGAGGAAGAACAAGTGGTAGGTACTCTGCGTGGAAAAGGCGAAGAAATGCTGTTGGGTGACAGAGAGAAGGCAGAATGAGAAATCACTCCTCCAAGTCCACCTCCTCCTGTCTCTTCCTCTTCTGGGGGATGGCAGGAATCACTCCGGGCACTGTACCTTTCACAGCCACTCAGGCCCAGGATCGGTATCTGAGATGAGAGCATAGAATCAATTTTGCAGCTCCAATGACACAGCATGGCTTCCTGACAGTCCCATTTCTGTGATGCACAGGGAATGTCCCTTGCAATGGGCCATCTGTGTGTCTCTTGCAATGGGCCATCTGTGTGTGTCTTGCAATGGGCCATCTTTCTCCAGCACAGTCCACTCAGCTCTGTTGAGAAACTCTGCATCCTGTGCAGTGGCTTGAAGTGTGGCTAAGCAGCCCTCAAGCTGCTGTACCTTCTCTTCCATCAAGACAGCCAGTTTGCACTTGCTACAAGTGTACTTTTGCACATCCTCCAGCAGGAAGACAAACATGGCACCAGTGTTGCAGGTCACTGTAGCAGCTCTCTCAGCCTCCATGTCTTTTGGTCTTGTGCACACCATGAGACAGAACGCCGGGCCTCCCCCTGAAACTCCCTGCTAAACGCCATCACAAACACCCCTTGTTCACGAGCTCCCAGCAGCTGCAATAAGTCTAACTGCTGCTGGCCGCTAAACTGCCCCGACTTCTTTACACAGAAACAGCCATGGAGGCTATCATTGAGAGCAGAGAAATGATGCCGAGAGGGGCTTCTTAATCTCTTCCTTTCTTGTCACTTTTCCAGTCAAAATCAACACCTCTCTCCCACCCCACCCTGAATCAATTGGCCTTCTCACCAGTGGGGGGTGGGGGGTGGAAACACATTCCCATATTTAATCATTATTCCTACTCATTAAAGAAAAGCTATGCATGCTTGGAGTTATTTTTCTTTAAGCCATCTTAGTTATTAATAAAAAAAATCTTCTGGCTTCCAGTTCTTTCCCCGAGGCTTCGTATGTCGCTCTCCAGTGAATGAGTGTGATATTACAGAGATCTGTCCTGGGGACTCTGGCCAGGTAATTAAATTAAATGTTTTCCATGCTCCCTTGTAAAACAGTGAAATCATTGTTATTATTACTTTCATGATGACTGTAAGATTCTTTCAACGGTAGGGAGATGCGGAGAAGCTTAATGTTCTATTTTATTATTGTGCATTCGTAAAACCTAGCCTGAATTTCAGGCATCTTTGTACATCTTTGCTTGTGTGTGTGTGCACATGCAATGGATTATCAAGTAAGGAAATGCCAGGGCAATTAATTGTAAGAGAATTAATCAATTAAAGATGCACAAACATGCTTACCCCCATTTTTCTCTGATGTAACAGGTATTAATTTAAAAGAGGCATTCATTTTTGTGCAAAAGAGAGGACAGATGCTCCAAAAATGATATGTGCAGTTTTATAGTTTGTACTCGTGCTAAACATAATTAAGCATTTTAAAAATTTGCTGCCCGGTTAATCATGGGTGTCTTTTCAATCCATTTAATCTAACCAATTAAGCAACCAAATGTTGCAGCCAACCTAGATATTAATAACATTTTGTTTAATTGCTCTCTCTTGGTATTCTTTTGTCTGCCTATATACCAAATGTGTTGTCCTATAATTCAAACCTTTATAATGAAACGATCCCTTTCATCCTTCAGTGCCCACCAAACCTTCATAAGCAAGATGGATTTGCTTGCGATGCGAATCAGGTAAGTAAGTCTTTAAAATATATAGTACAGAATATTTATTTTTTGCCAGGCTATATTTTTTTATATCTCTTGGTCTTCTTATTTGCTATTTGCTTCATTTATTGTTTTTATGTTGTCTTAATTGTTGTGAGGCTTCTAGCCACTTCATGTTTATTTGTTTTTTAAGGGAAGTTTTTAATGTTTGATGTTTTGCTGTGTTTGATGTTTTAATTTATTGCAAGCCAGCCAGAGTGGCAGGGGCAACCCAGTCAGATGGGTGGCATATAAATAAATTATTATTATTATTACCATTATTAAAGAAGAAAACTCAAACTACAAAGTCTTTAGATAAAGAGTACATGTAAAATTCATGCTGCTCATGAACTCATCCTGTTCATTTTCTTAATGGTTGCCCCTGATGGCTAAGTTGTGAGTCGGAGCTGACTCCCTAAAAAATTTTTTTGACCCCTCAGTACCCCTAACGATTGGGCAATTTAAAATAAAAAGAAAATTTCTGCTGGGGATGTTGCTGTTGTGGTGCCGTGACGTATCTGCTGTAGAGCTATTATGAAGCGCCTTCTAAAACTCGGCCACCTCGGGTTCCTTGCACCTTTGCCGCCTTGCAAAGTCCTCTACTAACCATCTCCCTCGGGTGTGGTTCCACTGCAAGGAGGTTTTATGGCTCAGGAAACAGGAAGGAGCACTCCTTTCTGTTTCCTGATCTCCAGCACCATTTTGCCAGGCTCCAAGCCAGAGGGAGAAGAGGCTCCTTTGCAAGGTAAGTGGGAGGGCTTTTCTCTGTGATAGAAAGAAGAACAGTAGGGGGTAGACAGTCTTGAGTGTGTGCATTGTCAATCTGTGTGTGTGTGTTTGTTTGTGTGTGTTGGCCAATTTTGCAATGCCCACAGCTTACCTATGGGCCTTAAAGAGTTGCACAATCCTGAGCACGTGGCTCTTGGGCTGAAACAGTTTGGCCACCAATGCAAATAGTACCGTACTATCCAGTGCTTAGCCTGCACATGTAACCGACTCTCAGCATTTACAGAATCAGATTCTAACCTGCACTCAGTGTCTTCTGGGTGTGCTTCATTACGTCTGCTGGGGGTCAACATTCTCTCCCTGCCCTTCGAATCCCTCATAACTATAAATGTTAGACAATAGCAACATGACCATTCTGGGGTTGTTGGATACTGGTATCTGTGCAGTGTCTGTCAATGGGAAAAAATCCAGTTTTTCGCATGTTAAAATTTTATAGTCCTCTACTCTGAAGAAGCGGCTCTCCCACTGGGAACCATAAAATTGCAGAGTTTGGAAGGGACCCTGAGGGGCGTCCATCCCATCTCAGCCCACTGCAGTGCAGGAATCTCCTACATGGAATACGGAGCAGTATTAATTTACGTTTCCTAAAGACACTGACCCAGGAAACTGCTCTGAGCATTCCCTTTGGTAACAAAGCATTGTTGAAAAATGAAAAAAAGTGTGTCTGTTGCTGATAAAATAGGTCAGCTTTTTCTTGTCCCTGTCTGAAAGACAAAATGTATATTAATTGCAGTTTGTTTCTATTTAGGGTCGTTGTTACAACGGAGAATGCAAGACGAGAGATAATCAGTGCAAATACATCTGGGGAACGAGTAGGTTGATTTAAGTATGCTGTATTCAAATGCATTTCTTTCTTGTTTGTGCTGCCTGCTTTTCCGTTTGGTATATTTTTTCAATTAAAATTGTACTTTTCAGTAATAAAAGGTAACAGTGTTCAGAAAAATCATTTTTGTACTTTTTAACACCCCCCCCCCACAGATATAGATATAGATATATGGAAGGAATGTAGCCATAAGTACCATGATGGCTCCTAGAATGCAGATGGAGACAGCCTTTCTTGTCCTAAGAAAACTTAAATAGATGCCTCCTCCTTTCTCTAGAGTCCGCTCAAAAGCCACTCTGTAGAGCCAAGAGACCCACCTGAATAATGTTGGGTGCAGTACACGGGCTGTTAGCAGGAGAAGACAGTAGGAAAAACTTTCCCTTCATAAACTTCCTCAAATAATCTTAGGCTCTAAACCCAATTTTGTGTGATTCTCCACTTCTGCAGCAGCCCTGTGTCCCATTCTACATTTTCCAGGGAGCTCCCTTGACCTCCTCCACCCCCGCCCCAGCCGAGAAGCTTTCCTTAGAGTAAGGAAGAGGGGAAATTTTCTTTCTGTAACTTTCTTAACTTAACCTTAGGATCCAAGCCATGGTTGATATTTTTCTTTCTTCTTACTCATTTTCCACTATGTAATTTAATAAACTTAAATTATGCATCACATGCTTTCCACTTTGTAGTGGTAAAAAAATAACCCCCAAGTTCCTGGTGCATGTATTTTTTTTTTAAATCAAGTACGTGATTCAGAAAGCGATTTTCAGACACACACATTACGTTTGTAACGTGCAAAGCATTTAGCATTTTAAAAAGTAATGCTAGTACCCTCAGCAGTTCCTATTCTCTTGGCTACTTTTTAACGGGAGAGCATTTTGCTTGCCTGCGTATGTTAGTAGAAATGACTTTCACTTTTTCTTCCATAGAGGCTTCTGGATCTCATAAACACTGTTACGAGAAGCTAAACACAGAAGGCACGAAAAAGGGAAACTGTGGAAAGGATGGAGAGAAATGGATTCCATGCAACAAGCAGTAAGTTTAACCGTTTAGAATGAATATAAATGTTGTGGTTAGAAATTCCAATTACTGTTTTCTGAAATAAGAAACCGGGTGAGATACAAATTCAATAAATATGCAATAAAAGTTTCTGTCGAGAATTTAAAACACATTTAGGATGCAAGACACTGTCTGTTGTGCTCAGCAGGGCCCGGAATTTCATAGCCCATTTTTCCATCCGATGCAGAGCTCATATAGTCTCTTAGTTATTTTCATTGCTTTGAAACACTTTGACCTGCTGATTTGTAGTGCTTTGTGTCACTACTCTCTACTTTGCTGTGGTCTCCTTTTAAAATTCTTTTACATTATGTAATCTGAATAGATGCATATTCCATAAAGGAGAATAGGATCTGGCTGCTGAGTCGGGTCCTCAGCTAATCCACCATCTACAGGCCCCTTGGGCAGGTAGGCAGAGTAACCTACCTGTCAGTGGCCCAACAACACCATAACATCAGGTGGCCCAACTTCAAATGAAATATTTTTTTCATTTCTTTGCAGCTTGGCTTAGGCTCAAGGGGTTACTGCAAAGGAAGGTTCCTTCAGACTATATCAGCGGGGGATTACAGTCAGTGCCCATCAGCCGATTTCCCCCTTGCTTTTGGCAGGGATCTGTTGTACTCGAGTTCCTGACCAAGAATTCTAGAGTGTAGTCTGTCCCACTGACCATTGGCTGATCAGCTGGTCAGCTCTGTTGCAACCTCTCCTTCAGCAGGATTCAGCTGCACTTTGGAACAATTTCCATTTTCTAGAATAGGTTGTTAATGTGCTGTGTGGTTGTTGTTGTTTTTTTACTTTACAGTGATGTGTTCTGTGGGTTATTGCTTTGTGCAAATCTTGATGGAGTTCCACGAATTGGTCACCTTCAGGGAGAAATTATCCCAACTTCTTTTTTCCACCAAGGTGTAGTAGTGAATTGCAGGTGAGTAGTGTCATATACAAGGTGTATTAATGCATTTTTAGCACTTTCAGTTGAATAATTAAGGTATATTTTGGAAGTTAACTTCTCAAGAACTAAAACCAAAGTTTGGTTTCATAAAACGTAAGTTTAGTTTACGTTTCTATAGTACATGCCCCAAACATTCTCTTTTAAGTACAGTATTGGTATCATTACCTTCTAGACACCAATATTTAATATCAATGTTTCTAAAACTTCCCTGCTTTTGTTCTTGCTGCCTCATTGAAATAATTCAAAGTTTCACTATTGACTTCATTGTAGTCAATATAATAATAATAATAATAATAATAATAATAATAATAATAATAATATCTTTATTACGGTCCAGAGACCCAGCAATTCATTATAAAACAGTACACAGTTTTGACAGCCCGCCTTCAGGTTATATAAGCATTCTGTACAGACTTAGGAAGAGAGATCATTGGTTCTTGCCACCACCGATAGATACTTCGCCACTGCTAATGTTCTATCATTTATCCGGTCTTCCAGTAGGAACCTGACATAGTAAGCCTCTGATTTTCCCAGGAAAAGTCTTAACAGGGGTAATATCAGTTCAGCCCTGGCTTGCTCGAATTTCACACAGTGCAGCAAAATATGCTTTACAGAGTCAATGTCTTGGGCACACGAACACAGTCTATCCTGGTAAGGAACTCCTCTCAATCTGCCATCCAACACTGCAGAAGGGAAGACGTTAAGTCTGGCTTTTGTAAATAGCCTTCGGTAATTAGGGACTGTCAGATTTTTAATATAAGCTGTCATCCTAAAGGCATGCCCATACTGCAGTCCCACTGCCAGCGGACTATTGTAGTCAATATAGTACAGTCATACCTCGGGTTGCGCTCGCTGCGGGTTGCACGTTTTTGGGTTATGGACGCTCCGAACCCGGAAATACCGGAACGGGTTACTTCCGGGTTTCGGCGCATGTACAGAAGCACCAAATCGCAACCTGCACGTGTGCAGACACGGCGCTGCAGGTTGTGAACGCTGTGGGTTGCGAAAGTGCCTCCCGCACGGATCACGTTCGCAACCCAAGCATCCACTGTACTTGCTTCTCAGAGTATTTTGAGATCCATGAGCTATTTACATTTGCTTACTTTATAAGCTTTTCAGTCATGCTAAGAGCATTTTAAAAACTTCTTCCAGTTGTGCCCACGTACTTCTAGATGATGATACAGATTTAGGATATGTTGAAGATGGAGCTCCATGTGGTCCTCAGATGATGTGTATGGACAGAAGGTGTCTGTCTATCCAGTCTCTGAATATAAGCAGCTGCCCTATTGGTGCTAATGGAAAAGTTTGTTCTGGACATGGGGTAAGTTCCAACTAAGTTTTGCCCACATTCCTAGTTCAGAGAAGCCCAGCTAAGATTAGTCTGTATTCCTAGTTCAATGAAAAAACCATTTTGTAGTGTTTCTCACCTATATGTGTCTCCACAATGGACACGGAAGAAGAGATTGCTCTTTCTGTTTACCTTCAAAAATGCTGGCTGATATTCCAGCGGGTGCGTTCTATGAACTGGGTTGTTTTTCCCAATTGTGCCTGGAGCAGAACAACTTGCTGGAGATCTCTTTTGGCCTGGAAAACACAGGCCACAATTTTAATTTCATTTAAGAAGAGTGCTGCTGGATGAGGCCTTTCTCATTCAGCCATCTCTTGTCAGTAACTAACCAGCTGCCTACAGGAAGCTTTCAGTCTGCAAATGAGCACAATAACACTCTCTCACTCATGTTCCCCAGTGTACAGTATTCAGAAGCATACAGCCTTTGATATTGGAGGTGGAACATAGCCATCATGGCTAATAGACAATGATTGACGTATCATCTATGAATTTCTCTAATCTTTTAAAATGGATGGCTCTCACCACTCTTCCTCATCCATTCAACCCCTGCCCTCCCTGGAGTGCTCTTGGGCAGACAGCTACCACCATTCTTCCTCATCCAGCCAGCCCCTGACAGGCATTTTGGACTGCTTCAACTGGATCTGTTTGCAACTCCTTCCAACACTCAACTTCTCCAGCTCTTCTCTCATTTCCAGATGAGAGTGGTGAATGCTTTTGCGAGGCCTTGGCCAAGAGTCTCCTATATGCCTTGATGGGCATAGGTTGTTCTGAACAACATAGACCTCAATGGAGCCACCATGGCCGCTTTCTCTTTGCTTAGATTTGCTGATCCAGTGTCCCATGTGGTATCTGGATCTGAAGTGGGTGAACGTAGAAGAATGGTGTTTGAACAGCAGTGCCTGAAGCACAGGTTATCAATACCTTCATGGCATCCTGCATTCTTTCACAAAACAGATCTGTCAAAGTATCTGAAAGGCTTTCATTGCCTTGTGTGCCTCAAAGATGATTTTAGCTTCTTCTGTGTCCATTCGGCAGGTACATTATAGCTTTCAGGACATCGTGCTACCATCCTTTTGTCCCAATCCGGTCCACCCTCTTGAGAAAGTTTGGTATTGGATGTGTGAGAGGCACTTGAGAAATGCTTGAATTGTACAAAGGACTTCCAGCAGTCAGAGAGGATGTTTGCATCTTTCCATCCAAGAACTCCAAGAAAGAAGTTTTCATTGTCCACTCTGGCCAGTTGACTGTGGGCCTGCTTTGCATTGGTCTGTGACTCACTTGAACTGCTGGTGTAGTCTAATATCACAGCAGTTTCAGGCCACTCTGCTTTAACTGTGGATGCCTTTGCATCTAATGTAAATGTTTTGGACATTAGTAGATATGCAACTTGATCTTCTCCAAGCACCTGCCTTTCTTCTTTGTTGCTTCTTTAAACCCCAAACTCATTACAAGCTTGACCTGTCTGCGTCTTCTGGTGCTTCTTTTAGGAGTTGTTTGTTGCAGCAGGTAGTTCCACAGAGCTGCACGTGCTTTTCTTCACCTATGCTTCTTTTGGGACCTCTCAAGTATATTCCATCTGATGGACAGACACCATAGAAAATGGTCCATTGTATTCACCTGAAAGGTGTCTGTCCCCATGTTGTTCAGTCTTCATTCTCTGTCCTCAACTCTGTTGCATTTTCTGCCTTTGGGCATGAGGTGGCAGTATAGCCCATCTCATGGGCATATGTCCATGAAAACCACCTTTCAGGTGACTACAACAGACTGTTCTCTAACAGAGGAAATCCTATACCCAGTAGAGTTTTCCAGAGGTTAAGCATGTGGGAGATGGCAAAGATCCCCAAGGTTGGCAAACTTCTTATCCACTTCTGACACCCCACCCCACCCCAGCCAAATGGTGAAGCTTTGCTTAAGAGTAGAAGGAAGGGAAGTCCCACTGTAGTCTGGATGTCTCCTGCATCCCACCCAGGGAATGGAACACGGGTCACTTTCTGTAAATGCTCCTTCTGCTGGGTGTGCAGGAGGCTTCCAGCCTCACCCATTTCCTTCGGGCATCTTAAACACATTTATGTAGCAGTCTGTACAGTCGTTTTCTGCTCGTTTTGACATGACAGGTTTGTGTCATGTGTGCCTTTGTTTCTTTGCTTCTGCTAATGCTCTCTCTTGCTTGCTCATGAGACTGCAACTAGCGAGGAGCCCCCAGGAGCTGGCTGGTTTGTCAGAGTTTGATCATGTGTCACTATTTGTTCTGGACAGTGGGGGTTTGGGGGGGGGAGTTAACCCACTGTAGCCTCCAGCAGGGACCCAGGTGGCGCTGTGGGTTGAGGGACCCAGGTGGCACTGTGGGTTAAACCACAGAGCCTAGGGCTTGCTGATCAGAAGGTCGGCAGTTCGAATCCCTGCCACGGGGTGAGCTCCCGTTGCTCGGTCCCAGCTCCTGCCCACCTAGCAGTTCGAAAGCACGTCAAAGTGCAAGTAGATAAATAGGGACCGCTCCAGCGGGAAGGTAAACGGTGTTTCCGTGCGCTGCTCTTGTTCGCCAGAAGCGGCTTTGTCATGCTGGCCACATGACCCGGAAGCTGTCTGCGGACAAACGCCGGCTCCCTCGGCCTATAGAGCGAGATGAGCGCCGCAACCCCAGAGTCAGACACGACTGGACCTGATGGTCAGGGGTCCCTTTACCTTTACCTTTAGCCTCCAGCAGAAGGAGTCTTCACATCAAGTGAGCAATGTTTCAGTTTCTATTTATGCTGAAATGCAGCAATAGCATGTGAGTGTGAGTGCTTCAAAGCACACACGGAACCAGCCTCTGCACAAAACTCTTCTTTACATCAGGGAACATGCTTAAAGGAATGTGTATGCAGATCAAGTTCTCCTGCGATCAGTAGAGCAACATGCAGATCTGAGAGCATCTTTTTTATCTAGTTCTAAAGTATAAATGGATTTCCCCCTAAATAGGACTACTTATTCTAACTAGGAACTTTAACAGATGAACCAAGCATATGATTACTTTTTATTATGTGGTAACACGATTTTTCTTTTAGGTATGCAGCAATGAAGCCACATGCATTTGTAACTATACCTGGGCAGGGACTGATTGTAGCATGCATGACCCTAAAAGGAAAGAAGAAGCAGAGAAACCAAATGGACCAAAGGGTTTGTGTATTTTCAGTTTTCCTTGCCATCCGCAAACTCTTACATAATTACATTTTTGAGCAGGAAATTTTTGAGCAAAGTGCCCATGTACAATGCAGGTGTGTGTGTGTGTGTGTGTGTGTGTGTTTCTAGGTAAATAGCATTTATGCTAGGTAAATGCTTTTACCCATAGCGTTTCAAAGGTACTCACAGAAAATCATTACCTACCCTGAAAACTTTTTAGGTGTTGCCTTTTCTGTTTAATGACATAGCTCTCGCTAATATATTCTATTATTATATTTGACACCCATTGATAATCTTATATCGCAATATGGTAAGGGGTTTGTTTGTTTGTTTGTTGCTTATTTCTATTTTTGATATATTATAACCACGAGAAGAACACTTTAATCTTTACTAAATACAAATCTCTATTAGAGTTAAGTTCGGTATGGAGGAGGCTTACGTTCTTAGGGGACATCAAATGTCATTTACCACACAATCCCATGCATGTCTATTGAGAATTGCCGCATTTTTCCGTGTATTGGACTAGGTTTTTTCACTGTCAAAAATGTCATAAATTAAGGGGGTGTCTTATACATGGGGCCATCTCCCCCCCCCCCATTTTCTCAAATCTGAGTCCCTAAAAATAGGGGTTGTCTTATACATGGGGGCGTCTTATAGACGGAAAAATAGGGTAAGTCCTGTATTTTTCCATGGGACTTAGCAGGAGTAGCAAAAAAAAGTTCCAGTTCTGTTTCACAACAGCTTCCACCATCCCTTGCCATTGGTCATACCGGCTGGGGCTGATGGGAGCTGGGAGGGCACCACGTTGGCTACCCCAGTGTTTTTCAACCACTGTTCCGCGGCACACTAGTGTGCCGCGAGATGTTGCCTGGTGTGCCGTGGGAAAAATTGTGTTTATTTGATTCCTATTCAAGAGAATTACTTTATATATAGTCAATATAGGCACAGAGTTAATTTTTTTAACATTTTCTAATGGTGGTATGCCTCGTGATTTTTTTCATAAAACAAGTGTGCCCTTGCCCAAAAAAGGTTGAAAAACACTGGGCTACCCCTTTGCCGCCTTAAATGTTTTGCCCAGCTATGCTATGGAGTCCCTCCTTTCATATGACTTCCTGAAATATTTTTGTAGACTTTATCGCTGAAGAATTGGTTTTACATTTTCTAATTGATACATTTCCCATATTTTAACCTAGAATTTGGCAGGCCGTTTTTTTTTATTTACAACATAGCCCAGAATAGAGAAGATACTGTTTTTCAATGTATTGATATTTTTACTGGGCTGTGTTTGTTTGTTGTTGTGAGTATTGTGGAAATCTGTATTAGTACTTGAAGTTAATTAAAGTATGGTAGATACACTGCATGCAGAGTTTACAATGCATGCAGTTTATTATAACATTATCAGCTCCTCTTAACAAAAGAAATAAATATTGGATCCTAGTGGTAATTCAGTATATTAAACTTTTAAAAAGTTTTGTAAAATATTAAAGTTTCCAGAGGAATAAAGCTGGAAATAGTGCTTGGTACCTCATTCAATTTGGGGAGTTGGCACCCCGTGCCCATAGTTTCATGCTTACTGTAAATCTCTACACTGATCTCTTTCAAGGGTCTCTCAGTAGTGAGCCACAACATAGGAAGAAGGATAAGTTAAAGCTGTCTCTTTGTCCAGTCTTACCACCTTCCTGAATGGATGGTCCAACAATATAGAATGTGCAATCCCTAGGGATTCTGTTCTCTAGTGGGAGGGGCAGTTGCCATCTTCCAGTTTTATTCCTCCTTAGGATACCGTTGGCAGACTCTCAGTGAGCCATTCCTGCTATGAGGTGAGTCTTTATTTCCTGATTCCTGTTTCTAAATCCTTTTAGAAATAATAACAATAATAACAGCAACAACAAAATAAATAAATAAATAAATAAATAAATAAATAAATAAATAAATAAATAAGAAAAGAAATGAGTTGGAAAATGCCTTGGGAATATATAAGAAAGAAGGGCATTTGTAACTCGGAATACAAAATGAATCAAGGTCCTAGATTCAGGTTAATCGAGAGAGGAGAGAGATTGAATGGGACCGGTATGAGGAAGTGTGCTGTGTTGCATTAGGAAGAGAATTAAAACCAGGGTCCAAAGAAGAGACATGTGCCATGTACATGGCAGAGAATTGTGCATGCAAGCCAGGACTATGATTCTCAGTTTCACCATAGCAGTTCTCAATGCTGAAGAGCAGTTTGAAAGGCAGCTTTTATCTTTGGCAGTGGAGTGTGCTAATACGTAATTGGGCAGCAAAACTCTGTTTGCATATCCATACTTGGTATACTTTACTTGTATCCCAGTGAAAAAATTCCCGGTGATGGTCCATTATCTAAGGATCAAAATATCCTAGATCTGAAAAGATAATCTGCTTTTGATTTATACTCTGCAGCATTCCAGCATATGCCACTGATATATTATTTTACTTCTTCATAGCCAACCAGTCACTTATTTAAAAGCATTCATGAAACAAAAATATTTTCTGAAAGAAGTAGGTTAGAAATCATGCTTAAGATTAAGGTGACAGGGATTCTGTTATGAGAACCTTAAACCTGTTTAGCTGTATTTGGGACTTAGGAATAGTTGAACATATAAAATTATCTTCTGAAATCAGAGTGGATTCAACATTCAGACAAAAATATCAAACGCTTTCATTGCATAAGATTTTTCTCCGCTCTCCATATCTTTAAAATTGTGAGAATTCAGCAAAACCTAAACAAGATCTTCAAAGAAGTACTGTATCTCTTAAGTGTTTAACCATGTAAATCAGGAAACAACCAAATTTGTAGGTTTTTTTAAAGATTTGTCTTACAAATTACAATACCATATAATTTGCATTTTTAATTATTATGGATGTTATATAAACCAGTAAGTTATGTTAAGATAATTGGTTAACTTCTGTTCCTGATCCATTATTGCTTTTCTGTCAGAACTTATCATCCATCAGTTGCTTTTTCATTTTTCTCTATTTCAGGATCTAAAATCAGTGTCAGTTTCAGATATAGAAAAATACACTGAACTCATAATATAATTAGCCAGAAGGTCTCTAATGGATTGCTGTATAATAAAAGTTAAACATTTTCCCTGAAAAGTTAATTTTCAGTGGGATATGGTAACAAATTTAATGGTGAAATCAGGATAATTTGCCAACATTTTGTAATCAGATATCCATATTTCCCAAATTTATCTAATTCTATCTAATTCTAAATTCTATCTAAATTCAAAAAATCTTTACCCTTCTAGTTGTTTCTGTAGTTGTCTGTAACCAAAACTACAAAATTAGGCATTAGTATGGAGGTCCCATGGTTTTTGTTCTATATTGTAGTTCAAACACACCAAGCCCAACCCATTTGAACTTTAAAATATGAGAGACAATGTTTTATTCTTTCATGGAATGGCTTCCTATCTCTGTGAATGAATTAATCAGTACAAGTAATGAGACACAGAGATAAAAACCAAAGCCTGAATAATGATTGCATTTGTTTGTTTGTTTTAAAGTCATGATGGTTTTTTTAAAAAACAAAAAACAAAATGTTATGTGTAAACACAATGCATAAATTGAAACATATCTTCTTTCACTTCTAAGTGTGATAAAGATAGAAGGAATTTTTTCAAAAAAAAGAAAAAGAAATAAACTACATTCAATATAATAGATGGAACTTTGGAAGAAGGATAAAGATCAAGAAAAATATAGGGTGGTGTCCAAATAACATCCTTAAGGACTTCTGCATGGTCAGTAGGAGTTTTGAACTACACTACATAATAAATGGTTTTTGAACCTTCGGTTACTACTAAAAGATGATTGCATGCAACACAGGGGGTGCTGCTAGAGTTCAAAGCATTGCTGACCCTAAAAACAAGTACCGTATATACCCGAGTATAAGCCGACCCGAATATAAACCGAGGCACCTAATTTTCCTACAAAAACCCGGGAAAGCTTATTGACTCGAGTATAAGCCGATTCACCTTTGCCGCTGTGGGGGAGGAGGAGGAGGAACGAGCAGCCCGAAAGCAACCCTTTGGGCTGCTCCTTCCTCTTCTTCCTTTGCCAAGTTTGCATTTATGCGAGCAGTTCAGGAATGGAACAAGCTGCCTGGGGAGAGTAAAGAACCGCCGTTCTTGTACACTTCTTAAGGAATGGTTGACTGGGGAGAGCGGGTGGCAGCACGAGCGGAGAGAACGGGCTTCTTTCTCGCCACCCCCACCACCCGCCTCACTCGAGTATAAGCCGAGGGCAGCTTTTTCAGCACAAAAAATGTGCTGAAAAACTAGGCTTATACTCAAGTATATATGGTAATACAGTTCTTTAATCCTGGCCCTACTTTTTCAAGAGTTGTTGTCCCCAAACAATTACATATTTGTGTGTTACATAATAGACCAAAATGAAAAGAGAGGCCCAAAGTCAGGTCACTAATCTTGGTGTGCTAAAGAAGAATGTTTTCTGGGTAGCTTGCAGGAAAGATAAGAAATTTGATTTCATTTGGGCTGGATTCTGGAGACAGTAGAGGAAGGTAGAAAGCAGAGCTGAGACCTCCTTTCTCTTTAAGAATGAGTTAAATAGGTAATTAAGTGCCTTCAGACAAGTGCAGCATCTATTAATTCCATTTTTTCCACTTGGAAATATATTAAAAGTTAAAAATAAACCAGTGGTCTTTTTATTTATAAACCTTCATGAAGGTCCCTAACATTTCTTTGCTGTTCCCTGCAATCATAAGTAGGCCTTATAATGAAATATGACGACATAGAGACCTGTAGAGAAAGTGGTAGTCATGAAGTTTACATGATGCACAAGTTTGGTACATCTTCCAGTAACATTGCGACTTGGAATGCCGAATTCCCATAAAACTGGTCAAGATACTTCGCCTTGCATAACAAAATGTAAGGTGTAGTGAAGAATATACCTGGAATCAAAGGACAACTTAGGCCCAGAGTAAGAGAGTGCAAGGAATTTTCAGCCGTGTTTCTAAAACACTCATAAATACAAACAATGCATTTCTTGTGTGCTTGGCTTTATTGGTCGGTATGCAGTATATCTGTGATGTTACAAAACAGTTTTGTTATTTGTGAAGGTTTAAAAACCCTTTCTCCTCTTAAAATGGAAATGGGTACTGTCTTGCATAGGCTGAGAAAATCTTTATAAACTCTGGGAGGCACAAGCCAAGGAGGGCATTGCCATAGAGCTTTAATGGCCTTTGGCGATATGCATAACAGCTGTTCATTCTTTACAACAGGAGACCATTTACAGTCTATCCCCCTCTTCCCCAGAATCCTGACCACTTGTTCTCAGAGCAAGTAACCTTACATGCCAGGCCGTGTTACAGGTGTGTAGCCGTGTTGGTCTACCATAGTCGAAACAAAATAGAAAATTCTTTCCAGTAGCACCTTAGAGACCAACTGAGTTTGTTCTTGGTATGAGCTTTCAACAGGTTTTCCACACCTATCAGCTGATCACCCATTCCCACCACCCTTCTGAGTAATACCCCTCCCCACTCCCTCACTATATTTAAGGATCTGGTGACTTCTGTTTCAGTGTATCTGAAGAAGTGTGCATGCACACGAAAGCTCATACCAAGAACAAACTCAGTTGGTTTCTAAGATGCTACTGGAAAGAATTTTCTATTTTGTTTCGACTATGCCAGACCGTGTACAGGAAAGGGTCTGTACTGCTTAAATATATATAGAACATGAATGGTTTCTTTTTCTTTTAATGACCAGTGTGTTGCAATGTATGGAGCTGAACGCCAGTTTGGGTGGGTGGGGGGAAGTAAGGAGAATACAGAACTCCAACGAGCCCTATGCCTATTACATTCCCCCGCATGTGGCTGCACCCATGGGGGAACAGATCACACCTGTGATTTAAAAAGCACTGCTCAGTTTTAAAACAGAGGCAGCTTTTAAATAGGTGGTGTGCATCATATTCAGGCAAATATAATATCTGATAAATCCGTGATTCTAAATGGCTGTAAAAATCAAATGAAAGAAAGTATTTTTTAAAATCATTTTGGGGTGCCATTTAAAATTCTTCTTTTCAGACATCTTCTGTGTACATGATGACTTGCTTTTTAAAAAGTGTTCCCTTTTCCCTCTATACAGTGAGCATGGCCACTAACAGACTTATAGGTGCACTGGCAGGGACCATTCTGGCTCTGGGGGTGATTTTTGGAGGCACAGGGTGGGGAATAGAGTAAGCATATTTCTTAGTTTAAGAGTTTCATGTTTGGTGCCTAGTGTGTGAGGTAACTGTACGCATCTGAGCCCTCTGTGTACTATCCCATTAGCTTTGTGTTCTGTGGTGACCGTATTTGTCACGTGATTTGGATGTCTGTGTCATGTGATATGCTCATGCAATGTTTAACCCTCTCCTGTCTGGGACAATGTGGGGCATAAAACAATGTATGTGAATCTTATATAATGCAGTTTGATGTTTACATGTTTTCTGTGCTCTAAATTATAAAAAAAAAGATTTAAAAAAATATTGTCATTGCAAAATGCTCTCTAATAGACAACTTAGACTATTTGATAAAATTTAGTTTGTTGCCATTGGAATTAAGTGTAACAGTATGCAAACAATACAAGTTGAATAATGAGAAAATAGAACTGCTTGGGAACAATAGCCAGCTTTTAATAACTGTTGACTCTTCTTTCTCTAGGGTTTTTAGTAGTCCTAGACCAATAGTGTTCCATGTTCCATGTTATGCTCTGATTCAGTAGGGAAGATCTGTACATGAAAACAGGCTTCTGCACATAAAGCCAACAGATAAACAGATATCATTGCCTCATCTGTACCACAATGCTCATCTGGCCTGGCAAGGGGTGTCTTTTGATGTTTATCCGAAGTCATCTGTTACACGTGTCTAAAGATGGATTGGGGCTTTAAAACTATATGGATATTTGCTATATTATTTTGAGATAGATCAGTTTCTGTTATTAACACATCAGTTGACATTTATGCCACCCATCCATGGGATTAGAAATAGATATGGGATAAAACCATTTGGTATTCTTTGTGGAAATATATCACAGACCAGGTTTAACCTTTCACTGCACCTATTTCTTTGTGTTTCTTTTCATTTTTAACAGTGAGCAACTCACCTGCATTTTGCTGACTGTTCCCTTGAACATGATCTCTTTTTTTAATAGGGTCTGTGGCGGAATAATGCCTGCTGATGATTCAGGTTCATTATTCCGCCACAGACCCTATTAAAAAAAGAAATCATGTTCAAGGGAACAGTCAGGGTCAACAAGTTATTTTGCTACTATAATTTCTATAATAATTTTTAAATGTATCTGCACACTCTCAGGTTATATAATGGCAGGAAGTGACAAGGACACTGGTTTCATATATCCACGATTTTCTATCATTTGTCTTACATTAATGACAGAAGAGTTTGTATTATTATTATTATTATTATTATTATTATTATTATTAATTCCAAAATTGAGTTAAGGAAGTTCATAGAAAGTAGGTTTCCCATCTGCTCTGAGCTTCCCCCAAGAGGAAGGAGGCTGGTTTGAGGAGAAGGGGAAAGGAAACTTAACATTGCATGAATTTCCTTAACTGTGAATCCTACACATTGTCTTCTCATAAGCGAGCCCTGTTAATTTTAGCAGGACTCCCAGGTAGGCGCCTATAATTTATCAAAGCCCAGTTTGGGGCATTTCCTCCATCCTAGCAGTTCCCCCTGCCCTTAGTTCTGGAGGATATCCCCCCCCCCCAGCCTATGCAGGGAAGGGAGGCGACAGGAACCGTTCCTCATGTGTATGTATTTAAATTAATTTACTTCAATATGCACATAGTTATTTCTGGTAATAATGATGATAACAGTCTGAATTTTTCAAAGTCTTCTTTGATCTGGAAATTAAGCAAAAAGGCAGAGAAAGCAGGTAGAGAGAAACAAATTTTACATGATAAAGGAACCCAAGCTCACCTCATTTCCACTGTCAACTCCTAGGAAGGCTGTGGGATTGCCTTTGGAGTGATAATCCAGGCTTAATCCAGACAAGACTGAGGGGCTAGAGGTGGAGAAACTGGCTGATCTAGGAGGAGTGACGTGATTGGGACTGCACTCCCCCAAAAGGACCAGCTTTAGGGGTTGGCTGTGGAATTGCCCGTGGAAGTGTAGGTGAGGTCTGTGGCGGCTAGGAATGCCTTTACATTAGTTTGTATGGGCGAAAGGTCCTTCAGATAACTCAATCCCAAACATATTGAAGGCTTTAAAGATTTAAGATAGCATTTTGAGTCGGGTCCGAAAATGCACAGGTAACCAGTGCGGCTGATCCAGATGCTCCATTCATCTTCCTCTCATCAGCAACCAAACAGCAGCATTCAGTACCAGTTCAGACTGTCCTCAAGGCGGTACCATGCCCATCACATTTCAGCCTTAACTGGTGACTGCTGCATAGATTACCGAGGCAAGGTCCAATCTCTCCAGGACATATGTGATCAGCATTAATTC
Source organism: Lacerta agilis (assembly GCF_009819535.1). Taxonomy (NCBI): domain Eukaryota; kingdom Metazoa; phylum Chordata; class Lepidosauria; order Squamata; family Lacertidae; genus Lacerta; species Lacerta agilis. Next base: position 126,177,831 of record NC_046312.1, read on the forward strand.
CCTTATAGGCAAACTCCCATTCGTGGGTGGTAGAAGGTAATCTTCAGTTCTAGGGTCCACCACATGTTTTATGCCTGCAATTTTTGTCCGCTTAATAATTTCTGGAATGTGTGCATAGAGGTGCCCGGTGTTTATGTTTTATACAGTTTTTGCTTTCTTCTCTGTTTATAGCCACATTTGGCAAAGATTTGCTTTTTTGGCAACAAATGAGGTGTGCTTTCGTGTCAATAATCCTTGTATAGTTGCGGAATATCTGAAACACCAAACCCATAGCAAAATACAGATTATAAAAAACATAACTTTTGCTCTACTATCTTGTTTTATTTATTTATAATGAAGGCTACAAATCCTTCCAAGACGCATTTACAGTGGTGCCCCGCTAGACGAAAAACTCGCTGGACGAAAGGCATTCGCTAGCGGAAGGCTGCCCCGCAAGATGAAAATGTCAATGGGGCTGCCTCGCAAGACGAAAAAAAATTATTTTATTTTTGGCGCGAAAACCTCCGCGCTCCATTGCCGCTTCGCTAGACGAAAAATTCACTCTACGAAGACACTCGTAGAACGAATTATTTTCGTCTAGCGGGGCACCACTGTACAATTAGCATTAAAATAAATTCTTTAAAACCACAATAAACAATACCAACATATAAAGTCAGCAGCAAGCTTTCCCACTGGGCAGTTGGCGACAGGTGGCCTTTTGGGTGATGGAGCAGAAGAGTTCAGGTGGAGTAGGTCTATTTGCCCATTTGTTTGGTTGGGTCCTTCCCACAGGGCAGTTGGGGTGGGAGAGAGTCCATCTAGAGCAGGCTCAGACCTCCAGGAATCCTTCCCACGGGGCAACTGATGGTGGATGAGCCTGTGGGAAGGTGGGGAATATATTTCACCTGGAGCGTTCCTTGATTTTCTTTCACCTGCCTTCCTGGAACTCACTCCAATGCAGCAAGGGTGAGTCTGTGCAGAGATACAGCCAGCACTTGACCTCGAGCAGGTAGAATGTCTCACACTATATTTGCATAGATGGACAACTGGACAGTGTCATTCCTACAGCATCGGTTATATTTTGTGGGAAAACTGATTTCAAGCATCTCACACACCCACACACCCTGCCCCCCACTCCTTGTCCTCAACAGGTAATAAAATCAGATGTTCCTGTGCTAACCATCTGTATCCAGGAGGGGAAGGGATCTAGGGATAAATTTCCTGCTCCTGGGCATTAGGACCAGGACTAAAGCGAACAGTTGTTTGCTCCACAAAATGATTTCGAGCAGGTGACATTATTTGGCCTCTTGGTATTGCAAAGCCTACGTTTTCTTTAAAATACTGGTGCTACTGTTTAAATGTGAATTTTTTAGCAGCAGCATGCAAACAAAAACATTTTTAGATCATACAGCAATATAAACCAAGTATTTAACCCTATGTAGATATACTCCCCCCCCCCGCTTGTTCCCTGGGTGGTGCTCTTTGTTATTAGGACCAGGCGTATTGAAACTAATCTCACAGCATAATGTTCTTTGCAAAATTCATGTACTCTGATAAACAGTGACATTATCTCACCGATGCACTTGGAGAGTGAAGGGGTCGAAAAGAATGGGCTCTTGGCCCCATTAGTTGCCCCTGCTTGCTCCACTTCTGTGGTTGCTTCTTCTCCGAAAGTAATTCAAACACTGTTAGAGATTTGATATAAGCTTTTTTTTAAACGGTTGACTGTCATACAAAGCAAAAAACAGCAAAAACACCTTATGACTTCTAATATTTGAATGTTGCAGCATGGTTAGGTATATGTAATAGTAATAAGTAATAAGTCTGGATACATTTGAACTGGAGTTGGGAGTTTCAGTAACAGCAGATATTCTGGTAAGGAATTAATTTGGAAATGCAAACAGGGTGGTATCCAACTAAAACATACCTAGAATTGGCCCATTAAAATCAGTGGAGTAAGTTACTTAAGTCCATTGATTTCAGTGGGTTTATTCTGTGTATTCATATTTGAGCAAGAGAGAGATTAAATAAGTTCGGCCCTTTTGACAATGTTTGTTTAAAGTAATTGAATAGCACACTTATCTAAAATTGCTTGATTACATTTCCCTTGATGTGAATTAATTAAGTGGTTGGTTCTTATGTCTTTCTTCCCATAATCCTTTGTCACAGGTCCTAGCGCCACCAATCTTATAATAGGCTCCATCGCTGGTGCCATCCTGGTAGCAGCTATTGTCCTTGGGGGGACAGGATGGGGCTTTAAGTAAGCAATGCCGCATGTCTTCTCTTCAGTGGCTATGGCATATCTCTCTTCTGCTTACATCACTAAATTTTGAGTTCCTGCTACAAGATCTCCGGTAATATTTTACTTTAATAAATCTGTGTTTAGTGAAAGGGCTAAAATATGCGTTGCAAAATCTCAAAAGTTGTCACCAGGATGCAAAGTTGTCAAAATAGCAAAACCAGTAAATTTAAGATTTAATAGTCTCAATGAATGTGAGCCAAAATGCTTATTTCAAATGGGGAAAGGACAGTGGTACCTTGGTTTACGAACTTAATCCGTTCCGGAAGTCCGTTCTTAAACCAAAGCGTTCTTAAACCAAGGCGTGCTTTCCCATAGCAGCGGGGGACTCAATTTACAAGTGGAACAGACTCAACAGGAAGCGGAACATGTTCTGCTTCCAAGGCAAAGTTCACAAACCGAAACACCTACTTCCGGGTTTGCAGCGTTCTTAATACACGTTGTTCGTAAACTAAGCTGTTCTTAAACCAAGGTTCCACTGTACTGTTTATCTGCTTGTGCTGTTATAAACACCTTATAGGAAGTTTCCCATTACGGTAGGAATTCTAGAGTCCAGATGTACCTGCGCCTGAACATGCTCAGGTATCCGGGAACTAGAATATAAAAAAATATACACCAGATTGACAAATTGTATGAATTTGCACCTTCTCATGGGCATCTCCTCCCGTGGTAAAGCACTTTTCAGTGAGCTGCTTTAATCATGCAAAATACAGCCCTGAAGGTTGGTGCTTCACTACAAGTCTTGCTGGCAGCCTGCCCTCTTGTGTTCACAGCAGGAATGGAATGATCAGCCTAGCTGTCTGATCTGAACTGATTTTTAGAGCAGAAATAGAAAATACGGAGAATGCATGGCTGTTGTCCTGTAGGCAACATTGGGTATCAGCGCAGCACCACCTTGACATGACCTTGTCTTTTGAAAGTTTCTTTGTCCTCAGTGCTTTTGCTTAGCTGCCGCTTGCTAGCACAAGGGAATTTTCAGCACAGTGAAGCCATGTCGTACATTTCATCTTGCTAGAAGTAGCACAAAGCATTGGAGGGGAGGGAGGGAGGCAGGGAGATGGTGCTGGTGGGTTCTCAATAGGCGTGCATTCTCCGTCACGCTAGTTCTGCTGTTGAAGGCTGCTGTTATGTACAAATGCATTTAAAAGATGGGAAAAAAGGGAAAGGTTGAGACCTAACTCCTTCCTTGCCAGTCTCTACTCAAACTATATATTCCCTTCTCCCCCTCTCCACCCCCAACACATACCCACCCCCCACAGCTCCCCCCACTTTAAGGTTTTGAAAGTATATTTGCTAAGGCATTGAGATGACAAAAATTTAAGACATACTAGTCAGTGCCTGGTGAGTCAGTTCGTTTATGGAAGTTTGTTTGCAATCTCTGTTACTCTTTTTGAGAAATCCTTTTTCTCAGAGAGTTCACTTGGGAACCATCCCTTTCATTTATAAGTTAACAGCTAACATTAAGATGCTGTGAGATGTGAACCGCCCTGAGATCTATGGATGAAGGGCAGTATAATTAAGTAAGTAATTAAGTAAGAATAAATAAATAAGTTTCACCAGTTGTAATTTGAAGTGACACAATAGTCCAACAGCATCTTAAGGACACCAAGATGGCTTCCTCTCTTGTAGTATTAGAAGCATCTTCTCTATCCCTTTGCACACACTTAACTACCAGATGGCTCTTGCTGTCGGTATCTGACAGCACAGATCATCTGGGGAGAGAAGGAAACACTTGGATTTGTTTAAGTGCTCCCTTCCTGCATTGCAGGGGGTTGGACTGGATGTCCCTCGGGGTCCCTTCCAACTCTTCAGTCCTATGATTCCACCCCCTCCTTCCCTTCCCATTTGGTAGGTGATCTGCACTATCTTTCACTATATACAGGTGAAACTCGAAAAATTAGAATATCGAGGAAAAGTCCATTTATGTAAGCAATTGTTTTCATTAGCTACCGGAGTTTAATATATGAGATAGACTCATGACATGCAAAGTGAGAAATGTCAAACCTTTGTTTGTTATAATTGTGATGATTATGGCGTGCAGCTGATGAAAACCCCCAAAGATGAAATTGTTAATTTGGGGTTCTCATCAGCTGTACGCCATAATCATCACAATTATAACAAATAAAGGCTTGACATATCTCGCTTTGCATGCCGTGAGTCTATCGCATATATGAGTTTCACCTTTTAAGTTGAATTACTGAAAGAAATGAACCTTTCCACCATATTCTAATTTTTCGAGTTTCACCTGTATAGCACTGTAGTTTAGGGAAGGTTCTGTGGATGCAGCAACTACAATTACTGTTGCTAGGATTGCCTAAGAGCCACATTCATTGTTGGCCCAACCTTCTGGGGGGCTCGTGCCAGATTCCACACATACGCTTGCCTACGCACACACATGCAGACACACACACACACACACACTGTTGCCGATCTGCACAAAGCAGGTGTTATCACTCTCTCTGCTCATCAAATGATCAATCTGATATTTGTGGAGTGGATGATTTGTATATCTTTCAGGGTGCTGGGCTCTGCCCAGCCCAGTGCAGCGTCTACATAAAAATAATTATTTTGCTGCTGCCACCAAAATTGTGGAGTCTTGGTGGCAGAGCAGAAATAAATTGTTCAGAGGTTGGATTAGGTCCCCAAACTTAATGCCATGCTTTATGCCATTCAAAACATTCGCTCGAAGGTGTTAGTTTTATTGAGATGAACCCCATTAAATTAATAAGCCACCCATTATCCATTCTGAACCACCTGTGATTTATTACTGTTCACAAATGCTCTCAATCTTTCAGTGTAAATAGTCATAAATAGTTAGCTAAAATGGTATTGCTTGAGCATTTATTTACCACGTTGTTTTTTTACATACAGAATTATTACATAAATTCAGATCTGATCAATATTGCAGTTTGCATATGATCAGGAAATATAATGCTTACCTAAAACCAGCATTCGTTTTGTGCAACTGATCAGTTATTGGAGCTCAGATCCGTCAGGCAAATTCTTCGCCTCTTGGTGGAGTTCTAAGCTTTCCATGGAAGTTTGTGCATGTTGAGACCTCCATATCATGGGGTCACAATAGTAAAACCATAAACTTAAGTCTTGGTTGTATGTGTTGAATATAGAAAATTGACACAAAACCCCTATCAGTGAAATACATATAAAAGATTCAAATTTGGACTTCCGGCACATATATTTCTATTTTAATAAAGAATGTGTTTGTATGTGTATGTGTGTGAGACATACGTGTGTGTGTGTGTGTGTGTGTGTGTGTGTGTGTGTGTACTTACTGGGTTATTAAACTTCATGACCTTTAATTTGACCACCGATACTAAATTAAAAGGTCATGAATACTAGTGGTATACCTGCCACATTTTTAGCAATATCTCCTTTCTTGCAGTGTGATGTGGAAGGTCCATGTCAATACCACTAGTATTTATGACCTTTAATTTTACCACTGATATTCTAAAAGCGAATGAAGCAAGGTATGTGTTTAAATGAAGGCTTGAGCCATACCAGCCCCCCCCCATTTCCTTATAAACTACACAATACTATATTGATGCTTTTTTCCTTTTGTCCATGCACACGTTAGTCATTCATCTGTAGCATATATTTCCCACTTAGATAATACTTTGCATCCTGGGTGTCATCCTAGTGTACGATATATATACACAACGAAATAATTTGGTTCCCCGGTATGGACAACGGTTCTCTATAAGTATCACAATCGTTCTCTTATTAATTTAAAATGAAAGTATTTTATTCTGTAGCAGAACCTCAAATATGATGGCCTCGCCTAGCTCACAGCTTGAAGTGCATGTTTCTTTGGGGGTAAAACTGAAAGAAGTATTCACTCTGTGGAAGAGGCCTAGCCCAGGTAGGCCTTCTTATATTTTGCTGCTTCATTGGGTATGTGTGAGGGTTATTGTGGAGCCTAGAATGTTTATGATAATTTGGTAGGAATGGAAGAAAGAAAATTAACTGCAAAGCAGTGGGACAAGGCGCTGGTTTCAAAAGTTTTGATGCTGTAGCGCACTGTGTTTCGGAGCTGTTTGCAACACAGCAGGCACTGAACCATACATTTAGTTTATGAATACTCATTTTTCTGAACTTTATTTGGGTTTGGATCCTGATTTGTGCAAGCAGAAGGCCACTCACTCCAGCAGAGCTTTCCTTGCCCCCTTGTCTACATTGCAGCCCAGCAACTTCCGAAAAGCCACTTCTGGTTATCTGAACAGGATGGGAGAGGGATGTCATGGGGGCCTGCAGAGGGAGGAGGCTGGTGAAATTCAAGAGGAGGCAAGGAGTGGCTTTTCAGATGGCACAGAGCACCCCATTGAGGGCAAAAAGGGTAGGAAATGTCTTGTTTCAGCAGTTTTCTGCTCATGCAGGTCCAGATACAAACCAGTATTCAGATTTTAAAATAATACTGTTCAGCTGAAATTTTCTTTCGTACAAATTTAGGTGTTCACGTGAGAACTTTTTGATCTGTTTTCTCAACTGATCAAAGGTTTCATTTCAATGATCTTTCTGTTTAACTTTTCTAGACGCAACCGATTTTTCTGATAATTTCATTCATGATTTTCCCAAACGTTTTGCCAAAAGCGGTCCTATAATAGAGAATAACATAATGTTGATGCTATTGTATGGGCCCCCTGAGAACATAATAAGAGCCTGCAGGACCAGCTTCCAGCTTCTATGTGTGCACCCACAAACGACTGAAATACGTGTGCTTGGTTTTTACAATCCTTTTAATTAAAACAAACAAACTTGAATTATATGATGCATAGATAGTTGGAGAGAATTGTACTGATGCTGTGCATGATGGAATGTGTACATTATTCTTTTTTAGCAGTATCTCCTCTCTTGCAGTGTGATGTGGCAGGTACATGTCAAAGTATTTTTAGTGTATGTGTTAAGGCAGGAAAGGAATCAATCTTGACCTCATGCAGGGTGAAAAAGCAGCACTGTATTTTTGTAAGACTGGCAGTGTTGCTCGATTTCTATCTCTGTAATACGTCGTGCAGAAGCTTGCCCTCTCCTTTCCCTTCTTTGTACCAGAGATGGTACAACTTCTTTGTTTGTGGGAGACTATATTCTGTTTTCCTGACTGTTGCCCAGGGGCTGGAAGCGTTGACCTCAGTAGTGAGGCTAACTCCATCAGTAAGAATATACAGGTGAAACTCGAAAAATTAGAATGTTGTGGAAAGGTTCGTTTCTTTCAGTAATTCAACTTAAAAGGTGAAACTCATATATGAGATAGACTCATGACATGCAAAGTGAGATATGTCAAGCCTTTGTTTGTTATAATTGTGATGATTATGGCATACAGCTGATGAGAACCCCAAATTAACAATTTCAACTTCGGGGTTTTCATCAGATGCACGCCATAATCATCACAATTATAACAAGCAAAGGCTTGACATATCTCGCTTTGCATGTCATGAGTCTATCTCATATATTAAACTCCAGTAGCTAATGAAAACAATTGCTTACATAAATGGACTTTTCCATGATATTCTAATTTTTTGAGTTTCACCTGTAATTATGCGGGACATGTAGGCAGGCACAGGTGTGGCAACACATTAAAAATCTAAATGAGAGGTGTATCATTGAAGTGTGTCCCTCAGGAGTCACATGAATTTGCTTGAGTAGCAAGATCTGCCCTGTGGACTGTTGGCAACCAGCTCTGTATCATCTCTTTAAATCATGAATGAGCAACCTCTGGCCAATGGGTATAGTTAGGCCCATTCCAGGTCCCAGTTGGGCCTGTGAGGCTGTTTCCCCAAAGCCACACCCATCCACTCTGCACCTAGCATCATACGGGCAGCTACCATCGAACAGTTGGGAGCCTCAACGTCTTATCAGCTGATGGATCATGACAGCAAGCTGCTGGGGTCAACTGTATTATGGAGTTCCTGCAGTGCAGCCGATGGAAAGTATAATAAACATTTGAGGGCTGATTGTATACCAGTAGAATAATCCTAGGTGGTTTTAAAAGTTGCTGAATGTGTGAAACTCAGGTCACTCTAGTTTGCTTGCCGTGATCTCACGCCATGCAATTAAGCCATACATTTTGCAAATAAGGGAAGACCACAAGCCTTGTTTCATTGTTGGGCTGCTATGCTACAGATACGGTACATCTCTCTTCTTCCAACAGACACAGCAAGTACTGTTTTCTAATGTTAGCCTTGTCAATATACAATAATTAAAGGATCCAGTGTGAGGGAGGGCAGAAGAGATGCATTCTTTATACTCTCACTCATTTAATTTTGTATGAGATCTGCGGAATTTTTTTTTTTTTTTAATAATGGAGGGTGAAATGCTCAGTATTACCAATGTACTATTTTACAAACAAAGATAAAGTGATGATGTGCATCCTAGGTTTTTTAAAAAGAAGAATAAAGACATTTTAAACACTGTATATATAGTGAAGAGAGGAAAATATTTCCCGGTCGAAATCACGGTTTCTGAGTCTGCAGGTACATTTCTTTCTTGCTTTGCAGTGCAGAATATAGCTATATCCTTTCCCCACCCTCCATTGCTTTCAGTTTTTAGAGGGACATGAGATAAGATGGATTCTACTTAGCATTTTCTCTGGGGGAGGCAAGAATAGTAGCTTGGAAAGTATGGAAACCAACCTGAGGCCCGAAGATGTGTTCTCATGTCTACAGCGTCACAACTTTTTAATGATTTCTTAAGAGGAAAAATAACATGCCAACTTTTATTACCAAGACGGTAGTTAGCTTATGATGTAGGCTTGTGGACGCTTACTTGGAAGAAAGTCCCATTGAAGTAAATGAGACTTGCTCTTGAGTAGACATGCAAAGGGTTGTACTGTAAGTATTAGTATTGAGAGATGGAATCTGTCCTAACAGTGTAGTCTAATAATAATAATAATAATAATAATAATAATAATAATAATAATAATAATAATAATAATAATTTATTTATACCCCGCCCATCTGGCTAGGTTTCCCCAGCCGCTCTGGGCGGCTTCCAACAGAATATTAAAATACAATAGTCTATTGAACATTAAAAACTTCCCTAAATAGTAGTGCCCAGATCATTTCTAGGTATGTAGTTTTTACATCTATTGAGATCTGAGTTTTATAAACTGTCAGTTACATTTTGTATGTTGTGAACCAAAGCAAGGCTTGCCCATGATTGCACTGTTCTGTTGCTCTTGAACCGCATTGTTTTAGTACCTCTAGCAATGCAAGGTTAATTGAATTACTGTGAAAAACTGACTTTGAATTCATATAATTTAAAATACAGGTTTTGGCATTGCTTTCAAACTCTCTCCATCATGAAAAGCATTGCGAGGTATGAAAACATTGTTGGCAAAGACATTGTCTTTATTATTATTCATACCAAATTTCAGAGTTACCCATTACTCTGTTGCGGCTAGAACAGCGAGAGTCCTATGGTACCTTTAAACACAAACAGTGCAAACCCATACATGTCTGCATGTCTACACAGTGTAAGTCCCATTGAGTGCAATGGAGCTTACTCCAAGGTAAGTGAAAATAGGATTGTAGACTGACTGATTCATTACGGTTTAAGCTTTTGTGGATTAGATGCACAAAATGTTATTCTCAGTTGTATATGCACGTAAGTACAGTGAAAGAACATTCAGTGAAGCCAGTAGGCTGTGTTATACAAAATGCAGCAGCTCTGCAGAGAATCATGGCCTATCCACAACAGCTGCCATTGGTGATACTTATCTTTTTGGCAATTTATGCTGGTATTCCAAGGTAGAAAAGTAAAACGAAAGCAAAAACCTAATCTCACCGCATTAGAAATGTCAGGTCCACCGTTACTGAATGAGCAGTAGCGAGATTACTCCATTCTACGGGAATAATGCAATCACTGTGGTTAACAGCACATATTTGGGCGACGTATTTCTGTGTACGAAAGGCAGTGAAAAGGGGTTCTTATGAAACAACGTACTGATCTGCAAAGTGCATGTTTGAGTCAGTTACGTGGCACAAAAGTGAAGCCTGAAAATACTGTCTTTTGGACGTTATCCACGAACTTAGCACAATAAGCGCAACAAGAGATGTTTTAAATTCTATTCACTGCGGCCACTGTTGCAGGAGCATGCAGTGGAGGAGACCCAAGGCTTTATGTTCCTTACCGTTAGGGAATCTGTGAAATCCTGCTCTCTGTTTTACTGCATGACAATTTGGTGGCGGTAGTGGTGCACATGCCCAGGTGTTAAGACTAAATGCATGAGCCCCTTGCTTGATGCCCCACATAAAGCCAGATTATGGGGAGGTTGCATCCAGTTTTTGTGTTGCCTTGTAGTGTCTTGCTGTTTATTTATATACAGTAATGGTATAATAGGAGAATGGACGTTTCTACAAAAAAGTTTTGTTTGCTAACAACAGCAGCAAAATTGCAGTGGCGCAACTAACACGTTCTGGTGTCCATTCTTCTTCACAAGCAGTTTCTTGGCATCTGCTGCTGGAGACTTGAAGTATTTTGTTCCCTATTGTAGTAAAGGCTTGCACAGGGGACCCACAAATTGTTTTATATTTTGGCTTCATTGAAGCCTTTCAGAACAGCGACCTTTGGCAGCAACAAATAAATAAATCTATGACGTATCAGTGATATTACGGAAAAGGGGCTGAATACAGCTTCATATTCCGTAGAATCCTTAAGAACTGGTATCAGAATTGAGCTTTAAAGCCCTAATATGAAATGGGTTTATTTCAAGTTTACATCTTGAGCGTCTTAGTGTGAGCCCTTACTACATAGTGTGGTGATGAAAACATGACCTTGTTTTCAATTATGCCTAACTGACATATTTCTTGTTTCCCTGTCTTACTATTTGTCTCCTCTTTAACTGGAAGAAATGTCAAAAAGAGAAGATACGATCCAAGTCAACAGGGTATCTAAGGAACTCATTGGAAGAGCTTTTCTGTGCATTACTGGATTCCAGATGTGGTGGCTTTTTGTAGTAGCTGCACAGAAAGTACGTCACCGCAGAAGAAAATTAAGTCGAGCGATTTACTACAAATGGCAAGTGGAGATACTTACGAAAGGGCTGAAGGAAAACTTGTCCTTTTCAGAGATTCAAATTTAAGAACTCCTTCCACTACATTTCTCCTTTTTTTTAAGGTGATAAGAAACGGGACAGACGTTATAAATGAACTATTTTGGCCGAACTTTTTTAAATACAAAGAACGGAGCAAACAAATCAAGTGCAATAAGAGAACTGTTTCAAAATAGTCAAATAGGTAAAAAAGTTTCATAACTGGTAACTTGAGTTCGCATGACCTTTTAATATTAATGACAGACTCCAGTGGCATGATAAGCTAACTTTTGAAATGGTAACCTGCATGGCAAATATACAGCAAACGAGCTATCAAGCTGACCCCAAGCCAAGTCTGCATACCAAGAAAACAAACCAAAACATAGAAATGCTGATTCTGGGTACTTAGGAAATCACGTTCCACCAAGATACACCATTCTCCAAGTTGTACAACCCCTTCCTAATATATATTACTCATTCATCTCAAATTTTATTTTGGGGGCAACCTTATTTAGGGTCCTGCAGGTCATGCCTTGATCTTGTACGGTTTTCAATATAAAAATGAGCAATTTTTGCCATGCCATTCTCAGATAATGACACATTTTCCTAAGGGTTTCGTTCTATGTGTGATTCTATCTTCTCGGGTTGTAAAGCTTTCTCAAAACATTGCTCCCCTTTTAAGTTTTTGTAGCATGTTGTATAGCGGGGGTTCTGGGCTTGCTCTAAAAGGCATATCGCATGCAGACACAGGGAGTTCTAGCAGAAAACAGGCGTGCTTTTTAAATTTGTATGCTTGAAACCAAAAAAACAAAAACAAAAAACACCCACCCATCCAAAACCTATTAATATGTATAAAATGCATACGTATGCAATGAATCTTTTCAAATGCATTATTTGCTGTCATGCAGATATTTTGTATATAGTGTAAGAAGTCAACACCCTCTCAAATCAATCACAGAAGTGCCAAGCTTATAACTCTTTAATTTTACCATCTGTTTTCCTTTCTCTATCTCACATTATACGAAAGGAAAAGAAGCCTAAATAAGCCTTAAATACCCATAAAAATACTGAGAGCTTTTAACAGGTTAAGGCTTTCCCATGTATTGTTTTATAGTCCCCAGCACCACCTCACCTCCCAGGTCCACATCTGTCGATGACCAGTTTATAAAGTGATCCCAATAGCCAATTCTCTTGAGTTTATCTGCGTATTATGTATCTTTCAAGTCACAGCCTCGAATGTTACTTCCTAGACTATTTGTGGTTACTGTCACGGCTCAGCTCCCTTTGGCCAAATAAGAAAGGTATCATTGTGTATGTTCAGGTAGCACTTCTCCATGCTTTAGCACAGCAGTGGGCTTAGGTTTGCATTCTTCTCCCTCCCCTGGCCCACCTGAGCGCCTCTCTCAGGTGTAAATACAGGTGTGAAGAGCAGCAATGGCAACTGCCATTAGCATGCCACACAGTGAATAAAGCTGGCTGGGGTACACTTCTGCACGGTGCTTGTTAAAAGGCTTTATGCTGAAGTCCAGATCAACGTCCTGCTGCTGCTGCTGCTGCAAAAACGCTTGCCAGTTTTCCACACCTTTAGTGGCAAGACATTCTGCATTCAGCCAGCTATGATTTTCAAGATGGCAAGTATCTTGTAACCCAATTCCTACTGCATCAGATGGATAGGAATAGAAAGTACAGTCTCAGCCAAAGCTGCACTTGCTTGGTGTGGTGCTCATTTATGTCAGTGGTAGGCTACTTTTTGATTACAATTGGCCTTTGGTTCGTACTCCAAAACCTTTCGTTCTGGTCACAAGTATTCAGGTATCCTGGTATAATTCAGCTGCTCCAGTAAAAATGACCTCCAGTGTATATTGATGTAAGCATTTTATCCTTTTAATATCATTTCCCCCGTTGCATAATTTGGAATGGTCTTTAAAATGAAGCAGGCTGTGATACTTTTAAATTTACATTGAGTTACCAGTAGATTTTAAATTTAACTGTAGGCATTAAGTTAATGAAGTAATGCGAGGGGAGAGATACTTTTCATTCTTCAAGCTGCAGTAGCAGTTGTAGAATATCATAGCGGCCCTCACCATATAATCCTGTAACGTTTTGTGGGCACGTCACAGCTGTTTAGTGGGTGACAGTTTTCACAGAGTTATATACCTGATTAAAATGTACTAAAGATGCAGTGGGAAGGCGGTGTTAACTGGAATGCATCTTGATATATAGCATTCACAATGCTCTAATAAAGGCAGTCTTGCGGGCTATGTATCTTACTTCCCTTCTTAGGTCTCTAAAAGCAAACTATTACCTGGGTCACACTTAGTGGTAAGGCAAACCATAGCTTAGTGCAAGTGCGCTCATTTCCAGAGAGGAGCTGAAGGCTGCTTTGCACCTTATTGCGCGGCCAGGCGGAGTCCCCCGAACCCCGGGCAGCCCCTGAGGGAAATAATGACGCGTGACAACGTTCTATGGGATTAAATTGGCCACAACTTTATTAATATTCAGATGTAGGGAGACCTTGGCTCAGGCATTGGGTGTTATCCTTCCCAGCCCCCCAGCTTCTGGGTTCTGGGTAACTTCAGGGTTATCCAGCATGAGTGGGGAGTGGGCTAGTCTGGAGAACATATGTTCAAGCAGATAGCCCGCCCCCTATGTTCGCCACCGCTGGAAGGGGAGAGCAGTGACGACCCTGGTCAGTGCCTCCCTCTGAGACCCCTTTAACGGGAACCCTGTTATCGCCACCGGAATTGGGGCGGGGCTCACCGCCCCACGCACCCCCCAATCTTGTAGATGACTAAAGGATTCCGCCCAAGGCCTGCAACCGCCAAAGTTGTGACGAATTGCTACGGGAAAGGCGAAACCTGCCAATGCAGGGAAAGTCCTTTCCGGCCCTTCAACAGTGACATAACAGCGCCTGCGTGCCTGTGTGGCAAAGGTGGTTAAACCTGCAAAATAAGTGTCAATTGAGGGAGTGGAGGGTGGGGAAGCTCTGAATCCAACGGCCGCTTCCCAGGTATGACTCAAGTTCTATTGTGTGTACTGTATAATCCTTCTACCTGGCCAATCCCCCGGCAACACCTCCACAGCCAGGATTGGGCGGCTGCTAGAGTAGGTGGAGTCCACAGGTATCCGACCTGGGAAGGTGATGCCAGGACCAACTGCCAGGAGCTGCACCGTGATCCAATGGGGCTACTCGCGACCACGCAAAAGGCGCACCCCATTTGATGTGGGGGAACGCTCAGTGGGGTCCTACTGATCTGTGCTAAGCCATGGTTTGGCTCAGGTGACCTGCCAAGCCACACCATGGCTTAACTCACTGCAACAAAGGGACCGGAGGAGGAGCGAGTGGCTGCAGTCCCTGGAAGCCTTCCTGCTTGTGTTGAGCCATAGTTTGGCTTAGCGTTACATGCAAACTGAGCCAGTGTGTTCCCTTTCAGGTCTTCCCATTTGCATCAGGATATCGATCAGTAGAGCTATTTTCCTTAATGTCACTTTGCTTTTGACCCTGTCTGGGATAAGGGTATCTAAATTGGTGCTGGGGTCTCCTTTTTGGTTCTGTTCTGGGAGCGATGTGGTAACCACAGTAGACAACGCCATTCAATATGGTTCTAAAAATCAGATTGTTGTATTTTTAAAAAAATCTTTAAGTGATTCAAAAAAAACATTGTAAATGTGCGATGTGATGTTTTTAATCAGACCACACTGGTCCCCAATTATGTATATATGGTAAGAGTTGGTGTAACTTTTTGTTACACTAGCAGTTTCATAAGAAATATAATTTGTCTAAATTTCTCCTCTGCTGTTCTGTTATGTGTATGTGTGTTTAAAATACACAAATTTTATGTATAGAATGTAAATGACCACGCAACCACATAGCTCACAGAAGTGGATTGTAATGTTTTCTGTGGTACTAGAGTTATATAATCAAACCTGTTAAGGTAGGTACTTAATTTTTTAGAATTCATTTACCACATTTTTAAGAGAACATATGTTGCCTATGTTACTTGCCTTTTTTTAAAAAACCACAACCAGTGTCATTTTAATGGTGTTTTGACAGAATAAATGTTAAGTTACCATTTCATCCACTATTCTTCTGTTCCATAAAAAGGATTCATCTTGACAGGAAAATGTATGGAAATTTTATATAGCTTATGTTGATATGCTGCATGATCCCACTGAATTGAGCAAATTCTCTACAAGGGGAAAGCTCCACTACGCAAATTGAATATATATATATACATATATAAATATTCTAGGTGCATGTTATAATAAATTACATAGAACTGGAGTTTTACAAAGTTTTCTTTACTATGCAATGATAGGTATTGCACAAACTTAAAATTCAAAGACAAATGTCTGAGGAACTTTACAAAAGAATACTTGAATTTATTTTTGATCTAAGAAGCTTTCAGTCATATTTTATATTCATTGTTGCTTCCACTGTTAATCTTCCTTTAAAATTGTTTGTAAATTCTTTTTAAAATGCACAATATGACAAACCAGTTTTTGTTTGGAGTTAATACTCATTCATACCTTGTTGGCTGCTGATGAATGGAAATTCAGTTGTCATTGTTCTGCATATTAGTTAAATGAGTATTAAAGACTTCATGAACATGGAAAGTTACAACTTCTATATCTTTCTTCCTCAAATTTCTATGTTCCACATCCAAAACCGTGTTGCAGTTTACAAAAAGATCAGATAGTACTTAACACTGGAGGCAACCCTTTATCAAAACAGTTTATTCACTCATGGGAACGCTGTCATAAATCTCTCCCATTGGTAAAACTGTAATATTGAGTTTGATTTCTATCAAAAATAAGAGTACGACTGCAGCTTAGCATTACTCGTACCTCTGCAGGGTCATTTCACACATTGCAGAAAAGATGGTCACTGCGTTTCTCGTTTGTATCTGTTCCATATTTCTTGTAACATTTGGAGCACATTCACATGTCTGGAAACACTGCGTGGAACTGCGAACAGCCAGGAAAAAGTTTGACATGTGTGGGTTTTTCTGAGAGACAGAAATTCCATTCAAAAATAATAGTGATGATATGCTCGAGCTGCATTGGTAAGAAGCAGCCTTAATGGTCTGACCCTGTAATTCGGTGGATTAGAAGTATAATGTACACCAAGGAGGGAGGAGGGCGAACCAGAGGCCTGCTTGAGTCCACACCAGCCCTGGTGAAATTTAGCTAAAGATCCCAATCACTCCAATCTGATCTGGTGTTTTCTGTCACCGTTAGTACTCGGGGGAAACAATAGAAAGTTGGAGTCCCTGTTGTTGGCAATGATTGCCAAGTGCTCAGGAATCATCAGAGTGGAAAACAGGAAAGAGCTTGGTGAATAAGGGCATTTCCAGTGGCTTCACTGACTCCGCTGGGAAAGGGAAAAGGGCAAGGGAAGCCTGTCATGTTGTATCAGCTGCAGGGGATAGTACACCAGGAGATGATGCCCTCCTCATAGTCCCTTCTGAAGAGTGGGTTCTCTGTGGGCGATGTGGTTGGCACTGTAGTCTAAACCACTGAGCCTCTTGGGCTTGCCGATTGGAAGGTTGGCAGTTCGAATCCCCGCGGCAGGGTGAGCTCCCGTTGCTCTGTCCCAGCTCCTGCCAACCTAGCAGTTTGAAAGCATGCCAGTGCAAATAGATAAGTAGGTACTGCTGTGGCGGGAAGGTAAACACTGTTTCCATGAACTCTGGCTTCCGTCACGGTGTCCCGTTGTGCCAGAAGTGGTTTAGTCATGCTAGACACATGACCCAGGAAGCTGTCTGTGGCCAAACGTCAGCTCCCTTGGCCTGAAAGCGAGATGAGCGCCGCAACCCCATAGTCACCTTTGACCGGACTTAACAGTCCAGGGTTCCTGTTCCTTTACCTTTACCTTTTACCTGCATGCACCCATACAATAATAAGGGGCATCTACAACCACAACACCTCTGTTGGGATACACAAGAGAGCCTTTAAGCAGAAATGGCTATGCTAGACACAAGCTAGTCCATTACAGTATTACCACTACTTGGCCACCTATTCAACCAAAATAAAACTTACTGTATTGTTTTGTAACACGCACTGTTAATACAAGGAGAACTCAGGTGGCTGTCAAAGTTTAAAAAGATGTTACGTAAAGTAACTACTATAAGGTGAAACTCGGAAAATTAGAATATCGTGGAAAGGTTCATTTCTTTCAGTAATTCAACTTAAAAGGTGAAACTAATATATGAGATAGACTCGGGACATGCAAAGCGAGATATGTAACAAGCCTTTATTTGTTACAATTGTGATGGTTATGGCATACAGCTGATGAGAACCCCAAATTAACAATTTCAACTTGGGGGTTTTCATCAGTTGTGCGCCATAATCATCACAATTATAACAAGCAAAGGCTTGACACATCTCGCTTTGCACGTCATGAGTCTATCTCATATATTAAACTCCAGTAGCTAATGAAAACAACTGCTTACATCAATGGACTTTTCCACGATACTCTAATTTTTCAAGTTTCACGTGTAGATAAGAGTCGTGGAGACGAGAATATTGGTATGAGTCAATAGGATACTCACACACACAAAGAGACTTCCTGAAAGAAGTAGCCATGAAATGTTGCAGATAATACCAACAGAGAGACTTTTGCTTTGGAGAAGGAAGATATGCTGGGAACCATCTCCCTCTCCTGGAAATCTTTATCTGTGGCTACATAGAGCACAAGATTCTAAAACGTTATCCAGACCACATGCAACAGGTATGCCTGTATTTTCTGATTCCCCCACCCCCCATTTGCTTACAAAGCCTCCACACCAAGTTCATCAAATATTTCACTCAGCACTTCTCGACCTGATCAGTGATTAAACATGAATAGCATGCTTATGATAAGAGTTCAGAAGTGGGCAGGGGGAGCAACTGGGGGGAAAGCTTATTGGGGGGGTACTTGCCCCCTGACTCCCTTTGGCATTGCCCATGGTCCTGGGACCTGCTGTGGGGGGTAATACATTTACTACTACTACTACTACTACATTTTCCCAGTAGTAATGTACGGAAGTGAGAGCTGGACCATAAAGAAGGCTGATCACCGAAGAATTGATGCTTTTGAATTATGGTGCTGGAGGAGACTCTTGAGAGTCCCATGGACTGCAAGAAGATCAAATCTATCCATTCTTAAAGAAATCAGCCCTGAGTGCTCACTAAAAGGACAGATCCTGAAGTTGAGGCTCCAGTACTTTGGCCACCTCATGAGAAGAGAAGACTCCCTAGAAAAGACCCTGATGTTGGGAAAGATGGAGGGCACAAGGAGAAGGGGACGACAGAGGATGAGATGGTTGGACAGTGTTCTCGAAGCTACTAACATGAGTTTGGCCAAACTGCGGGAGGCAGTGAAGGATAGGCGTGCCCTGGGCCATGGGGTCACGAAGAGTCGGACACGACTGAACGACTGAACAACAACAACACTAATTATTATTATTATTATTGCCTGCAGGGTCGAGGTTCCCAGCCCCTATATTAGACTAAGCCCATTGCTCATCTCTCTCCCCTGTTCTGTGCTAGGCTTTCATCTTTCCCCCCAGTCTGTGCTAGCCTTTCAAAAACTATGCAACATCTTCTGGAGAAGAAACTCCAAATGTGATGCAGAAAGTGGAGGCAGCAGCAACCAATGCCTGGTTGCTCTAGATTCTTCCAGGTGCCATCCTTGGAGTTGTGGTGTCTTTTTTTGGGGGGGGGGAATAAACTCCAAGTAAACTCTACTTGGAGCCAGCAGATGACAAGGAGGCTCTTCTAACACTTCCTAAAAGAAGCCATCAACCTTTGAGGAGAAAGGAGGAAACGTGGGGGGAAATGGTATCGCTGGAGGAGCCCCCCAAAAACTGGCCCAAGGAAGCGACAACCCCAAGGGAAGAGTTGTAGCTGAGGGTGAGCCATCTCCCAAAGCTTCTTGCCGGTGAGATTCCCAGGGCTTTGGCAAATTTGTTAAGGAAAGGGCTGGGGAGTAGTCATACTTATAGATACTAATTCCAGTCTTGTTTAAGTATCCAAAACACCACCACCCAGGAACCAGAGGAAGAGAGTAGCAGGCCTGGGGGACCTGAAAGTTTGCAGGATAGTGAACATCTTCTCAATGTTGATAAGATAAAAAGACTCTAGTCTGAGTTGAAATACTGAATCATTGTCTACAGGTGAAACTCGAAAAATTAGAATATCGTGGAAAAGTCCATTTATGTAAGCAATTGTTTTTATTAGCTACCGGAGTTTAATATATGAGATAGACTCATGACATGCAAAGCGAGATATGTCAAGCCTTTGCTTGTTATAATTGTGATGATTATGGCGTGCAGCTGATGAAAACCCCAAATTAACAATTTCAACTGTGGGGTTTTCATCAGCTATACGCCATAATCATCACAATAATAACAAATAAAGGCTTGACATATCTCGCTTTGCATGTCATGAGTCTAATATATTAGTTTCACCTTTTAAGTTGAATTACTGAAAGAAATGAACCTTTCCACGATATTCTAATTTTTCGAGTTTCACCTGTATGTTGAATGGGCCGAGCGTGGCTCCTTGCTCATTGGAAAAGAGTCTTCAGCTCTTTGATCTACACTGGCAATCGGCTGATCAGCAGTGCTTCAGGACATTTCAGGGGTCTTCAAAGCACCCCGTCAGCTGGCATCCTTGTGATTGACACACCCGTCAAATTTGGCCCAGGAGAGCTAGGGGAGATAAGGATCTGGCCCAGCAGCCGGAATAATTTCTCCACCCCTGATGTATAGGATTCCAGCCTACCTATCAAGTTGGAATATGCACAAAATGAAGCGGAGGGGAGAATTTATGCTTCCTTTACAAAATGTGGATTGCCACCCCCTCCCTTTCAAGTGATAAGAGTGGCTGGTATGTGGGTAAAAAAACAAAAAACAAAAAACAAATTTATATTCCTCAACTCCTGTGATGGATTTCACCTTGGTTGCACTTACTTTCTCTCACCCGCCCCCAACCAGGGATTTTCTTGAGAATCCATTGAAACAGGGTGACTCACCTCCTTCACGGAGTTGTAATGCGAAATTGGCTCTTTTTATTACCTATGAAGAAGGCTAATGGGGAAAGCAGGAATGGAACAAAGGACCTATTGCCTTTATTGCCTTCCCAGAAATTCTCAACAAGTGCCCCAGCAATAAAGGGCTGACTTCTTCATTTGCAAACTGGTGCTTTTTGCAAAATGCAAATGATACACTTAAATGCTCCTGGGTGTCATTACAATTAATTGCAAAGTACCTTGTAGAATTCCTCTGACCAAAATGAGGGAAACTGGCCTTCGGGTCGCATCCAGTTAATTGCTGGCACCTTCATTGCAATGTTATTTTTAAGGTCCTCCGAAAGATGTGGCATTGCTACATGCAAACAGAGGAGCCTGCATCCAGAAATGACATGATGGGCTGTGCAACCTGGTTTCATGAATGAGGGCCACAGGTTCCCCATACCTGCCTCAGTACCACAAATTTGCAGGTATGGCTGCCATGTAATCTATGTCTTTACTGTTGGTAAGATATGAGAACTACAGCCAGTTTCTTTCAACCACTGTACACTAGAGAAATACACTGCTTGGGTACACAAGGTCAATGCAATTATTATGCAAAGTCTAGAAACATTGGGATGGCTCTCAAATTTTATGGACTTATTATATACAGTGGTGCCTCGCTAGACGAAAAACTTGCTAGACGAAGGCATTCGTCTAGCAGGAGGCTGCCCCGCAAGACGAAAATGTCTATGGGGCTGCCTCGCAAGACGATTTTTTTTTCGTTTTTTTTTCGTCTAGCGTAAACCGTGGTTTACATTGCCGCTTCGCTAGACAAAAAACCGCTAGACGAAAATATTCGCAGAACGAATTATTTTCATCTAGCGGGGCACCACTGTATATATTATTATATAAGCACAATATAATTACAACATTTACACTGGCCCCTAGCTCCTCCGTTGTCTTCCACTCCTCTTGTAGGCCAGTAATAATCAAAATCTGGGAATAGGGAGAACTGTTTTGACTCTTCTGGACCTTTCGGTCATCTTTCTTCATTTCCAGTTCTCTCTCTCAGAAGATCTCTCATCCCCAAGCTACAACTCTTCTTCTATAATTCCCTCGTGTTGTTTCCATGTTGGTTTTTCCATAAATGGTTTTTCCTCTTTTGGGTCACTATATAAAAAGGAAGTTCTCCAAGCCCTTGGCAATGGGACTATACCTATCTAAAATCTTTTTCAATGGCAGATAGTAGACTTCTTGGCCATTTCCATCCCACTTGTTGCCCTTGTTTTGCAGGATTTGGGTAGGGTGTTGTTGTTGTTTTTTTAAATACAGGCAACCTTCTGCAGTATGTCAATCCTGCTTTTCCTTGAGATTACATTAAGAGAAAATGACAACAGGTCGCTTTCTGTGTTGTCAGTGACAGCACAGCAGAAATCCACATGTTGCAGGAGAGCACAAAATGCTGTTTTTGCTGAGATAATGCAAAGAAAGAAAGAAAGAAAAACACGATACAGTGAAAATTAAGCATTTTTTTTTAGTTTAATTGGTTAAAAGGGGAGAGTTATGTGCCTGTTTAAAACTACCTCATTGAAACCAATGGGATAGAGCGATGCTTAATTTTGGTTTAGTGTTTTGAGTAAATAGTAATTTTTGTTAAAAATTAAAGTCCCCATTAGAATTGACCAAAGAATTCTGAACTTGGGCAACTTAGGTGGTGGTTTACTGCCTTACTCTACTGCTGTCTGCTAGCAAACAGCTGCCAGGAGTGGAGAAATACCAGGTAGTTGCATCCGAGTCTTTGCATTATCTCTTGAGTGAAATCTATGACAAGTTTCCTTTTAAGTGCTTGCAAAATAAACCGTAAACCGTAGGAGGGCCAGGAAACAATCTGCTTCAGGGACTGAACCTGAAGGGGGAGGGGGGGTTCTGCACAGAGCTTTGACGCAAGTCAAATAAAAGCTATCCACTCCCACTTCTTTATAAAGGTGGGGGGGAGGTAGGGGAGCCTAAGTCTAATACTGCCTTCCAATTCTCAGGAGAGACAAAGTTGGAACAGAGGCTTCCCCTGGATGCAATTTCTGTCTCCAGAAGAGACCCCCCCATACACACCAGATTCAGGGAGGTAAGTGGATCTCTTGTAAGTCTTTTTTTCCCTCCAGAGCAGAGATTGAAAGAAAAACACAAGAGCTTGTGTTGGCTTCAGCACCAAGGAGAGCTCCTAGAAGTCAGGCATGCAGGTGGCGTTTACACTGTCAGAGTTTGATGCTCTTTTTAGCAGCTGTAGATTCTGCCTGCAGCTTCCAAGGTATGCAAGAGAGTTTAGGAGCTGAGGGCCAGTGGAAATCCGACCCACCTTCTAGCTTGAAGCAAAAATCAAAACTAGTTCATGAAAGCCTACGGCACAATACATTTGTCGATCAGCAAAGTCCCGGAGGACTATTTGTTTCCAGAAGGGCAGTGTGTTGCGGCACAATCCGCTACGTTAGACAATGATGGAGTCTGGGCTACTGGCGTCTCAAGCACCCTTCACAGGGTATAAGAACTGCTGCAAGAGAGAGGAGTGGGGAATGCAGGAAATAGGCAGCAAGAAGTGCAAAACATACTTCACTCCTGAGCTTTAAAAGCCAAACTTCCACTCTTAAGGTAGAGGCAGCAACACTTTGCAGTCTTCTGCTTCATCAAAGGAGTGTTCCTCTTCATGGTTCCAGCCAGCTGTTCCCTCCAAGTAGGGCATGCCCCATCTGTTTTTCTTTTCTATGTTGTTGTTGTTCAGTCGTTCAGTCGTGTCCGACTCTTCGTGACCCCATGGGCCAGAGCACGCCAGGCACGCCTATCCTTCACTGCCTCCCGCAGTTTGGCCAAACTCATGCTAGTTGCTTCGAGAACACTGTCCAACCATCTCATCCTCTGCCGTCCCCTTCTCCTTGTGCCCTCCATCTTTCCCAACACCAGGGTCTTTTCCAGGGAGTCTTCTCTTCTCATGAGGTGGCCAAAGTACTGGAGCCTCAACTTCAGGATCTGTCCTTCCAGTGAGCACTCAGGATAGGTTTGATCTTCTTGCAGTCCATGGGACTCTCAAGCGTCTCCTCCAGCACCATAATTCAAAAGCATCAATTCTTTGGCAATCAGTCTTTTTCTTTTCTATAGTTCACCCTATATTCTACGCTTGGTCAGTCATCACTGGGTTGTTTGGGGCACGGGTTGGAGGTTGCCACATTAGTTCTTTTTTAAAGATTCTTTACACTTCTACAAGCCCTACGTTTCTCCCAGTCATGTTGATACCTCTTTCTTGTTTCCTCAGTTTTCACTATGATCCTGGTGACACTCATCCCAAATTTGATATTAGGAGGGGAGAAAGAGGGAATTCTGCATCTTTAACTTCCAAGTTAGCAAGGACCAAATATATTTGTAAACCTGATTAGCTGAGACAGCAAAGGCAGGGGAAGCAATGGAAAAGAAAGGGGTGGCAATGAAGGGTTTTCCCACACCTAAAGCACAGCTCATAATCCATAAAATACTTGTTCACCATATAGAGATTATGCGTGAAGGTCCTTATAGACTGGTATGTATATACAAGGAGCATGCATCAAAGCTGAACTTCTCTCTTGCATTTAGAAGCAGGAATATCATTGTCTTTATAAAAATGAGTTGAGGAATTCAGATACACTTATCTGTCAATATGAATGCACAAGGTTTTATTCCAACCCTTCTCCCTGGTCGGACTCATGTTAAAATTTAGAAATATGGAAAGCTGTAAACTCATGAATGCATTTATTCTGCATTATAAGCATGTCATGATACAGAGTTTGCCAACTATAGATTCCATATTTCTTATTATAAGAGAGAGGGAAAACAAGTTTTTTTTATATAAAAAAATCTTTGAGTAATGCACAGAAATAGCTGCTGTTTATATACCTGAGTTTCAAAAACAGTTATTACATATATTTTGATTTTATTCCAATGATCAAGGTGCAAAAACTAATAATAATTTTATTCTGAAGGACTTGGAAGGCATAGATTTGCAAAAATGAAAGCAAATCAAAAGTGTTAAAATCATAGGGTGTTATGTCTTATAGTCAGAGATCCCATCGTGAATTACTACACTGATAGGACTGCACTGCGTTAGCAAAAACCATGCAGTTGGCGCTGTGCAGAACACAGAAATTGAAGAAGGGAAAGTGGCTTGAGACAGGAAGAATGAGTATTCCAGCCATAGCTGTCAAGTTTTGGATTTGAAAATAAGGGATCAGCAGTCTCACCTATCCCAGGGACAGTCACATGTCAGTGGTGGGTGGAGCCAGAAGCAAAAGTGGGCGGAGCAGCAATGTAAACTCCAAGCGGGTTCGGAGCGGAGCAAAGAGGAGGGCAGCCATGTGCTCCGCGCGATGGAGCCCCATCGTCTTCTTGTCTGATCCCATCAAAACAGGACAGGAAGCAGCAGCTGCTCAAAGGCAGCCAGGCTCCGCCCACCAGCTAACCCTATTGGCCGGCTGAGGGGCTCGGTGGCAGCGGATAGGGGCTGATGCAGGGGGAGGAATACACTTGCTTTGAGGGCTGAGGCTTTTCTCTCCAAGTAGGCGAGGTCTTCCCACCCAGTCCCTGGCCAGCAGGGGAGGAGCTGCTTCCATTAAAAACGGGAAATTTAAGGGAAATAAAAAATAAGGGAGAGCAGCGGGAAACTGCTTGAAATAAGGGAGAATCCCGGGGAAAACGGGATACTTGACAGCACTGATTCCAGCCACAGAGAGCAGCACTACTATATATAGGAACATATATGTTGCTGAATAGAGGAGCTAAGAACAGAGGAGTTTGTGCAGGAGACAGACGTTCAGAAGGGCCCGGTGGCTCATCTAATGTGGCTGCTTGCAGGAATACAAGGTAGCTCTAAACCAGGGATAGAGAAAATGGAGCTGTTCAGCTGTTGCTGAACATCTTCCCTGACAGTTGCCCATCTTGACTGACGCTCGTGAGAGTTGAAGTCCAAAATCTGGATGGTTACGGGCTCCCCATCCCTCATAGAAATGATTCCTGACAGAATAGCCCCAACAGCAAAACCAGAGGGATGTGTCCCAACTTTTCATGGCAGAGGAGCTTGTCACAACTTCTCATGGCTGTGCAACTCTCACCTTGTTTCCTGGCTGAACTGCTCTTGGGCGCCACATCCCAACACATAATTGGGTATACTTAGTTCTGTGTCAGATTGCAGCCAAAAGATTTAACTGAAACGTACTTTGTAATTCAAAACTATTGCTTCTAGTGCTAGATAGGTGGAACCACGGTTGCCCTGCTGCATTCTCCAATCATCTGGATTCACAAGACGAAGCCTTTAGCAACTAGGTGCCAAATGGATGTGTTCAGGTGGTACATTTCCTGACTGAGGAATGAGGGTCTGAAATCCTAACAGGAGCAGGGTGAAGCGAAGCACAGTTGCAAGACTGGTCCCGCCACAGCACGGACAAAATCATGGATAAAAATGCAGCTGGGTGAAGAAATGGCAACAGGAAAAAACTTTACTTACAATTTTATGCCATAAGACGGGAAGGGGAAACCTGTGTCCCTCCAAATGTTGTTGGACTCAAACTTCCAGCAGCCCTAAGCAGCATGGCTCTATAGTCAGGGATCACAGGCAGGGGCGTAGGAAGGGGGGGTGGGGGTACTGCGCCCCGGGTGCCATCATGGAAGGGGGTGACAAATTACCAAGGAAAATTTTTTTGGGGGGGAATATTTTTTGGGGGAAATTTTTTTTTGGTTTTTTTTTTTTTTTGAAATGCCTGCTCCAAAGGTCTTATCTTACTATACTAGGGATTATATAGCTATATATGAAATTTCATGCATATCGGTTAATATCTTGACCCTCCTCCACCAAAATAGCTGTTCACTTGGCTGTTTTCCTATGTCATAAAGGCTGAAATTTCAGTTCAGAGAACACTTACTGTTCCCAACCCTAACCCTGTGGAAAGCCATCTAATTAGACTTTAATTTGATTTTGAGATGGTTTTTAGGAGGTAATTTAATTATTGTTTGATTTTATACCAATGTTATGTATCTGATGTTAGCCACCCTGAGCCCGACTTTGGCCAGGGAGGGTGGGATATAAATAAAAGTTTTTTATTATTATTATTCCTTTGTAAGAAAATATGAAATAATGTAAAACCATTTTTTGTGGGGTTGGGGATCAATGGGGGGGGGGTTGACAAGAAATTTTCCGCACCAGGTACCACCTGACCTTCCCATGCCGGGGGGGGGGGTTTGCCCCCGGGTACCAATTTACCTTGTTATGCCCCTGCTTAAGATGGGTTGGGGATTGTTATGTTCTTTTTGCCCTTGACAGGTTCCAGAAAGTCAATGGATTCTGGCGCCACAAGAAAGCTTTTCCGCAACATGGGATTCGCCCGCTTCCTCTTCATTGTGGGTTTGCTTCATGTGACGCCTTTCTTCTGCTACAGCCAGATGGATCCCATGGCTCTTGGCCGAGCTGATCCCAAATGTTGGGAATCCTCCTCGGCCGTCTTGCTGGAGATGAGGAAGCCGCGTGTTTCTGACTCTGTCAGTGGCTTTTGGGAATTCATGATCTTCCTGAAGTCGTCTGAGGACTTGAAGCACGGGGCTCTGTTTTGGCACCTGGCACAGATCTTCTGGGATATCTACATGGACTGCGTACTCTCCAGAACCCACGGCTTAGGGAAAAGGCAGCTGGCGGAAGCCCAGAGACGAACTGCAGCTCTCCCGTCTTGGCTCATATTGAGTAAGCAAGGTTAGTACACTGCATCCAGAGTGCAGGAAAGTAGCAGAAATGTCTAGAACTTTTGTCAACCCTAGTCAGACTGGTGTGCGAAGGAGGCATTTCATGGGCTTGCTCCCACACCAACCGAATGAGGGTCATCAATCTTTTTTGTGCCTGGGGGCATATTTGGAAATCTAAGATCTGGTGCTGAGTGCCACAATATACAGTGGTACCTTGGTTCCCGACCTCAATCCTTTCTGGAAGTCCGTTCAACTTCCAAAACGTTCGCAAACCAAGGCGCAGCTTCTGATGCGCTGATTGGCCCCAGAAACAATGCCATCAGCTGAAACGGATGTTCGGCTTCCAATTTTTCTTTTTTTTTTGGCAAACCACAGCACTTACTTCTGGGTTTGCGGTGTTCAGGAGCCAATTTGTTCGGGAGCCAAGCCATCCGGGAACCAAGGTACCATTGTAGCATTAAGACAGAAGAAACACCAGTGGTGCATAGAACTACCGCCACCCCACAAAATACCCAGGCAAAGCACCTACAAACTCTTTGAAACAAATAAAAACCAGGCATTACCTAGCAAAAAAAGCCCCCAAAACTAACAAACAGGTAATCCCTCCCCAAACAAGCAACTCCCCCCCCAAACCCTCAATTTAAAATAATAAAATTGGGAGGGGCAAGGAGCCTTGGTTAAGTGCCATCGGAGATGTCTAAGGGTGCCGTGGTGTCCATTAGTGTTTTGTAGAGGACTCAATGCCTAGGTCCCATGCAACTAGTGGCAATGTCGGAAGAGGTCCCGGCCAAAGTGAAATTCAAGTGAACCAGAAACATGGCTTAAACCTGTTGTTAAATCTATTACTATCGATGGAGCACAGTTGTCACTGTAATTGAATTGTGCCCTTTGTTGTTGTTTAGTCGTGTCCGACTCTTCGTGACCCCATGGACCAGAGCATGCCAGGCACTCCTGTCTTCCACTGCCTCCCACAGTTTGGCCAAACTCATGTTAGTAGCTTCGAGAACACAGTCCAACCACCTCGTCCTCTGTCGTCCCGTTCTCCTTGTGCCCTCCATCTTTCCCAACATCAGGGTCTTTTCCAGGGAGTCTTCTCTTCTCATGAGGTGGCCAAAGTACTGGAGCCTCAGCTTCAGGATCTGCCCTTCCAGTGAGCACTCAGGGCTGATTTCTTTAAGAATGGATAGGTTTGATCTTCTTGCAGTCCATGGGACTCTCAAGAGTCTCCTCCAGCACAATACGGTAATTCAAAAGCATCAATTCTTTGACGATCAGCCTTCTTTATGGTCCAGCTCTCACTTCCATACATCACTACTGGGAAAACCATAGCTTTAACTATGTGGACCTTTGTCGGCAAGGTGATGTCTCTGCTTTTTAAGATGCTGTCTAGGTTTGTCATAGCTTTTCTCCCAAGAAGCAGGCATCTATGCAACTGAAGCAGGCATCAAAGGGATCTCAGTGGGGATGGATAAATCACTTGGCTGCTCATAAGATACACGAGGTGGGCATTAACATAGCTGAAATTCTCTTTTCAGCAAGTTCCTTCAAAGTGAATTGGAACTGCCTTTGCTCCCCTTTCGGTTGCTTGAACAGAGAATGTGTAGACAAAGATCAGTTGCTCATATTTTACTGGACTGATAAGTATTTCTCCCCCCCCAAAAAAAAAATCTGCTAGACTTCAGTTCATATAGGATGTGTGATTAGATTGATTAGTTATCAGTTTGCAGGTTCAGATTCTGAAACCCTAGCTGGCATAAACCATAGTTCACAATGGCACCAAGAATAAATTTAACTGCAATAAGAAGGGTTGAGTTAGCTCCAGGAAGTACAAGAACACATATACACAAAACTGACTCCCAACGTATTAATTATGGTTAGGAGACAGCCAGAATCACAACTACACTATTTCTCAGTCTCAGATCTCTGTCAGTAAAATGTGAATAATGACAGGTGTTTGAGCAAATGGGAACTGTAAAATAATGATGTTATTCAACCTGAGTGTTAAATCATAGACTCGGTGAACTAAAATATAATCACCATCATCATTATTTTTTAAAAAGCTGCAAACTTAACAAGGGCCATGGCTCTGCTAGCTCCTAAACGAGAAGGAAATAAACCAGGCTGTCTAAATTTCAGCTGGGCTTTTGTTTCACTATGTAGTCAGTCCATGTTATTTTAACAGAAACACCCACTTCCATGATTAACTGATGAAAAAGAAAAATCAATGGACCACACAACACAGAGAAAAATATTACCTAGCATCTTATAAAAATGAAGCAAACTGCTGATTCTTAAGCATGGTAACCATTATAGCAGGAGCATCTGTATTTTATCTGAAATTCACAATGGCTAGAGCTGTGCAAAATGTTCATTTGGATAGGTTAAGGTTGCCGTATTTCAAAAAGTAAAGAAACCACGACACGGCGAAAGTGTTGGGAAGACCCCCAAATTATTGAGCTTTTATTTTTCCATCTCATGCTTAGTTAGATTTGATATTTTGTCCCAATTCTTTCCTTACTCAACTGATTGATTAATTCACCGTAGCTTTAGTGGTCATCTGAATGTTGTGTGTGTCAAAAGTTCATCCAATGCCCAAGGAAGTGTGCAGGTGAGGGATATTCCAGTCCGTGTTCATTTACCATGCAAATCACTTTAACACAGGTTAATTAACAAGTGTTAACAGATATTTAATCTAACTTGCAGCCACAGGCACGAAATACTTAATTTAAATTAAGTGCTGTACTTCCCCACTTATCCCTGTTAAATTGCTGACAATTAATGTTAATCACTCGTTTATATATCTCGGCCACTAAATGGGAAGCCCTTGCACACCATGTAAATATGCACGTGAGGAGCAGTAGTTTCAGTGGTTGAGAGCCAGTGTGGTGTAGTGGTTAAGAGCGGTGGACTCGTAATCTGGGGAACCGGGTTCGCGTCCCCGCTCCTCCACATGCAGCTGCTGGGTGACCTTGGGCTAGTCACACTTCTCTAAAGTCTCTCAGCCCCACTCACCTCACAGAGTGTTTGTTGTGGGGGAGGAAGGGAAAAAGGAGATTGTTAGCCACTTTGAGACTCCTTTGGGTAGTAATAAAGCAGGATATCAAATCCAAACTCCTCCTCCTCCTCCTCCTCCTCCTCCTCTTCTTCTTCCATTCACTCTGGTTTATTTTACCACATGCAACACTTGATCTCATGATCAGGATGATTTGAAGTATGTCCGTTGGGAGGGATTAAACATCACACTCCTCTGATTGTCCTATAAGTGCAAGCATTTTGACTTGCCAGATACAATGTTCCCACTCCACCCCCTGCACTCTGTTCCAAGGTTACACCCAACCTTCCCTACCCCCAAGCCAATGGGGGGGGGCTTGGGGAAGGAAAAGGGGAAGTATCACAGCACAAGTAGAAGTCCTTGTTCATGGTTTCCACTGTCAGAACTCATTCGTCGATTCCCACGGTCTTGTTATAAATTAGCTATCATATAAAATAAAGTCTATTTCTAAACCATGGGATGAAATTAAACATGAATGTCAGGAAAAGTACAATTTTCCAGGTGCATCAGAAATACATGTTTGTGTTGCTTTCCTTCCCGACATCTAGGCATCTTTTCACAAATTCAGATGACTCCTCTATGGAAGAAGAAAGAACTGAAAGAAGACATAATAAGAATCCATGTGCACAAGAGCAGGTCTGGTTCACACAAAAGAATTACTGGATATTTAAGAATGAAGGTGAAACTCTTCTAGAGTTGTACAGTCGATTTCTTCATCTGTCCCTCTTTTCTCCCTTCAAACGAATACTGTTACCGTTTCGGTTTTTGCCTTTAATTGCATTTGAAGTTGTTTCTCGTGAAAAAAAGACTGCCTGTACACTATAAGTACAATCTAGCAAAAACTCATTAAAATGATTAGGAGTTCTTTGCAACTAACTCCATTCCTTTCAATGGTACTTGGTTGAAACTAACTTTTCCCAAATGATGTTTTCTTTTACAGGTAGGTACAGTAGCTGTGTTGGTCTGTATTAGCCAAAACAAAATAAAAAATATAAAAAATCCTTCCAGTAGCATCTTAGAGACCAACTAAGTTTGTTCTTGGTATGAGCTTTTGTGTGCATGCACACTTCTTCAGACACATCAGGAATCACAAGACAGAGAAACCAGTAGGAGAACACTTCAGTCTCCCAGGACATTCTATACAAGATCTCAAAGTAGCTGTCATATTACAAAAGAATTTCAGAAATAGACCGGAAAGATAAGTTGCTGAATTGCAACTTATTACCAAACTTAAAACCATGGAGAGACTTGGCCTGAATAGAGACATTGGATTCTTATCTCATTATACATGATAAAGCTATTTTTGGCCAGCTCACCCCTAGCTTTTTCCTGTAAGACCAACTGCAGCCGTTAACAGTCGTCAACAGGTTTTCCACACCTATCAGCCGATCACCCATTCCCACCACCCTTCTGAGTAATACCCCTCCTCACTCTCTCACTATATATAAGGGTCTGGTGACTTCTGTTTCAGTGTATCTGAAGAAGTGTGCATGCACACGAAAGCTCATACCAAGAACAAACTTAGTTGGTCTCTCAGGTGCTACCAGAAGGATTTTTTTATTTTTTATTTTGTTTTGATGTTTTCTTTGTTAAACTGGAGGTTGGTGCTTGTTTTTATTTTGATTTAATTATGAAGCCCGGGAATTTTGTTTCTTTAATAAGTTTGTAAGTAGCTAGCCAACCTATTGGTTCTGCATGTATAACTTCCATGAGATTGGGGGGGGGGGCAATAGAAAGGGGAGTTTGCACTGGCTGCCCAATACAGAAAAGAAGAGAATACAATGCTTTTCATCTTCAGGTGCTGGCTGGTACAATTAAAGTCCTGACATTGTGCGCTTCTCCCAAATGCATGCTGACAAATGCGTCAAGTAAAAATAAAAATCACTTGTATCTCAGTATGCATAAGACAGAGGTCTCTGTAAGGGAGAAGAGCCCCAGTCAGACAAATCATGCCCACCTTACAGCCAGAGTCAGGTTCTGCAACAGTAAACTGTGACCTTTCCTGGATGTGTGCATGTATGTGCTTAATTAAAAAACAAACAAACTACCGTGTTCCTTGTGTCACGCTTTGTGGTTTCACACTGAATGTATTGATTCAAACAAAACCCAAGGGAGAGCAACACCCATAGTAATGTAATATTGAAAGGCCTAGAAACCACAATTATTTGCCACAAGCCATTTGGTAATCTTTATGGGACAAGGGTGGTGCTGTGGGCTAAACCACAGAGCCTAGGGCTTGCCGATCAGAAGGTTGGCGGTTCGAATCTCTGCGACAGGTGAGTTCCTGTTGCTCGGTCCCTGCTCCTGCCAACCTAAAAGTTTGAAAGCACGTCAAAGTGCAAGTAGATAAATAGGTACCGCTCTGGCGGGAAGGTAAATGGCGTTTCCGTGCGCTGCTCTGGTTCGCCAGAAGCGGCTTAGTCATGCTGGCCACATGGCCCGGAAGCTGTACGCCGGCTCCCTCGGCCAGTAAAGCGAGATGAGTGCTGCAACCCCAGAGTCTTCGGCGACTGGACCTAATGGTCAGGGCCCCCTTTACCCTTTACCATTTTAAGGAGTCAAAGTACTCTTTGATGTTTTGAACCAAAAGCTGCTCTCGAGGGAAGGACCCAGAATAAAAGGAAGACGATTCCGAATAAACACCAGGAAGAACTTTCTGACAGTAAGAGCTGTTCGACGGGAACGAAGGTGATGGGCTCTCCTTCCTTGGAGGTTCTTAAAGAGAGGTCATGGATTCTTTAGCTGTTATTCCTGCTTTGCAGGGTCTTGGGCTAGATGACTCTTTGGGTCCCTTCCAACTCTAGGATTCTATGAAAATATTCATTTATTCTTTGAAGCCCGAGTTGAGGGAGTTGGAGGCTGCAGGGGTGCTGGCAGGATCGTGATGACACTTTTGCCTCAGGCGGCGAAACAGGATGCACCAACCCTGGTCCCCCCCCCCCAGTTTAAGAACTTGTCTTGGGAATGATGGAGCTTTAGACATAACAGATCTATAGCCTTTCCCAATCCACCCTGATCTACACAATCCTTTTTTGTCCTTCTTATCCATGGAAAACTGAGGGCAGTTCAGTAATGGTGGCAGAACTTATCACTACCACACTGGGGGACCTATTGAGGGAGGTCTGCAGTATCTAATGACCTTCCAGACACCCTTCCTGGAAGTTGAGGGGTTCTCCCTTAAAATGGGTGACACTGAGTATATTAATTGATGGTGTTTGTACATGCAAATATTGAGCACATTTTGAGAATCTTAGAACATAAAAAGTAAGAGCATCAATAATAGACACCCAGACCAATCATTCCTTCTTTGTATTAAATAATTTTTTTTTACATATAGATCCAGCCACAGCTAACCACATTTAGGAAAAGGTTGAAGGACATGCTTTTATTCTGTCACTGAAATTGTTGGGATGGTGTAAAGGTGCTCAGCTGATTGGATTTAACCTAAAGATATTGCTTCTGAAAACTCATGCAACAGGAGACAGGAACGTTGAAAAAATGTTAACATGATGGTTTAATATGCCATTGCAATATTAATATTAAAATTAGAATACAAAACCAGAAAAAAACTATTGTACGGAAGTCTTGACTGTAGCATTGCATGAAAATCTTCTGTTCCAGAATATAACCATGCCAGCTAACTCTAAATGAATTTCTGGACACTTTTGAGAATTAGTATTATGTAGATGTCTTTTTTACCTTAGGCAATCAGGCAGTGATGGAGGCAGGAGAACCAATATTAGCATAACCATATTTCCTAGTTGGTGAGGTTACTTGGCTGATAACATCAGAGAAAGACTTGCAAACGTTCTTAGCTTTTAAGAGCAATCCTTCCTTAAGAACAGAGAGCTGACCTGGAAAAGAGAGAGAGAGAGAGAGCGCAGAAATAATATGTGACTTGATTGCACATTTGAACAAACAAAACCAATCCTTGCCTTATCATGCAGAGCAAAGACTTTTCAGTTCCCATGTAAGACTGAGATTTCATAATTATTGTACTGGTTATAAATTTCATTTAGGAATAGCTTCCTATGCAGCACTGTGAAGCAATTACACACAATAGAATAAAAACTTTCAAACAACTGTGTATATAAAATCAGTTAGAAACTGTGATTTAGTGCCAACCTCAGAACTTGCAGGAAGGGATTGAAATACTGGTGAGGGTATGTATGCATGTATTTATTTTATTTTATTTTATTTATTTATTTAATGCTTCCTTTCCCAATTATCCCTGATAACTGGGAACGGTCACCAAGACCACATAACACCAGTCCTGAAAGACTTACATTGGCTCCCAGTGCGTTTCTGAGCACAATTCAAAGGGTTGGTGCTGACCTTTAAAGCCCTAAACGGCCTCGGCCCAGTATACCTGAAGGAGCGTCTCCACCCCCATCGTTCTGCCTGGACACTGAGGTCCAGCTCCGAGGGCCTTCTGGCGGTTCCCTCCCTGCGAGAAGTGAGGTTACAGGGAACCAGGCAGAGGGCCTTCTCGGTAGTGGCGCCCGCCCTGTGGAACGCCCTCCCACCAGATGTCAAGGAAATAAACAACTATCTGACTTTTAGAAGACCTCTGAAGGCAGCCCTGTTTAGGGAAGTGTTTAATTTCTGACCTTTTATCGCTTTTTAATTATTAATATTCTGTTGGGAACCGCCCAGAGGGGTGGGGGAAACCCAGCCAGATGGGTGGGGTATAAATAACAGAATAACAACAACAACAACAACAATTTAACACTGAGTCGCAAATCAAATCGAGCCCTTTGATGATCCAGGCAGCATTGAGAACTCTTACCTTGCCATACTTGGAGAGACAAGGCATCCTTCAACTTCATCATTAACTGTTGCAGTTCTTCCTCCTCCTCCATCTGCATCTCATTATGAAGAGCTTCCGTTGCTGTGGAATAGTTAGGGCTTATGCTCCTAATCCCGTTACTGAGATGGCCCCTGTTTGCTTCAGAGCAGTCTGTTAGTGGAGCAGTTCTCCCTCGGGGGCTTTCATGGGGAGCAACCTCAGGGGTTGCATTCGGGAAGAGTTGTGCTCTCAGTGTGCTCTCCGGTGATCCTCCTACATTTCTGGCAAGAAGACCACCCTGTGGTTCCAAAAGCCACTTCCTTTTAATCCAAGAGGAGAGGAGCTCTGGAGACTTGTATTTTGAATATTCCACACGGTTGGGCTTCAACGAAGGGCAACCAGATCCAGTCTGGAGATTTCTTTCCTTCGAGGGCTCCTTGCTCCATGTGGCGATGTTCTACCAGTTTGCAAAGGAAAGATGAGATGTGACTTAAAACGTTCATGTATGTGCAGAGAGAGAGGAAATCATCATTCAGAAAAAGCTATAGAGAAGGGTTGCACTAAATGGGTGGTTTTGATATGCAATAAGTAATGAATTATGGTGCTGGAGGAGACTCTTGAGAGTCCCATGGACTGCAAGAAGATCAAACCTATCCATTCTCAAAGAAATCAGCCCTGAGTGCTCACTAGAAGGCCAGATCCTGAAGTTGAGGCTCCAGTACTTTGGCCACCTCATGAGAAGAGAAGACTCCCTAGAAAAGACCCTGATGTTGGGAAAGATGGAGGGCACAAGGAGAAGGGGACGACAGAGGATGAGATGGTTGGACAGTGTTCTCGAAGCGACTGGCATGAGTTTGGCCAAACTGCGGGAGGCAGTGAAGGATAGGCGTGCCTGGCGTGCTCTGGTCCATGGGGTCACGAAGAGTCGGACACGACTGAACGACTGAACAACAACAAAGTAATCTGGAAATCCCCTTGGATGGGTAGAGCAGCCTTCGAACACCCTCTAGATCAGGGGTCAGCAAACTTTTTCAGCAGGTGGCCGGTCCACTGTCCCTCAGACCTTGTGGGGGGCCGGACTATTTTTTGGGAAAAAATGTGAACGAATTCCTATGCCCCACAAATAACCCAGGGATGCATTTTAAATAAAAGCACACATTCTACTCATGTAAAAACACCAGGCAGGCCCCACAAATAACCCAGAGATGCATTTTAAATAAAAGCACACATTCTACTCATGTAAAAACATGGTGATTCCTGGACCCCCTGCATTTAGAAGGTGATTGGGCCACATCCGGCCCCCGGGCCTTAGTTTGGGGACCTCTGCTCTAGATGTTGCTGATCGTCACTGACCATTGGCCCTGCTGGCTGCAGCTGATGGGTAGTCCAAAACATCTGGGAGGGCACCAGATTAGGGGTCGCTGGGGTAAAGAATGGCTGTTACGTAACACGCCTTTAAAATTTTCTGAAGCTCAAGAAACGCTGGCTGTCCCTCTTCATAATAATAAGGACCAAAAGACTAGAGGTTCTGTCAACAGGCGTTGGCAATGTAAGCCAGAAAGCATAAGGAACAAAATGAGTAAAGCAGTTGCATATTTAGCACTGTGAATAATTACTGCATAAAAACGAAACACAACCTCTGAGTAAAAATGGTGGAATAATTAATATGAAGCACAAGATGATTGGATTTTTAAAGGCCCAAGCAAGCTACTTTATTCAGATTCCTATTCTGATAGGTGTGATCCTGTGACATTCCCTCCAAGTTTAGGTTCACCTTCCACTCGATAGATTCCTTTTTACTGCCACAGCTTCCCAATGACTGGCCCTGACAGTCCAACATGAATAAGCTTGTTGGAATGGCAACTGTGACTTTTCAACTTTCCCACTGACCCCCTGAGCGATGCTGAGATTTTCTCAAATATTCCTGGACTTTAGCTTTTCACCTGTGAAATAAAGGCATCTGAGTTGAGCTGGTTTCACTGCTGAACAAAACAAACAAAGAAGAAGAAGAGTTTGGATTTGATATCCCGCTTTATCGCTACCCGAAGGAGTCTCAAAGCGGCTCACATTCTCCTTTCCCTTCCTCCCCCACAACAAACACTCTGTGAGGTGAGTGGGGCTGAGAGACTTCAGAGAAGTGTGACTAGCCCAAGGTCACCCAGCAGCTGCATGTGGAGGAGTGGGGAAGCGAACCCGGTTCCCCAGATTACATGTCTGCCGCTCTCAACCACTACACCACACTGGCTCTCAAACAAACAAACAAACTATTTATTTATACCCCGCCCATCTGGCTGGGTTTCCCCAGCCACTCTAATGACCTTAACCCAAAACCAGGCTGACATTGCTGCCAAATGGGGGGGGGGGGACGGACGGACCCTCAGACATGACCTAAATAACATCTTACGGTTACTCGAAGACCATGCTAGCTCAGGGGAGATTTTTTATTCTTTTTCTTTGGGACTGTTGATCTCAATGGCACAGCATCACTAAATTTGAAATTTGCTTTGGTTGGAAAATCATGGCAGACATGAGTACTACTGCTTGAGAAAACAGGTCCATATTACATTACGCAACTTTTTTTTCTTCCTGATTCAAATAAAAGGTTGGTTAGCACTTTTCTTGTTGCTTTGCCTCAACTTCAGAATGAAAACTCCAGTTATGTATTATACACCATCGTCTCTCCACGTTTCAGAGCCATTTAATTAGTTATCGCAATTTGAGCCTCAATAAACAAACTCCCACTATGTTCATAAAAGCTGGAGAGGATTAACAGCCCAAGGGGTAGCTGGCTCGGAAATGATTCTCAAAGTATTTAATGGAGGAAATCATATTGTAGATTTTAAAATTGTGCGGTGCCCAGAATGGGTGATTCACGCAATCAAATTGTTAGGGTCATCCTGCCAGAAAGAAATCGCGCTTATCCTATTGGAAATAATATTATAACTAAGGACATCATTTAAAAAGCTGGGAAATGAAAGCAAGAGATCTGAAATTCTCCCAGAGGGATATATTATGCAAATCTGGCAATAGGTGTATATTAAAATTTATTTCAGAAATAGGTGGGAAATATGCAAAAGCCCAGGGACAAAACGTGGAAAATAATGGAGGTAGGCCATAGCTGTCAACCCTCCCTGCTGTTTCCCAATGCTATAATAAGGGAATTTCCCGCAAAAAAAGAAAAAGGTTGACAGCTATGAGGTAGGCTTGTAAAGTCCTTGAAGAGAAGGCGCTCCAGCTAACCTGCTTTGGTTCTTTATCCTGCGACTGCAAGGATTTGATCAAATCGTGCATGGAGCCCAAATGAAGCACAAGCCAAAATTCCCCACGTGACTGTTTTCCGACTGCGTGGCTTTTAATTATGCTCATTATGGGCTGAGCAGCATCTAGCCATTTAGGCCTAGTCCTCACTGAAGTGCCTGGGCCATGTCACTTCAGGTTGCAGGAGGAGACCCTCCCCATGATGGGATGTTCCTCCATAAGATCGCTAGATGCATGTTAGGGATGAAGCTAGTTTTAAATCTTTCTCTCTGATACTTTGGATTCTGTGTTGGAGGGATTTATTGGTCATTCATGGTGGGGTGGCGATGAGTCATGTGAGGCCGTGTCTGCAGTTTCAAATAACAAGGCCCCACTTGTGAGAAGACACGGGATACTTCAAGCAATTAAGGGCGAATTGTCCCTAAGCAAAGAGCCGTTGACCCCGTTCTGTTACCTTAATTTCCTCTCTCATTTCTTGAAGCTCCAGCTTGAGGTTATCCTGGCTTCCTAATAGCTCACGGATCTTTGCTTGTAGTGCACGGTTTCTGTCTTCCTGAGCCGAGTGAAGGAGCTTTATTTTGCCATTGCATTTGTTCAGTTGCTTCTTCAAGTACCTGCCGGGAAACACAATGTTTCCAGACAAACAAAAATAATTAAATCAATTGTCAGGAAAAACCCCTCCCCGCTACGGCCGGCGTCGCAGGAGCATTTAGAATACAGGGATCCATGCCCGCTGTTTACGAGCTCCCCCTCCCCTTCTTCCAGTGGGAGCTCGCATTCTTCGCATTCCTCGGGCGGGAAAGGAGAGGGGGAGACAGGAAGGCGATGCAGGGGCTCAGAAGGGGTCAGAGAGCCTCAACACCACAGGGAAAGCAGAGATAGAGGTCAGGTTCCCACGCTACGTGGTCGGTCACAGGAGGGAAGGAGGAGGGGTTTTAGAGTTCCGAGGCTTTTCTGCTGGAAGAGAAACCGAAAGAGTTCATTCCTGGACACTGCTGAGCACTGAGATGGACGCTTGAGACTTTGCTTTGCTGTACATAGCTTGCACAACAAAGAACTTTGTTTTTAGAAGTTCTTTGCCTTGGACTGTTACTCATGAGCAACCACTAAGCATCCTTACATCAATCAACAAGGGGAGCTTTCATACACTGTACATTGGCCTGGGTTTCGTGAAGGCAGATCAGGAAGTGCTGGGAGTCTGATGACTTAAGAATAGTGTACCATATATACCAAAGACCTGTGTCCTTCTTACTGGTTGTTGCTGCCTTTTAAGCTATCTTACCTCCGAAACTGCACCGCTCAGGTGTGCTTTCTGTGAGGTTATTCCAGAAAATAGCTTTCAGCTGATATGGAACATGGGTTCTACTTCTCAACAGGGAACAGACTGCCAAGCAAACATCCCACCAGTGAACCTTTTTTTGTGCTGCCTCTCCTGTTATATTTTATCAAAAACTCTGTCGCTGGTTTTTTACCTATTAACAGCTTGGACCATACATAACTTAGAGCAGGTGTGAGGAATTGGTCTTCGTTGGAGGGCTGGATCCAGATCTGGCTCATTCTCTGTGAGGCATGTAAGACTGGCAGCTGAGGCTGCCACCTGGCATTTTATTTCAGATAGTTCAACTTCAAATGAAGACTGGACTCAGGTTTAAGCGGAGGCTGCGAAGGGAGAATCTTGGCGGCTGCAGCTTGGATTCAACCCAGCGCTGCAAAGATTCCTGCTCAAAATTTGGCTTGCTTTTGTAGTTGAAATTTTGCCCAGTGCCCCACTTTCAGCAGGGTTCAGTGTAGTAGTGTTGTTGTTGTACTACCTGTGTTTGGCCTGTGGTGGCAGCAGAGTTATTTGGCTGCAATGTGACCCTTTCACCAGTGGTGGCAGTATAGGATTATAATCCCCATTATCTCTTCAATGATGGCGCCTGATCATAGAAAAATGAGCAGTTCGATAAAGTTTGCTCCTCCTGATGCCTGACTGTGAGGCAGATTCTTTGAGGATGCTTCCCTCACCAACATGCTGAATTGTATGACAACATCAGAGCTTGGGACTTTTGTAGGCTCTTTGTCCTCCTAAGGCAGCTGAGCGGTAGAAGAAGAAGAGTTTGGATTTGATATCCCGCTTTATCACTACCTGAAAGAATCTCAAAGCAGCTAACAATCTCCTTTCCCTTCCTCCCCCACAACAAACACTTGTGAGGTGAGTGGGGCTGAGAGACTTCAGAGAAGTGTGACTAGCCCATGGTCACCCAGCAGTTGCATGTGGAGGAGCGGGGAATCGAACCCAGTTCAGCAGATTACGAGTCCATCGCTCTTAACCACTACACCACACTGGCTCTCCAATGAATGCTTGTCCAATTTCCTTGGGTTTTTTTGCCAAGTTTTCTTTAGTTTATTTAGGCAGGGTCCTTTTTGTCGGCATCTGGGGGTTGATAGGCCAGCTGGCTTGGCCCCAGCTGGATCATCTTCCTCTCAGCCTTCGTGCTGCAGAGATCCATCGACCTCCGGCTCCGACGTAAATCCGCGACTCAAACTTGCTGACTTGAACACACTTTACTTAGCAGAGTAAACTGCACTACAGAAGAGGCTTGAGGCTGTAGATACATACTAAAACTACGGATTTATTTTACATAAATCAGGACAAAGAAACATGTCGTCTCTCCTTGCCGCCTTCTCAGAGAGAGACTCAAAACAAAAGCAATACACAGAGCAGAAGTTCCACTCACGGAACCCAGCAATCTGTGCTGGAATGTAAACAGACATGTGACATGCAACAATCCCATGTCTGCAACAAAAGGTGGAATGGAATCTCCCAACACTTTTAGCTGCTACTGGCCCTCCTGCTTGATTGACTGGGCAATCTTCCCCCACCACCATGGCTACCTGTCATGGACTGGTTGGATGCAGAGGAATGGTGGGAGGAACTCTGCAGTGGAGAGCTCCCTAATGAAGCCAACCCTAGTTGCATTGGATGCCAAATCCAAAAGATGCTGTATGCAACCCCATTGACCAAGGAACAATCAGATGTGTACTTTAGAGCTCCCAATCGCAGCCGTGGCTTGAACAGGCCCACATCTGGTGTGACATCAGTTAGGACCCCAGGGGTGCCGACTTCGGCATGCAGGCTGGAGGTTCCCTATCCCTGCCTTAGATAATATCTCCTCCCCCACTTCCTCAGTCTTTAACATGAATTGAGCGTGCAAAGAGGCAGTCTTGATGGCTGTGGAAATATTTTCCCTTGGAAACCCAACAACACACACGGAACCTTTCTTTTTTAAAACAAATAAAAAAAAAGTGCTATAACTTAGGGTTGCGCCAAATGTTCCGTTTCTTTAGCTGAAAGTTATGCGTTGGCAGAGGGTGGGTTGGGAAGGAAATATTTCTCTGGGCTGCTTTGTTGCCCATTTTCCTTCTTAATTGCTCCTTCTGCTCTTGGTTTCAATCCCAGCAATCACCTTGGTCAGGGATTTTGTCATCACACAGCTACAGTTTGAGTATGTCACCCTAGTGATTCCCCAACAGCCTGTTCCAATTTCTGGCACAGAACTGGACAGATGTTAGGAAGGAAGTCTGAGGAGCCCTGCTTTGCAACTGCTGCGTTGTGGGTTCAGTGACCAAGACGGCAAAAACTGAAGAGGGCCCAGTGCGTTTTCCCTGTCCTGACCTTGGGGCGGCTGCACAGAGCATGGGCATGTAGGATTTCCTTCGCTAGTCACTTGCTACCGAGGCAGGATGGATGTGACGGACACTTTCCCCCGGCTTTCTTTGCTGCCAAGGGGCTTTTGTGCCGTTTTCTCTGGCGCCGCAACTCTTGCTGCTGCCCTTTTGTGATTGCAATCAAGGTGCCACCCCCACACCTGAACGGAAGCGCGAGAGATTACCTGCCTACTCTCTACTCGAGATGGACCACCAGACATGCCTACCACCCACTTCTCTGATTTGATGATAAGTGCTGCCCCCTTCAAGCCGGCTGAGCCACTTTGCTGCACTTGCTGCTGAGACAGGGATGCAGAGACAAACACTCCTGAACGCCGAGGAAGCAAACCACTGATTGAGTGCCCCATTCCTCCCACCCCTGGCTATGCTCTCATCTGGCTGCATGGCTTCCACGCGCTTTACAGTCCAAGGCTCAAGGATCTTAATCAAGGCTACGGACGTCCGCATACCCACCTCCTCTCGCTGTGAAGGGCCTTGATGGATTCCTGTGTTTTAGCCAATTCCGCCTTAAGAGAAGCAAGCGCCTGTGGGAAGATGAAGGTGGGGTGTGTGTGTTCATAGCAGATGCACAAAGGAGGCAAAAAGTCGTGTTTTGCTGGGCAGCTAGGCAAGAACTGCTGCCTTTAACTGTCCTCGCTATGTACTTCTGGTTAGAATGGGGAAACCAGAACGAGGTGTGTGGGATCACACAGGCATAGGCAAACTCGGCCCTCCAGATGTTTTGGGACTACAACTCCCATCATCCCTGACCACTGGTCCTGTTAGCTAGGGATCATGGGAGTTGTAGTCCCAAAATATCTGGAGGGCCGAGTTTGCCTATGCCTGGTCTAACATTAGTAGGCTGCTCCTTCTATCCACGGCCAGCAATGACTTTTTAGGAGGTTCTGCCACATGCTATGCCAGAGGGTTGATTGCCCATGTATAGGAACACAAACACACACACACACATGTGGGAATATGTTTTAAGGTGCTCCTGCACCTGTTTTCTTTATGCTTACTTTAAGGTTACCTTCCGCGCATCGCAAGGAAGGCAAAGGATCCAGCAGAGGTTTGCTGCATGGATCCCTCCGCGCTGGGGGCAAAGCGCGCCAATTTAGCCAATGTAACGGTCAGTTAAAAGTTTCCCGCCCAGAAACTAGCATAGAAACAACGTTGTGATTGGTTGTTGTTAATGTTGTGACGATGTTTAACTTCCTAATAAATAGCCTCCGCTCTCTGTAGCGGGTGTGGAGAACGCGCGAGACAAGCCAGAGAGAACATCAGTGCGAGACAAGCCAGAGAGAAACCGAAAGCAAACCAGCCGCACAGAGCAGTTGAGAGC
This sequence comes from Lacerta agilis, assembly GCF_009819535.1. NCBI lineage: Eukaryota > Metazoa > Chordata > Lepidosauria > Squamata > Lacertidae > Lacerta > Lacerta agilis. The sequence continues at coordinate 126,221,022 of NC_046312.1, forward strand.
TTCTTCACCATTGACTGCAGTCTCTTAGTCTTTATTTCTTTTATTTCAAAAACATTTATTTGGCCTTCTAAGTTTTGGCCACTACTTAGCTTAGGCTATCTTTCTTATCCGGAAACCTCCGGAATCTCCGGTACCTTCAGAACTCACGACAACTAACTTTCGGAAGCCTTCAGTAACCTTCAGAACTCACGACAACTACCTTCAGATCATAGCCAGCAGACCCTTTCACGGCCAGTGGGAGCAGGAACTCCGGGATTACTGGTTGTCCCATCTGCTGGCTATCCTCCCCCCCATGTCTTGTGGCATCATAAAAGCCAACAAAAGCTTTTGTGGAAATTCCACTTTGTCAGATTGCATGAAGTGTTCATCTCAGAGTGCAGGAATGTATATGCATGAGTGTAGCAGGGTGGGGGTGGGGAACAGTACACTGAAAATGGCAATTAAATACAAAATGCACAGCCTATGGATATTCAATTAAAGTTTAAGTGTATGCACGATAATCACAGTGGCCATTCACAACAGCAGTAATTAGTGATACTATAAAAGCATTGCTGTGTCCATTATTATCTCCTACAGGAAACCATTGAAAATAAGTATATAAAAGGAGAATTCTCTGGATACCAGGTTTGGGACAAGTGGTCTTCAGTGAGAGAACCCCAGCAGAGATTTAAAATCACAAAATATGTAGCAAAGTAAAGCATGAAAATAAAGGCCGTAAGACCTTTAAAACATGCCCTTGCAAGTTCCAAAACTTCCCTCTTGCCTTAGCATAGAAAAGACCACACATTTGATAAGTTAAAAAATGGCTTACTTACAAACTATCCAAAAGTCAGGTTCATGTGCTTTTCCATACACAAATCAGGAAACACAGGCAGTAAAACTTGGCTTGGTAGTTACAATGGTGAAAGCTGCTAAATTATTGGTACAAGAACACAAGAATGGCTTTTAAAAGCCATGCACAGTCTGAGCTTGGAGCAAGCAGCTCAGACCTCTCTCTTTACCTGCTGAGCTTCTCAGGTAGACTGAAGGGGAATAAAAGCCTTGATTACCTTCATTGCAAGCCTGACAGGACAGCTTACTCTATGGCATTAACCCCTTCATGCATTAATTAGACTTAAGCATGTTAGTTACCATATTTTTCGCTCCATAGGGTGCACCGGACCATAGGGCACACCTCGTTTTTAGAGGAGGAAACAAGAAAAAAAAAATATTTTTCTGGTTTTCCTCCTCTAAAAGCCCTCTTTTTTTGAGGATCAGCTAAAAGTCTTGCAGCTTTTTTGCAAAGGGAGAAAAGCAAAGCTCCTTTTGCAAAGGGGGAAAAGCAAAGAGGAAAAGCCCTGTTTTTATGGGGTTGAACTCACATTTCTGCAGCTTCTGAAGGAAAGGGAGCCATTTCTACAGTTTCCAGACAGATAATCTAATCAGCCAGTCACATGTCGCTGGGGAAACAAACAACCTCCCTCTGCAGCACATTCAACAATGGAGAGCGGGGCTGAAAGGGAGCCGGGACTCTTATCTCTCTCCCGATCTCTTGCTGATCAGCTGCTGAGCGGGGTCCTTTCAACCCCCCTTTTTCTCTTTGTAAAATAAAAAGCACTATCTGCTTTTGGCCCCTGGGCAATTCAGCTCCAGGGACCACCATTCGCTCCATAAGACGCACAGATATTTCCCCTTAATTTTTAGGAGGGAAAAAGTGCGTCTTATGGAGTGAAAAATACGGTATATGAGGGTGGTTACCCCACAGAACCTTCATTATATTAAGAAAAAAATATGCTTGCGGGAATGAAATCAAATCTACACCACTTGCAGCTTACAAAGCATCAGCACATGCTGAGCTGGTGTTTATTGGAACCCCATTGCTCGGCATTCATTACCTGACTGGATGTTTTCTCTTGACATAGTAGTAGGCTATTGTTGTTTTCCATCGTCTGTCCTTGGGATACTTTGGCATCTAAAGGACTGCTTAACTGTCGGTCTAAAGTATGCCCAGAGCAGACAGGATTAGGTGGCACATGCTGCCTTGAAGAAGTGGAATGAATAGAGCAGATGCTGCAAAAATAAGGTAGAAAGGAATAAAATGAGATGCTGAACAAACTCCCTCCTCTCCTCATCCATATGGCAGCCAGAACATTTCCATATAAATAATGCTCTGGATCCAAATAACTGCACAGTTGTTCTGCATACGCAAGAGATGTTTGGAAGTCGGATCAGAAGTTCTTTTATCAAATTAAGAAGAGTTTGGTAAGAAGTTTGATTGTGACATGGAATGGCAGGGATGGGATATCTGCCTTTCCAAGAAGAAATCAAACACTGCAGAGTGAACACATGCAAGATTTTGCATGCACCAAACTATGCCAGACACAGGCTACATTTTAAGCCTAGCTGAAGACCAAGAGCGGGGTTTATGGCAACCGGAAGGCAGCTTGAGATACTAAAATACTACAAGGTTCTTCTGTTACTGAAGGAACTGAACTATTGGGAAGGAAACAAAAAGTTCCAAAGACAGTGAGACTGGAGGGCGGTGGAAGATCCATGAATTAGCAAGTACGAAAGTATCCACCACCAATAGAGGTATCTAATTCACAATCGTTATTTGGAAGAAGTAAAGTAAGAGGCAGCTTTCAGATGCAGCCACCCAATGCTGACTCGGGGGCAGGTACTGATGATAATGGGATGTGGGTGGAGCTGTGGGTTAAACCACAGAGCCTAGGGCTTGCTGATCAGAAGGTGGGCGGTTTGAATCCCCGCAACGGAGTGAGCTCCCGTTGCTCGGTCCCTGCTCCTGCCAACCTAGCAGTTCGAAAGCACATCAAAATGCAAGTAGATAAATAGGTGCCGCTCCGGCGGGAAGGTAAACGGCGTTTCCGTGCGCTGCTCTGGTTCGCCAGAAGCGGCTTTGTCATGCTGGCCACATGACCCGGAAGCTGTACGCCGGCTCCCTCGGCCAGTAACGGGAGATGAGCGCCGCAACCCCAGAGTCGGACACGACTGGACCTAATGGTCAGGGGTCCCTTTACCTTTTACTTACTGATGATAATCTCTGCCTCCAGCCCTGTGATTCCTTCCTGTTGGCATCTGTCTGTCTTGGGAGACAATGCAGGAGGGCAGGTTTGGGGGTGAACTTCTTGAATGAGCAAGAATTGAGGGGTCCAGCCAAGGAGGTCTGGCATCTGTGTGCCATTCTGATGAAGCACATCTGATCTATGTTCTCTCCTCCTCATTGTCCCATATGCCCCAGGTTTACAGGGCAGCCAGTTGGCTTCCTCCTTTGCAATGACTCACCAAGTCAAACACATCCCACCAGCCATGCAGGCCTGATGATTGCTGTCCGCCTAAGATTGCAAAAAGGAGGGTCTGTCAGGAAGCTGCCAGACCAGGAGGATACGTGGCTGGCAAAACACGATTCATGTTGCGCAAATATGCACACACAATGCCTAGAAGCTTCTTGAAAGCACATAGGTTTGCCTCGTACATAATCTGAAGGCATTTCAAATGGAGTCTGCAAGGGACATTTTTTTTCATATGTGGTGGGATTGCAAAATTGTTAAGAAATATTGGGAAACGATTTATAATGAAATGAAGAAGATGTTTAAAATAACTTTTGTTAAGAAACCAGAAGCTTTTCTATTAGGTATAACAGGAGTGGACATACCAGGACCACAAAAGTATGCAACTACAGCTGCACAAATCCTGCTAGCACAGCATTGGAAGAAGAAGAAGAAGAGTTTGGATTTGATATCCCGCTTCATCACTACCCGAAGGAGTCTCAAAGCGGCTAACATTCTCCTTTCCCTTCCTCCCCCACAACAAACACTCTGTGAGGTGAGTGGGGCTGAGAGACTTCAGAGAAGTGTGACTAGCCCAAGGTCACCCAGCAGCTGCATGTGGAGGAGTGGAGACGCGAACCTGGTTCCCCAGATAACGAGTCTACCACTCTTAACCACTACACCACACTGGCTCTCAGAAGAACGTGTCCCAGCTAAAAAAGACTGGCAAGTTAAATTAATAGAATATGCTGAAATGGCAAAATTGACATTGAAACTAAGAGGAAGAGATGACAACGAGTTTAAAGAAGACTGCATATACACAGAAGCAATGTACACAGGTTAATACATTAGCAGGATTCTAGAAATATCTGTAAGGAAATATGAATGGACAATAAGTAATTTAAATGATTTTTTAAATAATTAAAATGGACATGTGGTATGATGATAAACAATGGAACCAGGGAAGGGACTAGGGGGAAGTCAACTTTTCATTTTTCTTTTTCAAATTCTTGCTTTTTTATGTCGGATTATGAATATGTATTGGGATGCAGGTGGCGCTGTGGGTTAAACTACAGAGCCTAGGGCTTGCTGATCATCAGAGTGTCAGCGGTTTGAGTCCCCGCGACGGGGTGAGCTCCTGTTGCTCGGTCCCTGCTCCTGCCAACCTAGCAGTTCGATAGCACATCAAAGTGCAAGTAGATAAATAGGTACCACTCCAGCAGGAAGGTAAACAGTGTTTCTGTGTGCTGCTCTAGTTCGCCAGAAGCGGCTTCGTCATGCTGGCCACATGATGCGGAGGCTCCCTCGGCCAGTAACGTAAGATGAGCACCGCAACCCCAGAGTTGGACACAACTGGACCTAATGGTCAGGGGTCCCTTTACCTTTACCTTATGAATATGTATTGTTCATGCTATTGTTGATGTTATTTTTTCTTTTATTTTCTTTGTTTTTTCTGTTTTATATTTGGAAAATTAATAAAATATTATTTAAAAAAAAAAACACAAGTGGAGTCTGCAATGGAAACAAAAAGGAACATTTTCCATTTGCGTTGACCCCTCTGCAGATGAGGGAATGACACCCTTAGGGATTCTGGAAATGCTTCTTTTCTTAATGGCCTGCTCAGCTCATAAAGCTGAGCACAGGGAAAGATCAAATGAAGGGAAAGCATTTTTACATGATAAAGCAACTCATTACAAGTTATTAGGCTGGATGTGCAATACTGAAGCCCAGCTGAAGGCTAACCAGAGGGGGCCTTCTTCCCACGCTCAGCGAAACTGCAGGGAAGCAAATTTTGGCTGACATTAGGCCAGGGTGGCAGGACTGGTGAGGAAGGTGGCCTGGGGAGAATCCCGAGGGCCAGACAAGAGAGGCAGCCTAAGAGCTACAAGCACACAGCATTGAATGACGCACTCACTGTGCATGGCTGCCAAGAGAGTAGCCTGCGTCCCCCGTCACCATCAAGGTCTTCCTTCTCAGAGCTTCCTTCCTCTCGCAGCGCCCTTGTAGCAAGTTGTTTCGGATGATGCGGAAAAACAACTTTGTTCTCTCCTTTGTGGACACCTGTCCGGGCAGCATGCCAATGGAGAAAGAAGATGGATGTACAAAAGGACAGCTAAGAACGTTAAGAGTTGGCCCAGGTAAGATAAATGAAGGGCGATATGGGTTGGAGGGAGAAAGCTCCTTGGTTGATTTGGAAATGGGAAGAAGAAGAAGAGTTTGGATTTGATATCCCGCTTTTCACTACCCGAAGGAGTCTCACAGCGGCTAACATTCTCCTTTCCCTTCCTCCCCCACAACAAACACTCTGTGAGGTGAGTGGGGCTGAGAGACTTCAGAGAAGTGTGACTAGCCCAAGGTCACCCAGCAGCTGCATGTGGAGGAGCGGAGACGTGAACCCGGTTCACCAGATTATGAGTCTGCCGCTCTTAATCACTACACCACACTGGGGGGTGACGACAGAGATATGTGTAATAGGTGAGGAAGGGCTGCAGGAAAGGGGGGGGTAAGATTAAAGTGGGGTTCTTGGAAGGAACTGGGGGAAGGTAAAGATTTGTTTATGTAAATACAATAATCAGCTGAGGGCCTTCTGGCAGTTCCCTCACTGTGAGAAGTGAGGTTACAGAGGACCAGGCAGAGGGCTTTTTCGGTAGTGGCGCCCACCCTGTGGAACGGCCTCCCATCAGATGTCCAGGAAATAAACAGCAATCTGACTTTTAGAAGACATCTGAAGGCAGCCCTGTTTAAGGAAGTTTTTAATGTTTGATGTTTGATTGTGTTTTTAATATTCCGTTGGGAGTCGCCCAGAGTGGCTGGGGTATTAATAAATTATTATTATTAGTATTAGTATTATTATTATTACAAAAACTAAAAACCACAAAATTATAAAAGCAGCCCCAAACAGCAGTATTAACACTACTCCAGAAAAGCTTTCATTCAGAAAGAAAACCGCATTTGCCTAGTGCCAAAAGGACAATGGACCAGGTGTCAAGAGAATCTCTGTGAGGCGAGGACTCCACAAATGGGGTGCCACCACTGAAAAGGCCCTCTCTTTCTGATAGGCACCCACTTTGCCTTAGATCAGGGGTGGGGAAAACTCCAGCCCTGAAACCCCCGTTCAGAGAGTGGAGTGGCGTGCAACAATATACTGTGGCTAAAATATAATCCTTTCATTTCCTAGGAAATAACTCTTTCTTAACACGAATCAATCTGATGCATGTCAGAATGCAAAACTTAGCACCAACCACCCAGTTAACTCAGCATTCAGTAGACTAAGCGATAGAAGTGAATGGGTCCATGACTAACCGGCACACAGTGCTCCATCACAGGGTGAGATTTCTTGTGGGGTTTGCAGAATTGTCCGGTAAAGAAACAGACTTGGCAAATGTCAAAGTTCAGGCACTTCAGGCAACGATACCTGGCCAGACAAGAGAAGAAAACCTAGTAAAGATCAGTAGGAATAGGGAAAGAAATGCAATTCAGTTTGCATTTACAGCAAATTTATTAAATCTGCACTGACTGTCCAAATCAATACTAGAACCAGAACGCAGCCACCCTTCCAAATTCACACTTATCTGAATTTTGTGGTGAAGTTCTACAGCCAATGCTTACAAAAATGCACATATTACCGTGTGTGTGTGTGTGTGTGTGTGTGCATCAAAATGAAGATACTAGTGAAAGCAATATTCAGGAATGTATTGCACTAAGAGAAACTGCTTGGGGAAAATGTGAAATGAGTTTGTTAGGAGAAATCTGCACTAAAATGTTGAAGAATTAAAAAAAAAATCTGCAAATTGCTGCAGAAACATAGAGAACTGAATTTAAGATTGGAAAAAATGAGAAATAAAATGAGAAACTGATATATCCTTCTATTCCTAGTGGGAGATTCACAGAAATGGTTCGATTCGCTTGAGAGGAATATCCATAAGTAAATGAAACAATAAACACCAAACGAGAATTCCCTATACCTCCACAAAACTAGATTCAGCCACCCCTCAAAACTAGATTTTTTTGTGCAATTAAGTGGCTGAATCTGTGAACAGCACTGGACTAGCTATTACGATTATGATACAACACACCTTAGACCAGTGATGGGAAAGCTCTTGCAGATGTTACATTTGACCTGGTGTTTGACCATTTCTGTTGCTGACAACCTGTAGCATGTGGGGAGCCAGAGGAGGATGGCAGGTTCAGACTGGAGCCAAGCTAAGAACCTCTCTTCATCAACTGCAGAACCCAGAAGCTGAAAGAGAACACTAGTCCTTAGCTCAAACAAGAACTTTGTCTCAGGCACAACATGTAGCACAAAGTCTGACTTTTCATTGGAAAAGATCACTCTAAAAACTAACCCACAGGTTTTCTACCAGTGTGTTGAAATCTCATCTATAACTGCAAAAGAATCCAAATAAGACTTACTTAAAGGTAAAGGGACCCCTGACCATTAGGTTCAGTTGCGGACGACTCTAGGGTTGTGGTGCTCATCTCGCTTTACAGGCCGAGGGAGCCGGCGTACAGCTTCCGGGTCATGTGGCTAACATGACTAAGCTGCTTCTAGTGAACCAGAGCAGCGCACGGAAATGGTGTTTACCTTCCCGCTGGAGTGGTACCTATTTATCTACTTGCACTTTGACGTGCTTTCGAACTGCTAGGTTGGCAGGAGCAGGGACCGAACAACTGGAGCTCACCCCGTTGTGGGGATTCGAACCGTCGGCCTTCTGATCGGCAAGTGGTTTAGACCACAGCGCCGCCCGCGTCCTTAAGACACACTTAGAGACCCATTAAAACCAATGCTCTTAGGTTAGCCCTCTCACTGATGTCAATGGGTCTACTCTATGACTCAGTTGAATAAAACTCTCTGGTTTTGGAGCTAATCTCTATCATGGCCAGGGCTGGCCCACCCATGAGGCAAAGTGAGGCGACTGCCTCAGGCGGCAGGATCCACAGCAGAAGATCCCAATGTAGAACTTTACGCCACCCCCTCATTTCCGATGTAGATCTTCACTCACCGCTTCTTCCTGGCGGGGAGGGGGCACCAGTTTTGTGATTCACCTCAGGTGCCAATGGCTGCTAAATCAGGCTGGGGTCCTTGAAATGGAGAGACTGCTCTCACTGAGGGTGGAGAAAGCAACTGAGAAAGAGCTGCAGTTCTTACTGAAGACACAGCTCTCCTGCTGAAGCAACAACTCAGTTCTGCTCTTACGGAGTCTCCAGCCTGAGTCTTGCATGGAACAATCTAGGCAGGGCTGACCCACCCATGGGCCAAGGTGAGCTGACCGCCTCAGGCGTCAGGATTCACAGGGGCAGCAGATCCTAATGTAGATCTTTATTTCCCCCTTGTTCCTGATGAAGATCTTCACTTCAGGTGCCATTTTGTGGTTTGCCTCAGGTACCAAAATGTATTGAGCCAGCCCTGTATCCAGGGTACCAGTGAAGCCTCCACTGAGGCCATTGCTCAAAAAGGACAGGATGTCTTTTGTGACGGTGATAGCAGTCTTCAAGGTCCATAAGATGCGAGCTTAATTGGATCTGGTCTCTTACAGTTCAGGAAATCACTCTGTTTTGTGACAGAAGAATGAAGGGACTGTGCAATTATGTAATATAACCCAGAAGTGCATTTTCTGCCAGTGAAGATGGTTATATATGACCCAAGCTACATTTGATACTGTATTTCAACATACCCCACTGAAACAACTCTTCACTGCAATTTCCACGTCAGACAGGTTACGCCGTTCTCCCACGACTGCCAGGATCTGCAAAAACACATTGTCACCATAAGCCCTCAGCAAAAGACCAACGCCATCACACAGAATAAGAAGAGGCTACATAAAAATAAAGGGAAGTGAAAAAGGCAAAAGATGATGGGTTTTATTTAAGGTGTCACACCTGAAACTTTAACTCTGTTCATGTACCGTATTTTGCGCTCCATAAGACACACTTTTTTCCTCCTGAAAAGTAAGGGGAAATATCTGTGCGTCTTATGGAGCGAATGGTGGTACCTGGAGCTCAATTGCCCAGGGGCCAAAAGAGGATCATGCTTTTTATTTTAGAAAGAGAAAAGGGGGTGTTGAAAGGACCCCGCTCAGCAGCTGCGCAGCAAGAGATCGGGAGAGAGATAAGAATCCCCAGCTCCCTTTCAGCCCCGCCCTCCTTTGTTGAATGTGCTGCAGAGAGGGGTTGTTTGTTTCCCCAGCTACATGTGACTGGCTGATTAGATTATCTATCTGGAAACTCTATAAAAGGCTCCCTTTCCTTTAGATGCTGCAGAAATGTGAGTTGAACCCCATAAAAAGGGAGCTTTTCCTCTTTGCTTTTCCCCCTTTGCAAAAAAAACTGCAAAACTTTTAGCTGATCCTCAAAAAACAGGGGTTTTCCCTTTGCAAAAAAGCTGCAAAACTTTTAGCTGATCCTCAAAAAAACAGGGCTTTTAGAGGAGGAAAAACAGAAAAATATTTTTTTCTTGGTTCCTCCTCTAAAAACGAGGTGCGCCCTATGGTCCAGTGTGCCCTATGGAGCGAAAAATACGGTATGTTGGCATGTCAGTGCGCTGTCATGACCTAGGACTCTGGCTTCCCGTCCTGCGGGGAAGAGGCTAAAGATTGAGAGGGCATATTAGACTGGGATTTAGCTTCAAAAACAGCCTTTAACAGCCCTTCCTCTTCTGGAGTTCTGGCACCAAGGGAGCCCATGGTGACAGTGCCTCCCTCCCATCCAATGGTCCTTGGAATCTGATGTTTGTCCTTTCTTAACTAGCTGATTCATTCCTCCTTGTCTCACCCTCTCTGATCTACACATCCCATTTTTCCTATCTCTCAGAATTCTAGGAGACTCTGAAGTGAGCGAACAAGGACGCTCTGGGAATATCCGCCAATCAGATATCCACTTACAGGGCTACTGTTAGGGCCATGTAGTTTTTCTCACCGGCCTGCTTCAGGAGATTCACCCCTTGTCCAGTTCCACGTTGCACAGTAGCTGAATTACCTGGAGTAAGTCTGTCAGCAGGTCCCTCACACCATTTCGAGAAATATGAGTCCGGCTGGCGCTCCTTCCTGCACAGGTTGCGTAAAGCTGAAAGAGAGCTGCCAGAGAATAACAGTCAGGATTCCTGAAGAGTCAAGAGAGTCATTTCCTAGCCTGCGTTCTTCAGGTCAGGTATTTGGAGCCGAATGCATGAGACACAACCATGAACCTGGGTCTCCTCAGTCCTAACCCAACACTCTAACCCACGCACCCCCAAACTCGGCCCTCCAGATGTTTTGGGACTACAATTCCCATCATCCCTGACCACTGGTCCTGTTAGCTAGGGGTGATGGGAGTTGTAGTCCCAAAACATCTGGCGGGCCGAGTTTGGGGGTGCCTACTCTAACCGCTATAACACCCTGATACAGTGACATTGTGGAGAGTATCAGAGCCTGAAGAGTTAAGTGCTCTGCTGTGACGCACTGGTCACTGTGTGGGCAGTTCACATACGGGCTTTTGGTCTTTGTCTGTGTGTGCTGTTCTTTTTGGTTTCGTTTTCACTGACCGGAGCAGTCATGGAACTGAGCACTCCGGGAGAAGATTTATTGTTTTTGTAAATAAACTCAGCTCGTTAAGAAGACAACGCTTCTGTGAATTATTGCTGTGCTGCCTTGGCAGTTACACACAAGTTTCCGCTGTGGCTTTGAACTCTGCTAATAGCCAGGAGTTGCCAGGCACAGAAAGCAAAGCAACGCAACGCAAACGTGCCGGACCCTGGTAAACGCTACAGATTGTGGAACACTCCATTTCACAATCTAGCAGACATGGCATAATTACACAATTACTTACAATTCAACATGGAGCTGAATGTATTTAAGCCTGTCTGTTTCCCTTCGCTTAGTGCACTTCACTGTGTGCTGCACTGCATATTTTGTCTCTCTGCCATTTCCTTACTATACTCGGCCTTTGCCTCCAGGAACAGTAAGGTAAAGGGACCATTAGGTCCAGTCGTGTCCGACTCTGGGGTTGCGGCGCTCATCTCGCTTTACTGGCCAAGGGAGCCCGCGTACAGCTTCCGGTTCATGTGGCCAGCATGACTAAGCCGCTTCTGGCGAACCAGAGCAGTGCACGGAAATGCCGTTTACCTTCCCGCCGGAGTGGTACCTATTTATCTACTTGCACTTAGACGTGCTTTCGAACTGCTAGGTGGGCAGGAGCAGGGACCGAGCAACGGGAGCTCACCCTGTCGCAGGGATTCGAACCGCCGACCTTCTGACCGGCAAGCCCTAGGCTCTGTGGTTTAACTCACAGAGCCACCTGCGTCCCAGTAATTTTGGGTAATAACGGCACCCTGAGTGAGGCCAAAACTTGGCGCCCCCAATGGATCTTCTCAATTATGGATCTTCTCAATTTTGCACCCCCTCGGCTCAGCATCCCGTGCGGGAGAAGCACTTCCACTGCCCGAAATCCAGCACTGCTTGCCTCTACTGATGCAAAAAGGGAAACTTGAGAGGTGTAAAGGAAAAGAGAAACTGCAATTTATTTCTGCTATTCTCATTGGGCGGGCAATTCATTTTTCACATTTTTGTCTGTGCTTAGCAAGACTTGATTGCTTACTGTGCAAAAAAGCGTGTATGTTTGTCAGCACTCTGAGCCTAACTTGTTGCGGAGAATAAATACAGAAGAGCAATACTGCTTACCTCTATATTTAGTGAGCAGGCCATCCCCTGAGAGAGCAATTAGAGCAGCTGCAGCTGATCGGGGCTGGATGAAGCCCACTCCATTCCTACAATGTGAGAAAAAGGGGCATGAAGCAAGAGGGAAATCAGCAGCTGCTACATGAGCTATCTACCAACTTTGGAATTTGAAGTCCCTTTTCCTGACCAAAAAAAGGGAGAAAGGTTCCTCACCAGCGCCAGGAATCTGCAGCCCTCTAAATGTAGTTTGTTTTATTTACTTATTCGTATGCTGCCTTTCCACAATGAGCTGTACTCAAGGTGAAATACAAGAGGTGTGGGTGTCCAGTAAGTCAATGTACAAAACGAGACAAATTCAAACGGGAGAAAAACAGACAATTAAGGAAACACAGGACCCCCCCCCCATGCTGCTACTTCTGTGTCTTTATGATGCTGAGCTATCAGTACCTCCTCCTTTCAGTAAGCGATAGTGTTACTTGGCATCAAGAAACCAGGTGTGCAATGTCACCCCCTCTGCCAATCTCTGCTAGGCACAGGTTGCCCACCCTAGGTCTAGAGCAGTGGTTCCCAACCTTTTTTTGGTTATGCCCCACCTAAGCACCTCTAAAATCCTGATGTGACATATAATTCTTATTATTCAGGAAGTGAACTCCCATTCATGTGGAGGAAGCTAAAAGGCCATTAAAGGTAAAGGGACCGCTGACCGTTAGGTCCAGTCGCGGACGACTCTGGGGTTGCGGCGCTCATCTCGCTTTATTGGCCAAGGGAGCCGGCGTACAGCTTCCGGGTCATGTGGCCACCATGACAAGGCCGCTTCTGGCGAAACCAGAGCAGTGCACGGAAACGCCATTTACCTTCCCGTTGAAGCGGTACCTATTTTTCTACTTGCACTTTGACATGCTTTCAAACTGCTAGGTGGGCAGGAGCAGGGACCGAGCAATGGGAGCTCACCCCGTCGCGGGGAATCGAACCGCCGACCTTCTGATCGGCAAACCCTAGGCTCTGTGGTTCAACCCAGAGCGCCACCCGTGTCCCATTAAGGCCATTAACTTGATCTAACTCATTCTTGAATTGCCCTCCCTTAAAAATCAAATTGCTCCCCTGTGTGTAGGGGTGCCCCACACTGGGAACCACGGGTCTAGAGCCCATTACTGAGGCCATGATTTCATAAACTGCAACCTGAAAACAAACCAATATATGTAGGTAGAGATACCTGCCATGCCAAATCACATCTAAGGGATCATAACCTGCACCTGTCGATCTGAAAATTGGGCCTAGTTTGGAATTGCCATATAGACAGACAGACAGACAGACAGACAGACAGACAGACAGATAGATAGATAGAACCATGGATTTAAAAAAACAAATGAACCAGGCATTTTTGCATCAAAATGCGAAGCTGCCATAAATCTGCCACGAGACACTGGGTGTCTCTGTGTTGTCACCTGTCATACGCAGAGGTCAGGAGGCTCAGGGTTAGTTCAGCCGCCTTTGGGTCCACCTGGCCTGGCTTCTCTAATCTGGTTCTCTTAAACAGCTCCTTTAGCAGTCGCATGAGCTGCTCCATGGAGAGAGGCTTCTGCTTCTCCGCCCGGCATTTGTGGTTTGGCAGGATTTGCTGAATCGAAGAGACGTCAGTCAGCTTGACTGAAAAATAAAGCAGCAAATTAATTCCGAAGGCCCGCCAGCTCAACTCCGAATGAAGAAATGGTCATTGATTATTTCAGCTTCTCACGCTGCCTGGTTCATAGACCTCCCCCAAGTTAATTCAGATTTTGTAACTCTTATTGATTGTGTTCAGACATTACAATAAACCATAATGGCGGGAATGAGTGTAGGCTTTTGCATTTCCGGCCCTCTTCTGCCACAGCTGTGAGGGGGAGTCTAGAAGCTTTCATCCTCCTTTTTTCCATTAATTATAGCTTGTCATGTCACCTGAATTTGGACAAACTGTGATTAATCTTAACTGTGGTTTGTGAAGCTGGTTTGAGTATCAAACAATAGTTAAGATTATCCACAGTTTACGATTTGGACAATATGCAAAACTGTGGTTAAGCCAAAACGGAAGTGAAAGTTTCTTATCTCCGTTTGGGAGCTTCGATGGTGCTTCATTTCTTCAGGCGTCCTTCCCACCTGTTTATCCAGATGAAAACATAATATGCTGAAGCCTGGAGACCCTTAAAGCCATGCATTGCAGCTTCAACGCTGGATCCAGCTCAAGGACCCAACGTTGGATCCAACTCAAGGATCCAACGCTGGATCCAACTCAAGGACCCAACGTTGGATCCAACTCAAGGATCCAGCGCTGGATCCAAGTTGCACAGGAGGCCCGACTAGTACACTTACGTTGGCATAGGCTTTGCACAGCACGGAGCTTCAGGGCTGTTCTGTAGACAGAATTCTCAATGGTATTCAGAGCCTCTGTGAAGAAAATGCAGAACATCAGGTTATCAGAGAGTCAGGCTCAACCTGATACATTTGGAAATACATGGTTCCCCTTTATTGCGTTCATTAACTCCTCTGTAGAAGGTATATGACCTCTGAGCTCTTAGTCATGGCTTCTTCTTGAGAGACTCGCTAGCTTGAAGCTGTTTATTGACCTATTTTGTACCTCATGCTATTATTAGGACTCTTCCCCCCCCCCATGTGCATTCCTACGTAGGTCCTGATGGTGACCTGAAATGCCGTTCACTTTCTGTTTATTACGCTCCTTCCTTTTTCTTACGTACTTTCATCATATTGTTGTTACCCTAACTCTATGAATAGACAGTTTTGAAACAAGAAGGGTGTTTGTGTGTGTGTGAGAATGGAAATGCACAAATCCCGTAATTAAATTATTTCTTCCTCTATCTGAACTTTCTTTCCTTTTTTTCAAGGCCAGAAAGGAGCAGTCAGGGACATGAAAGGATTCTAAACTTTCCATAGGGGCATTGTTGGCACCTGTCCGTCTAAGGAGACAATGGAGTGAGCCTCTGGGGGGTGAAGTCAAACCGCTGCATTAGCAACACCTCCCAGGGGTGAACACCTGAGCAGTGTGTATGGAGGTTTTGTGCTGCCCAGATGACACGACTCGCTGATGTGGTCCGAAGGAAAGCAGAGCAATACGTTGGGCACCAGCTTGGTTGCTGGAGTTGCCGGAATGAGGCATACAAGCCTGCACCCAAATAGCTATAACCAGTGGCGCAGGAAGGGCGGGGCGTAGGGGGCGCTCCGCCCTGGGTTCCAGGGGAGGGGGGTGACACTTGGCAGCCCCTCCCGCCCCTCCCCGCCGCCCGGCACCCCGTCTGTGCTGCTCCACGGATGGGCAGGGGAGCCCCACGAGCCACTGCTCGCCTGGCGGCTCCCTTGGTCACCGCGGGAGCAGCAGCGCCGGGCAGGATGCACTGCGCATGCCCAGAAATTCCGGGTATGCACATTGCATCTGAGTCGGCGCCGCTGCTCCCGCGGCGACCCGTCAAGCGAGCAGTGGCTCGTGGGGCTACCCCATCCGTAAAGCAGCGCGGACGGGGCAGCCCACAAGCCACCGCCCGCCTGGCAGCCCGCCTGGTTGTCGCAGGAGCAGCAGCGCCGGGCCAATGGACTGTGCATGCACAGCCCATCCTGACGTGCGTCGTGTCGCCCTGCCCCAGGAGGGTGCCTATGGACAGCGCAGAGGCTTCCTCCGCCACTGGCTACAACCACAGGACTACTCAGTTTACTGCCTTTATTTACTTATTTGGGGCAGGGTGTTGCATCACGTGCTCTTTCCCCAGCGAATACCCACCAGTTGGTATTTGTTGGGGCCCCAGTTGGGCAGAAGCTTCACACTTCACCCTCAAATCTGCCAGCTCTCTGTTGGACTTTGGCTCGCTTGGATCACCACTCCAACCCTCTCTGCCCCAACTCTTGCCTTCTTCCTCAGTTATCAGGGCCTCCGAATAGCCTTGTCTCTCTCCCTCCCCACCTCTTTCTCCAGATGTTCTTTGCCCAGTTTATCCAGCAGCTGCAAGCCCTGATACTGCATCCACGCTGGAGTGAAGCTCAGGGGCCAGCCTCTCAAGTAAGTGCATGTATGTACGTGTGTGTGTGTATCAGAGAAAGAGACAGGCAGACAGAAACAGAGACAGCAATAGAGCTGCAAATACAACATTTTAAGTACATTTTAAATGCATTATTCAAATGTGACACTAAATGGCAATGTATTTTTCATAACGCTTCTTTGAAAAAGCATTTTCACAGCATTTTTTATATGTGTCTGGATTCCACCAGAGAGACAAAGTGAGTGCATGATTGTGTACAGATTATAGCTTGGATGTGTGCAACAGGAAATGCATATCCCAAAGGCAGGAGGGTGTGTGTGTGTGTGTGTGTGTGTGTGTGTATGTATGAGGGCACTTTTTTCCAGTTGGGCCCATTGCCCAAATTAGCGCAAGAGCCCCTCTGCTTTAAAAGCAAACCAAACATTCAAAGATCCAATTCCATTTGTAATAGGAGGCCAACACATGAGATAACTAAGAACTTGTTGAGGCACCTTTTAATATTTACCTTGTTGGTCCATATCCATCTTATTCAACTTGGAGACAGGAAAACAACCTGTGGTGTCCCTGTAAGTAAATGAACTGTGATAGAAAGTTGCAGCTTTCAAACAGCCGCAAGAAAATACACAAGCACCACAACACAAGCAAGGGCACAGAGTGAGTAGCCTAGCTGGAACTAGATCTCGAACTCGTGTCCTGGAAAACCAAACAGCAAAAGCGAGAACAAGCACAGCTCATTCAGTGTTAAGTAATGATCAGTATTTATGACAGGTCCAATAATTCCAGTTACAGGTAGGTAGCCGTGTTGGTCTGCCAGTCAAAACAAAACAAAAGGTAGGTACAGTAGCTGTGTTGGTCTGTATTAGCCAAAACAAAATAAAAAATATAAAAAATCCTTCCAGTAGCACCTTAGAGACCAACTAAGTTTGTTCTTGGTATGAGCTTTCGATATCTGCATGCACACTTCTTCAGAAAGCTCATACCAAGAACAAACTTAGTTGGTCTCTAAGGTGCTACTGGAAGGTCCAATAATAATACTAAGATATAATGTCCCATAACAAATTTGTAAATAATTTAATTTTAAGCACCCCCAGAATTGAAGAAATGCATGGAACTATACAGCCAGTCATACTAGTGAACTGAAACGTGTTCAAAACGCTTGCCGATGGGACCTTTAAAATGCCAACACTGATTAAAGAAACAAAAGGCAATCAAAGGAAATTATATTGGCAATGCAATGCCCGCTTTCTCATCCACGGTTCTGAATGACTCAAAATGCAAAATACAGCAGTGCCATTTGCTTGTGTAAAAGAGCTAGATCTGACGTTTCAGTAAGGTACGGCTTGCAACCACATACAAAGAACTTAAGTTTCAACGGAGGCTCTTTAGTGTTATTTCCTGGGCATTTCACACACATACAAACCATCCTTATTATCCCAAGGTCTTTATCACTACACAGGTTTCAGGACCCTCAGGTGCAAAGGTGAGGGATCAGTGAAGAAGGCAATTCTGCTGCAGCCTGGAAATACCACATAGAAGTACGAAAGGTAAAGTACAGTAATCAAAAGTATCACCTCCGTCATCCTTTCTTTCACTCTGCTGCAACCGCATACATGAGTTCTCCTTAAGGGAAGACCTTACCTCTGTGGGTGTCATCTACAGAAGGCCTGCAACTGTGATAATTGAATAAGTGAAATAATTGGGAGTTTTCACTACTTTTACAGTGAAAACACCCAGCTTCCTCGCAACTGTTCTCCCCTCACAGCAACAAAACCCCAAGGGCACTCAATTAATAATAGAGATTCTGAATAATTGAAAACAGGCAGTGTCTTTGAGCTGTATCTCCAAAGGCCATTACGCACAGGTCCGCCCTCTCTCCCTGTCTTTCTGGAAAGTGAGACTTGAGCATCTCCAAGCAGCTGAGAAACATGATGCTGCTATAGACACTGAGAAGCAAGAGAGGAGCCATTATCGGTAACATAGGAAGAAAAACATGCAAGGGCAGCGAGCTACCGTCCTTGTGTCAAATTCACAAATTCCCCCTAAAGCAGTAAAGAATTTCTTAAAAGCCGGAGAGATTATTTTAAGGACATAAAATGTACTTTTACAACTCTCAAGATGAGTGGCCTCAAAAGTTTCAATGTAATGAATCAAGCTCTGGAACCAAATAAAAAAACTTCCTTCCAGTAGCACCTTAGAGACCAACTAAGTTTGTTCTTGGTATGAGCTTTCGTGTGCATGCACACTTCTTCAGATACATCAGGAATCACAAGACAGAGAAACCAGTAGGAGAACACTTCAATCCCCTAGGACAAGATCTCAAAGTAGCTGTCTTATTACAAAAGAATTTCAGAAATAGACTGGAAAGAGAGGTTGCTGAATTGCAACTTATTACCAAACTTAAAACCATGGAGAGACCTGGTCTGAATAGAGACATTGGATTCTTATCTCATTATACAGGATAAAGCTATTTTTGGCCATCTCACCCCTTGCTTTTTCCTGTAAGACCAATTGCAGCCATTAACAGTCGTCAACAGGTTTTCCACACCTATCAGACAATCACCCATTCCCACCACCCTTCTGAGTCATACCCCTCCCCACCCTCTCACTATATATAAGGGTCTGGTGACTTCTGTTTCAGTGTATCTGAAGAAGTGTGCATGCACACGAAAGCTCATACCAAGAACAAACTTAGTTGGTCTCTAAGGTGCTACCGGAAGGAATTTTTTAAATTTTGTTTCGACTACGGCAGACCAACATGGCTACCTACCTGTAACAAGCTCTGGAACAATTAGGTTTCCTCATGAAGGAACTTACAAAAATTGGTGCTTTTGGAATCCGATCCACCATAATCACAGTTTTAGGCATTTCACGTATTAATTTTTTGATATTAAATATAGGTACAAGCTACCCCAAGCTGGCTTTAGCTATTTCTGTGTATGCTTTTGGAAGACCAAGCCAAAAGACCAATACAAAAGATTTATTACAGTAATTAATTATGTTGCTCTTGTAGCAGCACAAAATCCTGATTTGGTGCAGTCCCATCTTCTAATTCCCTCTAATGATGAAGTGGTTGAGTATTGACAGGACTGAAGCCAAGACAGGGTTACTGAAAAACATTAAGATGCTTGGAGAAACCTTGAGGTATGCAGAAGCCCAAATCATAGTTGTTTTCAGTGCTTGCCAGTGTGGTGTAGTGGTTAAGAGCGGTAGACTCATAATCTGGTGAACCGGGTTCGCGTCCCCGCTCCTCCACATGCAGCTGCTGGGTGGCCTTGGGCTAGTCACACTTCTATGAAGTCTCTCAGCCTCACTCACCTCACAGAGTGTTTGTTGTGGGGGAGGAAGGGAAAGGAGAATGTTAGCCGCTTTGAGACTCCTTCGGGTAGTGAGAAAGCGGGATATCAAATCCAAACTCTTCTTCTTCTTCTCACAACCCCCCTGTGCTTTAGTTTATGTGGAACCAATACAGCCAAGTTCATTGTTTTGGCCCCTTCCTGGAAGCCCACCCCACCCCACTCAAATGACCCCCCAAGAAAGCTCCACCCCACAAAGACTTACCTGGCGATCTGCACTTTCTTTTGCTTATAACATATCCAAAACACTTCCTTATTTCAAAAACGGCAGCGTACCTTGGGTTGTTCCAATGGAAATAAATCTCAAAGCCTTATTAAGATTTCATCTTTATTAGAACGCACTAAAATGTCACAAAGCGGCGAGCAAGTTTTGTTCAGTTCTCCAGAACTACATCTTCTTGAGAATGGTTGTTGAGAAAAACACAACAAGGGGGTGAGGGAGGAAAGCTGGCTGTGAAGGGAAAGCCCCAGAATCAGCAGTCTTTAAAGCTGGAATGTAGAGGGTGCTAGGAAGCCTTGAGTCGATTAGACGGTTGAGAGTGCAAAACAGATTTCAAAGGGTTCATCTTGCTCCTCCATCAAGTGTAGTAAGAAGGGAGAAGAGTGTATCATCCAAACTTCACTATGGATTTGAACATCATCATCTACAAATTTTAATATAAGTGTTTTGAATTCCTAATGCATTTTTTTCAGCCCACAAAATGATCTTCAAGATCATATCGCTGCATTTAACTGGAGCTAAACAGGTTTGATCCAAATATTCCAACAAAAAATGTGCCATGTTTGTTTAGTATGCACACGGAAGACAAACACGCTTAAGTTTTTACACAGTTACTTAATTCATTACATTCGGAAAGAAGAATTAACATCTTCCTGTTGTTGAGCAACGGAAGCTACTGCATCCAGGGATTTTCTCAGAGGCAGCTGAGTTAAGCAGCAGTGAATTCTGAACTTAATTCTCGATGGCTCAAGTTGGCATCTGCTTAAGACAAATCAGGAGCTGCAGAATAAAAATAAATAAATAGAAGGAAGCAATTTAGTTTCTTTCTGCTTTTGCTTTTCCAAATAGGGCAGTCATGGAGACTGCCTAATTAAGTGGTTATCCAATATGTTTATGGTTTTACATGGATCGCTGTATTTGCTGTAGGATGAAATCTTTTTTTTAAAAGACCTTATAGTCCCTGTGATAGAGAAATGGAAAACCCCTAAATGGCAGATGAAGCTAATGGACTTTATGGAACTCGCCGAACTGACCGCGAGAATCCGAGACCAGAGGGAGGAGAAGGTGTCGCAGGATTGGAAGAAATTCAAGGATTATTTAGTTAAATGTGCAAAATTGAATATTTGAGCAGAATTAGCTAGTAGAATCGGCTTCAGTTTGTTTATGTTAGATAAAATAGTGTAGAAGAAGTCTAGATGTGAATGTTATAAATGTTTAAGAGTATCTAAAGATATTGAGTTTAAGTGAGAAATTATATTTGTTTAACCAATTTAAAGTTTATTGAGAGATATGGTAAAGGTATATGGAAAACGATACAAAGCCACCCAAATTATATATTAATTTTGAATGCAGTGGGGGGAACGGGGGAAGTCTTAATGTATGCAAAGAAGATAGAAAAAAGAAGATGATTGAGATAGGTGTATGTTTAGGTATGTATATGTGTCTTTTCTTATGTTTATTGTTATTGTCATTGTTATTGTTATTGTTTTTTGTTTATTGTTTATTGTGTAATTTTTGTATTGTTCCTTTGTTTATATATGCAAAATAATAAAATCTTTATAAAAAAAAAAAGGAAAACCCCTGGTCACATTTCTCAAAGGACACCAATGTATCAGTGCTCGGGGCACTCATGTAGCCATAGACAAAATGATGCTTATGTAACAATATGCTGCGATTACTGTACTGTATGCAGTGAGTGAAGTGTGCAAAGGAGACTTTTATCTCCAAATACAGAGGTGACACGCGCCTGGGAGCCGCAGCTCACCACAGCTTCCCACCACACGTTCTCAAGTATCTGGAGAGGCGAGTCTTCTTTGCACACCTTGTGTGCTCACCAGAGCAAATTGGTGTGCTTATGGCAAACTTGGCTGTTAGAGAAAGTTGGGAAGGGGCTCAAGCGGGCTCCAAACTCAGAAAAGAGAGGTCTCTATTGTTAAAAATGAAGGGATGGCTCTGGTATCGAGGGATGAAGGAAGCCGAGGCAGGGGCTCAAACTGTGAGAGTCGAAAGAGCTCATTACAGTGGACCCTCTGGATATGAACTTAATTCGTTCTGGGGGTCCGTATGAATCCCGAAAAGTCCGCAACAGTGCAATAGAGCGCTTCTGCGCATGGCGAAACCCGGAAGTATACACTTCCGGGTTTGCTGCGTTCGCAACCCGAAAGTTACGTTACCCAAGGTAACGTAAACCGAGGATCCACTGTATAAGATAAGGTTACCAGTCTTTTTTTAATGAATCCGGGGACACTTCTCAACTTCAGTTGAAGGGGATGGATTTTGTCAGGGGACTGATTTGTAAATCCGCGGTCTGTCCCCGGGAAACGGGGACGTCTGGTAACCTTATTATAAGAGGCTGGAGCTGCAAGAGACAAGAGAAGAGGCCAGTGTGTATTATTCTAGGCGCCACGTGAAGATGGAAGTTCTAGGGCTGAGACTCAGCTGGAAACAACAGAAGTCCTCTCTAGGAGAAGGGCTTGACTTTGGCCAGAAAACTGCATGGTTTGTCATTTGCCTGGAAAAGTACAGGCCACCAGAATCAATTTACACTGATGATATGCAGTAATGGTTGCTTACTGAGTGGGTGAGGGGAAAAGTGCAGGGAGCTGAGTGTGGGGCAGAGCTGATCTGACGCTCCTGCCACCATGTGCTAACCCTTAAAATAGAAGCTAAATGTGGCTATGATGACTACAAATAATGGCAAACTATGATACCTTTTGGTAAATCATTATGTGAAGTGAGAAACACTTTTACAGAAGGATTACTTTGCATTTTACAAAACTGCATCTGTATCATTTCAGAAAACGATAGAAAGTTCTAGGCATCCTCTCTTCCTTACCTATTTTCTTTTAATTTTTATGTTTAAAAATGCTTGATACTTTATGTTCTGTATACTGTTTTTTTCCTTGTTCTTTCGAGTTTTAATAAAAAAAAAACTCTAGGGGGGAAAAGAAAGTCCTGTGCATACTGTTACACAATCTTATTGCACCTGTTTTCTTTGCCTATACCTGGAATGTCTAAGGAGTCAATTAATTTATGTTATGACTGAAGCAAACACTTTACTGTTAAAAGCAGTTCTGCTATTGTTAATAGAAGCCAGAAAGTAAAGCAGATTTGAGAAGATGCCATGCATCAACAAATACCACAACAGTTTTAAAAATGAAGCCTACCACCAACAAATAGAATGATTTTTACATTACTTTTTTGAGAGAAGAGTCCCAACTGGAAGAAATACCTGGTTTCACAATTCAAATATAAGGTTTATAAATAGTTGGAGCTTACCCCTGTATGCTTGCTAAAACGATACTGCTGTTTTATCATCTGAAGGATTAATTTTTTAAATTTATTTTTAAGCAACTTGGGCCTACCATCTACAGGATCTTCTGCATTTTCGCCTGTGAGTTCTTCAATGTTTTCTTCTTCAGGATTCTTTGCCTCACTAGAACCTTCAGCCTCTGATGCAGAAAGAATTGTTAATTTTACATTTCATACATTTCAAACATTCTTCTTTTTTATAATCTGTTAGCATATTCTGACCTTCTTTTCACAAGAAGCTAGGAACACAGAAAGGGGCTTTTATACTGAGCCAGACAATTTGTCCATCCAGTTCAGCATCTTCTGCACTGATGGGCTCCAAAGTCTCTCCCAGACCTACTGGTAACTAAAGATGTGAGGGACTGAACCTGCAGCCTTCTTTGTGCAAAAGAGATGTCCCACCAGTGAACTATGGGCCTTACGTTCCCTTAAGAAAAGCATGGAGGATCGCCATTTGGGCTGTACCATCGATGCTCATCAGAATGCCTTTCCTGGATATGAGAATGGAAGACATTGAATAGTACTGACCTGCTAGACCTGGAAGGGTTTGACAATAGATACGGTTGGCATGCTTATCTAGGTCATGAGAAGGCCATTTAAAAGTTGCTCCTGATGCTGTCTTGCAAAACAGTCCAACCTGAATTCAAAAACTGGTGCTGCTAGGAAAAGATAGCAGCCAATGGCACAAAACAAACTTGCAGCCAACCATCTTTAATTGTGTATCTTAATTGTGGATGTTTAGATTCTAATGTTTGTGTAACTGGTTTTTATCTTTGTAACTGAAAGCCTGTTTTTACATTCAGTGGTATGTAAAATAAAATAAAATAATTTTAAAAAAATCTTTGGGAATAGCATTGCTGGTAATTAAGCAAGGATATGCAAGAGACTAAGGTTGCCAGCTTTTCAGCATCAAATTCCCTGATTAAAATTCTCTCTCTCTTCTTTAGTTTACACACACATGCTTGTCATTTGATAACTGCAAATCAAATAGTGACTTGAATGTGTGAAAGAGGAATCAGAGGTACAGTAGAAGCACCTTGAGGGGAGTGATTTTCAGACAAAAAAACAATTCGTGGGGAAGGGAAAGTTGCTTCTTTTCATCTGCTCATTTTCAGCCCTGGTTTGAAGTATGCCTAGACAGATTTGGGTTATTGTTGTTGTTGTTGTGAGATTTTTTTTAAAACTTTAGAGGAAAAGAAATTAGAGCTGGGCTAGAAGTATCCAGAAAATAGCTTTTCTTAGCCAGTTTTGGAAAACTTCCCCTACCCACCCAATCTTTCCCCAAACTATTGGGAGAATTGCAGTCCTCCCATGGGATAAATATGGCAAAATGGTCTCTCCAATTTTGCCACTTGTTAATTCTGGACGAAACTATGGATCCAGTTTTGAGCTTATTGAACATTATTACAGTGTCATTGAAGGTAGAGGCCTTTCTCTCTGAGCCCACTGCTTCCTTCATCAACGTATAAGGACAGAAGCATTGAACTCAACACTTGAGTCAAAATTTTAGTTTATGTGCTGCCGAAGCGAGCACAACACTGAGTCAAAATTTGAAAGGAGAGAATTGTCTGAGGGAAAAGCTTTGAAGAATTTCACCTCCCTCTCTTCTCCTGCCTTCAGGTTCACCACTGACAAATGGCGTAGTTTGGGAAGGCTATTTTAGCTCAGTCCTAAACATGCACGCACATACTTGCAGTTTAAGATTTACCTTCAACATTTTCGTCGGTGATTGCTTGGCCACTGGATGATGGTCCAAGTCCTGAAAGAAACCGGATTAAAGAACAGACCTGTGAGCTTTTGCAATGAGGGTAGCAGTGGCACAGAAACAGCCATCAGTGCTACCGTGTGTGCTATTTCCCCCTTATCTCTGTGAAGCAGGCAGGGCTGGAGCTCATCCCCTCTGAAGGAGAGAATTTTCTGAGGGAAAAGCGTTGAAGAATTTCAACCCCCCCTTTCCTAGAAAATTTGATGTCTCTTCGCCTGCCCTCCAGCTTCACCACTGACAAAGGGCATAGTTTGGGGAGGCTGTTTTAGCTCAGCCCTAAATACACGCACACAGTTTAAGATTTACCTTCAGCAGTAGTCTCGCCACCTTTTTCTGAGGCGACTCCTTGGCTACTGGGTGATGGTCCAAGTCCTAAAAGAAACCGGATTAAAGAACAGAACTGAGAGCTTTTTCAATGAGAAAAGCAGTGGCACAGCCTCTGCTGTGCTGCTACAGTGTGTGCTATTTCCCCCCTTTCCCCTATTTCCCTATTTTTCTCTGTGAAGCAGGCAGGGCTGGAGCTCATCTCCTCTGAAGTTTTCCCAGACCCATTACATTTTTCCTAGAGTCTATCTCAGGGGTCAGCAAACTTTTTCAGCAGGGGGCTGGTCCACTGTCCCTCAGACCTTGTGGGAGGCGGACGGTGGACTGTATTTTGGAAAAAAAAAGAAGAACGAAATCCTATGCCCCACAAATAACGCAGAGATGCATTTTAAATAAAAGCACTTATTCTACTCATGTAAAAACACCAGGCAGGCCCCACAAATAACGCAGAGATGCACTTTAAATAAAAGGACACATTCTACTCATGTAAAAACACGCTGATTCCCGGACCATCCGCGGGCCGGATTGAGAAGGCAATTGGGCCGGATTCAGCCCCCGGGCCTTGGTTTGCCTACCCATGGTCTATCTCAGGGGTAGGCAACCATTTTGAGCCCTAGACCTTGTGGTGGGCCGGACTATTTTTTTGGGGGGGGGGAGGAATTAACGAATTCCTATGCCAGAGCTTCGGCTACTGTGCCGCGGAGGCAGGAGGAAGCTCTGGTGGGGGGCTGGAGCGCTCGCCCTGTGGCTGGAACTTCGGCTCCTGTGTTGGGCTGGTAGCTGCAGTGGCAGCAGAGGCAGGAATGGAGGCGGAGGCACAGGCCACAGCGGCACGGGAGGAAGCGGCAAGCAGCAGGCTCCAGCATGGGCTGCTGAAAATGGCGCTGAGTCAGCTCAGCCCAGCCTCCTTCCTCCTCTCGGCCACACGCAGCCGCCCACCCATTGGCCGGGGCCTCAATCCTTTGCGGGCGATTGGCCTATGGCTGTACCAGCAGGAGGGAGGGAGGAGGTTCTGCTGCAGTGGGGGAGGAGAGGAAATGGTGGCGAAAAATAAAATGGTGCCGATTTTCTCTTCGGGGAGGAAAAATGTGCTGAACCCCCATACCGATCCACGGAATGGCCGCGGGCCGGTTCCAGCAGGTCCATGAGCCATAGGTTACCGACCTCTGGTCTATTCGTTAGCAAAACTGTAATGGTTGTTAAGGGTATTATTTAGTCACCTGTTCACTAGCCCTCTAGGCAACCCAGGCAGTGACAATTGCTCTGCCTTAACTATCAAGAATAAGATAACACGTTTTTTGCAGTAGTACAAAAACCTGCTATATTCTTTAGCTGCCTGTATGATGTAATGACACATTCACCAGGAAACAGCCTGTTTATTTGCCCAAGTCAACCTGGAATTAACTAGCACAACCTGGAATTAACCTGCTTCTTCCATTTCATATCTTTTTTCCACACATGAAGAAAGACCCAGCATGGGTTTCTCAAAAACCTGTCAAAAACAACTCAAAATCTGTATCTTGCTGTCTTGTCTGGTTTTTCATTACATAGGGAGCGACTGGGTCACGGGGGCCTTGAGTCATGGAATAGGTCCTTAATTTGTATTTACAAAAAAAAGCCTCTAAGTCTTTTTTTTGTTGACAAACTCAATGGCTGATTTTGGAAGGCAAGCAAAAGATTGAACGATTCTGAAGATAACCAAATGTAAATTCCCCCCCCCCAAAAAAAAACTCATGGTATCTAAGCTTGGGCCATCATGTGGAGAGCTGGATAAAGATTCTGCAAATAAAAGGCAAGGTAAATCTATGTTTTCTAGTCACTTCTGCAGGCTCACTGTGCATTTCTGACAGCATCGGTGCAAGTTTCACCACAAGCATTCCAGTTTTATCAAATGCATTGCTACTCTGCAGAAATTATGGTGCTCAAGAAGTTGGCCATTCTTAAATGAAAAGTAGACTGCACACTTAAAAAAATTGTTGCATATTGACTTGCAAATTTGCAATAGTCTACAGAAACCTCGAAATTTGTCAGTTATTGCAGAGGTGGGGAAGCAGTCGCTAACTGCCCCATTATTCATGTATTTATCATAAAACTGTTATTCTTCCGCCCTGTGGAACGCCCTCCCATCAGATGCCAAAGAAATAAACAACTATCTGACGTTTAGAAGACATCTGAAGGCAGCCCTGTTTAGGGAAGGTTTTTTTAATGACTGATATTTTAATGTATTTTTAATCTCCTGTTGGAAGCCGCCCAGAGTGGCTGGAGAGACCCAGCCAGATGGGTGGGATATAAGTAATAAAATAATAATAATAATAATAATAATAATAATAATAATAATAATAATAATAATAATAATTTCTATCAACTTCTGAGGTGCATACTGCAAAAACCAATAAACTCTATTTAAAATAAAGAAAGTTCAATAATATGACATCTCCATCAAATATATATTTTTATCCTGCATAATAAGTGAAGGGGATGGGAATTTATTTTTTTTAAATTAATTGTATTTTTATACTGCTCCTCCTTTAAACTGAGCTCAGGGCTGTGTATAACAAAAGTTAAAAACAAAAATATGCAGCTATCACATAAAAAAACCTATATAAATGACTGAAAAGCAAAGTCTCCAATAATTACAAGCATTCTCAAAACCATCACTGCTTTAAACATAAAAATATCTTTACCTGCCCAAAACCTGGGTAAACAAATGTGCCCTCAATTTCCCCCCAATAAAATAATATATTTAAAATATTTTGTTGAGTTACCCTCCTCCTCAGCTTGGAGGCTTTCATCTTCCTCTGCTAAATGTGGCACAGGGCTGACTGTAAGAAACAATATCCACGTAATGACATTAACTGTATTATTTGTATCAATGAAATGCACTTCGCCAAGCTAAAGTAAAATGTTAATAACAATTGGGTTGTTGTGGCTGGTTTTTGAGGTCAAAAGCTTTAGCTGAAGAAGCAGCCTACAGCAAAAAGAAGAAGAAGAAGATAAAAATAAGGTGATATATACCGGTAAAATCCCAAGAGAGGCTTCAATTTGAGAACTTACAGGAATTTAATCAGGTGCTATAAGTTATTTGTCGTCGTTTGAACGTTAAGGCTGCAATCCTATGCCCTCTTTCCTGGGAGTAAGCCTTGTTCAACTCAGTAGAATTTACTTCTAAGTAAACATAAAGGAACATGGGTGGCGCTGTGGGTTAAACCACAGAGCCTAGGGCTTGCCGATCAGAAGGTCGGTGGTTCGAATCCCCGCGTGGATTGGCTGATTTTTTAAAGGAAAAAGTCAGTCAAATCTCCTTGGGCTCCTCAGCCTAGTTTCTTTGGATCCTGGCCCAGACAACGCTCTATTTCTTAAGATGAAACAGTCTCATATTGTTTTTTGACACTGTAACTTGCAGAATTAGAAATGCAACTCAGATTGTAATGATCATCGCTCAAATAATTGGGGAGGTCTAGTAATTGGCATGTTCAGTTTAAAAATCTCACCACTGAGAACATCTGGTTTTAAACGTGGTCTTCATATTCACTGTGTTTTATCTATTATAGAAAGCACTCACATCCTGCTGATTTTTACCTTTTCTCTCTGGATACAATTCTTCTACTTCACCTAATGCAACTTGCTTTTCCTGCATAGGGAAACAAGAAATTTATTACACAACAATTATTACCCCAATAAAGTGCATTTTTAGTTGGCATTTATTTGCCAATACTACCAGTTTGAGTCCCCCCCCCCCAAAAAAAATTAGAGTTGTGTTTTAAAGTAGCATCTTTCATCTCAATAATCTGAATGCCGAATACTGGGCGGGGTGGCGGTACGCAGACACAATACAATAACTGATGAAACAATGATACTACGACCTCAGGGTGATCTTAATTACTTCCCCAAAGGTTTGATCCTAAACACACTTAAAATTTTCCGCTGAAAGTGATGTGTCAGGGTTTATTTATGGGTTATGTTTGTGCCTTTTGTATTCGTGCAAATCTTCTACGCATGACTGACAACTCAGATTCCACTCATGGGCAAATCCATGATCTTAACATTTATTTTGGAGCTTGGAGAATCAAGGAACATTCTAGGGGAAGAGCTGTGGGTTACTGCTTCTCCTTTGCCCCAATTATACAGATATAGGAGTTTGTTTGTTTCCTGCCTGCAAAACAATCACGAACTGGCCAAATAAATGGGTACAATCTAGGAAGTACTAGGCAGCCTTTCAGGGCTAATGAAATTTGCCTTAATTGCACTCTTTAAATTTAAAGTAGTAACAACATATTGTTTGCAGTAGCAAGTTCCGCCCTCTAAGGATCAATTTAGATGCTGAATCCAAATGGAAATCCACCATATGTGGAGTAAATCTAACATGAAGGGAGTCTCGTTTGGAATGTGTCCATAACTAGAAGGAAGAATTATGAAAACAATAGTACAGGACATGAAAGCAGCATGAGGTTACCCGAATCAGATCATAGGTTAGATTCTGAAGATATTCTTGGTTTTTCTCACTAATTTGTAGATCTGTAGAGACCTTCCAGCTGCCATTCTGGAAAGTTACAGGCATGGAGTAGACAATTCCCTCAGGAATCCCAAACTGACCTAAGGAACAGAAACAGTCCCTCCAAAGTCTATTTTATTCACAGATAACAACACACCCATACATTTGCCATTAAAACTGTGAATTACATGGACCATATCCCAATATTCTGCCACATTGATTTCAGAGGAAGAGTTTTAAGCGGGCATGAAATCCTGCTACTGAAATCAATGGTACTTTGCTTAAACCTTGGCTGTATCGTACGCAAAGATTTTTAATTCGGATAGAAAAACACAAGTCTTTCTCATGGCCTCTATTGGAAATGGAGCAGTGAAACAGAGACGCGTTTGATGATCATTTGACTAAAGAGCAACATTTACCTTCACTGAGTACTCCCAGAGAGACCAGTTCTCCTGGAGGGGAGTCCAGGTACCAGTACTTCAGCACAGTGAAAATGGCATGTGCTGGCGCAATGCCTACGCAATGAATTTCCCAGGAACTCAACAAACTCATCGCAGTCAGAAACTCTGCTCGTATCCATTCACTGTCAAATGAGAAAGCAGAGCTTTCCTTAAACACAAATAATGAAAACTACAGGGAGAGACTACGTTCCAAACCACTTTTAACTAAAAAAGTTGGGAGTTCTTGATAGAAGCGATGCAGAAAATAGTAGAAAAACAAGAACTCAGGCCACAATGATGATTCAATTGGTTCAAGTTTTTCCAAGTCTCTTTCGGTGATTCTTCTACAGCTAATAGTGTCTTAAAGTCTTAAGGTTGAACTCTAAGCAACCAGTACACGTCAACCTTAAGAATTAAGACTCTATTAGCTGAAGAAGAATACCAAAACAGGGCCTTGTCCTGCCACATTAATTTCACCTGGTATGTAAACTTTAAGAAATAAAACTATTCATAAGAGACTTGAAAAACCTGAATCAATTGATCCAGTTACAGGTGGGTAGCTGTGTTGGTCTGCCATAGTCGAAACAAAATAGAAAATTCTTTCCAGTAGCACCTTAGAGACCAACTGAGTTTGTTCTTGGTATGAGCTTTCGTGTGCATGCACACTTCTTCAGATACCTCAATCAATTGAGTCATCATTGTGGCCTGAGTTCTTGTTTTTCTACTATTTCTGCACCAAACCATTTTTTAAAAAATAAATCTTTATTTTATTGTTCATCAATACATTGACAATACATTCACGTGTTACAGATATACAAACAA
The DNA here is from genome assembly GCF_009819535.1 of Lacerta agilis. Classification (NCBI taxonomy): domain Eukaryota; kingdom Metazoa; phylum Chordata; class Lepidosauria; order Squamata; family Lacertidae; genus Lacerta; species Lacerta agilis. The sequence goes on from NC_046312.1 coordinate 126,251,686, forward strand.
AACAAACATTTTTAAGCACGCAGCTCCTCATTAAGAGGCTCAAGTCCCAGACCCCCAAAGCATCATACATTGTCACAGTCTCTTCAGCCAGGTTTGGAGTGGTATGGGAGTGCCAGTGCAAACTTGCCCCTGAACTTTGTGCCCTTTCACCTCCAGGCATTCTGAGCAAGGATTGGCAGGTCGAGATCCCTCCTTTGCCTATGATCTGCTGCTGAAGTGGGAAATGAGACAGTCACCTCCTCTCCCCTGTGTTTCCCTTCGAGTTATATTATCTGCTCCCCTGCTTGCAGGAAGCAGCGGGGGCTGCCGGGGGAGAAGATGGTGGACCACAGGAGGGGGGGGGGCAAAAGGTTGGAGAAGGTGTGGCTGCTTCATCGTCCAACTCATTGGCAAGTTTGAAGGTGACGGGGGAGCCTGCAGGTTGCAACAGGGTAGCTGTGTGACGGAAACTCTGACGAAGAAAACTTCTAGAAACAAAACAGGAGCTCTCAAATATAGATGTATTTCAGGATGAAATCTAACCAGCATTTAACGAGTTTAATAAATAATAGTAATAATACTACAGTATTTTGGGTGGGGCAATGTGTTTCAGATCCTTACATGGTATGACTCGTAACAGAGCACTGGAGCTATTGCTGCTTATGATACCTTGTCACAACTAGACCATTATTTTCCACACATCCTTTGCTTTTCACTTGGAAGCTGCATTTGGAAAATGGAAGCACTGGCATTCTTGTGCCTTTCTAGGCTCAATTTGGGGATTTTGTCCTGAGAACTGAGTCCTGAAAAGAACAATGCTTCTGCTTCTGAAGAAGTGTGCATGCACACGAAAGCTCATACCAAGAACAAACTCAGTTGGTCTCTAAGGTGCTACTGGAAAGAATTTTTGATTCTGTTCTGCTTCTTAGCACATGAATACTTTTTTTTCATTTTTCAAGCCTTTTGAGTTGGATGCTCTTTTTCAAACACCATCACAATGCCCCCAAAGCACTGTAGAGTAGACTTTGGGGTTGTAAAATGCAAGAGACTATGAAAGAGGCAAAGGTCTTGGGCCGATGTGTAAGGTGCAAACACCACTTCAGACTCTTGGGAGGGATGGCATAAAAGCAAGTTTTTTAAAAAAATCAATAGTATCACAAAAAATTACCGATCAAACAGGACATCCATCAATTCACGGAAAAAGTCTGGTGGGCCCCAGATGGCGCTGTCATATCTATAGAGCTGTGTTTTACTCAGATCGATGAAGCTGTTCCCACTGATATTACCCCAGACTATGAGATTTTTTATTCCTGTTGAAGACAACAATCGAAAGATGCATAACAGGTAAGAACAGAAGGAAAAACCCCACTGGAACAGAACAAAGGTTCTGCAGGATGCATGTAGTTCAGCAGAACAGAAGGAAAAACCCCACTGGAACAGAACAAAGGTTCTGCAGGATGCATGTAGTTCAGCATCCTGTTTTCCACAGTGGTCAGTCAGATGTCTCTGAGAAGCCCACACAAAGCAGGCCATGAAGGCAAAAGCCATTCCCTGGTGTTGCTCCCTCAAGCAGATTGGCCCTAATCCAGAGGCTACTACTTACTTATCAAACCTTTATTAGGCATTTACTAGAATCCGCCTATTTAGATGAAAAAAGAAAATATCACTATATTCTGGCCGAAAAGAAACAAAAATATGCCACCCAACAATGGTTACGGTTATTCGACTCAATTCAGAGTAAAAACAACAAAGCTTTCTGGATGCTAGTGTACGTACGGAGGCCAGCAAGCCGACAATCAATTAACCCCTTTACCAATCTCAGAATCTAAATGGTCACAATATTTCACATCCGTATTCAATGATCTATATAACGAACTCAAAGGAAACGAGGCCATAGACAATAGACAGATTGAAGGAGTGGCCAAGGGTAGAAGAGGAGGAAATTAGAGAGATAGTCAAAAACTTCAAATCAGGGAAATCACCCGGGCCAGACGGTTTACCGATAGAACTATTCAAGACATACATAGACTGGTGGGCAGAACCCTTAGCTCAATTATTTACTCTCATTGATAAACATGGAATCATACCTGAGATATGGCTAAGATCAATAATTATCCCAGTTTTTAAAAACGGCGACCCAAATGAACCAAAGAATTATAGACCGATAAGCCTGATATCAGTGGTAGGGAAAATCTATGCCAAGCATCTTTTATCTAAACTTCTTACCTGGATGAAAAATCTAAATTTACCAGGGAAAGAACAAATAGGCTTCTCTAAAGGCTGCTCTACTTTAGACCACTGCCTTAATCCAGAGGCTCCACATAGCCATTGCTTTTGATCATGGTAACTGTTCACATGGCACAGTTAACTTCCTCTTGTTCCCAAGGAGTACTTTCAAAAGACATGTCTTCTGCTGTGTCCCATGAGGCAAGAAACTGCCCTAAAGTCCTTAACTAAGGCCTGGTGAGGTTCACCATAGTAGAACTGCAGACCTTTTAGAGAGTCTGTAAATTATGCGCAGGATTCAATTAGATTAGTTCCACCAGTGAAAGACATCCACTAGCTCTATGGCTCAGGAGGGAAAAGGAGAACCTCAGAACAGAGCACAAAAGGCAGAGAGCGGAGATTGTTCCATCTGGCAAGCTGCAAAGCTTGTGTTGATGGAACGATAGCCACAGTGCTACGTCGAATTCCTCCCTGTGTTTTTCCCCTCTCCCACTGCACCCTAGCTTTGATTATCTTGAGTCAAACTGAGAAATCTTCTAGCATGGACCAATGTTATGATCTGCCAGCCTACTGGCTAGCCTGCATACACGCAAAGGGTTTGCAGAGATACAATCTCAGAGGCAGTGTCACACACCAGTACTGCAGAATTGCCTTTCCCTAAAAGTGCATCAGAGTCTGAGCCTCCTTCAGAGAAAGTTCAGGTCCTCCCATTTCAGTAGTGACCTCAGACTGTATGGTCTATATTTTAAACCTTGGTTATTTTTGTGGGTTTTAGTATGGATGTGTGCTTCTATCTTATTTTTATTTTTTCATTTGCTTAACATAATTTTGCCCTGAGGCAAGACAATAGAACAATCCAAAATAACTGTCAGGGAACTGTCCTCGGCGTGCTGCCTCTCCGCCCGCCTCCCTCCCGCGCTGGGTGGGTGAACGGGGGATGAGGGGCGTGGCGCTGGAGCGGCGCGGGGCTTTGCGCGCCCTTCCCAGCGCTCCAGCTGGGGCTCCGGAGGGCGGCCGGCTTGCAGCTCGCCTGCTGGCGCGCGAGCGCCCGCCCGTGGGGGTGGGGGCGGGTTGGGGAGGGGGCTCCCAGTATGACGGTGGGCTCGCGGGGGCGCCCCTGGGGGACCCGGCACCCTGGCGGGCCCCACCACCCAGCCCCTATGACGAGACGGCCCTGGTCCCAGGCTCAGCACAGGGTGGTGGAAAGGCTCTCAGGATGCTACAGAGAGCCTCAGCCCCACCTGGACAGTAGCACTTCCTCTTCCAGCGGAGGCAGCGGTGACGTCTCTAGTAGGGAGGGGCAGGCCGCCCAGGGACTGAGGAGCCGAGGCTCTGGGGATGTTGGAGAGGCTCTGCACTCCCCTCACTCTGAGGGCGAGCAGGGGGACACGCCATTTCCGTCGCCCCGAATGCGTAGAGGGGTGAAACGCAAAGAAGGGAGGTGGGGATTCTGTATACCGAAACTCTTTTGTTGGGGTCAGAACCGGAAGGGGCCATTCCCGGATTCTGCCATCGGCTGATACAGACATGAACCTTTAAGCTCTGCATTGTACATAGTATGCACAATAAAGTCACTAAAAGAAAGGTTGGAGTTTTGCCTGGTTTCTCATGAGCAACTACCCACGGACCTTACAATAACCAAATAAACATTAGTCACTCTGCAATCATTTGTTACACACCTGATGGATGCATTCCCATTTTTCTTGCCAGCATGGCCTTGGCTTCATTTTCCAAGAGCAGGGATACAGTGACAATATTCTGAGGGTTGATGGATGGAGCATGTGTAATAAGCATCCATGTCTTAAGGTTGACAAAGGTTTTCCCCATCACAACAACTCTGACGTTACTTCTAGCATTCTTCTCTATCAGAGGACCATACATTTCGCATTGATTGATAACTTGCTGGATGCATTCTTCAAAAGACGGGATTGCCTCTTGAAGGACGTCATCAAGCAAAATGATGACTTCAGCATCGAGAAAAGTCTGGTCGTCCAGTTCAGTGTACATAGTGATACCACGAAGGACAGGGGACGCCAAGTCCTGAGTTTCCATAACGGTAGCTTCAAGAAGTTCTTCGCAGCCCTTTCTGTCAAGCAAGTGGAGGCTGATCTCAGTTTCCATTCCAAATATTTCCCCATTGAGTAACAAAGGGATCAGATGATAGCAGATACCAGCTGATGCTCTGTTAAGATAAGAAAAATAGTTAGCGATGAACAAACAAACACTGGTTTTACGCAGAGGAGAGCTATTCTCCCCACCTCCCCAAAAAATCTTTTTATTCCACAGGGCTTCATGGTCCTCAGTAATCAACTCTACCTTGCCATGGAATCTAGTGACATTATCTTCTAACAGCAGGCATTGCAGCTGAGTTGTTTTTTTTTAAGCTATGTGGTTTCAGACTGTACATTAATTTAACTGCATAAGTGTTTGATTTTTCTAAACTATAACCTACTTAGTTTTTGTAACTTTTTTATTTTTAAAAAAACATCAACTTAACACAGAAAACTTAACAATCACATAGGCTGGTATACTGAGATTGGTTCCCACAACAGGCAGTCATTCCATAGCAATTCTGCAGTGAGAATGCAGGAAAAGCTGCTTAATAATATTAACAGACAAGGTCAGGGGAGGGAGAAGTTGTGGCTGCTGGACAGCCAAATCTAAAGGCCTGCTAGAATTGCGCAAGCCAAGTGTGGGGCAGTTGGGAAGGTGGTTGTGCCATTTCCTCTCCTCTCTCCTTTCCGTTGCTTGCTGTTTGCTTCTTTATGTAAATTTATAACAATCACACATTCATAGAAAATATAGCACGGCAGTGAGTGTGCAACATAAAAAACTTTCCTTCCATGGTGGGAAAATCAGTATTCCAGATCCTGGGCTGGTGCACTTTTCCCAACCTCAATTCAGGGGGGTGGGGTGGGGTGGGGGGAACAGACACAAGGTCTTTGGATCCAGTGGACCCCAAGCCTCCTCTGGTCTGCCACTGGCACACACCCCTTTTGCCGTTACTGCATTAGCTGAGATTTCCGCTCCCACAGCAGGAAAGCTTTTGAGGAGAGGTCTTCTTTTTCTTCCCAAGGATCTCCCACTCTGCGGGTGGAAGGGCAGATTGGCTGTACCCTATTACAATAGGACTACTTTTCAGTAAGTCAAAACTAAAACCAGAAAGAAAGTAGACATTAAGGAAGTGGGGGGGGGCGACATAAGGAGTCAGAATGGATAAAAGTGGAATGAAGGGGCAGAGCGTTGAAGACAACATGGAGAATTTGAGCAGCGAAAACAGCCTATAGATGCTGAAGGAAGTAATTACTTCTCCAAGTATATGGCACAGTTAGTGTTATCCCATAAGTCCAAGAATTCTCCCCAAACATGCCACATGCTCCTCAGTGCTTGAATGCCCAGAACTATCTTTATACTCTAATTTAAAAAAAATATTGATACATGTAGACATTACACCTTTAAAAACAAAACAAACCTAGCTCTAAATAGACCAATAAATTTCTCTGATGCTTTTGATCGATGCCATGCTTAGTTAATTAAGGGTGGTTTTTTTTTTTTTTTAAAGCAACCACTATTTTATTTATACATATAAATCTTACTTCCCAAAATCTGGGGCTGTTGAGATCTTTGATGAAATGCAAGGCACTGCAGTTGGAAAATTAAAGATGGGAATTATGGTCTGCGCTGTAAGTGCTCACATATACATATGTGAATCTTTTGTGTTACAAGAAGTGTGTTCAGTCATGTACAGGTTCCGGACTCTGCTAATTTTCCAGGTTCCCTGAAAGCTGCATCGTTTAAAAAGAAAAGGATCAGACTTAAGTTTTTGAGACTCCCTTTGCAGTTTCTTTTAATCCTTCTCACCTGTTTATCCAAATGTGCAATGGATTGATAAGGCTTTTAAGTTCTTCCTCCTCTTGGTCAACCACTTTGTGAGTCTGCAAGTTCTCCTTGGCTATTGCGAGCATCTCTTCAGTCATCATGTCGGATGTGATGTTATAGTATTGCTGAAGATTAAAAAGTCATCAGCAGGCATCCAAATATGGCTCAGACATTATCACCATTTAATCAAAAATCTGAAGAACAAAACCTTTTTTTAAAAAAAAAAGGTAGTGTGTGTTTGGGGGAGGGGGGGAGGAACCAAGGGACAGAATAGGGAAATCCTTCATTAAGTTCCATCTGCGATGGATGTTCCAAGTATGTTGGTAGAAGAGAAATAATAATTTATTATCATCATCAAATCATTGGTGTTGGAAAGATCCTCAAAAGTAATTTAGTCCAAACCCCTCCTGAAGCAAGTAACCCACTACAGCAACCATCCAGCCTCTACTATCAAACAGCTTGCGCCATCAGAAGTTCTTTGTAATGTTTAGTCTAAATACTTTTCGGGTTATTTGGTTTGGTTCCTACCCTCTGGAGCAACAAAAACAAAAAACAAATGTGATTTATCATTAGGGTGACAGTCCTTCAAATATTTATAATAATAATAATAATAAGAAGAAGAATTTGTTATTTACACCCCACCCATCTGGCTGGGTTCCCCCTGCCCCTTTGGGCGGTTTCCAACAAAATAATAAAATACAATAGTCCGTCAAACATTAAAAGCTTCCCTAAACAGGGTTGCCTTCAGATGTCTTCTAAAAGTCTAGTAGTTGTTTTTTTTCTTTGACATCTGGTGGGAGGGTGTTCCACAGGGCGGGTGCCACTACCGAGAAGGCCCTCTGCCTGGTTCCCTATAACTTGGCTTCTCGCAGTGAGGGAACCACCAGAAGGCCCTCAGCACTGGACCTCATTTTTGAAAATGGCTACTATTTTGCTTCTCCATAATCTTTTTTTCACAGCCAATTCCTACAACCTTTCCTCACAGGACTTGATCTCGATAGTTATTGCCATATAAGCTCCTCACAATTGTTGCCCTCCTCTAGACATGCTTCAGTTTGTTGATATCCTTCCTAAATTATATTGTGTGGGTTCTGATCAAAGCAGAATACAGCAGTACCATTATCATTACCATGGCCAATCCATTGCAGTAGCAGTATTCTTTAGATTTAAATAACCCAGGCCATAGGCAATCCCTACCTTTAGGAATACTTTCCTGATAATCAAATTAAGACCGAATTCATTCTGCGTTGCCCTTTCCCAGTGGCCTCAGTAATCAAAACTTCTCTCTAATTATAGTAGGTTTTCCAAGCTCCTTATAACATAGATAGGGAAGTTGTGTCCGTCCCTGGATGTTGTTGGACTACAACTCCCACCATTCCTAAACACAGACTATGATGCTTAGGGCTGAAGGAAGTTGGAAGTCCAACACCATTAAAAGGTCTTATGGTCTTTCAGTATGATTCTAGTGTGGTTACAAAGAAATATAAGTTCACATTTACTATCTCTCACAAGCATTCTTCTGATTGTAGTATTTTGTTGGGAGATGGGATTTATTTAGCCAACTGAATACTCACTAAACGTAGAGACAAGAAGAGAAGAAGCAGAAGCAGACCTGGGCGTGTTCAAGGAATTCATTGAATCCTCCCAGAAGAAGTCCCTTTCCTCCACGATCCAACAATTCCCTCCAAATAATTGGAGAGCGCTTATGTTTCCATCCATTCTGTTCACAGATCTCCTGCAGCCACTTCTAGAAGCAAAATCCCCAAAAGCAAGCATGAAAAGTATTGTTAACGTGTTAAATCCAGAAAAAAGCTTTCGAGGCAATACTGAAACAGTAATTTCCAAAGGTGATATGCCCAAACACTTTCCCTTCATATTTTATAACAGGCTCATACATTTTGTACCTGTGCATCTAAATGCTAATTTGAATGTACATTATAAGGCATTGACGGATTAGCTGCAAGCAAGTGCATTGAACTGGAAGCTGCAGTGGGGGGGGGGGGGGGAAATGCAGACTGATGTCTGCTTGAATGTATGCAAGGACCAATGTGGACCAGTATTGCTTCAGGAAATTTTAAGAAAGCTTTAGCCAACAGTCTTTTTAGCAAAGCAGCATGCTAGTCAAATATACAGATGCATCCACTAGTGGGCAGGATTTCAAACACTTCAACCGAGAGCCTCCTTCAGCACCCACTTCTTACCCAGGCTATAATTTTTCAATAGAAAAAAAAATAGAAATATATCCCAAAAAGGGTCAACAGAGGCACTGTGCCCATATTCTCGGTAAGTCGGTGCTTGTAGCATAAGTGTGCTAGAGAAATACCAGGCCATTACAGGTTTTCCCACATCACATCACAAACCCGTATTTTTTGCTCCATAGGGCGCACCGGACCATAGGGCGCACCTCGTTTTTAGAGGAAACAAGAAAAAAAATATTTTTCTGGTTTTCCTCCTCTAAAAGCCCTGTTTTTTGAGGACCAGCTAAAGGTTTTGCAGCTTTTTTTGCAAAGGGAAAAGCCAGTGGTTATTTTTTTTGAGGATCAGCTGAAAGTTTTGCAGCTTTTTTGCAAAGGGAAAAACCTCCCACTGCAGCACATTCAACAATGGAGGCCTGGGCAAGGGGGCGGGGCTGAAAGGGAGCCGGGACTCTCTCTCCTGATCTCTTGCCGATCAGCTGCTGAGCGGGGTCCTTTCAACACCCCCTTTTCTCTTTGTAAAATAAAAAGCATGATCCTCTTTTGGCCCCTGGGCAATTCAGCTGCAGGGACCACCATTCGCTCCATAAGACGCACAGATATTTCCCCTTACTTTTCAGGAGGGAAAAAGTGCGTCTTATGGAGCGAAAAATACGGTATTTATGTAAAATATTTGTACCCCACCTTCCCTGATAAAAAGGTCAAGATGGCTAACACCACCAACCACAAATTAACATTGTTTACAAAAACATAATCACTGCATTTCACTATCCCTAATGACAGGACCAGCCCTGCGAGGAGTCGTTACTGCACTAGCGAACCACATGGATATATTTTACCTCCCAGTTGTCTGGATGCTGAGTAATCTTGTGTATCCTGAAGTGAGGCAGGTTTTTCTGCAAATAATCAGCAAGGAGTTCTGCCTTAGCATAATAGGGGCAATCTGCCTTCCCTGGAAAGTAAGCAAGCAAGCAAGCAAGCAAGCAAGTAAGTATTCATAATCTCATGAAGTCAAAGGAGTGAACTCTTATTGCAAAGGGGCAGAGCAACAGTGCATTACTTCCCCAAGCATGACTTCCATGCACCCCGCTCTGGAAATTTCTACTGAGTCAACTCCTGGAATTTCCTGCCATAAGATGCAGTGACAGCCAAAGTGGTTTAGATGAAAAGGAGCTTGGGCAAATTAGCCGAGGGCTGATTAGGTGATCAGGGCCTGCTAGCCACAATGGCTATGTTCTCCCAGGCTGCTGGGAATCGCAAGCGGGAAGGAAGGGATCTTGGGTCCTGCTTGCGGGCTTCCGCAGAGGCATCTGGTGGGCAGGATACTGGCCTCGACAGAAATATGGCCTGATCTTTGTGGCTTTATGTCCCCTTCACGGATCCAACGGGGCTCCTGCTCCATTCTAATGAATGAACAAATAAACACTAGCAGGCGCTCAGAAGTGTCCAGTGAAACTGACTGAGGTGTACAAAACGAAAATTAAGTCACAGTGTCATTAATGGCAGAAAGGAGATCACCGTACTATAGTTTTAATTCTATTGAGGTTTAATTGTTTCTTATTTGTTGTTGTTTCCCTGCCCCTGCCACATGTTTTTAGTCGTTCTTATTTTTATCTGTAAGTTGCCTTGAGCTCCTGCCAGAGAAAGAAGGTGGAATATATATATATATATATATATATATATATATATATATATATATATATATATATATATATATCAATCCACCTTAGCATTATAGGGGTAATTTGCCTTCCCTGGAAAGTAAGCAGGCAGCAAGGATTTATAAGTTTGTGAAGTCAAAGGAGTGAATATATATACAGTATTCACAAGCTTATGAATCCTTGCTGCCTTCTTACTTTCCAGGGAAGGCAGATTGCCGCTATTATACACACACACACACGCAGACCGTAATGACAATAAAAACAAATCGTTCTAAGAAAAAACACAATCATATATTAACTGGGTTGATCTGCTTCCTAACACAGAGGGATGTGCCGTGGACGCACAGGTGAGGGAAGCAGCCTCCTCTTTCTTTATTCCTGCCTGATGGGGCTGCTTCGACTCGCTCGGCAAACTCCTTCCTCATCCCAGAGCGGCTGCCGGGAGTGCAGCACTCTGTGCATGCTCAGGGGGCGCGAGTCAGCGCAGCCCTACGAAACCCGAGCAGGACTCTGTGTGTGTGTGTGGGTGTGTAAGAGAGAGAAAGAGAGAGAGACTCCATGGCGGAGCCGCCGCCGCCGCCTCACCTGCGAGCACGAATTTGGCCATCCCCACCCCCCCTTTAAAAAACAACAACAACAGGTGTGTTTTTTCCTCGCGTGCGACTCGGGAGCTAGGCCGGAGGAGAGCGGGGAGGTTGCCTGGCAACCAGGCAAACGCGGCCTGACCCAGCCGGAAGACGCCATTTTGTCCGCTCCCGGCACCCGTAACGTTCGAGGGAGGCCGTTTCCTTTCCCCGCCCACTTCACCCGCCGCCTCGGGTCACGTGCCGACCTCGCACCATGGCGGCGCCCATGTGAGGAGACCTCGGCAGGTGAGCGATCCCGGGGTGGGGGGTGGGGGAGCCGCGGGGAGTCGGAATAAGCGGCGCCAGACCCGCGTCCCCTCGCGGTTCCGATTGAGGCGGGTGCGGGGATCCGGAGGTGCGGCCTGAGGGGAGGATTGGAGGCGCGTGGCGAGTGTCAGCGCCGGCAAAAGGCCCCGTTGTTGTGGTGGGGTTTTTTTTGGCCGTTGGTGTTGTTACCAGAGGTCGCGCGCCACCCCCCCCCCCTCGACCTCTGCCCTTCCCGGGGAGGGGGCGGGGGCATCCAGGTCTCGCACTGGGTCGTGTTTCCGTTGGGGATTCGGGCCAAGGAGTCGATCCTTCCGCAGGAGAAGACATGCTCTGGCGGATTGAGCGGACGAGACCCAAGAGTGGGTCTGACCGTCAAGGAAGCAGTTTCTGCACCTGCTATATACTGTAGAGCAGGCATCCCCAAACTCGGCCTTCCTGCTGTTTTGGGACTACAATTCCCATCATCCCTGACCACTGGTCCTGTTAGCTAGGGATGATGGGAGTTGTAGTCCCAAAACAGCTGGAGGGCCAAGTTTGGGGATGCCTGCTGTAGAGGGAAGTGAGAGGCAGATGGGGCTCGTCCACCTGGGAAAGTAGCCTATCTAAGGGCAAGGAAAACTCTGATCCTAAACCTCCGCTGCCTTGCGGGATACCTTCTGGAGAAGAACAGGCCCAGGAGTAAATAATACAGGGATCTTGGGACCATCCAGCGAAATTGAGGTTTATTATTATTATTATTACTGTGCTAAGTATGTGTTCATTTGATGGTAATGCAAGTGTATTATGTTCATGAAGCTACCATTTTGAATTCATTTAACAGGTAATCTACACGACCTACTTCTGACTGCCTTATTTGTGTTCTGAGAATTTTATGAAGTTGTTTTCTTTCAACAAGTCATCATAAAGTGCTAAAGAGCAAAATGAATAAGAACCTGGATTGTTTTATAAGGACAGTGAGACAGCTGCAGGCATGTCATTATGCACAGATTCCTTTTTCTAGAACCACAGGGAGAGTATTTGCACTGGAGGTTGATGGGCCTAAAAGTGCTGCACACAGTATTTACCTGAGGCGACTCCTGTCGTACGCATCTCCTTGCTGGCTGCGATCATCTGTTAGATTTTTTTCTCAAGGTACCCTAAGTATTAATGCAGACGGTACCAATGCAAATGAACAGAAAACTGCTGATGCCCACTTAGATGACCATGTGCAAAGCCCTGACCTAATGACTGTTGCACCCACCCAACTTCCATCTGGTTTCTTGGGATCCCCAAAGGAAGTCAGAAGTACAGCGGAAGAAAAGGATGAAGAAAACACGCCCCAGCAATTCTTTAATTACCTTCGAAAATGTACATCTCCCAGTGATGTACTAGACCTTGCTTCAAAATTTCCAGATGCTCCAAAGTACACCAGTAGCTATCTTGCCACTATGTGGATGCTCACAAAAAAGCTCTCGGAAGATCAAAAACATTATGAGAGACGGCTGATGTTTGAGCACCCTCAGTTTAGCCAGCTCTGTCAGTGTTTGATGCAGGAGGCCAAATACATGTGGCGTGATGACTTGGCATACAGCCTGCTAGCTGTGGTGAAACTGGGAGTCCCACAGAACACCCGGTTGGTTCAGACCTTGCTGAGGGTATGCCAGGTAAGTCAGAAGCTCCAGACTTGTCAATGGGGCCATTCATCTGGCATGGTCAGGGAAACTCTAGCAACCTAAACTAATGGTTTTATAAAGAATACTTTGGTTTTCAAAGTGCTCCCACATACATTCTCATAATCATGTAAAATAGGTCATAGAACAGCCCTTCCAACTCTCCTATCTGTTACCTCTGTGGCACACAGTCTTGAGAAGTCTGTTCTCCACCTGCTCTTTAATGATAGATAGGAGAATGAGAGAACCACATATGCAGTTGGCATAGCAGCCCTGTGAAAAATGCAAGGTAGTGATGTGGCACTGCATGTTGTGATTGTTTCCCCGTAGCAATAGAAACTTGCCAGATACACAGGCCATCAGAGGCGTGGCAAGCCCTCCTAGTGGACAGGGTGTCGCTGAAGGCTCCTGTTAACTTAATGTACAGATGAAACTCGAAAAATTAGAATATCGTGGAAAAGTCCATTGATGTAAGCAATTGTTTTCATTAGCTACTGGAGCTTAATATATGAGATAGACTCATGACATGCAAAGCGAGATATGTCAAGCCTTTGTTTGTTATAATTGTGATGATTATGGCGTACAGCTGATGAAAACCCCAAAGTTGCAATTGTTAATTTGGGGTTCTCATCAGCTGTACGCCATAATCATCACAATTGTAACAAATAAAGGCTTGATATATCTCACTTTGCATGTCCTGAGTCTATCTCATATATTAGTTTCACCTTTTAAGTTGAATTACTGAAAGAAATGAACCTTTCCACAATATTCTAATTTTTCGAGTTTCACCTGTACATTTTGCACACAGGAATTTCCACATTGTAAGAATTGCTGTACTTACAGTTTGAAGAACACAACAGTAAATAAGGAGTAATCCCACCAAACAAATACACTTTGTTACTTCGACGTACTTGAGTCATGGTAAAGCTGGAGTTGAAAATGCATTTGTTTAATACTTGTTTAAATGGTAAAATTTGTAATGAATAACTGCCCTTGAGGCTGCAGTTCTCAGATGTACTTCTGAGGAGACGTGCTCCCGTTACATGCAAGATTGCTGAAAATTGGGTTTTATTGTGCTTTGAATAGGAACGTCTCAATGAATTTGATGACCGATGTCTCTCAGTTGTTGCAAACACTTTGCAAGGAATGGAGAAGTCCAAGAATGTGGAAGCTCTTCAAATTGGATTGCAGTAAGGGGGGAAAATACATTGACTTCTAATAGGCATCATGCTTATAATTAATAATAATTGCAAAAAACCTTGCTGTAAGGTCACCAGTAAATGGATCACACTGGTCAAGCCATCCCCTGTCCAGGAAAGGGCGTAGTTTAAGATCAATAATGTGTTTTTTTTCTCTTAATGTTTTGAAAACAAAATAATTCCTTTCTGATGGAGAGTATATGACACCTAAAATGCCACATTCATATACTGCCATTTTTAAAAGGCATTTCCTCTTAAATCCAAGGAAACTGTCTTGGTTCTAAGCCTGTGTCTGTCATCATTAATGGATTGGACGAGAGTGAGCAAACTGAAATTTAATCCAGACATGACAGAGGTGCCCTTGGTCAGTCGGAAGGCCGAACAGGGGATACAGCTTGTGCTGGTTAACACTCCCTCTGAAGACACAGGTTTGCACTTTGGGCAGGCTCCTGGATTCAGCCCTGAGCATGGATGCTCCAGGTCTCTTTGGTGGCCGGGAGTGCATTTGCACAGTTGAAACTAATCCTCTGGCTGCGACCGTCCCTTGAGATGTTCATTAGGTCATGGTGACACACGCCTTAATTACATCCCATTTGGGCGACTATAATGTACTCTTTGTAGGGCTGCCTTTGAAAAGTGCTCATAAACTTCAGCTGGCTCAAAGAGCTGTAGCCAGATTGTTGAATGGGGCTGGTTACAGGGAGCATACAACTCCCTTGTTATAGCAGCTGCACTGGCTACTAATTGTTTCTGGGCACAATTCAAAGTGCGGGTTACAACCTATAAAGCCCTCTGTGTTTTATGTAGGTCCAAGGTATCTGACCCAGGTGGCGCTGTGGGTTAAATCACAGAGTCTAGGGCTTGCTGATCAGAAGGTTGGTGGTTCAAATCCCTGCCACGGGGTGAGCTCCCGTTGCTCGGTCCCAGCTCCTGCCCACCTAGCAGTTCAAAAGCACGTCAAAGTGCAAGTAGATAAATAGGGACCGCTCCAGCGGGAAGGTAAACGGCGTTTCCGTGTGCTGCTCTGGTTTGCCAGAAGCGGCTTTATCATGCTGGCCACATGACCCGGAAGCTGTCTGCAGACAAACGCCGTCTCCCTCGGCCTATAGAGCGAGATGAGCGCCGCAACCCCAGAGTCGGACACAACTGGACCTGATGGTCAGGGGCCCCTTTACCTTTTAAGCTATCTGAAAGATCATATTCTCTCATACAAAGCTGCCCAGTTTCTATAGTCTTTGGGCGATTTCCCACCCCTATGTTTTTAGATGTTTTTATTTTGTCTGTAAGCCCTCTTGAGTCCCTGTCACAAGAAAAAGGCAGGGTAGAAATAAGTTGTTGTTGTTGACAACTGTCCTGTGTGCTTATGCCCATGTCATATTCTTTTTCCAAGCTGATTGAATCCTTTGCTCTTTTCAAAAACACAGATTACTGGTGGAACAGAGAATCCCCAAAATCTCAAATGTGCTTATGTTGCAAAACATGATGAAGGGTCTTGGGAAGGATGCACCACTCACACTTAAGACAAAACTGGAGGTAAAAAATGGGAGTTATTCATTCAGCGAATCTAGGTATAGGGTTGTAGCCGATGCTGCAGCTTTGCTTGCACAATGGACTTCCTCGGTGCAACAGAGCTTCCTCTTCCACTCCTGTCCCCTATAGCCTGCTTACATCCTCAAAACCTGTGCCAGAGGGTTGGGAGACCAACTGGGGAAGATTTTGGGGGCACATAGGGGGAGAGGAAATGGAAATACTGTTTCACAAGCAAAACACCACTGGCAGCTAAGTAATTGGATATAGATATCTGTTCCATTTTTTAAAAAAATGTTTTTATTGTTTTTTCACAATTTTATACATTTTAACTCAACCAATTCAAACATTAAAATACAAGGTTCTTTGGAACCTTCAGACCCCCTTCCCTCCCTCCATGGCAGGGGTCCCCAAACTAAGGCCCGGGGGCCGGATGCGGCCCAATCGCCTTCTAAATCCGGCCCGTGGACGGTCCGGGAATCTGTGTGTTTTTACATGAGTAGAATGTGTGCTTTTATTTAAAATGCATCTCTGGGTTATCTCATTCAAATCTGTTTTGCTTCAGAACAAGATTTTGTATCACATAGACCAACTTACTGTTCCAAATGCTCAGCACATGTTCACCTTGCTGGCTGAAATGAACTACCGCTCTGTTCCAATCCTGAATGCCTGCAGTAACAAAATAATAGGTAAGTCAGAAAGAATGTAAGAATTTTTGTCTTCTTTAAAAATAAAATAAAAAATCTTGCTTAAACTAAAGGAGGTAAAGGTAAAGGGACCCCTGACCATTAGGTCCAGTCCTGTCCGACTCTGGGGTTGCGACGCTCATCTCACGTTACTGGCCGAGGGAGCTGGCGTACAGCTTCTGGGTCATGTGGCCAGCATGACAAAGCCGCTTCTGGGGAACCAGAGCAGTGCACGGAAACATCATTTACCTTCCTGCCGGAGCAGAACCTATTTATCTACTTGCACTTTGAAGTGCTTTCGAACTGCTAGGTGGGCAGGAGCAGGGACCGAGCAACGGGAGCTCACCCTGTTGCGGCAATTCGAACTGCCAACCTTCTGATCAGCAAGCACTAGGCTCTGTGGTTTAACCCACAGCGCCACCAGTGGACAGCAGTTTAATAAGAAAGTATGGAGAGCAGAGCCATCTGCCAAGGAACACAAAAAGAAGAGAGAAAGAGGGTTTTTGGATAGTCAAAGGAAACTGTTCTCTGCAACTTTGCACGTAGTTATACTATGTTTGAATCTGTCCAGTTACCATGGTTTGAGAGGGTTGGTCCAAAATAATATGGGCCAGGATCCAAAGAACTATGCAGCTAATTCTGTGAGTCCAAGTGCGTGGTGGGTGGGTGAGGCTCCATTTACTTTGTAACTGCAGCCCCCACTATCACACGACAAGCAGAATTTGCAACCGAGGAATGTTTTACGAACAGTTTGTTGTATGGCATGGCTTCAGCTGTTCAAAGGAGGAATATCAAAAACTCCTGGGTTAACTCTGGTCCCTTTTATTGTCTTAAGCAGCTCCTTGGTTCCATTACCTTTATGTTTTGCTGTGATTTTAGTTGACATTTCTTTTAAACAAGTGAAATACATACTTCCATCTCAAGGGTACTTCAATGCAGTTACTGGAATTTCCCTTTTTATTTTTATTTTTGTGTGTATCAGAGAATATCCCTGGAACTCCATTTCGGCGTCTGCTGAATATTTTGAAGTCTTGCAAAGACCTCCTGTACCGCAACAGCAAGCTTTGTTCTGCAATAGCGGATTATGCAGCATCCGTCTTCTATATGTGGGACACAAAGCAGGTAAACTTTGGGATAACAATATTAATTTGCACATTCTTGGCGTT
This sequence comes from Lacerta agilis, assembly GCF_009819535.1. Lineage (NCBI taxonomy): Eukaryota > Metazoa > Chordata > Lepidosauria > Squamata > Lacertidae > Lacerta > Lacerta agilis. The sequence goes on from NC_046312.1 coordinate 126,268,746, forward strand.
TTAAGTAGAAAATTGATGCCAGTATGGAGCTGGCTATAGACTTCGGTAGTTGTAGTTCTCAAACTGCCTTCATGCAAGTGTTAGCCTCTCAGCATTTTGATTTACATGTAATGCTAAGGCATGGTTTATTAAAATGGTTTATTGGATTGTCCAAACCTGACCCAGCAGCTTAACCATGGTTTATTAACCACGAAGAAACGCTTCATAAACCATGGTTTGTTGTTGGCTTATAAACCTTGATTTGCATTAGCTGTGCCTTTTTGTTGCCTGCATACGTGGCCGATATCTGCTGGGATAATCTAACTCTGAATAATGAGCCCCAGACACCTGATTCACCGGGGCAGCCTGACAATAATCCAATTCATTGCAATAATCCAGTCCAGATTGTGTTTACTGGCAATGCTGTTTTGGAGAGCAATCCAAACCCTTCAACCCTTGCTTCTGCTAGTGAGGGTAGTCTGGCATCAGCAGGAAAGCCCCGCCAGTGTACCCACCCAAGAGGCAGGTAGTCTTAAGGTACCTCCCGTGGTATTGCTGACAGCAGTAGCCTGTGGACACCCCCCCCCCGACATGAGGCAGGACTGAGCCACCACGTGATCTGCTGGTTCCTTTGCAGCCCCCGCTGCTGTCTTACAAGGGCAGCGTGCACAATCCAGGCCCCTCTGCTGTGTCACCTAGGGTGCTGGTGGGACAAAGGGACATTTTTTCCTCGCTCCACCCCTCAACCTGTCCTGGCAGTGTGAGCCAACTGCTGCCAACTGGAATTAGGATTGCATCTTTAATCTGATGTTCCAAATTGAAGAGGGCGGGGTGTCTAAAATTAGATACAGGGGGCACAGCAGAGGAGGTGGTGGGAAATTCAGGAAGCCATAAACTGGGCAAGAATGTGCATTTGTTTCAGTTACAGTCGTACCTCGGGTTACGGACTTAATTGGTTCCGGGTCGCTGTACGTAACCCGAAAAACGTGCTTTGCGCATGCGGCGGTTACACTTCCGGTTACGGGAGTTCGTAACCCGGAAAGTACGCAACCCGAACCGTACGTAACCCAAGGTACGACTGTACACATATTTCAGCTGAATATAGTTTTATATTAAGAAAAATCTTCAGCCCTGTTGTCTCAGTAGCGCACTTGATATATGGATATTATGCAGAGAGCCAGTGTGGTATAGTGGTTAAGAGTGGTAGACTCATAATCTGGTGAGCCGGGTTCACGTCTCCTCTCCTCCACATGCAGCTGCTGGGTGACCTTGTGCCAGTCACACTTCTTTGAAGTCTCTCAGCCCCACTCACCTCACAGAGTGTTTGTTGTGGGGGAGGAAGGGAAAGGAGAATGTTAGCCACTTTGAGACTCCTTCGGGTAGTGACAAAGCGGGATATCAAATCCAAACTCTTCTTCTTCTCCTCCTCTTGATTTCAGGTAGTCCTGTTTCTTTCTGCCTTTGAGAATGTTGGCTTTCGACCCGTTGAGCTGATGGATGCGTTTGCTGAGAAAGTGACGTCCGATCCTGAATGCTTAAGCATGAGGGATCTTGTGACCGTTCTGCGAGCCTTTTCTTCTCTCAACCACACCCCCAAAAGCCAAAATCAGGAGTAGGTTCTGGCTTAGAACGTTTATTATGGTGTTACATGGTAGATAATGGAGAAATTTAGCCCGGATAGCGATATCACCATTTGCCACAGAATTAACCTATCAAATTCTTCAAATGTGATGGGCATTGGCATGATGGCTTAGGCCAGCCTTCCTTCCAGATATTTGGGGCTAAGACCATTGGCTGTGCCTATACCCAATCGCAGCTAGGAATGAAACCTTCATATGAATCAGCTCTGTGTGGATTTTAGTGGCCGTTCAGGAATGGCTGAGGGTGCCTCTGGTGTACAAAACTGTATTTCCTGTGATTGATACATAAAATTAAAGGCATATAGGACTGCCTGCCTCTTAGAAGTGTCTACATTGTCATGGGACTATCACACCACATAAAAAGATGCGATTGCATCTTTTTGCAATTACGACTACATAAACAAAATTTGGGACCTGGTTAATATTAAAAGCCCCGCTCCAGTACAGAGCAAACCAACTCACAAATATCTAAGATGGGATAGGCTGTGAAACTAAATTGCTCTTTGTACACTGGAATCAATGGGAGATTGCATTTCCATTAGAAAGCGGGAACTTGTATCTATCAGGTGAAAACTATTTGTGTGTCTGTGTGTAGCATCTGTGTCTTGTGAGCCATTCATTAATTACATAGCTCTCTATATCTGCAGTAGGCAGAGTATATTCTTAATTAAATCATGAATTTGTGCTTGACAGTATTCTTTTCTCACATTTTCAAGGTTTCTTGAGGCACTGAATAGTGTCCTGGATAAGTATCTCTCCAAGATCTCTAACGTGGACTTACTGAAAGCTGTATATTCGTTCTGCATTTTAGGATATTTTCCCCAATCTGCACTTAAGCAGCTTCTACAAGATGAAATCCTCCACAGTCTGGTAGCAACAGGCAGAAATTCATCTTGACTCATATATTTCTCTAATGAAAGCTGATGCCACAGCTTAGATTGTGTATAAATTGTGTTGTTGTTGTTCAGTCGTTGAGTCGTGTCTGACTCTTCGTGACCCCATGGACCAGAGCACGCCAGGCATCCCTATCCTCCACTGCCTCCCGCAGTTTGGCCAAACTCAAGTTAGTAGCTTTGAGAACACTGTCCAACCACCTCATCCTCTGTCGTCCCCTTCTCCTTGTGCCCTCCATCTTTCCCAACATCAGGGTCTTTTCCAGGGAGTCTTGCCTTCTCATGAGGTGGCCAAAGTACTGGAGCCTCAACTTCAGGATCTGTCCTTCTAGTGAGCACTCAGGGCTAATTTCTTTAAGAATGGATAGGTTTGATCTTCTTGCAGTCCATGGGACTCTCAAGAGTCTCCTCCAGCACCATAATTCAAAAGCATCAATTCTTCGGCGATCAGCCTTCTTTATGGTCCAGCTCTCACTTCCATACATTACTACTGGGAGTTTACTGCACCTATTATCTGCCTCCCCCCCCTTTTTCCTTTGCACTGGACATCATTCCCGCAGTAAGTAGGCATCACTTATTTCCCCCAGAATGCAAACCTCAAGGTAAAATGCAGTAGAATAGTGGCAACTCTGCAGTTGATGCCGCTGAGTTGTTCTGTGGTGGGTTGTTCATTTTTGTAAGCTGTTTTGGATACTGTTATAGATGAGCAGTCTAAACATATTTTTAAATAAATTAGTTCTCCCACCTCTCCTTTTATAAAGCAGTATCCCCCTCCCTCTCCTGTGCTAGTTGCTCACCTTCTCCCTACCTGATGACCAGGTATCCTATAGCCTCTGGGTGGTATTCACCCAAGTTTTACTCAGAGTAGAGCCTATTGAGAGCCAGTGTGGTGTAGTGGTTAAGAGCGGTAGACTCATAATCTGGGGAACCGGGTTCGCGTCTCCGCTCCTCCACATGCAGCTGCTGGGTGACCTTGGGCTAGTCACACTTCTCTGAAGTCTCTCAGCCCCACTCACCTCACAGAGTGTTTATTGTGGGGGAATAAGGGAAAAAGGAGATCGTTAGCCACTTTGAGACTCCTTCGGGTAGTGAAAAGCAGGATATCAAATCCAAACTCCTCCTCCTCTTCTCTTCTTCTTCTTCTCTTCTTCTTCTATTGCAATTAATGGCCCTGGCTTAGTCCATTAATTTCAATGATTCTACTCTGGTAAAACCTAGGTGAATAGCACCATGCGGTCCAGCCACTTGTTTATTTTGTGGGGCATTAGAGCAGATTTATTTCAGTGAAGTCATGTGAAAATATTAAACTACTGTTCACTTTTCCTGCTACAGAAGAACTGTATGATAAGGTTGTTTGAAAATAATATTGCTGTTTCTTTTGTTTTCCCCAGACGGCCAGAATATAGAGCAGAATGAAATAATGTTGCATACCATAAATGCTTGTTTGGATCTCGATGGAAATTCTTTCACTAAGCCAGCAGCCTTATCAGTGGAGAAACTACCATCATCCTCTGCTTTTAGTTTTCCTGACGTTTCGGAGGTTCTGCTTGCACTGTTGGGAGATGAAAGTCTGTTTCGAACAAACGCACCAGTGGTTCACGGTTTCTCTCTAGGTATGGAAGAGCGCATTACAGTTACTGCCTTTACAAAATAATGGCAATTTGTAGAAAACTGAGGAGGGCAAAGGGGGAAGAGAGGAGTGACGAGCACAGAGGCACTTGGCTTGAGCAGAAACTTACCAGTACCAGCTTTGTTGTGATCTACGGTTGCATGATTAAAGTACTGTATTTTTCGCTCCATAGGGCGCACAGGACCATAGGGCGCACCTCATTTTTAGAGGAGGAAACATGGGGAAAATATTTTTCTCGTTTTCCTCTAAAAGCCCTGTTTTTTTTAGTATCAGCTAAAGGTGTTGCAGCTTTTTTTTGCAAAGGGAAAAGCCCTGTTTTTTTGAGGATCAGCTAAAGGTTTTGCAGCCTTTTTGCAAAGGGAAAAGCCCTGTGTTTTTGAGGATCAGCTAAAAGTTTTACAGCTTTTTTGCAAAGGAAAAAGACCTGCTTTTTGAGGATCAGCTAAAAGTTTTGCAGCATTTTTGCAAAGGGAAAAGCCCTGTGTTTTTGAGGATCAGCTAAAAGTTTTGCAGCTTTTTTGCAAAGGGGGAAAAGCAAAGCTCCTTTTGCAAAGGGGGGAAAGCAAAGAGGAAAACCCCCATTTTTATGGGGTTCAACTCACATTTCTGAAAAATCTTAAGGAAAGGGAGCCATTTCTACTGTTTCCAGACAGCTAATCTAATCTGCCAGTCACATGTCACTGGGGAAACAAACAACCTCCCTCTGCAGCACATTCAACAAAGGAGGCCTGGGCAAGGGGGCGGGGCCAAAGGGAGCCGGGACTCTTTTCTCTCTCCCGATCTCTTGCTGATCAGCTGCTGAGCGGGATCCTTTCAACACCCCCTTTTCTCTTTGTAAAATAAAAAGCACAATCTGGTTTTGGCCCCTGGGCAATTTAGCTCCAGGGACCATGCATTCGCTCCATAAGACGCACATATATTTCCCCTTACTTTTCAGGTGGGAAAAAGTGTGTCTTATGGAGCGAAAAATGCGGTAGATTAAAGCAGTTTGTTGTCCTAGCACAGGGGTAGGCAACCTAAGGCCCGTGGCCCAATCACCTCCTCAATCCAGCCCGCGGACGGTCCGGGAATCTGTGTGTTTTTACATGAGTAGAATGTGTGCTTTTATTTAAAATGCATCTCTAGGTTATTTGTGGTTCCTGCCTGGTGTTTTTACATGAGTAGAATGTGTGCTTTTCTTTAAAATGCATCTCTGGGTTATTTGTGGGGCATAGGAACTTGTTCATCCCCCCCCCCCCAAAAAAAAGTATAGCCCGGCCCACCACATGGTCTGAGGGACGGTAGACCGGCCCACGGCTGGAAAAGGTTGCTGACCCCTGGTCTAGCACAACAAATCTAACAAAGAATCTTGACTTCTTGCAATCTGGAAAGTGACCAGGAAATGTAAAGTGTGGCATGAAATGAATGTTTGATGGGAAGACAAGTAAACACCCACTAGATAATCAGCGTGAGTGGTATCGTCTCCACAAACAGACTAAACAAATGCTCAAAAAAGACCGGAGATCATTTAACCACCACATAAGCTTTGCGCATGCAAATCGGGATGAGATGGTGGGGAGAGATGGTTACTTCTGCTAATTTCAGTGAGCCAGAAAGAGAGGAGCTAAGGCTCAAGTCTTTCTGGAAATGGTACCCTCTCACCTGGAAGCTCTTGCCCTTTGCCACATCCCTCCTGAACTTGGGTCCTGCTGAGATTCCTGCATTGCAGGGGGCTGGACTGGATGACCCTCTGGGTCCCTTCCAGCGGTACAGTTCTTCGATTCCTTTCTCAGCAGTGTGAGAAATGAGCGTTGCACATGCCATGGTGCCATTTTATCCATTTGTGCATCTTTCATTTCTGGGTAAAACCATGGCATTGGAAATAAATGCCTGGATTGCACCTGGCACAAATTAACACCATTCCCATGGTCTGAGGAAAATATCCAGCGTGTGCTGGATTGTGGCTCATATCTGCAGTTCCCATTTCTTTCCATTTAAACCTGTCTTTTCCCAGGCTGCTCCAAGAGTTGTAGTTGCCTTTATTAGCAGCTGTAAAAAATTATAGCCCTGATAATAATGTATATTTGGTATAACTGTTACTAAAACACTACTGTTTGCACAATTTCTTTTTACTGCACATTCCTCACATTCCTGAATAAGAGTGCAATCTTGTAACAATTTGTTTTATAAGAATGTAATATTTTCCCCTTTTTCAGATTTTGAAATCTTAATGGATGCAGAGAAGGGAATAGTGATACCAGATGCTGAAGTGACAGATAAGTCTCACATTCAAAGGTACCTTTAGCTTGAGTACAGGGTTTCTTTCCATTTTTATTTCATGGGCTTTCTCCAGCCTCAACTGTTTAGCTTTCTTAATCTTCGAAGATATGGAAAGTTAATTTATTTGGGTGGGTGGTCCATATATTTTAGTGAAGAGGTTAGTCAGAATGTGCTGGTAGCATAATTTCAGTGGAGAGCTATAACAAACACTTTGCCTTATTTTCTGGCCTATTTGTATAACAAATATATTTACTAACTAGATCATAGGCACTTGCTCACCTGATAGTTTGTGGCAAGTAATTTGATAACAAACAAAAATGTGAGGCTTTGACAACCCCCCATTGGACACTCTCAAGCGTGCCTTGCGAATCAGAAGTGGCGACATGTTTTTTTAAAAAGAAAATAAGTGTCAATGTACAGGTGAAACTCGAAAAATTAGAATATCGTGGAAAAGTCCATTGATGTAAGCAATTGTTTTCATTAGCTACTGGAGTTTACCCCAAAAGTTGAAATTGTTAATTTGGGGTTCTCATCAGCTGTATGCCATAATTATAACAAATAAAGGCTTGACATATCTCGCTTTGCATGTCCTGAGTCTATCTCATATATTAGTTTCACCTTTTAAGTTGAATTACTGAAAGAAATGAACCTTTCCACGATATTCTAATTTTTCGAGTTTCACCTGTAATTGTCACAGAACACGCATGCATAAGGGCCTTCTGCCCCATGATCCTTGTTTCAGTACACTGTTAGCTGCAGTGTCCTTCAGACTAGTGCAGCCAAGTTCATGACTTTCGTAGACACCATTACTGCTTCTCTTGGTTATAGGATAGCCGTCCTGTGTGCTCCTGTGTCCGCGCTCTGTTTTGCGTCAAAACATCCCCGAGGGAGGTTGGCCATGAGGATGAGACACCTGCGTCTTCTGGGCTATCGCGTGATTCTGGTAAGAGAAGTCAAAATGCTTCTCCATCAGAAAACTTGGAACTCTGTTAATTTTAGTAGTCTCGAGCAGGTTGTAAGAAAAAATTAAAAACAAAACGAGGTACGGGAGACATTCCGGGCCCCTGTGTATATACACCAAATCACACAAAATGGGGGAACACCCTGTGTGTCCGCTGAGAAAACCCCACTGCCTCTCCGGCTCGTGCAGAAACCCTCCCCAGATACTGAAGCTTCCTGCCCCTAACTGTGCGAGCCCAGGCGTCCTCTTCGGGACCTGGGACCTGTCTCCTCATGAGTCAGAGGCTTGTTGAGGCTGCAAAGCTAACACACAGGGAACCTTCCCAGCATGTCAACTGAGCTGGTCAACCAAGCGCCTCTGTCCTTCTGGTTTATTTCCCCTAATATTTGCACAGCTGACAGACAGGGAAGCGGCTGAGGCTGCTGCGCTACCCTGGATGTCAGCTGTTGGCCGGGGAGGCTGAGCAGTTCAACAAAGCCCTGCTGCCCCTCCGGCTTGTGAGGAGACTCTCCGCGGAGCCCAAAGAGGACGTCCAGGGAGGGTCTCCTCGCGAGCCAGGAGGGCTCTTGACGGTGCTCCTCATTTTTGGGTACTTGGCACTGTGTGTGTGTGTGTGTGTGTGTGTGGTTGTGAGCAAACCTAATGCACGCAAATGGGGAGTTGTCTGTATTAATCTGTGTCTGGATAAAAGCACTTTTATTTTTAATACCAGAACCCCTGTATTCACAGGCTTTGCATAAGCTTCACAATAAAAAGGCAAAATTGTTTATATTAGTTTGGAATATATATATATTCATTTTTGAACTTTGGAAACGTGGGCATACACATGCAGACTATATGCTGTATATGGAGCAATTCAAGCCCCGTTTCTGCTACACCGGTGGGGTTTTGGATGTGGCGGAGGTTTTCTGTGCCCAGCTCAGCTCTACTGGTAAAGGAGCTCTGCTGCACTCGCCAAGGGCATGGTGATTTCTCTGCTGGTAATAGCCAGTGAAAGCTTCTGCAATGAGGCAGGAAAAGACCTGATCTGGACCAGTCCAGCTACCAGCTAGCTTTGGGCTGGTACCTTCTGCCCTGGCTGGTGTGAATGGCAGGGCTGTGGATGCAACAGTGGTTCTGACCTGCCACTCCCAGGTGGGAGATTAGGATTCCTGCTTTATTCTTTATAAATCACCTAAAATTTACAGGTCTTTTGTAATTCGGATGAAAACTGACATGATTTCATTCTTCCTTTTTTCTGTTCAGGTTCATTACCAGGAATTCCAGAAACTGAAGAAAGACGAGGCAGTTGAGTTCTTAAAGGGAGAAATATTTTCAACACAGGCACGCTTGGATTCTGATTAGAACATCCAGGATCACTGTTTAAATTAATATACCACATTGCTTTTTTTTTCTTTTTGCATTTCAAGAAAATAACTGAATAAGATTCCCTCATTTCCTGTCCTTGCCTTAGAATTCTGTCGACTCAGATTTGTTATAGACTGAGGAAGGATGAAATTTTTTTTGCCTCTGGTAGTATTTATCACTTTTGAGTCCGCGGTGTTTAATGAAGACAGCAGAACATATGTTTCAAATAAATAAAAATAATCATCAGTTGCCTCCATCATTAGAAAGAACTTGGCTGTAAAAAGGCACATTCTTATTTATTAATGTGACGAACCTCCACTTCACACTCTCCCCTTGTTACTATGCGAATTTCTAATCAGGTGTTCTGGGTCAAATTTCAATCCACCCCACCTGTCCCTCTGAGGTCCGTCTGTTATTTCAATTCCCTTTTATTAATAATCTGGGAATCTCTTAGTAACGGGAGTTTTCCTGTCCAGCGGCCGTGGCCGGTTATATCCTCCGCTCTGGGCTTCAGGGGTTAAACTCTTCTTTGCCCACAGTTCGGGGTCTCTCTTTCATTAGATCCCCTCACTATATCAGTTAGCTAAGCCCTCTTAACAACTCTGTGTGGCAATACCAGGGTTTCCGCCCGCTAGCCCCTCCTGAGGGAACTCCAAGACACAAACTATCACCCTGCAGGTCAGTTTTGTCCTTTCCCTGAGTTCACCTCCTCATGAGCATCCATAGCTCACTGGACCAAATGAACGACGATACTTTCTTAGCTCAACAATAAGAAGTCTTTATTTCTTTCAGAACATAACGGTTTCAGTAATGGTTTATAAGCTTAGTGTAAACTCTTTCTTTCAGCATCATATACACACCTTCAACGTATCCTGACCTATCCTAACCTACCCACCACTATCCTGGCCCCACGCCCTCCTTCTTCCAGTCACCACACCTCTAACGGCTGCTCCCTCCTTTTAAAGAGCGGAATGTCCCGCCTCCCATGAGATACATGCCACTCAAACTGGGGTGCCCATTAACTCCTAAAACACCGTGGGTTTCTGAAAATCCCTTAACTTAGATCCGATTCGTTACAATTGCCTAACATAAGACTTTAAGGACATCATAATCTAGCTTCACGGAGAATCTTAGAATTGGAAGGAACCCTGAGGCCCAACATGTCTACTTTTATCTGATGATATTTCGGTGTGATGCTGTGAGAGTAGAGCAGGCTTCCTCAAACTCTGCCCTCCAGATGTTTTGAGACTACAATTCCCATCATCCCTGACCACTGGTCCTGCTGGCTAGGGGTCATGGGAGTTGTAGGCCAAAAACATCTGCAGGGCCGAGTTTGACGAAGCCTGGAGTAGAGCATCAAGAGTTCAAAAAAGAGGAGTCCCTGGGTTCAAGCCTGACAAGAAGCCTTCCTACTATACGCAGACCTGTTGAAAGTGATTACAGTGGTACCTCGGGTTACAGACGCTTCAGGTTACAGACTCTGCTAACCCAGAAATAGTACCTCGGGTTAAGAACTTTACCTCAGGATGAGAACAGAAATCGCACGGTGGCAGCGGGAGGCCCCATTAGCTAAAGTGGTACCTCAGGTTAAGAACAGTTTCAGGTTAAGAACGGACCTCCGGAACGAATTAAGTTCTTAACCCGAGGTACCACTGTATCTTTATTTGGTGATGATTTGTTCGGCATATGCTCAGAGACACTCACTATATTGCTGCTTTACATTCCTAGTATTTAAGGTGGACAATTGGTGGCAGAACTTGCTTTTAAGTCCCAGGCTGCTTTGTAAGACTACATAAAAGTGGACTCCAAAATAACAACAACAACAATTTATTTGTACCCCGCCCATCTGGCTGGGCTTCCCCAGCCACCCTGGGCGGCTTCCGACAAATGTTAAAATACATTAAAATGTCACAGATTAAAAACTTCCCTAAACAGGGCTGCCTTCAGGTATTTTGTAAATGTCAGGTAGTTGCTTATCTCTTTGACCTCTGATGGGAGGGCGTTCCACAGGGTGGGTGCCACTACCGAGAAGGCCCTCTGCCTGGTTCCCTGTCGCTTTGCTTCTCGCAGTGAGGGAACCGCCAGAAGGCCCTCGGCGCTGGATCTCGGTGTCCGGGCTGAATGATGGGGGTGGAGATGCTCCTTCAGGTATACAGGACCGAGGCCGTTTAGGGCTTTAAAGGTCAGCACCAACACTTTGAATTGTGCTCGGAAACATACTGGGAGCCAGTGGAGATCTCTCAGGACCGGTGTTATGTGGTCCCGGCGGCCACTCCCAGTCACCAGTCTAGCTGCCGCATTCTGGATTAATTGCAGTTTCCGGGTCACCTTCAAAGGTAGCCCCACATAGAGCACATTGCAGTGGGAGATAACCAGAGCATGCACCACTCTGGTCCCGGCGGCCACTCCCAGTCACCAGTCTAGCTGCTGCGTAGGTTCCCAAAAAGCGCACATGGATACCACACAGCTATCACACAGCTGCTTGGAAGAGATGCTGAAAACATGGCTCTCTCCTGCCTGATCACCACGTTCCCAGTGGAAGGGACAGCAATAACCACCTGGGGAGATCCAACACCATTAGCACTGCTTACATGTTTCCCGTGTGTGCACACGCATGACCACATTTCGATGTGGCATTGGGTATGCGGTGACTCCCACATTGTGTTTGAAGGGAGCCTTTGCCTGAAGCGATTCCTTAAATGGTCCCAAAAGGAATGGATGATGCTTCCATTTGCAAGCATTACGTAGAATCATAGAATTGGAAGGGACCCAGGGGTCATCTAGTCCAGCCCCCTGCAATGGACATCTCATTCAGATGCATCCTGAGTGCACTTCACTGAGCAATCGTTGAAATGGGAAATACAATCCTGCAACCCGCCCCTCCCCCCCGCGCTTGGTTTTGAGTACATTTTCTGAATTCTACTGTGAACTGAAAGTTGTCAACCTCTTGTACTATACAGTGGTGCCTCGCAAGACGAAATTAATTCGTTCTGCGAGTGCTGTCGTCTAGCGAAAATTTCATCTTGCGAGGCACCGACGGGGGAAGAGCGGTTTGACTGGGGGGGGGGGGGAATCGCGAAAATTTTTCGTCTTGCGAGGCAAGCCCATAGGGAAATTCGTCTTGCGAGTCAGCCTTTCGTTAGCGAATGCCTTTCGTCTAGCAAGTCATTCGTCTAGCAAGGCATTCGTCTTGCGAGGTACCACTGTATTATCTGCTCACTAATATCCATTGTTAAAAAGCTTGAAAAGCTGGTTATTGGGTATAAAAAGCTAATGAGAACCATGCCACATTTTTTAAAAAGACAGTAAGATTCAAAGTTAGGCACTGCAATATCCCCCCAACCCCCCCCCCCACAGATTCTTCTCATTACCATCCCCAGGTATATCTACCTGAGACTACTTTTGATGCATCTTCATGTGTGATATGCAGTTTCACCTTCCTCCCTCTCTCTCTCCCCTCCCCCCTGTCTCCATCATAGGGGACAGAAATGCTGGTTTCCTTGCTATGGTTGGAATTACTGCTGAATGATCGAAGTAACCAGTCTGGGTTTTTTTTTAATGCTTTTTATTTTCAAATAACAAAACAAAAATACAAAACACGAACATAGAAATAATAGAAAACACGAAAATAGAAATAAATACATATTTGTTAACTATGATTATTACAATATAACCCAAACTCCGCCGAGTTTTCAGACTTCCTTTCTTCTCTACCTTAGTTTTCTAATCTTCATCATTCTTACACTTTCTCTCAATTTCATATATTTATTGACCTCTTCATACTGCCACCATCTATCGTTATTTTTCTGTTGCTCTGCAAGTATTTCATCACGCCTGTAAGTGATTTACAAATTTATACAGTCTTTTAAATATTCCAAAAATTTACTCCACTCTAAATTGAAACTGCTGATCTTTTTGGTTTCTTATTCTCCCCGTTAACCTCGCTAGTTCCGAATATTCTAATAATTTCTTTCTCCATTCTTCCACCGTTGGCATATCCATCGATTTCCATTTCTGTGCTAGCAGAATTCTCGCTGCTGTCTGGTTTTTTAACTCGGAAGGTGGGAGGGAGGAGGATTAGGTAAATACGAATAGTCCAGTAGGGGTTTCAGCAATAAAATAGAAGCACGTGTATTATAACAGAGGAAAATAATGTATTCCTGTTAACCGTACTTTGGTACAGAAGTCCTGATACAGAAAATGTTTCAGCACAGTGGTCTACTAAGAGCTTATTGTAGGCTGGGTTAGGCGCACCTGAGACCATTGGAATCTCTGGGTTTTAAATAAGCTTAATTGCGCATAGAACTGCAGTCTTGCATGCCTGCATGGCATCAGGCAGCATCCCCTAAGCTGATTCCAAAAAGCTTTTAGCTCTTGTCACATGTTATTTATGTGAACAATGAGCAAGTTTTTGCAGCTCTGTGTGTGTGAGAGGGAGAGACTGAGACGCATTGCAGAGGCAGGCTCTGCCCCCAAACTGTGCATGTTCATTGTAACTGGCCCACAGTTATCTTGTGTTCATTTTAGTTTCTATGCAGGTAAAGGCTTGTAGCATTGTGGCGCCAGTATTTTGGAGCCCTGTTGCTATTGAAATCAGACACGCACCTGCAAATGTAATACTGTATTCCGTTGCCTGCTGAAAATGTTTCTTGTTTCGTCGTGGATTTTAATTTGGTTCATTTGGTATTTTATAACTTAATGGTTTTAATCTATGCTGACATAATATTTTTAATATAATTTGTTTTATATATACTCTTTTAAATACATTTTGAAATGTAAGACCTGAAGCCCACATATCTATACATGAAAGATACACTACACTTTTATGAACCTGGGGTGTGGGGAGATGCTCCATTCATGGAATGGCAAAGGAGCTGGCTGAGTGAAGTTTGCACAATACTACAAGGAGGAGACTCTTGAGAGTCCCATGGACTGCAAAAAGATCAAACTTATCCATCCTTAAAGAAATCAGCCCTGAGTGCTCACTGGAAGGACAGATCCTGAAGTTGAGGCTCCAGTACTTTGACCACCTCATGAGAAGAGAAAACTCCCTGGAAAAGACCCTGGTGTTGGGAAAGATGGAGGGCACAAGGAGAAGGGGACGACAGAGGATGAGAGGCTAGACAGTGTTCTCGAAGCGACAAGCATGAGTTTGGCCAAACTGCGGGAGGCAGTGGAGGATAGGGGTGCCTGGCGTGCTCTGGTCCATGGGGTCACGAAGAGTCGGACACGACTGAATGACTGAACAACAACAAATATCATTGTATTTTCCATTGGGTTTAACATACAGGATATGAAATGTAGTTCATGTCTATGAATTAGCCCTAGCTGTTTCTTTTTGCTATAGGTTCCCTCCTACAAACAGGATCTGCCTTAAATATTTTCTATAGAAAGGCAGAATACAAATACTGAAATAAATAATAGAGAAGCCTCAGTTTTAAGGCAACTGCACAGAGTTAGCCCACAAGCCCAGTAATCGCAGAAGTGCGTCTATAGATGCGAATAACACGGAAATGAGCGTCCAACTTGCGCTGTATTCCGTGGTAGTTCCAGAAGTGGCTTTTATGTCATGTGAAACCTCAGATGTAATGTGGATAGAATGTGGAGCTTAGCAGCTAGGGGAAAGTGGCAACACAGATGGAGGAGGAGGAGGAGCAGAAAGAGCATGCAGAGCCAATATTGCACTGGATTTAAGTAAACGGGTGGAGACTGAGGGCAGATTGAAGTTGGAGCAGTGCCCCATTTGCATTGGAAATGTTTCCACTCTCATCTACTCCCACAGCATAAACCGGGAGGCGGGCATGTGGTATCCTAACCCGAATCAAATTTGCAGAGGGTACTATCATTGTGCCACTTGCAATGAGCTGCGTGTGTATCGGGATGTGCCAATCCTTCAGCACCTCTTTTTCCCTTTTGGCCCCGTGTTTTGCATTGGAACAGTAGTGGATTGTTTTCTGAAGGTGCCTGCCAGTATCTGTGGCCGAGTGCAGAGCAAGTGGAAGTGGAGAAACAATGGGTTGTTAGCTGGGTGTGAGTTTGCATTGCATTGTATCCGTGCAGCCTGTGGCTCCATCCTAACGCAGAGGCAATGCCCATATTAAAAAAACCTGTCGGGAATTTGGATGACAGCCTGTGTTCTTGCAGCATTTGAATAATAATAATAATAATAATAATAATAATAATAATAATAATAATAATAATTTTTATTTTGTACCCCGCCCATCTGGCTGGGTCTCCCCAGCCACTCTGGGCAGCTTCCAACAAATGTTGTTGTTGTTCAGTCGTTCTCATGAGGTGGCCAAAGTACTGGAGCCTCAGCTTCAGGATCTGTCCTTCTAGTGAGCACTCGGGGCTGATTTCTTTAAGGATGGATAGGTTTGATCTTCTTGCAGTCCATGGGACTCTCAAGAGTCTCCTCCAGCACCATAATTCAAAAGCATCAATTCTTCGGCGATCAGCCTTCTTTATGGTCCAGCTCTCACTTCCGTACATTACTAATATTATAATACATTAAAATATCACAGATTAAAAACTTCCCTGTAAGCTTTTGCGCTATAAAATCTGCCTTTTGGGGTTATTGGAGCCCAAGCTATCTTCATTTTTGTGCATGAAACACACACACACAATTCCCTCTTGTAAGATGCCTTTAAGATTACAAAGCCCATGACGCAGTGTCGCTAGCAATGAAAGAAGTACCGTCGAAAAAGAGCTGAAGTCTTCAGTTAAAGCAAATGGTTAATAATGCCGCGCAGGCACGTTTTCTGTCAGAATCTCCTGCTTGCGGATTTACAAATGGAATTCCTCCTTCAGGTTTTAAACTACGGTTTCCTTGCCGTCTGGCCTTTTGAACGCACCCAGAGAAAGCGCTGCTGAATTTAATGAGATTTGCTTCCCAGTCAGTTTCTGTTCCGTTCCCTTGGAGCAGCTCCGTGGTAAAAGGACATGTTTTGTAGGCGCTTGTTACGTTAGCAAAGATTCCCGCGCAGCAGCTGCCAGTTGCATGAAAGAAATTTCTGCGCAAACCCACAAGAAACCCAGTTTCCATAGCAGCCATGCACTGAGCCTGCTCTGCTGCAAGGTGGAAACTGCAGAAGTGAAATACCTTAATTGCCTGCCGGCTTTCGTGCCAATGCCACCAGGCAGGCAGCAGATATTGAATATCATGTCACAAGCCTGTGGTAGGGAGCCATTTCATTTGAACGCCGCTTTGTCAAGCCTCTGCGTTCCTGCCTTATGCTTAGATCTTCATTGGGGTAAGACAGGACTCCGATGCTGCAATCCTGCTTTCAGGATACCTACGGCAGCAAGATATCTGATCTGGAGGGGGGCGGGCGGGCGGGGGAAACAGATATGTTTCCCCAACCACAAACCCTCCTATGTTCTTAACTCGGCCATTGTGAAATCTCGAGGGCTTTACTCTGTTCTGGCTGGCTGCCATTTCCAGTTGCTGGGACTTGTATCCACGTGGAAGATCACTAGTCGGCCGCATTGCTGGGCAGGATTGCCTGCCAATTGTCCCAGTGTGTGTGGGAATGTTTAGGAGTGTGGATAAGTATATATTATTTTATATATATCATCCCAGCTTGTGTGAGCAAGCTCCAAACCTAGCAGAGTTACATTCCCCTCTAAAACACAGCAGAAAACGGTTGCATAGGCTTGCTAAAGCCTCTATAAGAAATATATATTCCTGGTATATTCCCCTTCTTCCCTCTTAAAAGTAAAGACACAATACAATACTGATTATAAGATATCAAATCAAATCAAATCAAATTTTATTAAACGGTCACAGACCAAATCGTCCAATGAAGCACACACAAGACAAACACACGAAAAAACAGCATTTCGAAATTAAGATCTTAGATAAAATTAAACGTTTGACTTTGCCTGCGCATTGTCAATGGATAGCTCATATTTCCTGCGTCTAATAGCAGAAACGCAGAATTTGGCAACATTAATCGTAATTATAAGATATAAAAGAGTTTACTTACAGTCATCCATGAGATACAGTACAGGCTCAAAGAGGCAGATAAGCTTAGATAAATATATTTACATGTGGTGAAGCTGATTCCATAGGGGAACAGGCTTCACCTCTGCTTTTCTCAGCTGCAAGCTGAGAGAGAGCCTCCTGCTTGTCCAAAAGATGAGGCAAAAAGGAGAGAGATCTTTGGGATCTTGTTCCCAGGTAAGACCACACCTACTTCTGGTTCCTGTAACTCAGTCCAGGTAAACAGGAAGTTAAGCCTGGAGGACTGAGTTACCTTCATGTCCACTCTAGCAGTGTTGGGTTTGGCTGCTCTGTGTTTACATCCCACAGTGTGAACTGCCCAATCATGGGCACCATAGGCACCATGAGATAAGAATCCAATGTCTTTGTTCAAACCAGGTTTCTCCATGGTTTTAAGTTTGGTGATTACCATGGAGAAACCTGGTTTGAACAAAGACATTGGATTCTTATCTCATTATACATAACAAAGCCATCTTTAGCCATCTCACCCCTTGCCTTTCCCTGCAAGACTAATTGCAGCCGTTTAGAGTCGTCAACAGGTTTTCCACACTTATCAGCCTATCACCCATTCCCACCACCCTTCTGAGTAATACCCCTCCCCACTCCCCCACTATATTTAAGGATCTGGTGACTTCTGTTTCAGTGTATCTGAAGAAGTGTGCATGCACACGAAAGCTCATACCAGGAACAAACTCAGTTGGTCTCTAAGGTGCTACTAGAAAGAATTTTCGATTTTGTTTTGACTATGGCAGACCAACACGGCTACCCACCTGTAACTGGAACATTGTATAAATGTTTGCTTATGGTGCCTTGGATAGCGTTTGAATTGACATGATGGACATCAGGTCATGACTGATGGACCATATTGACAAGAATTCAGTGTGCCAAAAACACTCCAAATTTTGTATCAGATGCCATTCAAATTCTGCACTGATAATGCATTTTAAAGTTGCATGCAAATATTATTATTTTTTTGGCAGAAAGTTAGCCCCTTCTTATTCTTAACGTTGGACCTGCTTATTTGATTTTTTTGTAGAATTCTGAATTTTTAATGTGCTGCTGTTGGAAGATATTCACCAGGGATCTCTGTAGACAGAACCCAAATCATTCACAAGCAGTTGAATGCTTGAGAGTTAAAATAAACATTCTGCTAAACTGAACATATCATGAGCAGATAATTTACACAGGGAATAAATATATTGCCTGGGCGTTGTGCTAATATCCCAGACTTTTCAACTGCTGTCGTTTATACTGTGCTTAAATAGTTAATATGCAGCTTTATTGCTCGTGGTAAAAAACCTATAAAAACTTAAGTGGCTGGTTATCACACTGTGCATTGCAGTAATCTCTTTTAGACTGGTATAGAATAATAATGGGTTGCTCTTTTACGGGCAAGATGATAGCAATAAGCTTCCATATGCATACAAAATTCCATGAGGTTATTACAAGTAAGGCATTAGCAAAAAGATGTTTTTAACAGAACCACCCAAAGGCTTATTTGTGTGCTTTCTATGTTTCTATTTCTTTAGTGTTTGCATGCTTTAAGACAGGGGTCCCCAAACTGAGGCCCGGGGGCCGGATGCGGCCCAATCACCTTGTAAATGCGGCCCGCGGATGATCCGGGAATCATGTTTTTACATGAGTAGAATGTGTGCTTTTATTTAAAATGCATCTCTGGGTTATTTGTGGGGCATAGGAATTTGTTCATTTTTTTCTCCCCCCCCCCCCAATAATAATTTTTATCGTTTTAATACACAAATACTACAAAAGAAAGATTAATTCACACATAATCATCCATATTTCCACCTTTCTGGCTTTCATAGCCGGGACTTCCCTCAGACCTTCCACATGGTTTTCAGATTTCTATCTTTTTAATCTATACTTCTTAATCTATCATTGCTTAAACTATCATATACATAATAATCACTATAAAATTAATAATTACAATAATATTTCTCATTTGTCTACAAAGCTTCTTGAAGTCATATGAACGTATTCAATTGAGTATCATTGTCTTTCAAATAATTCGTAAATGATGAATTTCTGGTCCCGCTGTTCTTGGATTCTTCCTGTCATTTTGTCCAGTTTTGCATACTCCATTAATTTCACTATCCATTCTTCCTTTGTCGGTGTTTCTTCCTGTTTCCACCTTTGTGCTATCAGAATTCTTGCTGCAGTCACTGCATATTGGAAAAATTTAACATCTTGTTTATTTATTTTTTTCAAAATATAGTACGGCCCCCCACAAGGCCTGAGGGACAGTGGACCGCCCCCCTGCTGAAAAAGTTTGCTGACCCCTGCTTTAAGATCTTTATTTACTCATGTCCCCAGTGGCAGAAAGGATCTTCTAGCAAACCCAAGCCCTGATATTGTTAGGCTCCATCTCCTATCAGTCCCAACCCAAATAGCCAATAGTCATGGATGGTGGCAGTTGTGGCCCAACATCACCACATTGGATAGCCCCTGCACTGAGATGTACAAAGCCTGGAGAGGAGGTCAGACTCTGCACCGAGTGCATTTAAAAAAACAGCCATGTGCCAATCAAAATACAAAATATGAATCATTTCCAGCATATTTTTCTGCTTCCTGTGTGCCTAGTTGTGGGGGTAGCCTGCGGATGGGACGGCCGGTAATGCTGGAGTCCTGCTCCCACCGCGCCGTGAAAAGTTTCCGCTGGCCACGATCTGAAGGTTTTAGCTTGTGAGTTCGGAATGTTGTTGCCTCGGAAGTTTTCTGCGAGCGTCTGTGAGTTCCAAAGGTTCCGGAGGAGAAGAAGAAGAACTAAACTAAAAGGTGGCCAAAAACTAGACGGCCAAATAAAAGCCTTTAAAACGAAAATGAAATAAATACAACGGAGACTGCAGTCTGGTGAAGAAGCCTGCGTGGTTGGTTTCAGTTTCTCTTTCTCTCTATGCTTGCCGCGCAACGATGTTATTATTCGGCTTGCCTCGCGCTTTCTCCACACCACAAACAGGGAGCGGCCGCTATTTATTAGAAGATCAATCAACGTCATAACAAGCATAACAACCAATTACAGTCCTGTTACCGTGCTAAGTTTAGGCGGGAAGAAGACTAACGACCGTTACCTTATTTAAAGTTAGAGCGCCTTTTTTTACCCGCGGAAGGATCCATGCAGTAAGCTGCCTGTCGGATCCTCTTTTAACCTTCCTTCCAAGGCGGAAGGATATTATAAAGTAAACATAAATAAACATAAATAAACACAGGTGCAAGGGCACCTATGAAACATATTCCCACACCTAATATTTGTGATTTTGCACAATGGTACATTTTGGGGTTGGGGAGAGGTTTTACAATTACATGTAGTTGTGATGATGATGATGATGATGATAATCCAAAAAGCTACTATGTCTGCGTAGCCCATGGCCTAAACATTACAAGGTTTGTGGCAAGTCTGATTCTGCAACAATGAATGGTGGAGCCTGTAATCCAAATGTGTAAATCCAGAGCAAAATCCTGCCTGTCACTTAATTCTCTTGTCAAGATGCTGCCCAGGGGTTAAAGGGGCCTTTAGTGGGTGATGAGGCAAGCCTGGCATTACCCCTGCTATGCCAACTTATAGGGGGCATGCCTCTCCGTCACGGTGTGGCAGAACGTGGGTCTGCCAAAGGAGTAGAAAGAGCAACTAATCCAGATCGCAGCCACTGGTTGTTGAGGATTCCTTTTGTGAATGGCTGAAACTATAAGGTGGAACAAAATTTCAGCCCTCAAACCCGCTGGAACCTGGACCGAGAGTTTTTCTTTTTCTTTTGGAAAAACAACAACCGGATCATTGTGAAAAGAAGACGACTTGCTGGAGTTAGCAGACAGTACAGTATCTCAAAGGTGGCCAACTTGATCGGGCCTGAAATGTGTCTGGAAGATAGCATCTGATTTGCATATTTTAATTAACATAATTAACAGTTTGCATAACATTTGCTTGAACACCAAGGGTGCTGTCAAATGCCAAATGTGGCTTCTCTGCATGCATTTTATTATTATGTGCCTTATAGGGTCTTCCAATTTCGTGGGTTTAAAAAAAACAATCCTGGCAATATGGACAGTGGACTGGTGCCCTCTCACCAGCTGAGTTTGCCAACTGGCTGAGTGGATAACCCAGATCCCTGGTGCATCTCGAACCAAATGCTCATATCCACCAGTCACCCCCTCAGAATCAATGCAGTGAGTATAGAAATTGTAAAGCTTGCGTATATATTTTAAATTGCTGTTTGGTTCTTTTGCCAATAAGCTTTTGTGCTGAGTAAGCCTCATCTGTTAAAACAAAATAAAATAAAAATTCCTTCCAGTAGCACCTTAGAGACCAACTAAGTTTGTTCTTGGTATGAGCTTTCGTGTGCATGCACACTTCTTCAGATACATCAGGAATCAAAAGACAGAGAAACCAGTAGTAGGAGAACACTTCAAACTCCTAGGACATTCTATACAAGATCTCAAAGTAGCTGTCATATTACATAAGAATTTCAGAAATAGACTGGAAAGAGAAGTTGCTGAATTACAACTTATTACCAAACTTAAAGCCACGGGGAGACTTGGCCTGAATAGAGACATTGGATTCTTATCTCATTATACATGATAAAGCTATTTTTGGCCAACTCATCCCTTGCTTTTTCCTGTAAGACCAATTGCAGTCGTTAACAGTAGTCAACAGGTTTTCCACACCTATCAGCCAATCACCCATTCCCACCACCCTTCTGAGTCATACCCCTCCCCACCCTCTCACTATATATAAGGGTCTGGTGACTTCTGTTTCAGTGTATCTGAAGAAGTGTGCATGCACACGAAAGCTCATACCAAGAACAAACTTAGTTGGTCTCTAAGGTGCTCCTGGAAGGAATTTTTGTTTTGTTTTGTTTCGACTACGGCAGACCAACACGGCTACCTACCTGTAACCTCATCTGTTAATCAGCATTTCAGGTTTTTCCTGTGCAATAATAGGAGCTCGCAACATAGTTCTGATGTTCCCAAAGATTCTGTCATGAACCTATAAGCCCATAAATCATGACTAAACCACTTCTGGCAAAAAGGGACACCACGATGAAAACCAGAGCGCACGGAAACGGCGTTTACCTTCCTGCCGCAGTGGTACCTACTTATCTACTTGCATTGGTGCGCTTTCGAACTGCTAGGTTGGCATGTGGGGCTGATCGCTTCACTGTGGAGGTGATCTACTTTACAGAGACTTCTCATGCCAATTCTCATGCTCTGGACCTCGAGAGACAGATTGTTGAATGTCTAGACATTGTCATGAGCCTCATCCGCGATTGTAAACCTAGCCGATAACCATAAATGAGCAGGCAGCCTGTAATTTCAGTGGTACTGTTAGAATGAAACAAAATATAAAAAAAATTATGTGTCCACCATGGTACTGTAAAAGGTTTATCAGTCCATAAGTGGTAGCCATCTGGCAGAAATCTGACTCGCAGGCATTTCTCTCCTTTAGCATAATTAAGATGTAATGTCAATTGGGAAGTCAAAGACATTATGCCGGATATCGTCTCTAGTCAACAAGGAACGCAAACTGGAGCATTTATGGAAAGTGAAATTGATGTATTTATATTCAAGCAGCAAAACATTTATCCTCCATCTACAAGGCTTTCTCGCGCTGGCACATCGGCTGTTATAACAACAACCTGTTAGCAATGCAGACGTAACCATTTCTCCTTAAAGGAGAAGGCTGCAACAAAGTGAGCGTTTCCCTACTTTTCAACAATAGTTTGGATGGGTATTTTTTTCTTCTTTTTCAGCCAATTAGTAGCAGCAATCACATTTTTTTTTAAGAAATGAAGAATCATAGGTGTGCATTGGTTTGTTTACTATTACGTAGACCACAAACTTGACATGAGTCAACAGTGTGATGCAGCAGCTAAAAAAGCCAATGCGATTCTGGGCTGCATCAATAGGAGTATAGCGTCTAGATCAAGGGAGGTAATAGTACCACTATATTCTGCTCTGCTCAGACCTCACCTGGAATACTGTGTCCAGTTCTGGGCACCACAGTTCAAGAAGGATACTGACAAGCTGGAACGTGTCCAGAAGAGGGCAACCAAAATGGTCAAAGGCCTGGTAACGATGCCTTATGAGGAACGGCTTAGGGAGCTGGGTATGTTTAGCCTGGAGAAGAGAAGGTTAAGGGGTGATATGATAGCCATGTTCAAATATATAAAAGGATGTCATATAGAGGAGGGAGGGAGAAAGGTTGTTTTCTGCTGCTCCAGAGAAGCGGACACGGGGCAATGGATTCAAACTACAAGAAAGAAGATTCCACCTAAACATTAGGAAGAACTTCCTGACAGTAAGAGCTGTTTGACAGTGGAATTTGCTACCAAGGAGTGTGGTGGAGTCTCCTTCTTTGGAGGTCTTTAAGCGGAGGCTTGACAGCCATCTGTCAGGAATGCTTTGATGGTGTTTCCTGCTTGGCAGGGGGTTGGACTGGATGACCCTTGTGGTCTCTTCCAACTCTATGATTCTATGATTCTATGACATTTATTATTACATATATAGGTCACCTTTCCTCCAAGCAAATGTACTTCTCCCCCTTGCCATTTCTCCCCCTCTGAGCGACAACCCTGTGAGGTAGGTCAGGCTCAGAGATGGTGCCCATCCCAGCGAGTTTAACGGCTGAACAGGGATTTGAACCCCCGTCTCCCAAGTCCTAGTCCAACACCTTAACCCCTATGCCAACCGCCACATATCTAGAACGGAAGCTTCTATTGCCATTTCTTATCTTGACCAGAGTAGCATGATTGCTCCTTTTGCATGGGACGCGGGTGGCACTGTGGTCTAAACCACCGAGCCCCTTGGGCTTGCAGATCAGGTGGTCGGCGGTTCGAATCCCCGCGACGGGGTGAGCTCCCTTTGCTCTGTCAACCTAGCAGTTCGGAAGCATGACAAAAAGTGCAAGTAGATAAATAGGTACCACTCCAGTGGGAAGGTAAATGGCATTTCTGTGCGCTATGGCTTCCGTCAGTGTCCTGTTGTGCCAGAAGCGGTTTAGTCATGTTGGCCACATGACCCGGAGGGCTGTCTGTGGACAAACACCGGCTCCCTCAGCCTGAAAGCGAGATGAGCGCCACAACCCCATAGTCGCCTTAAACTGGACTTAACCACCCAGAGGTCCTTTTATTGCCCCTTTCCAATGGCTGAGCCCCACAGGGCAGTCCTATTTGTGTGCCAGAGGAAACTGCAAATAGAAGTGGTCGTATGGTCCACCTCACAATGAGCTGGTTGGGAATACTTCTGCCCAGTGCTGGATAACAATGCCATCTCTAACTATAAAGTGGCAATGTGTCCCCTCCTCTTTGCTAATGTGTGACTCAAGGACTCTCTTCAGTTGTGGCAAATTGGTGAATAGAGGCAGGGGCGTAGGGAACCGCTTTGCCGCCCGGAGTGGCAAACGTGGGGGGCACCCCCTGGGGGTGGGGCGCTGCTAACTGTCGCGTGCGCAGCATCCCAGCGGACTGCGCATGTGCAGACATGCGCAGTCCACCCAAGATGGCGGGCGTGAGCGGCCGGCACCCCTTCCGTGCGGCGGCACGGCAAGTTTTAAGGCTGCAGCGCGCTAACAGCAGCACAGCATCTGTGCTGCTGTTCACACGTTGCAGCCTTAAAAGTTGCCGCACCCCCAGATGAAGTTAATTGATTATATGGAACTCGCAGAACTGACCGCGAAACTCCGAGACCAGAGGGAGGAGAAGGTGCAGGAAGAGTGGAAGAAATTTAAAGAATATTTGAAACAACGTGAAAAATTGGACATTTGAAGTGAAATCAGTGAATATAATAGGCGATAGCTGTACAATGTTAGGTTAAAATAGTATATAAGAAGTTAAGATTGTGATTTTTTTATATTAGATATTATGGTTA
The DNA here is from genome assembly GCF_009819535.1 of Lacerta agilis. Classification (NCBI taxonomy): domain Eukaryota; kingdom Metazoa; phylum Chordata; class Lepidosauria; order Squamata; family Lacertidae; genus Lacerta; species Lacerta agilis. The sequence continues at coordinate 126,293,338 of NC_046312.1, forward strand.
TGAATAAGTTGATAGAGATAAGATAAGATGTTAGATTAGGATTAAGAATAATTGTTAATGAGTATTAAAATAGTTACAAAGTTACTAAAGTAAATTCGAACTGAACGCAGAAGAGAGAACGTGAGGAAGTCCCCTAAGTAAGATTTGAAATAAGATTAAAATAATTATATTGGTGTGTTCCTGTGTTCCTGTGGGCTGTTAGGTATGTATCAGTTTTATTTGATTGTTATTTGTATTTTGTAGTGTGCTTGTATTTTATGTAGTATGTATGCTTTTTATTTGTTGTTTTGTGTGGAAATACCAATAAATTCTTTTTTTAAAAAAAAATTGCCGCACCCCATGCGCGCCGGTGGCGTAAATCACGGGGGCGGGGCACTGTCCTGAGTATCAACCCCCCCAGGGCGGTACCCGGGGCGACCCCCCCCCTGCCCCCTTGCTCCGCCCCTGAATAAAGGTGAACAGGAGGCTGGATTTCAGCCATCAATTTTTAAAAAAGTATTGCTATCATATATCCAAGTCCAAGGGATGTGGGTGGCACTGTGGTCTAAACCACTGAGCCTAGGGCTTGCTGATCAGAAGATTGGCGGTTTGAATCCCCGCAACGGGGTGAGCTCCCATTGCTCTGTCCCAACTCCTGCCAACCTATCAGTTTGAAAGCACAGCAGTGCAAGTTACACAGGGGTCAGCAAACTTTTTCAGCAGGGGGCCGGTCCACTGTCCCTCAGACCTTGTGGGGGGCCGGAGTATATTTTGAAAAAATAATAATGAACGAATTTCTATGCCCCACAAACAACCCAGAGATGCGTTTTAAATAAAAGGACACATTCTACTCATGTAAAAACACTCTGATTCCTGGACCATCTGCGGGCCGGATTTAGAAGGCGATTGGGCTGGATCCATTAAGTAGATAAATAGGTACTGCTGCAGCGGGAAGGTAAATGGTGTTTCCATGCACTCTGGTTTCCGTCACGGTGTTCTGTTGCTCCAGAAGCGGCTTAGTCATGCTGGCCACATGACCCAGAAAAACTGTCTGTGGACAAACGCTGCCCCCCTCCCGAACTGAAAGAGAGATGAGAGCCACAACCCCATAGTCACCTTTGACTGGACTTAACTGTTCAGAGGTCCTTTACCTTTTTACCTTACTAAGCCCGCAACACACCATGGGCTCTGAGCAGACATGCGTTGGATTGGGAGGTGAGCCTCCATATTTCCAAAAATTTTAGCAGCACAACAGACCACAATTTTGCAGACAGGGAATGCCACTTGGAAAATAATGCCTTTCCTTGTCCATAATAGTACATGAAGTGGAAATCACACAAATTAAACAGGCTAATGTAGTGGATCGTATTTGCATAATTCACCCATCGGATTTAGATAATATGCATATTATGACTGCCTGCACTTGAGGTGAGTGCGGACGTCTCTTGGATATGGAAGCAGCTGTGAGGAAGTGGCAAGTATACAATGGAGGGGAGGGAGCATTTGGGTAAGATTAGCCTATTCCGTGGGTGGTGCTGTGGGTTAAACCTAGGGCTTGCCAATCAGAAGGTTGGCGGTCATCGACTTCCGGCGGCGACGCCATTGCGGAGCGGTCGTGGGTTGCCTCGGCTGCGAGGCGACCCAGTCCGTCCCGGGGGTTGGAGCCCCGCTACCGCAAAGCGGGGCTCCGGTGGGGTGCGGGAAGAGCGTCCCGCACCCTGGGCTCCCCGGCTGTGCCCATTAGTGCTCTGAACCCTTCCCTTGCTCCCCCTGTAAAGGGGGAGTGGGGGTGAAGGGACAACGGAGCCGGGCTATAGGGGACATGCCCCAACCGGGACGCAAATGCGGCGGTCACCCCCGCGATGAGCGTCAAAGTTCTACCTGTGTTTAATGGAATTAAAGAACCCGGTTGTCGTGAGTATTTGAATGGCTTGATTTTATGTTTTTCGGACGATCCGGGGGGAAGAGGAAAGGAAGCCTGCCTCCCTCCCTTCGGGTGAAAGAAAATAACCAGTTTAAGTGACTGCTGCTACAGTAATGGATACAAAGTATTTGAACTTTGAAAAGTGAGACTGTTGAGATCTCCCTTTGGGGAGTAAGTCTGTAGAAAATATCTCCGTTTAAAGTTTTGGTCTTTGCGCTCTGGCTTCAGGAAAAATGGCGATGGAAAATTTGGACTGACGTGGGAAACAATTGCAACAAAGGGAGGAACATAGAGACAGGAACTGAAATTTGACACTCACCCCCTCCCCCAATATGTTGGACTTTGTGTTTGAACATATTTTGAACTCTGAACTAACGGATGAAGAAAGGCTTACTGTCTTGGAGCTGGAACTGCTTAATTGGAAACTGAAAGTCTTGAGTGGGGTAATAAATAAAAAAAATCCATTTCCCACAGAGGAGGCTTTCCAAATGTTTTATTCAATGGAAGGAAACCTTGGCAAAGAGCTGAAAGGGATGCTTGAAGGATGGAGAGAGACGACAGGGCGACTCCGAGAAAATGACCCGTTCTTTGGGGGTGGCAGCCCCGGGACGGCAAGATTTGCTATATCCAGACCCCGAGGTGTGAGCTCGGGGGCAAGGGACAAGGAATTAAGATATCTACAAAAAGAAGAAGAATGCTACAAAGAAGCGGAGGAGCCGAAAGAGGAGGAGATGGGTACCCTGATGCTCGATGCAAGGATTGATGTGAACTGTGCCTGGATCTGTGGACAAATGGGAAAAGAGGACAATTGGAAGATTGGTTCCGGTGATAGAGAAGGACAATGGACAGAGGGGGAGTGGGGTAAAGTATTAAATGTAAAATTTAAATGGTTTGTTATGGTATTCTGAAATCGGAGGGCGAAGGTTGTTAGTTTTAAGTTTATTTTGAATAAGTAAGGAGATATTTGAGGTTTTATGTTATTAGCAGCAAGATAAAGGACAGAAGAAGTTAGTATAGATTTTTTGAGAATATTTTGTTAAGATTTATGATAAAGCAAGATGATCAAGATGATTGTTTTATTTCTAACTGAAGTTAATTTTTAGAGAAAAGTTGTTATAAAAAAGAAGATTACGGATTTAAAACCGAAGGTGAAAAGGCAGGGGAAGTCAACTGTCAAGATTTGGAAATAGAAATTTTTTTATTTATGTATGCAAACAAGAAGAAGAATCCTGGCAATATTTGTATTTGTTTTGTATTTGTGGGTGTGGGTTTGGGTATATGTTTTGTTATGAAAAATGCCAATAAATTCTTCATAAAAAAAACAAAAAACAGAAGGTTGGCGGTTCGAATCCCCATGACGGGGTGAGCTCCCGTTGCTCGGTCCCAGCTCCTGCCAACCTAGCAGTTCGAAAGCATGTCAAAGTGCAAGTAGACAAATAGGTACCGCTCTGGCAGGAAGGTAAATGGTGTTTCCGTGCACTGCTCTGGTTCGCCAGAAGCGGCTTAGTCATGCTGGCCACATGACCCGGCAGCTGTACGCCGGCTCCCTCGGCCAATAAAGCGAGATGAGCGCCACAACCCCAGAGTCGTCCGCGACTGGACTGGACTGGACTTTCAGGGGTCCTTTACCTAGCCTATTCCCAATTTCCAGGATGTTTTTGCTAGTTCACAGAAAATCAGTATCAGAAAAGTGAAGAGTTATAGGACAGGACCCAATTCTTCAGTCATTTCCTTCCTTTATGAGTGAGCCACCACATCCTTTGACAGTGCATAGATATCGAGCAAACTCCCCATTGCCTTGGGCTAATAGGATTCTGTTCCAGAACCTTTCTAGATCTCATGAACTGGCAGGACTATGGGGAGGAGTTAGAGGATCCTGGCGAGGGGTGTAGCCAGGACTGGGACACATGGGGGAAAACTGGGGATGGGGAAGGAGAGGTTGGTGCAGGTAGTACTCACAGAGGATGATGAGGGGACGGGGGCCAGTGCACAGGAAGCCGAGCAGTGGGACCCCTCACCAGAGCCAGAGGAGACCACGTCCCCATGAACAATGCTGGTTCTGAGGTGTAGGGAACAACAGGTGATGCACTCCAGGAAGCAGAGGCAGGCCAGGGCCTGCAGCCCAGTTCACTACCTGGCCAGGTGGGGAAGCAGGCATGTGATTCCTCAGGTGGAGGAGGCTGAGCGCAGGTGAGGGTCACTTGCCTCATCAAGCCCAGATGCTGCAATCAATCAGCAGAGCTGAGGTGCTGTGTCTGCTCAACTGCCCATTTTGAGGGACCTTGTCTTGGATGCTCCTGGACCTCCACAGATTTGTACTTTGGACCTGGCACTGGATGCATCCTGATTTTGGACTTGGACTGGCCTGAACCTCATCTCCTGACCTTTGACCTTTCAATTTTGGATCTCGGACTGTGGACTTTGCGGATGATGATCGACCCTCAGATTTTGGACTTGGTCTTGGCGCACTGTCTGGCTGCCAGGTACGCCAAGGGGGTCAGGACACTAGAAGGTCTAAGCTTCCTCATGGGGCCATTTTTCTACTGAGATTTCTACTCCGAAGGACACCTGTTTGTTCCATTCACTTCCTTTAGTTCAGGGGCCAAAGTGTAATGAGATTTTAGTCCAGGCAACAAGCTTCGAAGGTGTGAGATTGAGATTAGGGGTACTGCGTCTTGCCTTTATTCTGAATGCACAATTTCTCCTCAAATCGCATGGGCCAATCAAGACGTGGCAATCAACTTGGGGTGGGGAACTTGTGTCTGTCTACCAGGCTTTGTTGGACTCCAGTTCCCATCAGCCCCAGCCAGCATGGGCAGTGCTCAGGGATGATGGGAGTTGCAGTCCTAGGCTTGTCATATGTCAGGAAAATTCCTGATATGTCCTGGGTTTCGGATGTAAAAATGGCATCGGGGGGGATTTTGCCGAATTGGCAAAATGTCAGGGAAACCCTGGATGTATGTCAACACAATGGAAAAAGCTCCAAAAGCTTAAAATCACTATTTTGGGAGGAGGTATGGCGTATGATTGCTTCATAGAAGTTCAGCTGTGCTTGCTCGTGCCATTTTAACTCCCCAAACAAATGAAGAATAGAATCATAGAATCATAGAGTTGGAAGAGACCACAAGGGCCATCCAGTCCAACCCCCTGCCAAGCAGGAAACACCATCAAAGCATTCCTGACAGATGGTTGTCAAGCCTCTGCTTAAAGACCTCCAAAGAAGGAGACTCCACCACACTCCTTGGTAGCAAATTCCACTGCCGAACAGCTCTTACTGTCAGGAAGTTCTTCCTAATGTTTAGGTGGAATCTTCTTTCTTGTAGTTTGAATCCATTGCCCCGTGTCCGCTTCTCTGGAGCAGCAGAAAACAACCTTTCTCCCTCCTCTATATGTCATCCTTTTATATATTTGAACATGGCTATCATATCACCCCTTAACCTTCTCTTCTCCAGGCTAAACATACCCAGCTCCCTAAGCCGTTCCTCATAAGGCATCGTTTCCAGGCCTTTGACCATTTTGGTTGCCCTCCTCTGGACACGTTCCAGCTTGTCAGTATCCTTCTTGAACTGTGGTGCCCAGAACTGGACACAGTATTCCAGGTGAGGTCTGACCAGAGCAGAATATAGTGGTACCATTATTTCCCTTGATCTAGACGCTATACTCCTATTGATGCAGTCCAGAATTGCATTGGCTTTTTTATCTGCTGCATCACACTGTTGACTCATGTCAAGTTTGTGGTCTACCAAGACTCCTAGATCCTTTTCACCTGTACTGCTCTCAAGCCAGGTGTCACCCATCCTGTATTTGTGCCTTTCATTTTTATTTTTTTTGCTCAAGTGTAGTGCTTTACATTTCTCCTTGTTAAAATTCATCTTGTTTGCTTTGGCCCAGTTTTCCAATCTGTTAAGGTCATTTTGAAGTGTGATCCTGTCCTCTGGGGTATTAGCCACCCCTCCTAATTTGGTGTCATCTGCAAACTTGATCAGGATGCCCTCAAGCCCGTCATCCAAGTCACTGATGAAGATGTTGAATAAGGCTGGGCCCAAGACAGAACCCTGTGGCACCGCACTAGTCACACAGAACCCTGTGGCACCCATACTAGTTATGAGCAATAGTGGTGGTTATTCCACCTTGTGACAATGTCTGGAAGCCCAACCGAATCCCAGGGGCTTCATTTGTAGGGTCAAATTATATCCCCTCGTTCTGGAAAATGTGCCTGCTCAAATTAGGCCATGCAGAATGAATTTTGTGCGGTATCTGTTGAACAACCTCATCCATATTCCTGAAGTGTTGTTGTTTTTTTTTTAAATTGTCTGTCTCCAAAATAGCCATTGTAAAAGGTTTTATCAGTAAATAAGGGCTCGCCATCTGGCAGCAATCTGACTAGCTGGCATGGTTTTCTATGGGTGGTAATTAAAATGCAATGCCAATGGGGACAGACAGTCATTAGTACCCATCTCGATTGTTTCTCTCCCGATAGGGGGAGAAAGAAGAGCAAGGCAAGTGGGAGCGTTTATGGGAAATAAAAACTTCCAAATACAGGATGAGATGTTTGCTTCCAGCATAAAAGAAGAGTTTATCCGACATCAACGAGGCTCTATTCTATTGCTCTGGCAAGATTGCTCTATCCAAAGTGACTGTTCCCCACTGAGAAGCAGACAGTCCTGTCAGAGAAAATAGATTCTCTTTGTTGTTCCCGCTAATCTTGTAAGGCTTGCAAGCTGCAAGAAGCAAGGATGCTTCACGATATCTGGTAGCTTTTAATGTTTAATTAGAGCTAATGGAAGGAGGCTGCATTTTTGGAGGGACCTGCCAGGTTGCTGCTATATATCTGTGGGCAGAAGTGAACCGGATGCTCCTTTGGCAAAGTGAATCCTGGTGAACTGCAAGGGACGTGAATGATGGAAGCACCCATCACAGAAGGGGTGGGGGACCTGTGGTCCTCCAGGTGTTGCTGGACTCCAGTTCCCATCAGCCCCAGGCAGCTAGGTCAGGGATGACTTAAGGTGTAGCCTGACAACATCTGGAGAACCACCAGTTCCCCATCACGGCCTTAGGGAATATTTGCACTGCAAATCTAGGAAAGAAAGAGGTCCACCTGGAACCATGGAAAGATAATAATAATAATAATAATAATAATAATAATAATAATAATAATAATTTATTTGTACCCCACCCATCTGGCTGAGCTTCCCCAGCCACTCTGGGCGGCTCCCAAACGAATGTTAAAACAATACAGTATTAAATATTAAAAACTTCCCTAAACAGGGCTGCCTTCAGGTGTCTCTTAAAAATAGGATAGCTGCTTATTGCCTTGACATCTGCTGGAAGGGTGTTCCACAGGGTGGGCGCCACTACCGAAAAGGCCCTCTGTCTGGTTCCCTGTAACCTCACCTCTCGCAATGAGGGAACCGCCAGAAGGCCCTCGGCGCTGGATCTCAGTGTCCGGGCTGAAGAATGGGGGTGGAGACGCTCCTTCAGGTATACAGGACCGAGGCCATTTAGGGCTTTAAAGGTCAACACCAACACATTGAATTGTGCTTGGAAACGTACTGGAAGCCAATGTAGATCTCTCAGGACTGGTGTTATGTGGTCCCGGCGACCACTCCCAGTCACCAGTCTAGCTGCCGCATTCTGGATCAGTTGTAGTTTCCGGGTCACCTTCAAAGGTAGCCCCATATAGAGCGCATTGCAGTAATCCAAGCGAGAGATAACTAGATTATTGTAACTCTCTCTACACTGGGCTGCCCCTGAAGCTGACCCAGAAACTCCAGTGTGTGCAGAATGCCGCGGCGAGGCTCCTCACGGGGTCTTTGCCGCAGGACCACATTCATCCAGTGCTTTACCAGATGCACTGGCTCCCGGTGGAGTACAGGGTCAGGTTTAAGGTGCTGGTTTTGACCTTTAAAGCCCTATGCGGCTTAGGACCCTCATACCTAAGGGACCGCCTCTCCTGGTATGTCCCGGGTAGGACCTTAAGGTCCTCAAATAATAATTTGTTGGAGGTCCCGAGCCACAAGGATGCTAGGTTGGCCTCAACTAGGGCCAGGGCCTTCTCAGTACTGGCCCCGACTTGGTGGAACAGTCTGGCACAAGAGACTAGGGCCCTGTGGACCAAGGAGTCCCCCACACCGACCCGCCCCCTGCCCCCTCAAAATGGTACTTCTCTCTTGTCAGGATTCAACCTCAATCTGTTAGCCGCCAGCCATCCTCCAACCGCCTCCAGGCACTCACACAGGACCTTCACCGCCTTCACCGGTTCTGATTTAAACGAGAGTTGGAGCTGGGTGTCATCTGCATACTGATGAACACCCAGCCCAAACCCCCTGATGATCTCTCAAGATGGATCTGTGCAGAGAAAGAATTTGTAATCATTTAGAAACATTCTTTAACACTAGTCGGTTAGGAGGAGGACACAATCGCCGGAGGGGATGCGCTCAATGGGGACCAGTGTCAGTCGGGCAAAGCCTTAAAAATGCTGTACTAGTTGGCTACTTCCTCTCCATAAATGCAGGTCTGCATTTATGGAATCCAAGAACATTAGGGGTGAGAGATCATAATGATTAAAGACACGTTCAGCTGCCTTACACCAAGTCAAACCACCGAGGCTGCCGGTATTGTGAACTCTGACACTGGCCTGCAGGGTCTTGCGCAGAGGCCTAGGGCAGACACAAAATTCCCTTAGAAGACACAGGAGTTTTCTTCTTCTCATACTTCTAGAAAAAGGCAGCTAATCCTTCTTCTCAGGATCCCTTTAACTGGAAATGCTGGAGGCGGAATGTTCAGACCGAAAAACAAAAGCAAAAAGTGACAGTTGCATGAAATTCACGAGTTTTACTTTCCATAGCCATATGTGGAGTTGAAGGAATTGTTTCCCTGGTAAAATCGTACTCAGAACCAGGAATAGAATGTTGTCAGCCTAATAATAATAATAATAATAATAATAATAATAATAATAATAATACAGTGGTACCTCTGGTATACATCACCTTACCGACAAAGGTCCATATAGTTCAAGCTATGGTATTCCCAGTAGTAATGTACGGAAGTGAGAGCTGGACCATAAAGAAGGCTGATCACTGAAGAATTGATGCTTTTGAATTATGGTGCTGGGGGAGACGCTTGAGAGTCCCATGGACTGCACTAGAAGGACAAATCCTGAAGTTGAGGCTCCAGTACTTTGGCCACCTCATGAGAAGAGAAGACTCCCTAGAAAAGACCCTGATGTTGGGAAAGATGGAGGGCACAAGGAGAAGGGGACGACAGAGGATGAGATGGTTGGACAGTGTTCTCGAAGCTACCAACATGAGTTTGGCCAAACTGCGAGAGGCAGTGAAGGATAGGCGTGCCTGGCGTGTTCTGGTCCATGGGGTCACGAAGAGTCGGACACGACTGAACGACTGAACAACAACCACCTCTGGTTATGAACTTAATTCGTTCTGGAGGTTCGTTCTTAGCCTGAAATTGTTCTTAACCTGAGGTACCACTTTAGCTTATGGGGCCTCCCACTCCCGCCACAGTGCAATTTCTGTTCTCATCCTGAGGTAAAGTTCTTAACCTGAGGTACTACTTCCGGGTTAGCGGAGTCTGTAACCTGAAGCGTTTGTAACCCAAGGTGTTTGTAACCCGAGGTACCTCTGTAACAGAATTTGTATACTGCCCTTCACCCGTAGATCTCAGGGCTTTGGAAATGGGAGCTTTTAACAGCCAGATATAGATCCTGGAGTTGCTAATAATCTGATGCATTTGTAATGAATTGCTCAGATTCTACCAGCGGAGAGGATTTGAGAAACAAGAAGCCTAGTACTGACGGACTAGTGGGATAGAGAATGTAGCGACTTTGTCTTTGTACGTTGTTTGGAAGGCACGCTGCAATCCTATGCAGATGTACGTCTGTGAGCAAACTTGCATAGGATTGCACGGGGTGCCACTTTTAGGATTGCCAGGTGTCCACTATTTGAGTGGACAGTCCACTTTTTCCACATTATATTCACTATTTTTTCCACTAAATAGTGGACATTTTTAAATTCAAAACTTTATGATGAAATGGTATTTTAATACGTGTTAAAATGTTTGTAAGAAAATATATAATTTAATTTAATTTAACCTCCCCCCCTCCGCTTGTCCGCTATTTTTTGGAAGCAGACCTGACAACCCAAGGCACTTTTTTGTGTGAAGTAACAATGGGAAACTTCCTTCCTGAAGATATTGTGCGTTTTAAACTCAGGCTGCAACCCTAGGCACCCTTCCCTGACAGTAAGTCCTAGTGGAGTTGGCCGCTGGGAGAAAAGGATGATGGGGCAGGTGAGGCTTTGGCAGGACTCTTCTTAAAGGAGCTTACTTCTGAGTAGCCGCGAACAGGAGTCCACTGTAACCTTCTTTAAATTCGAGGCATTCCTATGGGAATGAAGTCGTGTGAGACTGCTCAGAAGCCTCACAGAGAAAGCAGCATGGAGTCCGTTCTCAGGAGGCCTCCGTCTGCATATTGTGAGGGAATAACAGAAGAGCCATGGGATTTTGGAGAGGCTGTCATAAACTGCCGGTTTAAGAGCTTAAGGGCCACCATTGTTTGAGGGGAAACTGTACTTGGGGGTGTTTGGAGTGCCGTTCAACTTTCTAGAAAGGAATTTGACTGAGCAAAGCAAAGGCAACATCCTCTCTATGGGAGCAGGAATGCATACCCTCCAAGTCTCCCCGTTTTCCAGGGGCAGTCCGGGAATTGCGAAAGCGACCTCGGCTTTTGATTTGATCCTGGAATGTCCCTATTCCCCTCTCCCCGGTGCCACCGGCGCTGAGTTTGGGGAGAAGGATGAGCAGGGGCTTCTCCTGAGTGGCCTCCTGCCTTGGGCAGCTCAGTCCTTCTGGTACAATATTCTGTTTTTGCAGCAGCCAAGCCTGATGCCCATGGGAAGCCCATGAGTGTAAAAGCACAATCCCTTGCTCATATTCCTTTTCTATATGTATATATAATTGCATTAAGGTCTCTGTTTTACAATTTAAAATACTCATTTAAACATCCTTAAAATATCAGCGACTTCCCTTCTTCCTCTTTCCATGGTTCATTTTGCATATCAAAAACCCCTGCATATTTTACAAAAACTGTACCATTCAGTATTACATTATTACACCCATAAAAACATATTTACAGTGTTGAATTTATCTCAATGCTGCCAGCATTTTCAGCTGTACACAGTTATTTCCCATATATTCAGTAAACGTTTTCCAACCTTCTCTAAAAAGTAAGCCCTTCTTGTTCTCTTATTCTATATGTTAAGTCTGCAAGCAGCACATATTCTGTCATCTTAAGCTGCCATTCTTCTTTAGTTGGGACCTTGCTCGTTTTCCATTTTGGAGCTAATAAAACACGGGCTGCAGTAGTGGCATACATAAATAACCTTTTTTTTTTTACACCTGGGAATTTCCGTCTGAATTATCTCCAATGAAAAGGACGCTAGGGTTTGTTTTTTGGAAAGGTACTTTTAAACATTTCCCCCCAATTCATTATGGATTATTTTCCCAATACTCTTTTACCCTTTTACAAGCCCACCACATGTGAAAGAACATCTGGTATCCAGAAATATACCACCTCCTGATACTGCATACCCTTCCAAGTGTCCCGATTTTTCCGGGACATTCCCAAAACCACAGAAGCTATCCCAGCTTCTGATTTGATCCTGGAATAATTCCACTTGCCCCCTCCAATGCCGCCACCACTGAGGCAAGTCGAAGAGTGAATGGGGGGCACTTTTCACTGCATTTTCAGTACGGGAGACATGACCTGAAACGTTTTGTAAGACATAACGAAAGTTTGTTCATTTAAAACACACGAATGAAAGTATTAATTGGTAAGAAAATACTTGTATCATTAAGTCTACCTATTACTGTGAGAGATGTTACTTTCTTGGGCTCCATGTTCACTGCAGATGGTGACAGCAGTCACGAAATTAAAAGACGCCTGCTTCTTGGGAGGAAAGCAATGGCAAACCTAGACAGCATCTTAAAAAGCAGAGACATCACCTTGCCGACAAAGGTCCGCATAGTTCAAGCTATGGTTTTCCCAGTTGTGATGTATGGAAGTGAGAGCTGGACCATAAAGAAGGCTGATCGCTGAAGAATTGATGCTTTTGAATTATGGTGCTGGAGGAGACTCTTGAGAGTCCCATGGACTGCAAGAAGATCAAACCTATCCATTCTTAAAGAAATCAGCCCTGAGTGCTCACTGGTAGGACAGATCCTGAAGTTGAGGCTCCAGTACTTTGGCCACCTCATGAGAAGAGAAGACTCCCTGGAAAAGACCCCGATGTTGGGAAAGATGGAGGGCACAAGGAGAAGGGGATGACAGAGGATGAGATGGTTGGACAGTGTTCTCGAAGCGACAAGCATGAGTTTGGCCAAACTGTGGGAGGCAGTGGAGGATAGGGGTGCCTGGTGTGCTCTGGTCCATGGGGTCACAAAGAGTTGGACACGACTGAACGACTGAACAACGATTACTGCTATTCTTATGGGAGAGCCGTTTGTTTGTTTGCTTGTTTGTTTTCAGACAAGGGGATAGCTTGTAGACCACAAAGACATTTTTTTTTAAGTGTTTGCTTAGTGGGTAAAATGTTCTCTTAAACACATAACGAAGCATACAACCCATGGCCACCAGGTGGTGCTGTGCCATAATAAGAGGAAAAACTGCTGTGCAAAGTTCCCCCATCCTAGGTGAGATGTTGAAAATCCTAGGTGAGATGTTGTCTCCACATTTCTCACTAGATTTCAAGCGGCCCTCGCCACCTCATGGAAATGAAATCGGGCATTGGCTTTTGGAGGCTGCCTAGCTACCCGAAGTCGAGTATAAGGCCAGCCTTGCCCCTCCATCCCTTGTTTCTTAAATTTGATAAAAGGGGGGAGTTTTTGGAAGAAAGGCAAAGAAGCCTCCGTCTCTTGATGCGGGAGACTTTTAACATGTGGCTGAAGCAAGGAGAGAAAGCAGCAAAGAAAAAAAAAAGCTCCTTTATAGGATTCCCCAGAATGAAAGGTGTCTTTGCGGTCAGTCGCTGCTAGGCTGGCCAGCAATGGACATCATCTCCCTGTCCCTACCACTCCTGGGATCTGACAGTGATGCTTCACACTTGCGTAGAGAAGTGAGATGAGTCAGCCCCCCACCCCGGAAGAAGCAATTTTCTGATGTCAAAAACACCTGGGTGATATGCAGGCAACTTTAGGCTGCGGCCTCAGCCTCGGCAGGAAAAGCGGAGGCCGGCGCACAAAGGGTTAAAGCTGCAGGGGTTTGCTCCTCTTTGACAACACTCTGCTACGTGAAAGCTTCTCGGTTTCCGCTCAGCGCCATCTCGAGCTGAACCCTAATGCAGACTGGCAAAAGGCTTCCAGTAAGGTCCGTATTAAGCATCAGCCGGTGGGGTCAGCTGCAGTTTAGAGGGGGAGATTGTGAAAGGAAGCCTTCGTGGCCACTTCCTCTGTCCTCGCGCTCGCCGAGTCCCCAATGATGTGGCCTGCGCCTCGCGATTTCTCGTGATTCCATGGGAACCAGTTCAACATCAGTTACCGTATTGGCCTGAATATATGCTGCACCCAAATATAAGTTGCACCTTTAAAATTGGAGGGGGCTGCATAACGGGGGGCAGGGAGGCGGGGAGCCACACTGCATTGTTGGTGGCCTTTCCCCTTCCTCCCTCTCTCCTTTCCCAGCCTTGGGGGAGAGGACGGGGGACTATGCATGGGGCGGGCACTGCTTTGCTGCGCTCCTGGCTGCATACTAGGGCCAGGGCCTTCTCAGTACTGGCCCCGACTTGGTGGAACAGTCTGGCACAAGAGACCAGGGCCCTGCGGGATTTGGCATCTTTCCGCAGGGCCTGCAAGACGGAGCTGTTCCACCTGGCCTTTGGGTTGGTTTCAGTTTAACCCTGATGTTTCGTCCTTTTGGTGTGATTGGTGGGCTACTTAAAAATGAGGCTGCAGTTTAGATTTAATTTTAAATCGTATTTTAATCTGTATTTTAATGAACTGTCTTATGTTTTTGTTGTGATTTTATTGGTGTTAGCCGCCCTGAGCCCGGTTTGGCGGGGAAGGGCGGGGTATAAATAAAAAATTATTATTATTATTATTATTATTATTATTATTATTATTATTATTATTATTATACCATAAGGTCATGAATATAAGCCACAATTTTCACAGTCAGAATTTGGGCGGGAAAGTGAGGCTTATATTCAGGCCAATACAGTATTTGTGTGCATTCAGGAACAAGCGTTTCATACCTTCCAATATTTCTCCAATGAAACTAGGCATGTCCTATTTCTTCTTCATCATCTTCATCATCATCATCATCATTTTTTATTTTTTTTATTTATACCCTGCTCCAGCCACTGTGGGCAGCTTCCAACATATATAAAAACATAATAAAACATTTTTTTAAAAAAACCTTCTAGGTGCTGCTAGGTGCAAAGTTCAAGGGGTGTGAGAGGGCTCCCCTGCAGACAGAGGCTTTTGTCTCCCCAGCTATTCAGAGATTCTGTACGCTTGGTCACCCAAGGAGGAGCTGCCAAGGTGTTGGAAGCAGAGGCGTAGCAAGGGGGGTGTAGGGGGGGCGGTTCGACCCATGTTCCATAATGGAGGGGGTGACAAATTATCAAGGAACAATTACTGCCCTACTAGGGTGGTTCATAAAAAAACTTTTTAAAAAAATGCCTGCTCCGAAGGTCTTATCTTACTACCCTAGGGATTATATAGCTATATGTGAAATTTCATGCGTATCGGTTAATATCTTGACCCTCCTCCACCAAAACAGCTGTTTACTTGGCTGTTTTCCTATGTCGTGAAGGGTGAAATTTCACTTCAGAGAACACTTACTGTTCCCAAGACTAACCCTGTGGAAAGCCATCTAATTAGACTTTAATTTGATCTTTGAGATGTTTTTAGGAGGTAATTTAATTATTGTTTGATTTTATACCAATGTTATGTATCTGATGTTAGCCACCCTGAGCCCGACTTTGGCCGGGGAGGGCGGGATATAAATAAAAGGTTTTTTTTAATAATTATTACTGGTTATTATTCCTTTGTAAGAAAATACAGTGGTGCCCCGCTAGACGAATGCCTCACTAGATGAAAAACTCGCTAAACGAAGACATTCGCCTAGCGGAAGGCTGCCCCGCAAGACGAATTTGTCTATGGGGCTGCCTCGCAAGACGATTTTTTTTTTTCGTCTAGCGAAAACCGCGGTTTGCATTGCCGCTTCGCTAGACGAAAAACCCGCTAGACGAAAATACTCGCAGAACGAATTATTTTCGTCTAGCGGGGCACCACTGTATGAAATAACGTAAAACCATTTTTGCAGGGGGGGGGAAATCAATGGGGGGGGGGTGACAAGAAATTTTCCGCACCGGGTACCACCTGACCTTTCTACCCTTCTTTGGGGGGGGGGGTTTGACATTTTTTTTTTGCCCCCGGGTACCAATTTACCTTGCTACGCCCCTGGTTGGAAGGTTGTGGAAAGCAACTTTTTAAAAATTAAACATTGGGGGTGGGTGTTGAAAGTGCAAGGGGAGGTACCATGGAGGTCACAGGAGGGACTGTATCCCTGCACCCCCTTGCGTGATAGGAGGACCCCTCGGCCTTGTGGCCCTGAGTCATTCTGAGATCTCCCCAAGCGGAGACCATATAACACCGCTCTTGAAAGACCTACATTGGCTCCCAGTACGTTTCCGAGCACAATTCAAAGTGTTGGTGCTAACCTTTAAAGCCCTAAACGGCCTCGGTCCAGTATACTTGAAGGAGCATCTCCACCCCCATTGTTCAGCCCGGACATTGAGGTGCAGCGCCGAGGACCTTTTGGCGGTTCCCTCACTGCGAGAAGCGAAGTTACAGGGAACCAGGCAGAGGGCCTTCTCGGTAGTGGCACCCGCCCTGTGGAACGCCCTCCCATCCGATGTCAGGGAAATAAACAACTACTGTATCTGACTTTTAGAAGACATCTGAAGGCAGTCCTGTTTAGGGAAGCTTTTAATGTCATGTTCTTTTATTGTGTTTTTTTTAATCCTGTTGGAAGCCACCCAGAGTGGCTGGGGAGGCCCGGGCAGATGGGTGGGGTATAAAGGAGGAGGAGGAGGAGGTTACAGATGTTTAAAATATTAAGTGACTTATGAATGTTTTAGAAATCTCAATCTTGCAAAAAGTACAATTGTCATTGTCATCATTCTTTGTCTCTCTCTGCTAAAGAAGGGTTCTGAGGAACTCGAAAGCTTGCACGCTGCTTTGCATAACCGTGGTGCCTCAGGTTACAGACGCTTCAGGTTACAGACTCCGCTAACCCAGAAATAACGTTTTAGGTTAAGAACTTTACCTCAGGATAAGAACAGAAATTGTGCTCTGGCGGTGCAGGGGCAGCGGGAGGCCCCATTAGCTAAAGTGGTGCTTCAGGTTAAGAACAGTTTCAGGTTAAGAACGGACCTCCAGAACGGATTAAGTTCTTAACCCGAGGTACCACTGTATTTGAGGCGCAAGGAATTACCTTTCTGTTTCCACTCCACCAATGGCTCAACTTGGCCTCTTGTGATTTTTATCTAAAAGGGCCAAGAGTATTCGAAATCCAGATGGGGCGGACCTACCTAGCGCTGCACATTGTTGCTGTTTAAATCAAGCCATGGCTCTGCGAATGTTTTGTGGAACTGGAGGATCCATTCCTATGCTCTGAGAAAGCAAGAGAGGCACAATGTTTCTGCACAAATTAGTTAACGTTATGCAAGGAGCCAGACACAAGAGACATGCCTTGCAAGCGCATTATGCTCAAGGGAGATCTGAGGGAGGTGAACTTTTGAACTTGCCATGTCGATGTCTTAGGGTGCAATTCCATCAGTTGTTTTGTCCTGCATTCCTTCGTGGTTATTTTCTTTGAGGGACTTTTATGCAAGCAAACGGCTTCATATTCTGGATCTGAGTTTCTTTGCCTTTCTCTCCCTTTGGCTGTACCAAAATGACTGTGAATTATATTTGCCGCTCTCTGCAGATTGCTGGCCTTCAGGAGTCAAGGGAACTCACCACGATACATTCAGCATGTAGTGTGCAACTTAAGCACATTTAACATGTGTGCATTCTGCTTTACACGCTTGGCAAAATAATAATAATAATAATAATAATAATAATAATAATAATAATAATAATAATAATAATAATAATAATAATAAAGTGGGCAGGCATCTAGAAAAAAAATACTTTGGCAATCCCACCCACCATTGCACCCAGTACTTTTTTCTAAAAAAATTTTTAGGGGTACTCTAATTTTCCTACTCATATTGAAATACTGCCCCTCAATGAGGCCAAATTTAGATTCACAAAATGTTTAGGGGTATGTCTACCCTTGCACCCCCCTCCCCGAAAAAAGTGCTGATTGCACCCAATGTGTTTTGACTAGATGCGATTTTGGCTTTATGCACTATCCTGGGAACTTAACCCCTGTGCGAGTTGAGAGTTGCTTAGTAGAAACTCAAACATGAAAATACACTTAATTACAATCATGAGATACCCAGGAAAGACAGAGTGTTTTTTATGTATGCCACAACAGCTGCTAGAATTTTGATTGCAAAAAACTGGAAAGGTGAAGAGCTCCCAACAGTAGAAGATTGGCAAATGAAATTAATGGACTATATGGAACTCGCAGAACTGACTGCGAAACTCCGAGACCAGAGGGAGGAGAAGGTGCAAGAAGAGTGGAAGAAATTTAAAGAATATTTAAAACAATTTGAAAAATTGGACATTTGAAGTGAAATCAGTGAATATAATAGGCTTTAGTTATACAATGTTAGGTTAAAATAGTATAGAAGAAGTTAAGATTGTGTTTTAATTCTTTATGTAAAATATTATGGCTAGTAATAAGTAGATAGAGATAAGATAAGATGTTATTTGATTTTGATTAAGGATCATGGTGAATGAATGTTAAAATAGTTACAAAGTTACTAAAGTAAATTCGAACTGAACGCAGATGAGAGAACGGAGGAAGTCCCTAAGTAAGATTTGAAACAAGGTTTAAATAATAATTAATTGGTGTGTTCCAGTGTTCCTGTGGTGTTAGGTATGTATTAGTTTTTTGTTATTTGTATTTGTAGTGTATTTATATTTGTATTTGTATTTTTTGTAGGTTGTATGTTTTTATTTGTTGTTCTGTGTGGAAATACCAATAAATTCTTTAAAAAAAGAAAAAAAGAAAATACACTTAATTATAAGCAAACAAAAAAAACCCTACATGTAAAATATGCATATTAATTCCAACATTGAGGCCTAGTTTACCTAGGCGCAGGCTCTGGACTTACACGCTCCCGTTCTCCCCTTCTTTATCCAGCATGGCCACAAGGAAATCAGAAGCATTCGCTCCATCTTCAAGAATTTAAGGTCTCAAATATATAAATTAAATGTTCATAAATTTACAAGGAAAACACATACGTAAGTATGTAAACCACGTGTCTGTAATAGTACAGGAGAACAATCCTGAAACCATTTTGACTCTTCCAAATTGACTTCAAATGCTTCTCTGCAAGGAGGAAGGAAATGGGAAAACCTCTCCATTCTCTTTTGCTTACCTGCGTTGCATCTTTGCGTGTGAATAGGGTGAGCCTTTGACCTCGATTCAGGAATTAAAGTATTTACCATCACAAAAGAATGGCCGGGCTGCCCAAGTAAGCAATCACTGGCCATTGTCAGGTATCCTGGCAGACAGGATTTCTGTTGTAGACCGCCCCCTTCTGTGATGTATTTTTCGCTCCATAAGATGCACCCGAACATACGACGCACCAGGTTTTTAGGTGGGGGAAAGGGGGAAAGCCCCTTTTTTTTTAGGATCAGCTCAAAGTTGTGCAGCTTCTTTTGCAAATGGGGGGAAAGCCTTGTTGGGTGGGGATCAGCTCACAGTTCTGCAGCTTCTTTTGCAAAGAGGAAAAGCCCCATTTTTATGGGGTTCAACTCACAGTTCTACAGCTTCTTTAGGAAAGGAAAGGGAGCCGTTTCTACAGTTTCCAGACAGATAATCTAATCAGCCAGTCACATGTCGCTGGGGGAAACAAACAGCCTCCGTCTGCAGAACATTCAACAATGGAGGCCTGGGCAAGGGGGAGGGGCAGAAAGGGAGCCTTATCTCTCTCCCGATCGCTTGCTGATCAGCTGTTCAGCAGCTTCCTTTCAACACCCCCATCTCTCTTTGTAAAAAAAAAAAGAGCATGATCCTCTTTTGGCCCCTGGGCAATTTGGCTCCAGGGACCACCATTCGCTCCATAAGACGCACAGACATTTCCCCTTAATTTATGGGAGGAAAAAAAGTGTATCTTATGGAGTGAAAAATATGGTATGCATGATGTTTATGGGGGGTGGTCTTGAGCTACAGGGTGGGCAATTTCAAAAGTCTATATAAGGGCTTGCGTACCATGGTTCTGGGTTGCTCCTCCCTCCTGCATGTGGTGAGTGAGGACCCTGTTGCAACAATTTAATAAAGATCAGACTTACTAGCTGCTTTGCTCCTCAATATATTCTGGTTGGCCTCTGTTATTTTTCTCCTACTGATAGGGAACCCACTTAAGGACTCTATACGGGCTCTTGGATACCCCATAAGGGAAAAGGGGCAGATTTTGTTTATATCACAACTGGCCACATTATCTCATTGTGTCTGAACTAAGAATCATGGTGTTAACTGTGGCTTACCGAATTCCGATCCCATCCCTAAAGTGGAGTTACCACTGAGAGCCAGTGTGGTGTAGAGGTTAAGAGCGGTGGGCTCATAATCTGGTGAACCGGGTTCGCGTCCCCGCTCCTCCACATGCAGCTGCTGGGTGACCTTGGGCCAGTCACACTTCTCTGAAGTCTCTCAGCCCCACTCACCTCACGGAGTGTTTGTTGTGGGGGAGGAAGGGAAAAGGAGAATGTTAGCCGCTTTGAGACTCCTTCGGGTAGTGATAAAGCGGGATATCAAATCCAAACTCTTCTTCTTCTCTCTCCTGCTGCAGTGAGCTGGGTTCCCCTTGTCTTAAGCAGAGACAAGAGAGTGAAGTGTTATCTGCTCCCGGAGAAAGCAAGGAGCAACTGCTCAAAGCACTGAGGGGTTTGCGACATGGGGGAATTGTGAAGAATCAGGCAGAGGAAGCTTTCACAAGTGTTTCCTGCTTGGCAGGGGGTTGGACTGGATGGCCCTTGTGGTCTCTTCCAACTCTATGATTCTATGAGCTTGTATTACAATATTTTGCAGAAATAAGCTTAAAATATTTTTATTTGCCCGCTTATTTAACATGGGCCACATCCATACCACTCACGATGCCACTTTAAACAGTCAAGTATTATGTGAGCTGTAGTTTGTTAAGGGCACTGAGAGATTTAAGGGCACCCCTATTGCCCACACAGAGCTGCAATTCCCTGAGTGGTTTAATAGTCTTTTGCATTTCACTGGGAACTCTGAGCAAAAGGGAATTAATAGAGATGTCCAGTAAGGGCATGGAGAGTTGCAAGAGGTTAACAGCTATTTAGGGCCACTAGCAGCCAAATCACTTTAAAACTAATTAGAATGTGGTGTTTAAGGAACGTCTGAATGCAAAAACCAATTTAATCCTATGAATCCCATGCCATTATAGAGTAGCGACAGAGTATTATTCATTTCTTTTTTGGTGACCCTGAGTTACCCAAGGACATGCTGGGCTGCCAGCCAAAATTAATACAAGCTCAATAATGATAATCTATACTTTGAAAGTTAACATGATGGCTCTTCCACAATGGCTTTTGCTGATTGGGGGGAAGGTTGGTAACTGCTTGAGTTAGCACTTGTTTTACTGGAGGAGAAATGTTGTAAGATAAAATACACGTCTTAAAGACGAAATGTCACGAGGTATAAAAACAGCAAAGATATGTCAATATCAATTCATTTTCCTTCTGACACACCCTTCCTCCTCTGGGTTCTCACCCAGGGTCCAAACAAACTCTCAAGTAGACCCACAAAAGTCTCACAACAAGAAGAGATATTGGAGACGCTGGACAAGCTGCAATCCTGCCACCTGTTTGACCTGCATGGTGAGAGTCAATTTTCTTCAGAGGCTGTGAAAGCTAAGGGTTTAAATGGAACCTTGTGGCTTTAATAGAGGGAGAGGTGCGGAGTTAAATAAATGTTTATTACTTTGCATCATTCGGATATTTCGTTTTGCTGCTGCCAAACGGGGCCTACGTTTTTAAAACTTAAAGGTAAAGGGACCCCCGGCCATTAGGTCCTGTCGTGGACGACTCTGGGGTTGCAGCGCTCATCTCGCTTTACTGGCCGAGGGAGCCGGCGTACAGCTTCCGGGTCATGTGGCCAGCATGACTAAGCTGCTTCTGGTGAACCAGAGCAACGCACGGAAACGCCGTTTACCTTCCCGCTGGAGCGGTACCTATTTGTCTACTTGCACTTTGATGTGCTTTTGAACTGCTAGGTTGGCAGGAGCAGGGACCGAGCAACGGGAGCTCACCCCGTCATGGGGATTCGAACCGCCGACCTTCCGATCGGCAAGCCCTAAGCTCTGTGGTTTAACCCACAGCGCCACCGCAAAAGAAGAGTTTGGAAACCTACTTTAGGAAGCTGCCTTAGAGATCTGGGACGCTTTTCTAAACATAGCTACATTGAAAGCAAAACTTGAAAATAATTTCAGACACCAGATCGTTTCAGTGCTTTCATCTCTTCCCCTACCCTTTGATATTAATAGATCACACAGCAGCAGGGACAAAGATAATAAATACACTCTCATCCTCACAGGGGACTGCAAAATGACTTAGAAATGCGAAAATAAAAAACGACTCCCCATGATCATTCGAAACGGTGATACAGGGAGCAAAATAACTTGGCTGTTTTAACTGTAACCTAACATGTTAAATTCAACTGGTTTTATTTGAGGCTGTGGATAGATTGAGTGATGCATCTCTGTTACCTCAGGCTACCCCATCCCCCTCCCCTTTCATGAGACTGACTATCTTCTTACCAGACATTCCCATTCCTTTTCCTGAGCCATGTTCAGGTTAATAGCTGAACTGAAAGGCTTTTTGGGGGGAAGGGGGCGGTGAGAATTCCTAAGTATCCAAGGAATAGGAAGGAACCACGATAAAGTATTGCTTACAGGTGTGTGTGTCGAGAGGACAGAGAAATAAAAGAGAAGGGTGCTTGAAACACACACACAAACCAGGACACACTGTTCAGCGTTGTTCATTTCTAGCCTTTGCAAATACAGTGGTGCCTCGGTTTACGAACTTAATCTGTTCTGGAAGTCCATTCTTAAACCAAAGCCGTTCTTAAACCGAGGCGCGCTTTCCCTAATGAGGCCTCCCGCCGCCGGTGCCCTTCCACCGTTTGGCTTTTGTTCGTAGACCGAGGTAAAGTTCGCTAACCAGAACACTTTCTTCCGGTTTTGCGGAGTATACCGAACAGTTTGTTAACAGGGCTGTTCGTAGACCGAGGTACCGCTGTACGCAGCTGCAGGTGGATTTTTAAAACACTAACCTCCCCCTTTCCCCCTCCATGTATTCGCTTGAGAACTGGAATGAGGGTATTGCAATTATCTCTGCTGCAATCAGAGCTCTGATCACATCCTTAGCAACAGCTTGGTCTCTATGGTACCTCAAACTTTCCCTTCCAGCCCAGCTCAAACATCTTTTTTATGCATCCTCCTTATGTGCAACAGAGGTTGGTGCAGAGGTCACCTGGTCTTGCTGACGCTCCACCTTGAGGTTGTGAGAATGCTTATGAGTGTAGACTTATATATCTCATCCCAGCTTGTGTTAACAAGCTGCAAACTTAGCAGAGTTACATTCCCTTTTCAAACACAGCAGAAAATGGTTGCACAGGCTTGCTAAAGTCTCTAGAAGAATTTATATATTCCTGGTATATTCCCCTTCTTCCCTCTTAAAAGTAAAGACACAACACTGCTCTTTATAAGATATAAAAGAGTTTACTTACAGTCATCCTGAGTTACAGTACAGGCTCAGAAGGCAATCGAGCTTAGATAAAAGTATTTACATGTAGTGAAGCCGCTTCCATAGGGGAACAGGCTTCACCTGTGGTCCTCTCGGCTGCAAGCCAAGTGAGCACCCTGCTCCTTGAAAGAGACGAGTCCCAAAGAGAAAGATGGAGACTGGCCCTTGTGCTTTTGTGTAAACCTGCCCAGGTGAAACCACACCCATCCCCATTTACATAAGGGAAGTTGTCTCAGTCCAGGTAAACAGGAAGTTAAGGCTGGAGGACTGAGACACCTTCATGTCCACTCTGGCAATGTTGTGTTTTGACTGCTCTGTGTTTACATCCCACACAGGTGCCATCCATCTCCATTCTCCAAGGCTGACAATCCGTGGCGCTAGTGTCTAAGCGGGAGGACTAAAAAGGGAACCATTAAACTTGGCGAGGGACTCCAAGCTGTTTGGTTTGCACGAAGCAGCGAGAGAACGACGAAGTAAGTGTTTCTCTTACGGCGCTCTCTGCTCTAATTGTCTTAAATGCGAAGCTAATGAATGTCATCTTTCGACTCCATTGAACTTCATGATACAGTACATATCCTCTGGGTAAAAACATCTTGCAGTGCTGTTAACCCAAAACAATAAGGAAGCTATTGGCGTGAAGTATGGTTCAAAGCAACGCCTTCCTTGGCTTCCTTCCCTCCCCAAGTAGATTTATCTTTTCACAATGAATGGCTTCCTTGGTGACATAAAGGGACAAATGGTGGAAATGTGATAGAACCATCTGGGTCACTGTAGTCAAGGGTATGGGAAGAATCGACAGACCAAGCCATTGGTGGTTCAAATCTTCCATAGGATAGGTGCCAGAACTGAAAAGGCTTTGAAACTAGGAAGGAGAAAGATGAGGAACAAGGGCCTTTTCATTGATGAGTGAATTCAGACTTATGGAATTGCAGAGCTGAAGGGACTCAAGGATCTTTTAGTCCAAGCCCCTGCAATGCAGGAATTTTCACCCAATGTGAGATCAAGAGTCTCTCTAACTAAGGCTCTGCAAAAATGGGGGGGGGGCAAGAGGGGAATGGGATTCAGATTTTTTGCTACATTTGGGAACCACCTTGTTCACTTGAGGGGATAGGTTGCATCATTTCATTACCATTTCATAAACTGTGCTTTGTGTTTAAACGGGGAAATCACCATTGTGCCTATAAAATTTTCAAAAAATAAAATTGCAGCAAATATGCACCACCCTTCTGCATGGATGAAGCCTGCCAAATTTCAACCAGATAGATCCAAGAGATTTTGGGCTAGGCACATTTAAATTTTAAAGTAAGTAAAGCAGTTTCTGCTACCTTTTTACAAAGTATTTTGGGCAAGTATTTGCATCACACCGGGAGAGCACAGAGGTGTCCTTTGATAAGTTTGCTGCAAAAGTTTACGTGGATATGTGCCGGGGTTCTGGAGTAATCCAATATCTATCAAAGCTGGTATTTGAGGTTTCTCCCAACAATTATATTTATGTCCAGTTGGCATTAAATAAAACCCATTTGCTTAAAGCTGCTTTCTCACTCGAACCAAGGCGAAGTGATTAAGAGGCACAGAAGTTCTCTTAAAACCCCGCCCCCATCACTTCGTTGGGCGAGAGGAGCAGGACGTGAAAGAAAGAGAACCAATTAAGGGGAGCCTTTTTGAACAGCAAGCCTGTGGCAATATTTCCATTGACAGGGAGGATGCTGGTTTGATCTTAGCCACCCTTCTCTCTTCCTGGCAATTTCTTTACAAGGAAAAAAAGGCCACTGGAGATTGTTTCAAAGTTAGGAACAGGCACTGCAAAAAACCAAAAAAAACACCCAGCTTCTCAAATGCAAACAAAAATTTATTTCCCAAGTGCTCTGATTCCAGCCTCTTTGCCTCTGCTTCATTTGCCTGCGCTCCTTTGTTTCAGAGCAACTGTTATATTACGAGACATATTTCTTGAGGGCATTTCAGGATGCTCCCCAGATGCACAATTTAGTAATTTTGACATCGCTGCTTAGGAACAAAGCGGTTAGTTCAGTTTCGCTTTGCTTTCTGCCGTTCCTAGTTGGTCGGAGAAGTCTAGCCTTGGCTGTAATGGAGTCTTCAACCCTGTTGGATTTCCCATGTGTGACATTCACAAGAACCACGAAGAACGCCTCATTAGGCCCAAAGAGAACGGCAAAACTCTCTGTCCAGGACTCCACATAGGCCCAAGTCTGGTTGCCACCTAGGCATGCCATTCCTCCTCTGTCTGCAACACTTGTTTTGTGGAAAAAAATTCATTGCACAACTGTTGTGGGGCTTTCCTTTGAGGGCGGAACGTCTGCTACAGTGTGCAAAGCAGGAAGAAGAGCATCGGCCATGTGGAAGCTGGACGACTTTGCCCCTCAATAGGTGTAACTGTGACATGGTAGTGTTTATGAGAATTGCCACACTAGCTTTAATAAGTAGGTTAAGGTTTCTGCTTAGATTTGTAGGGCTGCCATATTTGGGAGAGCAACAAAGAGGGCGCCTTCGGCAACTTCTACTTTTAACTACGGATCGCTATAATAATAATAATAATAATAATAATAATAATAATAAATTTTATTTATACCCCGCCCTTCCCAGCCAGAAAACCGGGCTCAGGGCGGCTAACATCAATTAAAATCACAGCAAAAAAAAACAAAAACGATCAATTTAAAATAACAGATTAAAATACAAATTTAAAAATTCAATTAAAACTGCAGGTCTCAATTTCAAAATAACCCACCAATAAAAGATGAAGCATAAATATTAAACAGAAACCAACCCAAAGGCCAGGTGGAACAGCTCCGTCTTGCAGGCCCTGCGGAAAGATGCCAAATCCCGCAGGGCCCTGGTCTCTTGTGATAGGCTGTTCCACCAAGTCGGGGCCAATATTGAGAAGGCCCTGGCCCTAGTTGAGGCCAACCTAGCGTCTTTGTTGCTCGGGACCTCCAAAAGATTATTATTTGAGGACCTTAAGGTCCTACATGGGACATACCAGGAGAGGCAGTCCCTTAAGTACGAGGGTCCTATGACAACGCCATTTTACATACCCATGAAAAAGAGGACGTGTCCTGGAAAAAGAGGACCTGTGGCAAGCCTGTCATCTGTATGTAGAGGCTGGCCTGTTTTAGAGCAGGCTTCCTCAAACTCTGCCCTCCAGATGTTTTTGGCCTACAACTCCCATGATCCCTAGCTAGCAGGACCAGTGGACAGGGATGATGGGAATTGTAGTCTCAAAATATCTGGAGGGCCGAGGAAGCCTGTTTTAGAGACTCGAGGAAGAGAAGGCAGCTATATTAAAGCAGAGTTTGCTGCTGCAAGAGGGATTTGTGAACTCTCCTTGTTCCATCGAGAGCAGCAACAGGAACAGCCCAACTAATCGATGGAAGGAGGGAAAAGGCAGCAGTTAGGAGGTCCATTGAAGTGCATCAGCTCCTGGCCTGCTCTGTCCAATCTCTTTGCAGGCAGAACAA
The DNA here is from genome assembly GCF_009819535.1 of Lacerta agilis. Lineage (NCBI taxonomy): Eukaryota > Metazoa > Chordata > Lepidosauria > Squamata > Lacertidae > Lacerta > Lacerta agilis. The sequence goes on from NC_046312.1 coordinate 126,319,675, forward strand.
AGTGGCTCATCCCCTTTCCTTTATCCCTTCAGCCCACCTGGAATCTAAAGTGTTGTCGCCCAGGTACAGGTTGACCACCTCTGTGCGATCTAGGGCTTTGTCTCAACAAGAGAAGAAGAAGAAGAAGAAGAAGAAGAAGAAGAAGAAGAAGAAGAAGAAGAAGAGGAGTTTGGATTTGATATCCCTCTTTTCACTACCCGAAGGAGTCTCAAAGCGGCTAACATTCTCCTTTCCCTTCCTCCCCCACAACAAACACTCTGTGAGGTGAGTGGGGCTGAGAGACTTCAGAGAAGTGTGACTAGCCCAAGGTCACCCAACAGCTGCATGTGGAGGAGCGGAGACACAAACCCGGTTCACCAGATAACGAGTCTACCGCTCTTAACCACTACACCACACAATGGCTCTCCACTTTCACTTTGTTTTGCCTCAGAGTGGCTGGGGAAACTCAGCCAGATGGGCGGGGCATATATTATTATAATTATTATTATTATTATTATTATTATTATTATTATTATTATTATTATTATTATTATTATATTTTGTGGCTACCGGTACAAGGACATGCCTCCTTCATCTCCACTGATGCTGAGAAGGAGATATGTCCTCATTCAGTAATTCTTGTTCTAAAAAACCAAGTAAGTTAACACACATTGTGTTGTAGCTGCCAAGATGCAGCATGCGGATCTGAACTAAATAGAAATGATTAAATGTGCTTCCAGAATTAAGCATAAGGTGAATATGGTCAGTGATTGCCAGCATTCACTATGTACTTTTTTTCCTGGAGGACATCAAATCTCCATTTCCCTAATTGATTCATGTAACACAGACAATCTGAGTGCCGTATACTGTCCACTGATCGCTAGGCAAACATTATTGAAGTGTCAATATTTGCCTTTACCCCCCTGCAGCTATCATTGCTTTGAGAGGCTATAATTCATACAGGACAAAGCGGTGGCTGTTCTGCCTTTATTATACAAAGAAAAGCACTGGCTGTTTAGGTTTCTTAAATACGTTACACCTCAGGAAGAACAGTTACACAGAGAAGAAGAGAAGAAGAAGAAGAGTTTGGATTTGATATCCCGCTTTTCACTACCCGAAGGAGTCTCAAAGCGGCTAACATTCTCCTTTCCCTTCCTCCCCCACAACAAACACTCTGTGAGGTGAGTGGGGCTGAGAGACTTCAGAGAAGTGTGACTAGCCCAAGGTCACCCAGCAGCTGCATGTGGAGGAGCGGAGACGCGAACCCGGTTCCCCAGATAACGAGTCTGCCGCTCTTAACCAATGGAGAAGGCTCAATGGACCCTCACTGCGGAAGATCTTTGAGAGAAGCCTCCCTCCTTCCAAGGGGCACCTGAAGAACTAGTCAAATAGAGGCATGGTTGCCATATCTTGAAGAGCAAAAGAGAGGGCAGCCCGAGCTGCTGCCAGCCTGAGCCAGGGAAAGAGGCACACAGGCGTGGATGCCTCTTTCTCCAGCTCGGGCTGGCAGCAGCCATGGTGTACAGAGCAGCCTGAGCCCAAGCCGCCCAAACCCAAGCTGTCCATGTTAATTAGTGGGTGGACACAGCAGACGACACAGTGATTTCCAAGCAGCTCTTGTTTATTCTCAGGCTGGAACAGAAGTGAACTGAAGAGCTCAGCAGCCTGCTTATATAGGACTCAGCTACAAGCAACAGTAACAACTTTCTGTAGTTACCCAATCCCTGAACGTCACTTTTCAATCCTTCATTTGCATGTGCAGACCTGAGTGAAAACAGCAGCAGAATGAACTATACACACACACCCCTAGTGGCCTAGGGTGAGAACTTCAATACATAACAGTCCAGACCTGAGCCCAACCCCCCAAATCCGGACATTTATTTTAAAATGTAGGAATCCACCCGGATGGGCATATTGGCCCCCTAAAAAGAGGACATATCCAGGTTTTCCTGGACGTATGGGAACCCTAAATAGAGGGGACAAGGGATGGGTCTGTAGAACACAGGTCATCCTTGACCATGGACCATGCTAGCTAGTCAAGCAACATCTGCAGGGCCAAACATTCCCTACCCTAATTTGCAAAGGGAAGTATTAACAAGGTTTTTTTTTTGTATGGACCACACCAACCCACGAGCTATTAAAAAACCATACATTTGCGTCCTTTATCTCCCAGCAGAAATCTGCAACAAATCTAGCTAGAGTGACCAGTTAAGCATTGTTTAGAAAAAGATTTGCATCATTAAAAAGAGAACAGCAATTTGCATAAAGTTTGCAAATGTTCATGAATGCAAATTTAGAAATTATTGCTATAATTTAAATAGATATACAACAGCAGATACCCATAGAGTGGCCAAGCACCAGGGAACTTGTTTGCCTGCTGCTCATTCTGCTGGACTGGTGCTCCTAACTGGGGGCAGACAACTTCCAGGCTTCTGCTCTCCCTTCTACAGTTCCTTAACTTTAAACCAGACTTGGAACGGACAGCCCTACAAACAGAGGACACATTCAAATAGACCATTCAGTAGCCTGGAGATGTCAACACTGTGAACATCTAACTTAAGGCTTCTCGGAGATCATAGCTTAGGACTGATATACCTGAAGGAGCGTCTCCACCCCCATCGTTCAGCCTGGACACTGAGGTCCAGCACCAAAGGCCTTCTGGCAGTTCCCTTGCTGCGAGAAGTGAGGTTACAGGGAACCAGGCAGAGGGCCTTCTCGGTAGTGGCGCCCTCCCTGTGGAACACCCTCCCATCAGATGTCAAGGAAATAAACAACTATCTGACTTTTAGAAGACATCTGAATGCAGCCCTGCTTAGGGCTGATGTTTTATTGTATTTTTAATATTTTGTTGGAAGCCGCCCAGGGTATAATTATTATTATTATTATTATTATTATTTTATTATTATTATTAGAGTGAACCTCCAAACACAGGTGCAGGTGTATCACAAAGCAGTGCAGAGTTGGGCTCTCTTGACGAAGAGTTGCCAGGTACGAAATGCCCTCCACAATGAAGCTTGCTCAGCACCACCCGATGGGGGTGGAGACACTCCTTCAGGTATACAGGTATACAATGCTAACATTACTGAAGCCAACACCCGAATTACATTGAGTCCTTATTCTGAGCAACAGTCCTAAGCTGGAGAAACAAAGAATTTTTCTATATCATGCAAATGGTCTCATATCAAGCTTTTGAAAACAACAACAACCCAAACCCATAGTGCTCCAGCATGCAATCTGAAAACTCACCACAATGAGTTTCAATTAACCAATTAACAGTAGAAACCTTTTCTATGGCCAAAATTAAGAATAGTGTGTAATTATTATTAATGATTAACTTGTTCACTTTTGAATTTTTTACTTCAGCATAAAGTCTCCAGGGTCAAACCAATAGCCCTTTTAAAATTCAAAACTTTTTACTGGAATGGCCTAATTTGTCTTGCCTGTCCTTTATAGACAGGTATGAAGGCATCTCATTGATTTTTGTCATTCTGAACATTTTTCACCATGTTCAGTCCCTCCTTTTGTTGTCAGAAAACTTAATCCACCTGATGTTTTCCTGTGAATTTCCCCCCATGATCTACAGACACTTCTAGCTTATAGTGCTTCTTTGGGACCATAGAACTAAACAGGAGCCCACAACTAGAGTGGAGCTGACATCTCTCAGAAAGTATCCCCCCCCCAAGAAACATTCTGAGATTTTAATTTCACATTCCCCTATTGGATTTGTTCCCAGGATAGTGAAGGCTTGTGGACTTCTTAGAGGCATTTGGTTTGCCCCTGTGGAAGCAGGATTCTTTTTTTAATATAATTATTATTATTTTTTACACTATACTACTACAATATAAAATTAAATCCAACATTTTCATACATTTTCCACTTTGGCTTACGAAGCCATGACTTCCCTCAATCCCTCCACATGGCTTTCGGAATTATATCTTGATATTATACTTCTTTAAACAACCATTGCTTACATTATCATAAAATTCCTTCTTACTTTAGCTACCATACTTACAATAATATTTCTACACATTAACTACAAAACTTCTTGAAATCCTATTAGCGTATTCAATTGTAAATTGTCTTTTAAATAGTTCGTAAACTTTAACCAGTCTTTGATGAATTTCTGGTCCCGCTGTTCCCGGATTCTTCCCGTCATTTTGTCCAATTCTGCATATTCCATCAATTTCACTGTCCATTCTTCTTTCGCCGGTAATTCTTCTTGTTTCCATTTTTGTGCTAGGAGAATCCTAGCTGCAGTCACTGCGTATTGGAAAAGTCTAATATCCTTCTTTTCAATGTCTGTACCTACAATACCTAATAAGAAAGCTTCAGGCTTCTTAACAAAATTATATTTCTACATTTTTCTTAACTCATAATATATCATATCCCAATACATTTTCACCTTCTTACACTCCCACCACATATGACAAAAGGTACCGACACTTTCTTTACATTTCCAACACTTATTATCCAACTTATACATCTTTGCTAGTTTAACTGGGGTAATGTGCCATCTATACATCATTTGTGGAAGAACGATTCTTGATCTTTGAGCTGGTTTAGCAGGGCTCTCCTTCTGTTCTTTTGCTAAAACGACTCTGTGCTTTGAAAGCCAGCCGGTCTAAAGCTGGCCACCTGGAAGAGACATTTCCCTGTGTCCCGATCCCCCCCACCCCACCCCCCGAGAAAGAGGGAGCACGGAGAAAAGCTTGTGCTCAGATTCAGACAGGCTAAGAATTGTCTCCTTATGGCGCCTATCTCCCTGACTCGAACCCTTACCTCCAGGACACATAGTAAGCTGTTAAGGATTTGAGCCGTTCAGTTACCTCACTTGCACTCCATTCTCACGTTTTTTAAAATTCATTAAAAAAAATAACTGTCAATTTACAAACAAATATACATGACATTGTTTGGCCAAACTGCGGGAGGCAGTGAAAGATAGCGGAGCCTGGCATGCACTGGTCCATGGGGTCACGAAGAGTCAGACACGACTGAACGACTGAACAACAACAACATACATGACATTATACTGCCATGTGTAGAAACCTTCACCTAAGGCAACCCATTTCAGTTCCGAAATGGCGAGCGTTTTATTGTTAGGCGGAATAATGGCATGTTTTACCAGGGAACCTACCCTTCTCCCCAGAGAACTTTTGCAGTCAGAGTCTGCTCCCAGTAAATATATTCATGCCAGGTTTAGATTCCAGTCAGCCAGTGCCTAGGGACTGGACTGAGAGGCCATTGCACAATCGTGGATTTTTTTAACCTCTTAATCACCCTCAAACCTCAAAAGTTTCCTGATATATTAACCAACATCACACATTCTTCGTGGCTGGCATTTGTGCCCGGAGCTCCCTCCCTTAACACCCACATGATATGTCTTTCAGATTCCTCCTTTTAAAAAACAAACACTTTGTCATGAATTATTTTGCCTCCTCTATCACCTTTAGTCCCCAAGTTTTGCCACTCAGGTAAATGACTCCAGCTATTCTCCCTTCTTGGCATGCCACCTCCCCCTACTGAACGTTTCAAGTCACCTTTAAAGACTTCTGCCACAAAACTCCCTGGAACTATTTGTCTGTAGTTTGGCAGGTTTGTTACCTAAGGACACCTCTCTCACGCCTGCTGTTTTCAGAATGATGGCCCACAAAACACTTGGGCAGATTAAATTATTCCTATTTTATCCACCCTAAAACTCCTAAGTGCTGACCTTATGCAAAAACCACAGCAGGTATCCAGTGGCGGAGCTTCATTCTCCGGCACCGGTTGGGGGCGGGGCTGGCACGCATCCCTGGGGCAGGGCATGCTACCTGCAGGGGCGTGGTGCGCAGCCTGAGGGGGTGTAGCGCCCAGCACGGGCGGGGGAGCAGCTGCGATGGAACCCCACCAGGATCGCGCCGATGGGGGTGGTGCGCTCCCATCGCCCCCACCTTCTTCTTCTTCTTTTTTAAAAAAATAATATTTATTTAAAAAAATTAAACAAAACATCAAAAAACAACAAAAACAATTTAAACAAACAACATTAAAAAAGAAAAAATACAAAACACTACAACAAAGAAAGAAACTATTATTAAACAACCTATATTTTCCTCACATCTTAATCTGACTTCCTCCTGTCTCCTCCTACTGCGTCCCTTGCAAATATCTTAAGTAACTTCCCGATTAAACAATATCTAGTCTACTTCTAATAACAACCATTTTCTTACCTTCTCTTATCACTTACTTAACAATATAACAATATAACCATTTCTAACTCTATCTCTAAATCTTGCCTCACTCCTAAATTCACATCATTTAACTCAACCTTAATTTAACAGCCGAACCTTATTTTCAAAACAAAAATTCTAACTTTAAATCTTACAATATTTTTTAAAAATACAATTTAAATTTTCCCCATTCTTTTTCCACCGCGTCGTCTTTCTGGTCGCGGATTCTCCCAGTCATTTCTGCAAGCTCCATATAGTCCATCATTTTCATCTGCCATTGTTCGATAGTAGGTAATTCTTCCGTCTTCCAGTTCTTAGCTATTAAAACTCTAGCTGCTGTTGTGGCATACAAAACTAAATTTCTATCACACTTCGGAATGTCTTTTTCTAAAATGCCTAATAAAAAGGCCTCAGGTTTTTTGTTAAAAGTATTTTTCAAAAAAAAAAAAAAATTCATTTCATTGTATATCTCGCCCCCACCTTCTTCTGCCCCTGCAGCTATCATGCTGACATTAGCTCAAGATTCATTCCCTCAGAAAGGCCTGCCTGCAAATTTCATGCCAATCCGTGATAACAGAAGTTCTCGATGTTTTCTTTTTGAATAAAATGTATCTGTTAGATAAGCTGTCGGACCTCTCTGGAGGAGCTACTATGCCTGCAAATTTCATCCACATCTGTCAAGAGGAGTGGGAAGTACATATAGCAATTTTTGATGCCACGGTAGCAAATGTGGGTTGTGAAATGAAGTAGACCCCTCCAAACTGCAATGACTGCTATGGGACGAATTGATTCAGCAACCCCAAGTAAATGGATGGCCCTGGTGTAGTGAGAGACACAGGGCTGATGTTTTGGCTGGAGCTACAATATCCTGTCTCTGGAGTGGGAGTCCAGAGATGAAGGTGAGAAGATTTCTGAAGACACAAGTGGAAGAAAATCAAAATTGCGAAATGGAGTTGCTGGAAGAGGAGAGTTGGTGCCTCTCGAGGCTCCCAAGGAGGAGATTTATAAACTATAAGATGACACTGAACAAGGACAATAGAGGGAAATGTAAAGATGAATGGTGGGGGGGCATGGGAGAGAGCAGAAAAATGGCAAGAAGGGGAATAGGGTGAAAATGATAAAAATTGAATTAGGACGGATTTATGGCACCCTGAAGATAGCGTGTTAAGATTTTAGGATTTTGATGTTAAGTTTTAGGATTTGGATGTTAAGATTTTGGGAATTTTGAATTAGTGAAGAGATATGTAATTGACTAACAGCAGCAGTTTAAGTGAAAAGAAGTATAAGATTGATTTAAGAATTATTTCATGATACTATAAGATGTTAAGTTTTCATGATAGTATAAAAGGTTGGATAATGAATTGTAATGTTAAAAATGGATGTTACCAAAGTATATTAGTATTGAAGGCAGAGGAGGGAAAGCGGGGGAGGTCCCTTAAGAAGATCAGAAACTAGATTTTGTTAAGTAGTAAGAGATAGATTGGTGTTCTAGTTTAGGTAGGTATTTGTTCTTGTTTTGTTTAAATTGTTCTATTTGTTATTATGTCGATGTTGTTGTTGTGTCTTTTTTATGGTGTAGAAAACCAATAAAATCTTAAAAAAAAAAAAAACAAACTGCAATGACTGCTGTTGTGCGAAAACCACTGCAGCTATTCTTCTGAAAATTTGGAGATTCATGCCCTCAGAAGGAGATACCTTACCTGAAATTTTCATCCAATTCTGCCCCCAAAATCAAAAGGTTTTAGACATGTCCTTCTTTTAAAATAACAAACTTTTAAAAGGACTCGACACAAAAACCTCTGCACCTATGTGCCTGCAGTTTAACAGGATTTATCCACCCCACATTGCCCAATATGCATTCTAATTTTATCCAATTCTCCCCCAAGAAGCAGAGGTGATGGCCACTGTCAATTCTCCTTATAAGTTAATGGTGTGAAAACTATGTCCATGCCTCTCTCCTGCCACCTTCCCCCAATCGAAAAGGATGTGGACCTTGGCAGTGATGGAGAAACTCACAGATGGAATTTATTTGATGAAGACATTGGTTAAACAGAACTCTTTTTTATTCTGCTAGGAATCTTCTTTTATTGCTTTTGGGAATCAAGAATCGAGAAGATAAGCACTCACTTCCTCAACATCAATCATTCTGGAAAGGTAAGACTTGCTGAACTGTGGAATAATTTCTTTCTTGCACACGGTAGACCTCTTTTAGATACAAGTTTCGAGATGGCATTGATCACTTGGTTACGGTTTGTTAAAAATGTGTTTGATTTTGTGTTCTTTGGTCAATCTATATTTCAATGATAGCTCAAGGTCTCTAAACTGGACGAAGACAACTTAATAGCAATTGAGGAACAGAATTGGGATCCAATAGGTCACTGCTGGTGCATGAAGCACAGTATATTTGACTCCCGTGAGATTTTATGTTTTCAGAAATACACTTTAAATGTTGGGAAAGCAATGCTTCCTAGACAAACCTGTAGAAGTACAGTCAGATCATTCATAGTTGTAACCATAACATCTGAAGTAATGAGATGTGACCTGGACTTGAATTAGGTATTAATTAATTTAATTTTGTTGATGAAAGCAATAAATTGCAATAATGAATTTATCAGTCCCCTAAAGATGGTTTGCAACCATTACTGGGGGGACATAAACAATAGCCTCCAGTAATGAGTGAATGGCTTTTTAACATGCACAGAGATTGCTAAAATAGTCAAATTGACACCAAACATTGTCATTTGTCAATACCTAATACCACTGGGGAAATATCTGGTTTTATTGAACTGTGGACATAGTAACTTTGAAAGGAACTTAATCATGTAAGCTGCATTTGCAGCTTCTGTATAGAACTCAAATTACCCCCACCCCGTATTTTCCCGTCTATAAGACACACCCATGTATAAGACACCCCCTAATTTTTGACATTTTTTAAAAGGGAAAAAACCTAGTCTTATACACAGAAAAATACGGTATATTTGTTAAAATAAATACACGAAATTTCACAAAAACGCAATCCCCAGCATCTCTAGGTACAGATGGGGGAGACCCATCTCAGAAGCCCTTGTGAGCTGCTGTGAGTCATAGTAGATCAGCACTCCCCAACCTGGTGCCCCCCCAGGTGTTTTAGGTAGGTGCAACAAGTCTCTCACTTCATTTAGGACAGCTTACGCACTCGCCGTGAATAGAAATTATCTGGTCCACAGCTTAGGCGTTATGCTATGCTGCCATACCATACGCACAAGCTCCATCTTGATAGTGGGAGGATGTCTACAGGTCTCACAAGGCTGCTGTTTTCTCACGCTTCACAGTTCCTTCCCCCAAATCTTCCTCATGGGCACCATTGGCAGAGCTATCAATAAGAGTTAACACCGTGCCTGCCATTAGCATGTGCATAATTCTGTGCCTCACCCCAGGTTTAGTAGAAGAAACGGAATAAATCACACCAACTCAGTCCAAATTTGCTAGGGCTGAACAATCGGTTAGATCCACTGATTAAAATAAGTTCAAGGGACTTAAAAAGAGCTTCTCTCAGTTAATAGGCCAGGAGATTCAAATTCTGCTTGAGATATGTGCCAAAAATAATAATAATGACAAATTGCAGGCACCATCTTAAAACAGGCATTCTTCTCTCTCTCAGAGGAAGGAGGACCCTTTCTTGAGATGTTGCCTGCTGTAGTACATGCATGCATCAGCTGAAACAGGGCACAACACCTCTTGTCCTCTGCTTGTTGCTGGACCATGACTGCCATGGGCTGCAGGCGGCATGGCCACTCTTAAAAAAACCTGTATTTCTCTGAACTTTGCAGTGCAGTTTTCTAGCCACGTAATGGATATATAAAAAAGCATATGTAATAGGGTAAAGTGTGCATAAAAATGCTTGTATTTTTTTGGGGGGGGGCATTAACATGCATCATAGTAGGGAAAACTGCTTGATAAATGTGTATATTAGCCAAAAGCCAAAATGTGTATATTAGCCAAAAGTCATACAAAAATATGTTCCTTGGGGAAACATTTGTTCAAAGATGCTGATTAATTTTAACGAAGATCTTTTTTTAAAAAAAATAAATGCAAATTGTTGTGGAGAACTGAATTTAAGGGTGGGAAAATAGAAAACATGGAGATCCAAAATTGACACCTTTGTCCTCAAATTGTTATTATTAATTCTTTTTTCAGCCATGGGCCGGTCCACTGTCCTTCAGACCATGTGGTGTGCTGGACTATATTTTGAAAAAAAAAATGAACGAATTCCTATGCCCCACAAATAACACAGAGATTTACATAAAAGCACACATTCTACTCATGTAAAAACACGCTGATTCCCAGACCGTCCGCGGGCCGGATTGAGAAGGTGATTGGGCCGCATCCGGCCCCTGGGCCTTAGGTTGCCTACCCCTGCTCTAGCCATTTGCCCATTTGTTTCTGGTCCTACACAAAACAGCCACCAGGTGGATACGGAAGGCAAATGACCAAGCAGACAAGCAGCTGGCAGTGCTGACGCTGGATTGGTGTGTGTGTGAGAGAGAAGGGTTATTTACACTTGCCATTGGGTGCGGAAGGACGGTTAGAAACACTTTGCTCCACACAGCACCCGTTCCCCAATCAAATTATCCTCCCATCAAATTAGGAAATGGCTGCTGATGCTTTTTTCCCCCCCAATATATTTTTTTCCCCAAAAATGAACATAAACATACATACATTAGTCAAATATACTTTTTACAATATAACATTAACTCCGCCGAGTTTTGACTTCCCTCCTACTCTACTCCAGTTTTGTTAGTCTACATCATTCGTCCGCTTTCCCATAAGTTTCCAATTTTATGTCCCCTATTACAGTCTCACCATTTTTAATCGTCCTTTTCTGCTAGGTTGCAAGAATTCTGTTCCACCTGTTAGTGAATTACATGACTATTTACTTCTAAATATTTCAAAAATTTACTCCAATCGTCCTGAACTTGTTGATCTCTCTGGTCTCTTATCCTTGCAGTTAATCTCGCTAATTCCGAATACTCCATTAATTTTATTCTCCATTCATCTACCGTTGGTAGGCTTTTCAATTTCCAATTCTGAGCCAATAAAATTCTGGCTGCTGTGGTGGCGTACAAAAAAATTCTCTGATCTTTCCCTCTAATTTCCTCACCAACCAAGCCAATTAAAAACGCCTCTGGTTTCTTCGGGAATGTATATTGCAGTATCTTCTTTAACTCGTTATATATCGCCTCCCAAAAAACTTTAACTTTGTCACACAACCACCACATGTGGAAGAAATCACCATTTTTTTTATCACACTTCCAACATCTACTACTGCCTTTCCTATACATCCTGGCTATTTTGTCTGGTGTTAAGTACCAGCGGTACATCATTTTCATTAGATTCTCTTTTAGATTTGTACAGGCCGTAAATTTTATATGATGATTCCACAATTTTTCCCACCTATCAAATTGTATGTTGTATCCTATATCGATCGCCCACTTCGTCATAACTTCCTTCACCTCCTCATCTTTTGTGTACCATTCTAAGAGTAAAGTGTACATCTTTGATAATAATTTTCTATTTCCTTCCAATATCTCAATTTGGAATTTAGATTTCCTTATATCAAAATTGCATTTTCTTTTCTCTTCAATGAATAAATTGTGTACCTGGTGGTACTGTATCCAACCTGTCAGTTTATTAGCAATCTGTTCGTATGATTTTATTTTCCATCCTGCTTCAGTCTCTACTAATAAATCATCATACGTTAGCCAGTTCTCCCCTATATTTGTCTTCTTTACCGTCAGAATCTCTGTGGGCGACAGCCATCTTGGCGTTTTCTTTTCTAATAGTGCTTTATTTCTTTGCCACACTTCATATAATGGTTTGCGGAACACATGCGCTAAGAATTCTTTGTGTACTTTAGCTTTATCCTGCTGGCAGGGAAATGGCTGCTGATGCTTTGAAATAAAAGTGGGAGGGCAGCAAGGGAGGATTACAAGAACCAGCCATGGCTCTCTCCCGCCTCATGGGTAGCTGGGCTCTCTCCACCTTGCAAAGGCCCAAGAAAAGGCTTGTCCAAACTTTGGCTTGACCCATCCAAGGAAACATGATTTTACCGCTGAATTGGACCAGGCAGCAATCATGTTTTCCACCGATCGCTGTTTGTTCCAATTCACCGACAAACAGTGCGATTTGCTGGTGAAAGCAAAAATCACTTGGACCCACGCCTAGGAAAGCCCAGGACAAGCAGTAAACCTCTTGGACCCGTGTTTTCTAGGTGTGGGACAAGCAAAGTGTGTGCGAGCCCCAAGTTGAGCCCAGCACAGACACGCTGACATGAATTGACCCCAATTATTTCACATAGCCATTCATTTTAATGGGTCTTCTCTGAGTAATGACTCCTTCAGAGTGTGTGCCAGTGTTAGGTCAGGCATCCCCAAACTGCGGCCCTCCAGATGTTTTGGCCTACAACTCCCATGATCCCTAGCTAACAGGACCAGTGGTCAGGGATTATGGGAACTGTAGTCCAAAACATCTGGAGGGCCGAAGTTTGGGGATGCCTGTGTTAGGTTGAGTGTTTGGTTGTGTGAGAGGGTGGCACACCAGGGGTTAATAGCTGTTGCAGCTGAAAATAACTGGAGAGCGACACTCTCAATAACTGTTTAGTAACCAGTCTTCTGAGAAAAAGGAAATGGGGACTCAGCAAAAGAGAGAGAGAGAGAAAGCTGTGCAGCTGAGGGAGACCACAAAGAATGGAGGACGCAGATTGAGGTCACTGAAGGAGAACATGGGAAGAGAAACTCGCCCTCTTTCCATACTCTGTGAAAGGACTGACCTAACACATGGAGTCCATTTCCTGTGGAGCTTTGCTTCAGCTGTTAAAGTGCTCTCCAGCCCTTTGGGGATTTCCAGTTGGTTCGGGGAAAGTGTCCAAGCTCGCTGCCCTCTCAGCTGGGCTGTAATGAGAAACAGAAAACATGCCGCAACCTCGCATCTGGAGGCTGTGGGAGCCCGCCGTGCGGGCACAGAGATTTCCTCACCGGCGTCGCCGCCACACCACCGCGTTCTGAATTGGAGAAGAATTGCCCTCAGGCCAGTGACGCTGAGTGTGGAGGAAAGAAGGACTGGAGAGGAGTTCTGGAAGCTGAACATGCCAACATGCCAAGGCGCAGTTTATTTGAGGCAGGCCGGTCCTATGTGCCACTCACCCCCGCTAAGCAGAGGTGTTTTAAAAGCTAGGAATGGCCGGGGTGGAAGCAGAGACCTCGGCCTGTGAAGCGAAACAAGTGCCACGAAACTGTCAGATCCTCTTCACTCGGCCATATCCTGTTTTGAGAGTTGGGAGACCAAACAGCAGCAAAAGGAACAAAAACTGCGTAGGAAGAGGATTTGATGCGCAACCTTCGTTTTGTGTGGGAGGTGCTGAAAAGCAACACACACAAAAAAACTTTCACATAATTAATTGTGTGTTATGTGTCAGGGAGGAATGCAGAAATTCCCCAAACATGGGAACACAAAATTTTTTTCCAATAGCACTGGAGGAAAAGGAAGGAAATGTGTCTACTCTTAATCACTGCCTGAGCTGTGGGTAGCGAGTTTCCTGACCTCTCTTCCTGCTTGGACTCTCCAAGAATTGCAGGAAATTAGAATTCTGCTGTGGAAAGGGAGAGAGAGAGAGAGAAAAAAAACCCCAACCTCCTTCATAACACTGAGTGTGGAAGTTGTCAACATCTCCACCCAGGAGAAGCAACACTTAGCTTTGCTGAGAAAATGACAAGTGAGATTATTTCGATCCTCGCTGTAAAGATTTATACGCCCCCTGCTGAAAATTCAATTTATCTCCAGTTGTTTTAAGAACAGGAATGTGCATAGGCACTTCATGATAAAGCAAACTGAACATGTAACAAAAAGGATAGATAAGAACAGTCTTATCGCATCCTAGGAGTTCTTGAACTAAACTGCCGTCCTCTTTCCAGTTAGACAACCTGTTAAATGGGGCGGGGGGGGGGGGAGAGAACTTTTGGGTTTTGCGCAGACTGTTAAAAGGTATGGTTTTGTTCTCCTCATCACCTGGTCACCTCAACCACCCCCATTTGCAATCTCAGCCTCCCTTTTCCAGGCTCATCCCAACTTTTAAAAGTGCAGTGGAAAATCCAGCAAAAGTATTTCTGGTGGTCACTTCCACGCCATGCCTTTATTTTTATTTTTTGTGTTGTTCATTTTACTTTTTCTGTAGGATCATCATTATTGATAAATATATATTTTAGTACCATTTTGAGGCTGAGTGATGACAGCATTACATTTTTATGCATATAGTAAGATTCCCTTGTGAAACTTCTGGTCCTTTGGGAGAAAGGGTAAGATTTTATAAACAAATGAAAATAATTTAAACAAATTACAAGGCTGCGAGGTCTTGTTGAAACAACTGTGGCGTGAAAGGACAACATCAGAAAGGATATGGAAAAACATCGGAGGACTATGGAAGGCAATGGAAATTCGACATTGATTAAGACTCCTAAAAGTTTGAAGCATGGGAAGTCGTAAAAAAAATAATAATTCGGCAGTTCATTTGGACTTATTTGGATTATTTGATACTCATATGTAAAATTGGAATATTTGATGCGATTATTATAATTGGAAAACTTAATAAATATAATTGGCAAAAAATCAACAACAAGGCAGCGAGGTCGTTTCTCACAGACAACCCCCCCCCCCCCGTTTTAAATCGCTTTTTAAAATGTTTCTGTACGCACCAGAGAGGGAATGGGAATATCTTCATCCAGTGGACATTACCTAGCTTGTTTCCTCACACCAAATTCCTGTTCAGTGTCATCTGCAGTGCTGTTCTTTTCAAGAAAAAGAGGTGCCAGAACTCGCCATGAATGCTTCCCTTGTTCCAAGCGAGATGAGCGCCCCACCCCATAGTTGCCTTTGACTGGACTTAACTGTCCAGGGGTCCTTTACTCTTTTTTTTTATTCAACTTACCTTAATAATGGCAATGGCAGCCACCTGAGAGCCATCTGGAAAAAAAGCCCTGGTCATCTGTGCATGTGATGTCAGATGTCAAGGAAATAAACTACTCTCTGACTTTTAGAAGCCACCTGAAGGCAGCCCTGTTTAGGGAAGTTTTTGATGTTTTATTGTATTTTTAATATTCTGTTGGGAGCAGCCCAGAGTGGCTGCGGAAACCCAGCCAGGTTGGGGTGTGTGTGTTTGTGTTTATAAATGATGATGGTGATGTCTGAAACACACATGCCTCTGCTTAGCTGCAGCTTAAGTTTTCAGATCAGATGAAAGCTAGTTTGAGGGGGAAAGCATGAAAGAGAAGTGCTGCTAGAAGAAACCCCAACAGGATAGATATGCAATGTGGCTTAACACCTGCTTCGAACACCAGCAGTGGGACCTTGCTTGAGGCTGTGTAAAATACAGCTTATGTTATGGGACATGTATGTAAATGGTGTTGTAAGAATTTTAAGGTATTTTATTTATATATAATTGTTATTAATGTACCAAAACAAATAAGGCCACATGTCTGAAAAAACAGCACAGGAAAACAGGCCTCACTCCATTTTGACTCCCAACTGACCAAGTATTTCTTTGTCTCAGGAACAAAGAGGGGGGGGTTGCCCCTCCAGCTACTCAGCAGCCCTCTGCCTGAGTGATAATCTCTGGCATCCTGATACCTGAGTGCCAGACAAAAGGGTGTGATTAACTTGGCTGGGATATAGGGAAATGTAAATATCTTTTGTTTCACTTGATGGGTTTTTGGTGGAGGGCAAGAGGAGACATGGGGGCAGGGTCCAAGATGCTCAGATCACTGTTACCAGACCCTCCCAATTTGTGATGTAATTGTAATGTATGGAGGGGTGGTCTTGAGCTGGGGGGGGGGGGCAATTTCAAAAGTCTATATAGGAGCTTGCGCGCCTTTGTTTGTGGTCTTTTGCTTGCAAAACACCCTGCTGCAGCAGTTTCTAATAAACAAGGCCTTGCTTTGGGAGATTCTGTATCGTCTCTATTTATTCATAAGTGCTCTTGAGAGGAGGGGAGCCCTACTAAGGCTCTCCCCCGGGTTCGTGGACTCCCTTCTGGGGTTGAACCTAATTTTTATAACAATGGCAGTTAGGACCAGGGTCATCCCGGCAACTAGCAGTTACTGAAACAGGGACCTTCTGCACCCAAAGCAAGTGCTCTTATCGCTGAGGTAAAGCTTCTACCCTAAGGAAAAAGAGGCTAGGTGTGGTCTCTTGCCTTGTTGCTGCTGTCATGCAGGGTTGACCACCATTTTGCTCCCTGAGGCAGAGCAGCAAATGGCCTGCCCCCCCCCCCTCAAAAAAGCCTAGGTTTATAGTATCAAAGCCTGGTCATGCTATTGTGACTCTTGAGGCAGAATATCTCACAAACTTTCCCTCTCCTTTGCTGTGAAAAAAAATGCAGCGATAAATAAATATGTAAGATAATTTGCTGCACTGAAAAGTTGCTTTCTGGGGCACAGTAGAGACCACCACAAAAATGGCTGGCTCTACTATTAGGAAAGGAGGAAGTCAGTGCTTTTAATCTTCCAGAAGCTTCCGCTTGTGGTCTGAGCAGACATATCCCTGAATATAGGGCAGCAACTGCACACCTTTAGAAACGGTGCAACTTTTTCTTGTACTAAGAAATAAAAGGGTGGCAGGGATCCGGCCCTCTAATAAAAGTCTCAAGGAGTTTTATTTGAAAATGAATAAGGAGGGCTGCCTCTGAAATTCTGAATCAGCCTCCGAAGAAAATGTGAGGATGGTTGCTGCTAGGGCAAAACATCTGACAATTTTTGAGGCAAAAGGGTTTGGATAAGGTGACTGAAAATTTGTTAGGGCAGGTATTGTACATTCCTAGATTGTCATGGTATTTCAATTAAGAGTGAAATCTGAAGCAAAGTGGGGTGTTCTTGCTCAAACAAGCCACCCCAAAAAATTCTGGGAAGCAAAGTGGGACTACTGAGCTGCCCAAGGAGAGTTGAATTAGGGATGGCCAAATTCATATTCTCCTGGGTCCATATCACATGTTCCTTCACGAGTTCGTTTCCAACTCATTTCTGTATTAATCTGAATTTGTTGGCTTTTAATGGAAACTCCACGCGAAACCCTGCGTGTAAATACTTTGTGTGGACAGGACCTCACGCTATAGAGAATTTCTGGATTTGCCACCATGCATGTAGAAAGTTTGCATTCAGTTGGGCTTCACACTAGCACAAAGTTTGTAGCAGGGTGCCTGGCTCCCATTGGTCTACTTTTTGCATCCCAAGGATCTCCTGTTCCCCATACTCCCATGACAGCTGCAGCTGAGATTTGAGGGAATCACCTGTACTACTGTATTTTTCGCTCCATGGGGCGCACCTCATTTTTAGAGGAGGAAACAAGAAAAAAAAATATTTTTCTGGTTTTCCTCCTCTAAAAGCCCTGTTTTTTTTTTTGAGGGTCAGCTAAAAGTTTTGCAGCTATTTTTGCAAAGGGAAAAGCCCTGTTTTTTTTTGAGGATGAGCTAAAAGTTTTGCAGCTTTTTTGCAAAGGGAAAAGCCCTGTTTTTTTGAGGATGAGCTAAACGTTTTGCAGCTTTTTGCAAAGGGGGGAAAAGCCCCATTTTTATGGGGTTCAACTCACATTTCTGCAGCTTCTAAAGGAAAGGGAGCCTTTTCTACAGTTTCCAGACAGATAATCTAATCAGCCAGTCACATGTCGCTGGGGAAACAACCAACCTCCCTCTGCAGCACATTCAACAATGGAGGGCGGGGCTGAAAGGGAGCCGGGGACTCTTATCTCTCTCCCAATCTCTTGCTGTTCAGCTGCTGAGCGGGGTCCTTTCAACACCCCCTTTTCTCTTTGTAAAATAAAAAAGCATGATCCTCTTTTGGCCCCTGGGCAATTCAGCTCCAGGGACCACCATTTGCTCCATAAGATGCACACATATTTCCCCTTACTTTTTAGGAGGAAAAAAGTGCCTCTTATGGAGCGAAAAATACGGGAATAGGCATTTGGGGCTCAGCCAGCTGCCATTAAATGGTAGTGAAATGGTGAAATTCAAACGCTTAATCCTGTGTATATGAGTTTCTGCTACTTCACAGCTACCACCAAGATGCAACCTAGAAAACTGTACAGCATCACTCTTGTGTGACGTGGCCCCCACATCCTCTATTTCTATTTCCATCAGTTTTCTTTATGTCCCCAAAGGAGATTTCCAGCACACCTTAAGCCATTTCCAGGCCAAACACATTCTACTTTTTATTACACATATTACATTCTTAAATAAAAATGCGTCACATAACTTTTTTTTTTTTGCATAGATATCTTACAATATACCAATTTAAAAAAGAATTATGAAACAGACCAGTAACAAAAATAAATCTTCTTCATTAATAATCTTGGAACATTAACATACCACCATCATATAATACAAATAATATTTTTTTTAAATCTTAAGACTTTTGTACAGCCAAAAAAATTGACAAAGTAATATATTCATATATATATATTTATATATAAAAAGCTTAAAAAAAATAAAATGTCAACCGAAAAAAGGCAGAACCAAGGGCTACAGGATTGGGTACTTCCGCGATATACTAGAAATACCAGAGAAGGCCTGAGAGAACGAGACGGAAGGGTTCTCCAAATGCACTTGGCAAACTGGCGCAAGGGAAGCTGTAGTGCAAAATGAAAGTCCTTCAAGTGTTGTTGGTTGTTATGTGGGCATTGTTTCTCTTCTTCTTCTTTAAATGAATGACCAAGTTGGAACACACACGCAAAAAAGAAATTATATATAGATATAAGTATATACAAACGCACAGACACACACCCCCTTTATAACAAAACAGGGACTCAGGCGGGTTTACATGATTGCTAAA
Source organism: Lacerta agilis (assembly GCF_009819535.1). NCBI lineage: Eukaryota > Metazoa > Chordata > Lepidosauria > Squamata > Lacertidae > Lacerta > Lacerta agilis. The sequence goes on from NC_046312.1 coordinate 126,338,708, forward strand.
GGTGATGTGCAAAGCCTTTGCTTAGGAGAGAAATTGCTGGGGGGTGGGATACGCATATGCACCTTCTGATTTCTGGCTTGGTGCCTTCTAACATTATTCTTAAAATAAAAATATCCAAGGCCAGGAAATTGTCCCGGGAGATCAACTGATCCTAGCAGGCTCCTGAAATCTCAAAACCCATGTTGCTGTAGCTTAGGAGGCAACAGATCGTAAAGAACAGGCAAGTCAAACCCAATTATTATGACTCACTTGCTCTGACCCATTCCTGTTGCATGGAAGGAAAGCTGTTGGGGACACCAGTGTGTAGCAAAGGTAGTTGGGTGCAGAAATTTGGCCCCAATTCAAAATGCAGCAGGACGGGCACCCATTGCTTACATTCATGAAGCTCCCTCTGCGCTAAATCAATGCATGGAACACCCCCCACCCACCCAGAGTTGCCTGTCATCTCTATGGCAGGACAGCTGGCTTGTGGGGAAGCTTTGGGGAATCGCAGAGATCAGGGCCTGCAAATGCAAAATGGATAGTATGCTGGTCCTTAATTTGCTTGGGGTTTCACCAGCTTGTGCAATCTGGCGGTATGCACAATTAAAAATGCCAACGTAGTTTTAATTAAAAAACGAAACGACCAGGCCAATCTTACATTTCTGAATCGAAAAATGCCACGTATAAGCATTTAAAAGAAAGAAAACACAACACTACCTCCTGCATTTGCTATCAGAACAGGTAATAAATACATTCTTGATATGTTCTTCCTTCCATCCTGTTGGTTTTTTTTTGGGGGGGGGAGGGATGAAATTGCTCTTCTCCTCTTAAAAAGAAAAAAGAAAATAAAGAGAGAGAATGCCAGATTCTAAGTGGTAAAGGAAAAAATACGGTACAGGGAACCTCACTGTGCCCACTATAGGTTGGGAGGGAAAATAGAGAGTTGTCTTTCAAGTCAATTTTAACATGGGATCCACCAGAGACCAGCGGTCTTGCATACTGGCACACTGAGAATTGAGAGGCAGAAGCAATGAGAATGCTGCTGCCCCTTCTCCCAGCCTTGCTGCTCCTTAACTGTGTGCCTCTCTCTACCAGTGTGATTCAGGCAGTGCTCTGAAATATTGATGGCCAACCAGAATGCCATGAGTCCTCGCCTCAGCTGGGCCCTTCCTGTGTTTTTGCCTCCCATGCCTACTTGTGCCGGATCAGGAGACCAGGCGATGCCCAGCTCCTTCTCGTATTGAGAGCACTGCACAAAGAGCAGCCCCAGGACTAAAGACACCCACCATTGCCAACGAAGCAAGAAAGCCCTCTCCTTAAAGGAATAAATAAATAAATCCCAACTTCTACAGGACAGCGAAGCGAAGGTGAAATGGGGGCAAGTGTCGAAGTCAAGTTCTCAAACTATTTACAAACTCTCCGTTTCGATTTCTTCAGGATTTGTAATATGGAAAAAAGGGGACCCCCTCAAAAGCATGGTGAACTGTTGTGATGGCACAACCATCAGGCATGGTTCACAGGTGAAAAGGTCAGGGGTTGCAGCACCTAAGTGATGACCAAGGGGAGGGAGCAACCAGGTAGCCTCTGTGGCGGTGGTGGTGGTTGCAAAGTGATGGTGACGGCACGGGGCTCAGCTTCTGACTGACCAGCAGTAGTGTTTGAGCCACTGATGCCATGGGCCCATGTTGGGTGCAGTCTGCCAATTAACAGTTGCATGGGTGGAACCTAGAATCCCTCTTCCCTATCTTGTGATCCCCGCCATTCAAGTCACCCGGTTGCTCTTCTTTTTTTAAGTCACTGCCGAAGAGCAGCGACCACTTTCTTCCTTGCCCAACACTTGGGCTGGCTCTACATATTTACTCGGAAGCACATCTTGTTTATTTGAAGCAGGTCATACTCTCCAACGCGTGTGCTTTTTCAGACCACTGACTTTGTGAAGCCATTAGACAGGGGACCAGTTTAGGGTTCTGATCTGCTGCAAAAGGAAGGGGGTTGAAGATTTCACATTCTGAAGCAGAGATGTTAAGCGAAACCACAAATGACACCAGGGAAGTAAATCAACATTGTTCTTTTCCATACCCTTATTCATCCCCCCCCACCCACTCCCACCCACATTAAATTATTTAAAATACAGGCTTATATTAAATTTGTCATCAACTCTTATAGATGATCTCTAAGAATTCTAGAGGCAATAGGATTTAACAACATTTCCAGATGACGACAAGTCATGGATATTGGTACCCAATGATTACTGTGATGACAGATATGTGTGCAGATTATGTAGGATGCTACAAGAATAAATTTCTTGGGCAGTATAGATTTTTCAGCTAACACACTGTCTGGATGTTCTGTCATCCACCTCAGCCGATAGTCTAAAACTGCCGTACAATATTCAAATAACGAGCTACAGGGCTCTCAAATGCCCTGGGTGGAATAGAAAATATGTGAACACAGATACAGAGAACTACAAGATTGTCAGCAAGCAGTGCTCCAATATTTTCTAAATCATAGCTAACCATAAATCTTTGGAATAAAACTTAGATCTCTCCTCCCTCCATCCTTAAATGCTTTCGTTCTTTGCCCTCACACAGATGGTTAGGTTTTGGTCCTTTTCACATCCCGTCGCTAAAGGGCTGGGCCTTGTATCTGCACTGACAGCCACAGCGATGCAAAGAGAGTATTATTTGAAAACTCAGTTAAGTCTGACGAAATCAAACATGGAAAGAAAGCCAAGAAGGCCAAGTGCTAAGAATCCCTGTTGTCTGTACTTACATTATACAATTTTAGATATTCTGTATATAAAAAAGAACTTTTAAAGTTTTTGCATCCTAAACATAAATTAGGAAATTACTGAACAGTCGGCAAGTCAAAGAAACAGTCAAAAGGGAGGGCAGTGAGCTAGTTTAGAGAGTGGAAGAGCAGCAACCAAGGGAGACTCAACATGCCCATTTCATTTCTCGGCACATCTTGCATGGGTGGTCCTGCATTATTAACTACAGTATACACAACCATTCCCAATGACTAACTCTCCACCTGCATGAGAGATAGTTTGAAAAGGCAGTCTTTGGAATCAGTGCCAGCTCCAACTAACTAGAAGTAGACATCATGTATATATAGAATAGGGTGTGTATGTGTGTGTGTAAAGTACAGGGAAATTAATCCACTTTGAGTCACAACCATCAAATTATCTACAAGATTCAAAAGGTGAGCCTGATACCTCCCATTGATCACTAAATGGTTCAGCCACTGGTCAGTGTGTACCCATGTGTTTTCTATTTGCTATTTTTGCTTACACTTGTCATTTGGTAGGAAGTCAGTGCTCACCAAAAAGCCAATCCCTTTCATTTAACCTTATCATGTCAGAAGAGTGGGAAAGTTACATCACCTTGATAAACGGGAAAGGAGAACCTTAAGTAGGTTTCATCTTCAGAGCAAAAATGTTGCGTGGGCTTATTTTAACCTGAAGAGGTTCTCACTTTTCCATTCATGGTGATCATCGTATTTCTACAAATCTGCTCAACCCAAAATATACCTTTTTGCAGGTGCCAGACACACAAATCAGTAACCAGGCTTTTGACCGGGTAAAAGGGTCAAAACCGGCCAGAGCTGCTAACCAACCACCGTGGGTTGCAGCAAGCATGCTCCCCACGGTGCAGAAGGAAAATCTGAAGTCGTGCCTGAGTGACAGAATCCAAGACAGATATCCAGGTGAGTAAATGAGTTCTGATGAACATGGAGGAAAAAGGTTCAAAGCTTCCAGAGAAGCTGTTGTTCAAGTTTTCATTAGGCAATTAAATAGGAAGTCCAAACTATGGCAATGTGGTGGAGGCTCCAAAGATATACTGTGGTGCTGCTCAGGGACATTGCTGGCCAACCACTGTGAAGTAACATCAGTAGTTTTCACAGTCCCCTAGTGCACATGATGTGCAATAACAAAATATCGAAATTTAAGGAACGAAAAGCAAAGCCCAAACAAAAGAAAATATCCTTGACGGAGTCTATACCGTCTCAAGCGGGAAAAGTAGGCGTGTCCCAGGTGTCACTGCACAGTCTACTGCCAATTAAGGCCATTGGTATTGACTCGAAGGGATCTTGACAGCTCGGTTCTATAAAGAAGAACCATAACCAGAGCAGGTCAAAGTGTTTGTGAGGAGCCTTGACGCATCGTTGTACATAAGGGAGTCTCGAAAACAAAAAACAGAAAGGAACCAAGACATGAACGTTTTGGCTACCAAACTGGGATTTGGTTTTTCTAGGTCATTAGTTCCCCCTCCAAAATCCATTTAAAAAGAAAAAGTTAGTGCTACAAATATGCAACTCCAAAAGTCATGTTCCCCATGTTCAGTTGCGTCGAGAAGCAAGTTACATTTTCTTCTCTTGCCGCTGTTCATACCGGCAGGGAATCCTTCCCCATTTGCTTTCAATTCCATTGGCAATTAACAGGGAACAAAAATCCTACGGTCCTGAAGTGCTGAATGCACCATCGGTGTCTTGCTGACATCTTCTCGCACCCCCTTCCTCCTCCTCCTCCTCAGGTGTCACCTGCCTTCCAGTTGGGCAAGGTGTAGAGAACACACATATGTGATTAAGTATAGCTGGGTGCATGACAGCATTTAGTGCATGGTCGCGTACAGGTGATCAAGTTCTCTTCTTCTGAAAGGCAGCAAGAGACAGGCAGCTCCCCCTTCCCCCAGGATGCTTAGGTCTGACTGCATCTGGGCCATGCTGAGCGATCTGTTATTTAGATGTGTCTCTTCATATGCAGGGCAAGGTGATCAGATCTTGAAAAACACCTGCAGAAATAAATACAGAAATATATATATATATATATCAGGGTTGGACAATAGAAAACTTTTTCTCTACATACCAGATCATCGTCAAACAGGATGGAAAACTCTCCGCTTACAGCTGCACCATAAAAAGGCAGAATTTGCAAAGCACCTGGTACGTGTTGAACGCTCTAGAAATAATGTATGACTGTGAATCTTCCATGCACGCTTAAGCTCAGACTTAGCAAATAAAACAACAATCATGGATTTTGATGTGGGTGTCTTTCTGAAACTCACAAATATACATAGCTATGAGAAAAGGAATATAAGGGTTACTTCATTATATGGGATGTAACAAGCTGTGTTTGTCCTAAATATGCCAACTCCTTTGGCCTCAAAGTGGAGATGAGCGCCACACCCCATAGTTGAATTCGACTGGACTTAACCATCCAGGGGTCCTTTACCTTTTCACCTTTATATATGTTTTTAATTTTTTTAGTATATTTATAGTAATTAAAACATAGAGCACCAGAGGTGCAACCTTTTTATTGGGTCAGTAAACAGGAGTCCAGTATGCTTTCATATTCCAAGAACAGGAAGTACACCGCCTTCTTTGGCAGGAAGCAACAAAGCTGCATTATAACTCATGTTCTGGAGTAACTCGCTGTAGCTAGAATTTTCTATTAGCAGCAGCGTATCAAATAAGGCTAGGAGAAGCAATGCACCATGACCCGGTCTGTAAAATCCCGACAAAGCAACACAGTCTAGCTATTAGCAATGCCACAACAAACAGCAGTTTTGAATGGGTGCCAGGAAGACAGGTCCTAGTTGGCATTTCGGTACGACAATCCTGATGCAGAACTCCCTCCGCAAAATACAGCCTCTCATGTGCATAGCAGGAGGTGCTGCCTCTTCATACTAATCAAGTAAAGGCAATAAACAGCAGCGTTTTGAAAGCTCCCTTAGTATTGGCAGCCTAGTGTTAACAAACCACTCATTTTAGAGCTAAACTTTACTCCTCAGAAATAACATACTTGATTTTTCAATAGAGGCTAGTCATATTTATATCGGGTGGGTGGGGTGTGACCTTTGGCGCTCCCGAGGAGTCTGAACTACAACTCCCATCAGGCCTAGCCAACGGCAGGAGATTATGGGAGTTGTAGTTCAGCAACATCTGGAGGGCCCAGAGCTTCCCTACACCTGATTCATATGAAGAAGAGGAGTTTGGACTTGATATCCCACCTTTCACTCCCCTTAAGGAGTCTCAAAGTGGCTAACAATCTCCCTTTTCTCTTGCTCCCCCACAACAAACACTCTGTGATGTGAGTGAGGCTGAGAGACTTCAGAGAAGTGTGACTAGCCCAAGGTCACCCAGCAGCTGCATGTGGAGGAGCGGGGAAGCGAACCCGGTTCACCAGATTACAAGTCCACCGCTCTTAACCACTACACCACGCTGGCTCTCTTTTAAGGGGAAAATCCTGCTGTGTTTATGAATTTTATACTCATTCAGTCATTTTCATAGACCCATATAAGGCAGGAAACCTAAAAAAGGTAGACCCACACCTTTATTTCCAACAACAAGGCGCCATTTCTCAGTAAAATTGTAGTGCAGATCCCTGTAGGAAGTAGGTCTTTGGAACAGTCCAAATCCATCACAGTCCCCTGCAAACCAGTGTGATTTCAACAAGAATGTCAGGCTTGCTAAATCCCTGCAGCCCTGCACCTGCTCCTTGATCAGTAAGGAACAACCGAAAACTAGACTGCAGTCCATGGAGCATCTGCCTCAAAGGTTGGCTTGCAGCTCAACCGCTTGAACCCCGAACACACTGGCTGAGCACAAGCCCTGTGCCACAATCCATGCAGCTCCTGTGTTCCTTCCAATACAGCAGCTGACCTACTTCAACAGAAATACCAAGGGAAAGCTAGAAGCCAGCTTATTGAAAGGGCACCCAAGGGGTTCTCTTTTAGTCCCCTCTGGGGTCCACCTCTGCTCCCTTTCCTCTCAACCTAGCTGCCAAAACACACACACACACACACACACACCCATTTGCAGTACATATGCTGATGTTGCTAATCAGCATGACACTTTGCCAGCTTCCATCAATATGCCTCACCTGAGATGCAAGACACAGCTGGAACAACGAATTGGGGGCTGGGGCGAGCTGTGTGGGATTCTCTTTTTTCCCATTAGGAATAGGCAGTGCTATGAAGAATCACAGCACACAAACTGTGTGCTTGTGTGTATTACATACTCAAAGGTTAAAATTCTGGGGAAATAACATGCACCGGGCAAGAAAACTCCAGAAGCAGAGCGTTCAGGCGATGTGCTGGACCAATGTCTTGCCTCTGTAATGAACTGGGTTTGGTTTTTTTTAAAACGCATTTTATTGATTTCCCAAAGATAATAAAAAACACAAAAAACAAAAATGTATACATTCACAAAAATAATTTTTAAAAACCAAAACCAAAATACATTTGTGGGATTCCTAGAATCCCTTGACTTCACTCTAATCCCTTCCTTGGTTCTACTGTTTATCAACTTACTGCATGTCCGCCGTTAGATTTATCTCATATTTAAATCACCCCCTATCCATTCACGATAAAATTACAAGTGATCTTAAAACCCTACTAATGTATTAACCTGCGTACATTGCTTCTGTATATATGCAATTAAACATATTCCATTCTTACTTGAATTCATTGTCGTCCCTTCCTCTCGGTTTCATCGTCAATCTTGCCATTTCGGCATATTCCATCAATTTAACTGTAATGGATTGGATGAGAGCCAACAAACTGAATCTCAATCCAGATAAGACTGAGGCGCTTGTTTGTGGGTGGTTCCCTAGACCAGATGACCGGGAGGTTGCCTGCTCTTGAAGAAGTTACACTCCCACTGAAGGAGCAGGTATGTAGCTTGGAGGCACTCCGGAATCCTTTGCTGTTGGCTTGAGGCTCAGGTAGCCTTAGTGGTGCAAAGAACCTTCCGCCAGCTTTGACTGACTGGCCCAGCTGCACCCCATCTGGACCGCAATAGCCCAACTTCTGTTGTCTATGCTCTGGCAATCTCTAGGTTCTACCTGAAAGAGCATCAACACCCCCAGATGTTTTGAGACTACAACTCCCATCATTCCTGACCACTGGCCCTGTTAGCTAGGGATGATGGGAGTTGTAGTCCCAAAACATCTGGAGGACCGAGTTTGCCTATGCCTGCTATATACTCTTTTCAGTGCCTGCTAAGAACATTCTGCTTAGACAAGCCTTCCCAGATATTTAAAATGTTGATGCATGTTTAATCTGTCTTTAGTTTATTGTTGATTTACATTTTAAAAAATGTTTTAAATTACTATTGCTATTTTATTGAGAACTGTACTGGTTTTTTTTGGGGGGGGGTTGTAAATGGTTTGGAGGTGGTTTTATATATACACAATCAAGCCATGTATAAATTTTATGAAATTAATAAATATTTCATCTGCCTGTTCACTTAAGATGCACACCTTTACTGTATTCCAACGAGGAGGAAAACTACCAAGGTCATAGGCTCTCTGGTACAACCTGCTGGATGCCAATTTGCTGCATTGCACGGACAGGCAGAGTCCCCCAACCCCTAGGCGACCCCCGAGCGGAATAATGACACAAGACAACGTGCTATGGGATTAAAATTGGCCACAACTTTATTAAGATTCAGATGTAGGGAGACCTTGGCTCAGGCATTGGGCGTTTATCCTTCCCAGCCCCCAGCAGGGGGATCTGGGAAACTTCATGGTTATCCAGAATGTGTGGGGATTGGGCTAGCTCTGGAGAACATATGTTCAAGCAGATAGCCCGCCCTGCCCCCCGTTTCCTGCCATTGGTGGGGGAGAGCAATGACAATCTCTTGGCGTATGGCCAATGCCTCCCCCAATACCCCTTTAACGGGGAACCCTGGTATCGCTGCCGCACTGGGGGCGTGGAGTCACCGCCCCACGCACCCCCCCAGCTCCCATCAGCTATCATGGCCAAAGATCTGGTGTGGGAATACGTTTTAAGGTGCTCCTGCACCTGTTTTCTTTAAGGTAATCTTCCGCGCATAGCAAGTAAGGTAAAAGGATCCGGCAGAGGTTTGCTGCCTGGATCCCTCCGCGCTGGGGGCAAAGCGCGCCAATTTAGCCTCATTAATGATCAGTTGACAGTTTCCCGCCCAGAAACTAGCCTAGAAACAACGTTGTGATTGGTTGTTGATAATGTTATGACGATGTTTAATTTCCTAATAAATAGCCCCTGCTCTCTGTAGCGGGTGTGGAGAGCGCGCGAGACAAGCCAGAGAGAACATCAGTGCGAGACAAGCCAGAGAGAAACCGAAAGCAAACCAGCCGCACAGAGCAGTGGAGCGCTTCTTCACCATTGACTGCAGTCTCTTAGTATTTATTTCTTTTATTTCAAAAACGTTTATTTGGCCTTCTAAGTTTTGGCCACTATTTAGCCTTGCCTATCTTTCCTATCCGGAAACCTCCGGAATCTCCGGAACCTTCAGAAACCTTTGGAAACCTTCAGAACTCACGACAACTACCTTCAGGTTCATAGCCAGCGGACCCTTTCACGGCCAGTGGGAGCAGGAACTCTGGGATTACTGGTCGTCCCAGATGCTGGCTATCCCCACAATCTGGAATTATGGGAGCTGCAGTCCAACAACTTGTTGGGGGGGGGGCACAGGATCTCTATTCCTTGAATCCCTCCCATTTTGTCCTCACAACAACCCTTTGACTTTGGTTAGGCCAAGAGAGTGGCCGGCCCAGCTTCAAAGGGCGGCTTTGTGGCCAAGTGGAGATTTTTACAGCACTCCCTGTAACCATTACCGCACAATGACCCTGAGGCACAACACAAGGAGGACTCACTCAAAAAGCATCTTATAGCACGGAGCTGAAGCAAACCTCCTCCATTCTACTCTCTGAAGATGGACTGAAACTGTAGTGTGTATGTTTGTGTGTGTGTGTGTGTGTGTGTGTGTGAGAAAGGAAAAGGGAGAGAGACAGAAGCAATTCCAACCCCCCCCCCCAATCCCTCACATACATCAGGCTGAGTACTTCTGACACCCAAATCCAAAGAGACCACTATACCCAAAAAGCGACTTTAGGCAAGCCCAAGGCACTATGGAAAGCTCACACACCCGTTCTGTATCGTGTCCTCTCAGTTTCAAATGCAACTTGCCACAAGCCATGGGAGGGCTTCTGCTCAGGAAAGACAACCCTGTATCTGTCTTGGGCACGAAGGGCTAGTTGCGTTCGTCTTTGGAAACAAGCCAGGAGAAAACAGAGACATCAGCCTGTTCAATGGGCGGAATAATATTACGACAAGAGCCAAGCTGAAATTTCTCAGAACGCTTTTCTTCTGAAAAGATGAGGCATTTCCCCTCACCCTCTTATGAGGAGGCCAATTTGAAGAATTTCCCCATTTGGGGGGGGGGGCTACCATTTCCCCTTCACAATGTCATGGAACAATGCTAGTTAGATGATGCTAAATGATGGACAGATGATGCAAAACAGTTTTTGCTGCTGCAAGCTGTACACACATACAGGTGAAACTCGAAAAATTAGAATCTCGTCGAAATTTCAGTAATTCAGCTTAAAAGATGAAACTAATATATGAGATAGACTCATGACGTGCAAAGCGAGATATGCCAAGCCTTTATTTGTTATAATTGTGATGATTATGACGTACAGCTGATGAGAACCCCAAATTAACAATCTCAACTTTGGGGTTTTCATCAGCTGTACGCCATAATCATCGCAATTATAACAAACAAAGGCTTGACACATCTCGCTTTGCATGTCATGAGTCTATCTCCTATATTAAACTCCAGTAGCTAATGAAAACAATTGCTTACATAAATGGACTTTCCCACGATATTCTAATTTGTCGAGTTTCACCTGTACACACACTCTTAGGGGGGAAAGGAACGTCTTGGTTCTGCTCCTTCCGCTGCTAATGACGAGCCTCACCCCTGAGAAACCATTGGAAAATTCTTCCTCCCCCTGGGGAGATCTTGTGAAACGGTTCCTCCCAATTTCTCTGCCCACACAAATAATAAGGGCCGTTTGTGCACAGCTCTAAGCAAGACAAATAGCTAAGGTTGGGGGAAAGAGAGTTAAACTGCTGTACAGCACGAGACTCAACGCTGAAATGAAACGAACTGCTTCAGCCCAAGGTCAGAAACTTGTCAACTTCTCCTTAAAGATTACAAGAAAGCAGCAGTCTCACTCCAAGAAGACTCCAAGAAGACAATTTCCCCGACTGCGAAGAACTAAGCTAGTTCCAGTGACATCAATAGAACAACAATTGTTTCAGGAGTCTCCCACTTCCACCCAAGAATAGAGAACGCATCTTCCTTCGGTTGTCAAAAGGAACGCACAGGAAAGGCAAGACTCCAGAGATCTCCCTCTAAGTTATGTTATCCCGCATTCTGAAGAAACTAAAGCACAGCCAAATGTTCAGAAATAGAAAGGAAGGCAGCGCTGTCAGAGGAAAAACCAACTTGGTGGGATGAATGAGCGCAGCAGGAAGACAGAATGTGAAAAATGATAACATTTCTTCCCCATTAGAGAACAGGTATCCTCTTCTCTATACGTGAACCCCAGCAATCTAAATGTGTTCAGGAACTAGAGAGATATTTGACTGCATTAAAAGCATTTCCTTATTGCAACAGAAGTCCTGAGGGCTGCTTTAAAAGGACGGGTAATTTTCCAAAACCTGCTCTCAAAGTTACATGTATAAATAGGATTTCAGAAGATGGCATGGCCAGATGTAAGGATATTATTTGGTTATTGCCCCGGCAAGATCTCAGCTTTAGACTGCGCATGGCCAGTCTCTCAAATTAGGTGGTTTACTGCTTGGCAATGACAGTGCTATTTGGTTTTATTACTGGGAAGTGTGTTCATCTAAGATTTTATTTTGCCAATGCTATGCTAACAGTCAGATAGTCTAAAGAACACTGAGCCAAGTATTCCAGTCTGTAAAGGTAAAAGGACCCCTGACCATTAGGTCCAGTTGCGGACGACTCTGGGGTTGTGGCGCTCATCTCGCGTTAATGGTCAAGGGAGCCGGCGTACAGTTTCTGGGTCATGTGGCCAGCATGACTAAGCCGCTTCTGGCAAACCAGAACAGCGCACGGAAACGCCATTTACCTTCCCGTTGGAGCGGTACCTATTTATCTACTTGCATTTTGATGTGCTTTTGAACTGCTAGGTGGGCGGGAGCAGGGACTGAACAACAGGAGCTCAGCCCGTCGCGGGGATTCGAACCGCCGGCCTTCTGATCGGCAAGCCTTAGGCTCTGCGTCCCTATTCCAATCTGTAAGATCTGTTAAATCTTACAGCAAGTTTTCAAAAGTAACTAAGAGCTCCCATTAACTTCTAAGGAAGCTGATCGTAAAAAGCAACCACAAATAACGGCTGCCTATAAAGGTAAAAAGTGACTGTGCAGTTATGTGCCTTTATACAAATACACTGTAAGGAGGCTAAATAGCTTTAAAGTGCATTTTAGCTGCGCTTCCTTTAAGGCTGTGGTGACTACAGAAATCTTCATAAGCCCAACATAGAAGAATAAGAAGAAGAGTTTGGATTTGATATCCCGCTTTTCACTACCCGAAGGAGTCTCAAAGCGGCTACCATTCTCCTTTCCCTTCCTCCCCCCAACAAACACTCTGTGAGGTGAGTGGGGCTGAGAGATTTCAAAGAAGTGTGACTAGCCCAAGGTCACCCAGCAGCTGCATGTGGAGGAGCGGAGACGCGAACCCGGTTCACCAGATTACGAGTCTACTGCTCTTAACCACTACACCACACTGGCTCTCAATACCTGCAGTCCTCTCTGTTGCGTTTTATTTTTTACGTTTTATTTATTAGATGTGGGTGCTTTGTGACTTAACTATTCATTTTAGGCATGCTTTATGTTCTTCAAGCCGTTATTATTTTGTATTAATGGCTTAGAGTTGTTTTCATTCATGCTTTTATTTTTGTGATTGTGAATAACGACGATATAAAAAACTTTATGCCAAATATTTTGAAATGTGGTTTGCTCTTTTCTTCTTAAATGTATTTTTATTGTTATTTTCAAACAAAAACCGGGGGCGGGGGGCAGGGGCGGACCTCGCAGGCAATTGCAAGTATAAGAACAAGGACAGTGGCAGGAATTAGAAGGTTACATTGTAAAATCATCCATGTCCAAGCGTGACTATGCATGGCCAGTGGTTGCCACCATCTGTGCTAGTGAACTGGACAAAAGGGTAGCTGGGCCCTTGATGAGCATGAAAACCAAAACCAATAGCCCTCTTACATGTCTAATTAAATTGTCCTTATCTTAACACTGTTTAGAGGCTTGGCCTCTCTCTCTCTCTCTCTCTCTCTCTCTCCTTTTTCTTTTTTTCTTTGCTGACTCTCCAAAGACCCTCGCATGTCACCTTCTCAGGGTCATCCTAGGCAATATATATATGACAGGGGAGCCATGTTTGTTCTGTCTGGTGGCCCTCAGTTATGGACCTCCCTCCCCTCAGAGTTGCTCCTGGCACATTCGTCATATTCCCCCCCCCCAACAGGTAGCCAAGATAACACTTCTTTGCGCAGGCTTTGGGGAGCAGCCGAGTTATTTAAAACCGGGCTGGTCCTTCCCTGCTTCTGCACGGTAATAAACTTTGTATTTTAATTTTGGTTTTAAGGTTATTCAACATGTTTCATTGAATGTAGGCTCCCTGGTATGGTTCTTTGTCCGACAGCACCTGGTCGTTATCGGGTCCCAAGTCCCGCCCACCTGGCCTGGCCAGGTTTTCCAGGATTCAAATAAGCAGATGGTGGGGAAGCCCAGTGGCCGGCCTAGGAATTCCACAATGGCTGTGGTGTTACTTCCCAGCGGCAGGGTTTTGGTGTGGCGGGCCGCAATCGCTGCCCGCCCCGTGACCGGGCAAGCAGCCAATTTTGAACCTTGCGGTGGAGCTCAGGTAACAAATTCAAACAACCAAGCAAGCCTGCCCTACTCATGGGGTGTTTTTAAACAAAAATATGTGCTCAGATTGGGGGTGAAGGCCAGCCCCCCTCCCAATATCTCCCCTTTCCTCCTACTGCTCCCTTGTTTGTTTGTTTTTTGCTTCCAGTCTGTCTCTCATAATGGAAGCAAGCTGGGCTGGGAGGAAAAGTATGTCAAGCAATAGCAAACAGAGAGGAAGACGGGGGGAAAGTTTCATTTCCCTTACAGCACACATGCGTTCTATTGCAAATATTAACCCAGGCTCCAGCTTTAGACATGAGTAAGGAAGGGGGAAGGGGGAAAAACCACACATGGCTGTCCTCACCAAGCATCCGTGTTTGCTTATGAAAGAGGGCCGGCTGGCACCATTGCATTTCATCTGTACCTGTGCATTTTGCTGATGGTCTGCAGCAAATACCAAGAGATTGCCTAGCATGCACTTCCTGTAAATGAAAGCGTGTTCCACTTCCTTGGACTCCGGACAGATGCCCACCCTTACCCAGTGGGGTAAGCCAGTCTTGCTTAATAGGGAAAAAAATAAAATATTCACATCTGCGCGAGTAAAATATTTATATCTGCAACGGAATTATGGGCTTTTGAAATGCACACTCTGTTAATGTATCAGCAGTGAACAAGCCAAGCCACACGACTGTCTAAGCCAGTATTATCTGTGCTGATTGGCAGCAACTTTTGAATGTCTCCGGAAGAGATTTTTTTCCAGCTGTTAATATCCGAGACTGTTTCAACTGGAGATTCCAGAGACTGAACTGGAAACCTTGTTTGCTTACTGGGCAGGGCCTGTTTCCCTTTCTGTCCAAGGAAGTGGAATCAACATTGAAAGGTCTGGAGATGCGCGGCTGAAAGGTAACCCTGCAGCTCAATCACGGGGGCTCTTGTGTGACCGATTCCCCTTCCTCCAAAATAAGCAGCCAGCGTTGCATTAAGCAGTTTTTTTTAAAAAAGAAAATATTTCCCTCCAAGTTGCCTCGAGGGCAGCTCTTGAACCAATAGGTGGGATGCAAGTTACCTGTCGCAGTGGTTACACTTGAAAGGCTTTGCCCCCGTGTGTTTCCTGTAGTGTCGCGTGAGCTCGTCGCTTCGTGCAAAACGCCACTCGCACCCTTCCCACGAACACTTGTAAGGCTTCTCACCTGCAAAGAAGAGGAAAGAAGTTGTGTCAGTGTCAACCCAAAGCTGGAGTGTGGGGTCACCCATATCTCACACTCCAAAGAGGGAGGGTTGTGTTGCTGCCAGGGTATCGTGTCCTCTCCAAGTTGTCTATGTACCCTGAACAAAGCAGGAGATTTCAATTTCCAAGACCTCCTGATATCATCTCTCCTTCTGGGATCAAGGGATTGGGGGGGTGGGGTGCGATTGTGGTGGAGTTGGGCGGATTTTTTGGTGTGTGTCTTTTTTCAAAAAAAGCATTTTTCAAGGGCTTCCAGAAGTTTAGAGGGTATTTGCAGGCTTTTTCAATGGCGTTCCCAATATACGCAATTTCACTTAAATGCACAGCGCCGCAGAACACGACCCATGCATAAATAGGGAGTTGCCTGTAATAGGAAACTAGTGCAGGAACCAAGATATTCTGTAGCAGACCCTTAAAGCTGCCTTTGAAATCTGACACTGTGAAACTCTTACGACACTTATGAAAGTGGCTCATTTACTACAGGAAGCATTGCTTCCATTTTCAACGATTAGCACTGTAATTGATTTCTTCTTCTTCTTTTTTTACAAAAATAAAAAATCTGAACAACAGCCCAGTTTCATCTACTCTGGATGGGCCCATTCACACATCAAAGTTGCATTCACCTAGTACCCTATTTTTCGCTCCATAAGGCGCACCGGACCATAGGGCGCACCTCGTTTTTAGAGGAGGAAACAAGAAAAAAATTTTTTTTTCTGGTTTTCCTCCTCTAAATGCCCTTTTTTTTGAGGATCAGCTAAAACTTTTGCAGCTTTTTTTTGCAAAGGGAAAAGCCCTGGTTTTTTGAGGATCAGCTAAAAGTTTTGCAGCTTTTTTGCAAAGGGAAAAGCCCTGGGTTTTTTTGAAGATCAACTAAATGTTTTGCAGCTTTTTTGCAAAGGGGGAAAAGCAAAGCTCCTTTTGCAAAGGGGGAAAAGCAAAGAGGAAAAGCCCGTTGTTATCGAGTTCAACTCACATTTCTGCAGCTTCTAAAGGAAAGGGAGCCTTTTCTACTGTTTCCAGACAGGTAATCTAATCAGCCAGTCACATGTCTCGCTGAAGAGTCCTGGCTCCCTTTGGCCCCGCCCCCTTGCCCAGGCCTCCTTTGTTGAATGTGCTGCAGAGGGAGGTTGCTTGTTTCCCCAGCAACTGGTTGATTAGATTATCTGTCTGGAAACTGTAGAAATGGCTGTAGGACTAGAAGCTGCAGAACTGTGAGTTGGACCCCATAAAAACAGGGCTTTTCCTCTTTGCAAAAAAAGCTGCACCACTTTCAGCTGATCCTCAAAAAAGCAGGGCTATGTTCGTAGAACAAGGAGCAAATACAAATGTTGTAATGGGGAGGCTGAGAAGCAACCGGGGGGGGGGGGAATCTCCCAGGGAGGGGGGAAAGGGGAGTGAGTGTAAAAAGGATGTGAGTTGTATGTTTTTGTCTTTGTCTATGTAATTTTTGTATATTTTTTTTCCTATTTTTGACTCTGTAAGACTAAAAATAAAATAAAAGGTTTTTTTAAAAAACAAACCAACAACAAATATATAATTATTTGCACTAATATTTGAGCAGGTGGAATGGATTAGTAGACAGTCAACAGTACAGTGCTGATAACATGTATTTTTCTTTATTAATATGTACTGTGCAACATGTATTAAAATTGTCAATAATTCATTTCCAAAAAAGTAGGGCTTTTCCCCTTACAAAAAAAAAGCTGCACCACTTTGAGCTGATCCTCAAAAAAACAGGACTTTCCCCCCTTTCCTCCTCTAAAAACTAGGTGCATCTTATGTTCAGGTGCGTCTTATGGAGCGAAAAATATGGTAGGTCTTCTCCCTCCAATCTAGTTGTCATTCAGACAGCACCTAGTTGCAGACAGAGGACGGCTCCAATATCTGCGTATTTTAACACGAGAAAGAATCCCGATATTGAAACCAAACACACATAGTATTCAATGCGCAGCTACACATTCAGTATGCAGCTCAGCAAGAGCAAAATGTGGGCACAAGAGCAAAAGAGAGCACACAGTAAAAGAACAACAACAGTCTTCATTGTTGCTTCCTTAATAAGGAATTCTAAGCACCAGGGAAGAGGAAAATATTTTTTTAAATACTGGAAATCACCTTAAAGATGCCCTTTAAAGTTCATTGACAGCCACTGCCTTCAAGTGACAAGCTTCTTGAATCCTTAACACTGGTGTGTCTTCTGTGTTATTTATTATTAGCAAGAGCAAGGAGAGAAATGGAGATCTTGATTGCTTTACAGCCCAAATCTAGGAGAAACCACATGTTCAAGGAGGGGGCAAATGAAGACGGGAGAAAAGCTGAAACGGGCCCAAGTTAATCTCCAGTTTAGGCCCCCCAATTATAATGAAACTAACATAAGCATCACTCATCAGGGCCCAAGGAAGGCAAAAAAATAAAAGAGAGGCTTCTCTGTGGTTCGTCATTTACTAAACATTACTGATTGCAAGCTAGGCTCTGCTACTCCAAAGATAAAGTGGAAATCTGGCACAGGCAGATGAGGAGAATGGGCAGAGATATCTCCTACAGTTCAGCAACCAGAGCCTTTTATCCTCAGCTCAGATGGGTTTCCAAATGAAAAAGGGGAGAGAGTGATCTAAAACTGAAAGGCAGAGCAATGCAGAAAGGAAACTCTATATACAAAATTGAAGCAGGTGTAGCAAAGCCAAACACCCATTGATCCACCAGCCCATCAGTCAAGTCATCTTGTCTCTCAAGGCAATAAATGATAAAAGCAGGGTAGCCCGGACGTGAAGAGGAATGGGGGTCCTGCGCCTTCAAAGTTGTGGGGGACGTGGGGATTTCAGCAGGTGTAGCTTGTGACTCCAGCTGCACCTGCTGAAACCCTCACCCTTCCACACAACAGTTGATGATGCAGGAACCCTGTTCCATTTTGCATCCAGCTACCTTAAGGGAAGGGACACGGGTGGCACTGTGGGTTAAACCACAGAGCTTAGGGCTTCCTGATCAGAAGGTCGGCGGTTCGAATCCCCGCGACGGGGTGAGCTCCCGTTGCTCGGTCCCTGCTCCTGCCCACCTAGCAGTTCAAAAGAACGTCAAAGTGCAAGTAGATAAATAGGTACCATCCAGCGGGAAGGTAAACGGCGTTTCTGTGTGCTGCTCTGGTTCGCCAGAAGCGGCTTTGTCATGCTGGCCACATGACCCGGAAGCTGTACGCCAGCTCCCTCGGCCAGTAACGCGAGATGAGCGCCACAACCCCAGAGTCGGACACGACTGGACCTAATGGTCGGGGGTCCCTTTACCTTTACCTTAGGGGAAAGTGAGGGGGAAAGTGGGAGCGGGGGTTAGAGTTGGAGGTGTGTTGTTTTTTGTTTTAAAAGTGCAGTGTTTCATTTTGTATAACCTCTTGCAGCTCTCTCGAATTCAAGAGTTCCCAATGGCTCAAAACCGCTAAGACATGACAATACATATATGCTCATGAGTGCCTTTGAGCACGAGAAGGATGCCCTCCGCTCTGTACGGTAAAAGGCAGGTGTCTTAATGCGATTTAAAATAAAGCAGAGCAGCGAGGGCAAACAGATCACTCATTTCTAGGCCAGGCTTCACACCTTCCCAAATGTTGCGACACAGTTTTCATCTCAAAACACACTTTGAAATGCACATTTTAAGACAGAATATTCATTCATTCATTTATATTATTATTATTATTATTATTATTATTATTATTATTATTATTATTATTACCACCCTACCCACATCTGGCTGGGTTTCCAGTATTTTAAAATAGGTTTAAAAGTACACATAAGAATGCCAACTTTCATATCGGTTGAATAAAAAAGTAGCAGAATAATGTGGAAGTGGGGCACAAAGTGGAAACATCCCTACATGTGGGTAGAGGAGGAGGGCACAAATACAATTAGTAATACTATTTCCCCAGACCATTGTCACACCTAGTCCCATTTTTGGTAGAAATGCTCCATCCCTACTCTGCCAGAAGTCATTTCTCTCATAACTGGGCATGTGGCAGAATTCATTTGTTAGTCCCCATAGTTTATCTACTTGTGGTGGGACTCAGAGTGGCCAAGTACCTGTTTGCTCTCCCTTCCATTGCTCATGATCCCAACAATAAGGGCTGATGAAAAATCGATAAAAATGTCTGGGGAGAAACCCGGACGTATGTCAATCCATATCAGAAGTGTTGGGTTTTCTTTAGCGAACCTTTTTTTTTGGGGGGGGGGAGATTTTGCAAAGAAAAACCCTCAACAACTTTGTACCCCACCCCCCTCCAAGTTATATACCTTGCACAGCAAACACAACTGCTCCAGCAACAAGTTATTTGCTCCGGTGCCTTGTGCAACAAATGACCTGGCCAGGTGGCTCTCTGACACTTGTTTATAAAAGACTAGTACATTAACCCCGTTAAATTAACGGGCGCTAGAACATATGTGGTCAAACTGTTGCCCTAGCAACGTCGGGGACATGCGCAGAGCCGACTGAGCGGCTCTCGCTTATCTCGGTTTTTTTTCTAACAACGCGAGAGCCGCATGGCGTAGCCAGCTCTGCGCATAGCGTCCCTGTTGCCCTAGCAACATCGGGAACACGCGCAGAGCATCTCTGCGCTCCAACTCCCAACGGCTGTCTGTGGGGCACATGCGCAGTAGCGCAATCCCATGGACACAGGGACTGGACGCAGAGACACTTGCACTTTATTATAGGGGATGCACCTATTATGTAAACTAGATTTTATGCAGAAAACACCTGCTTAACTCCATGTATCCAGTAACAGCATCAGCTCCATGAAGCATGGACCTCCCTTTCAACTGCAAACCTGTGGAAGCAGGGAGATGCATGGCTTTATACCCTACTGTTCCCTGACCTGTTGGGATTGAGGACAGGCCACCCGTCAAAATAACAGAATGCATACCTATTCTCATGAAGACATGAATAAAAGCATCAGCTTTCATAAAGGGAAGGCGCTGGAGATAGCATTGTGTAGTTCCTGATGTTGTAAGAAAAAATCTGCCCTTATTCCCTTATGGGGTACACAAGAGCCCTTGCAAAGTCCTTTGCAGGTTCTCCATTGGTAGGAGTAAAAAACAGAGGCCAACCAGAGAAGATTGAGAAGCAAAGCAGCTAGTAAGCTTGATCTTTATTGAATATATATATATATATATATATATATATATATATATATATGAGAAAGACCTTAAAATTCTTATAACACTGACTAGGCCAGCTTAACAGACCCCATCTTATCAAGAAACTGAATCAACCCGGCTCCTAGCCATCTTCCTTCTAGGATAAAAGGATCCATCGTTTTCTACAGCAACTTGAGACTTTCCAACACTGATTTGCCACGGAAGTGAATAATTCCCTTGGTACCCAATTCAACGATCCAAGATCTAACGTAACAAACAAAATATCTTGCAGCCACTAATTGGGGTGGCCTTCAGCGATACCAGCTGAAAAATATGACCCAAGATGGATAGTCTTGACAGTGTACAGTAGTGCTGCATGAAAACCATTGCACAGAGGCTGTTGAAGCCTTCTGGAGTGTATTCTGACTTATCTCAGTGTCAGATATCCCTCTAACATCTATGATAGCTGAGCTCCGGGGGCATTCCAGAGTGGCTTTGCCAAGCACTGAGACCAGCCTTCTTTTCAGATTCTTTTCTTTTGTAACATGAGCTGCCTTGCTGCCAAATGTCAGACAGTGTCTCTTTGTGTTCCCAGGCACTGCACGCTTGCTTACTGTATGCAGTGCAGAGGACAAAACAGAAAGACAAAGGGAAACGTGACCTTTAAAAGCCACTGCCTTGACCCTCAGACCTCAGCCAAGATTCGGCTGCTCCCCTGCCCCTCTTGACAGCTAGTCAAAAACTTCAAAGCAAAATGCAGGGGAAGGGAACAGTGACCACCTCATTACATGAGAAAAAGAACACAAGAATACCTCGTTAATGCTTTCCTTTCCCTGCAAACAATTAAAGAAAGCATCACTTGGCTATCTCATCCTCTGTTAAGTGCAATGGCCTCAAGGAAAAAATAATAATCTAAATTTAAATTTCTTACGGCAAGGATTGCTTTTTCAAAGGCATGTTACAGTTGCATTCCACAGACTGCAATCTGGGTTTCGGAAGTGCTAAATCTTTCCCCATCACCAAAACAGAGAAGGTGGGACCTTCTCACATCATGCTGTGTTTTACAGTCAGGGAGCAGAAGAGATAAACATTTAAGGAACGAGTGCAGAAAACGGATTCTGAGAGGTAGCTTTATTGTATAGTCACAATACAGCCATTCTGTAGCATCTTGCAAAAGAAGCAGAAGGGCCTAGGTTGGATTCAAACTAGGAGCTGAACGTTCAACATCTATTCTTGCTTTTTCACATAGGTAAAGGTAAAGGTAAAGGTCCAGTTGCGGACGACTCTGGGGTTGCAGCGCTCATCTCGCTTTATTGGCCGAGGGAGCTGGCGTACAGCTTCCGGGTCATGTGGCCAGCATGACTAAGCCGCTTCTGGCGAACCAGTGCAGTGCACGGAAACGCCGTTTACCTTCCCGCCGGAGCGGTACCTATTTATCTACTTGCACTTTCATGTGCTTTCGAACTGCTAGCTTGGCAGAAACATACTGTACTACTTTTCTGAGATGTTGCGGGATAAAATCAGGAAGCTAAAAGAGGGCAAGTTACTTTCATGTAATACCCACCTACAGCCACCTGTTTAGAACTGAAGCGGCTCTGATCTATTTATAATTTCTGTGCTTTCAATTGAAAAAGAGCTTTGAAGATTGCGTTTGCCATCCCAACAACTCTGTAAAAGCAAGCTCGCCATTACTGCTATTCTACAGGTATTTTTTTTTCTAACTAACTGCCTGCTCAGCTTTCCACCTCTGCATGAGCGCAGCAGGACAAGCAAGGACACAAGTTTCCAAAAATCCAAGTCTCTTTGGGTATTTATTTAACAAAATTAAACAAATTATTTAAAAAGGGGGGAACCCTCTAAGTGGTTGTTTTCTATCCACATCCATACACAATCTGTAGTTTTCTGGTAGTAGTAGTAATAATAATAATAATAATAATAATAATAATAATAATAATAATAATAATAATAATAATAATAATAATAATTTATTTATACCCCGCCCTTGCCCGCCAAACCGGGCTCAGGGCGGCTAACACCAATAAAATCACAACAAAAACATAAAACAATTCATTAAAATACAGATTAAAATACAATTTAAAATTTAATCTAGACTGCAGCCTCATTTTTAAGTAGCCCACCAACCACACCAAAAGAATGAAGCATCAGGGTTAAACTGAAACCAACCCAAAGGCCAGGCGGAACAGCTCCGTCTTGCAGGCCCTGCGGAAAGATGCCAAATCCCGCAGGGCCCTGGTCTCTTGTGACAGACCGTTCCACCAAGTCGGGGCCAGTACTGAGAAGGCCCTGGCCCTAGTTGAAGCCAACCTAGTATCCTTGTGGCTCGGGACCTCCAAAAAGTTATTACAGTTATTAAAGTTATTAAGAACTTTAAGTTCAGAGCATATGCCTAGATTCAATCTCAGGTGTCTCCAGTTAGTCCGTAGGTAGCAGGTATGCTAGGAAAGACCCCCCCAACTAGATTTCTTGTACAGCCACTGCCGGTGCGAAAAATACTGAATTTGATGGTCTGATTCTGTATAAGGCAGCTCCATTCGTTCACAATTCAAGATTAATGCTGCTTTTTTTTCTAGCAGACAGTAAAGTGCCATGGAGACTCTGTGTTAAATAGCTCTTCCTTCTCCTCCACTCACCAGGCCAGACTCTATTTGGTGACAGATCAAGGGCACTTTTCAGATCAAAGTGATCTCGTAGCCTGGCCTGTAGGACTGAGTATCACACACACCTAAAAAAACCCACTATTTAGTCATTTATTTGCTACTGCTTTTGTTCAAGATAGTGAACAAAATACACCAACAAAGGTCACAAAAATAGCTAACATGTATACAAACAATCAATTAAAAGGAGGCATTAAAGAAGAGATAAAGTAACAGCAGAGATACAGAACGCCCCTCGTGATTCACTGTGATCTCAGCCGAGCATCACGTGGTGAAGTGTAACAGCAAAGACACTCAGCCAGCTAAGGCAATCTCAGTTTGAATCTCACTCAAGAACCCAACACAGCCCCTCTACCTGCAATGCAGAAATAAGACTGACCTACCTAATCGGTAAGAGTCGTGTTCATACATAGCAATAAACCAAAGTTTGTAATAAACCATAGTTTAATCATGAATGTGACCGCCCGCACAGTCCTTCGAATTCTTGGTTTATTTCTGGCTTTCTAGGTTTTGAAGCAAACCACAGTCCACTTTTGGATTACACAACAAGCCAAACTATGGCTTGTTTGAAGCATATACGTGCTACGTAGGCGTGGAGGGAAGCCTGCCTTTCAAATGTAACAAAATGGAAGCCCTACAAATTAAAATTGCTCCAAATTATCTTGAAGTATTAAGGTTCTTCTAGTTTGATGTGTCCCAGAATATACTTAACATTCATACTCATGACAGATTTGTATCTTGGCCCAAACCCTCTGAAGTGAGTTTTTGCCATAAATGGATTTCTAAACAAATTCACCAAACAGCTGAGTATTTAAAAATCTGGATGTATGCAGTTATAACCTTAGTGTTTTCCATTTCCAAAAGCTAGAAATGGAAATAATTTCACCTTTTCATAGTACTAGTAAATTAATGATTTACGATGCAATTATTCCCTCTAATATCCTGGATGTGAAATCCTCTGGGACCTGCATTTAATCTTAAAACACATTACAGTATGTAAAAGTAGGATTCAAAGATGGAATAAAACAAATTGTTGTGACAAAGAGAGAAAGAGTAAACAACCAACCAACCAAACAAACAAACAAACAAACAGATACAGCTGTTTAAAAGAGAGATTTTGGAGATAAAAAATCTAACCCAAGCATAAATTATGTGTGTCATTCTTGAACCAGTCGCAGTGAAACTAACAGAAAAATCTGTTTCTGTTTCTTTTAAGATTCTTTCATTTTTGAATGTGCCTCTAGTTGATTTCATCAGGTAAGAAAAAGTGCAATTCATTACTAAGGTGGCTGGGGTATTGCACCATTCCTATTTAGAGAGAGAAATGGTGCAAGGTACCATTTTGGCAAACACCATCAAAAGCAATCCACGCAAGCACATTAATTTGAAAAATGAAGAAGAGAAACATGGCAGAAGTGTGAGATGAAAAGCAGCACACCCCCACTGCAACCATCCTTTCTGTCAACCTATTTGCTCCCACACAGTTTTGTAGAATCAGAATGCCTACCTGAGATGGAATATCACACAGCCTGTATTTGAGAGACTTGACGGGCAGATCAATGGCACCTAAAGCCACAAAAATGCCCATTGCAGGCAGATTTAGCACCAACATCCCATGCTTAACACTGGCCTGAAAGGCTGTTGTGAATTCAAAGTTCCCAATGAATGGTATGGAGGGAATGACTATAAAACAGGAATGGTAATAACTCTGCATCATCCTGCATTATGAATCGAGCCCTCTGAATTCTGCTCCAGAAAATGCCTTTTCTCCTTTCAAGCATGCTACTTTGTGGAATCTTGCAATTTATACATGTGGCAGGAACATTGTAACCATAGAAAGCCAGGACTCCTTTTGGGGATGGGGGCAGGATCCCTATATAGTGGTACCTCGGGTTAAGAACTTAATTCGTTCTGGAGGTCCGTTCTTAACCTGAAACTGTTCTTAACCTAGTTCCAGTTACAGGTGGGTAGCCATGTTGGTCTGCCATAGTCGAAACAAAATAGAAAATTATTTCCAGTAGCACCTTAGAGACCAACTGAGTTTGTTCTTGGTATGAGCTTTCGTGTGCATGCAGTGTATCTGTGTATCTGAAGAAGTGTGCATGCACACGAAAGCTCATACCAAGAACAAACTCAGTTGGTCTCTAAGGTGCTACTGGAAATAATTTTCTATTTTGTTCTTAACCTGAGGTACCACTTTAGCTAATGGGGCCTCCCGCAGCCGCCACACGATTTCTGTTCTTATCCTGAAGCAAAGTTCTTAACCCGAGGTACTATTTCTGGGTTAGCGGAGTCTGTAACCTGAAGCGTCTGTAACCCGAGGTTCCACTGTGCAACACCTTCTCTGAGCCCTCAACACGGGTATGAAGCCTCGCTGCAGCCAATCTCGCCTTGACGTTTGGGGTTAATTCACACATTACTTGATTACCCAACATTTCAATGAATCAACTCCACTGAAAAACTCTACATAAGGGGACGGAATGTTATCCTTTCTGTGGGAATTGGATCTGTGAGACCTCGCAACACGCAAATCACTGCTTCGTGCATTTCTGAGTGGAGGCAGCAGGCGACCCCTTTTGTGGCAGCTACCGGTCATTCCCATTTAAGGAATGAAAAGGAGCTGCTTCAATCAATTTACCTACATCAACGGCGAATCACATCCCAAGTGGCTCTGCCATTAAAGCGTCCGTGACAACCTTCACATGTCATTCTGCATGTAATGTGAAGCATGAAAATAAGGGAAAATAGACTCTTCCCTCAACATCGGCAAAGAACGCTTCTTAGAAAGAGTAAAATGTCTCAGAGGGCTTAAGCTAGCCGCACTCAATTATCACACACCCTCGCAAGCCCATGTGCAGGAAAGCAACGATTCGTCGCATCTAGCCCACTGACACAACACATACTGAGAAAAGGTACATTATCCTTCCCCTGCTAGTCACTTCATGAAAGGGGCAAAGCTTCCTCAATTCCAATTCCGTTTTACAGCCTGTTCTTTTAAGCTTAGCAGAAAAAAAGAAGCTTGAGGCACCTGATGTGCGTTAAGAACAGAAGGATTTTGTTGGGGGGTGTGTGTGGAGGGAGAATTGGGAGACACAGGTGCCAGGCCTTCTGTAGAATGTGCACTTCTGCTCCATTAATTGCTGACATATCCTCTCCCCCCCCCCCACCCTCCAACTCAGCCCCTCGGGAGAACAGCAGAGCAGCAGGCCCAGACTGGTACCCGGCAGCAACACCAGCAGCAAAAGTAGACAATTAGGTGCCAGAAGAAAAGGGATGGGGGAGAGAAGATGCAGTTGCCTAGCAACCAGACAGCAGAAGCAGCTGTGTAGCAGGCCCAGGCTGGTACCCAGGCACTGACAAGCTAGCCAATTAGCACACTGTATTTAATGCTGATGTGGTTTCCTAGCAACAGGATGCAAAAGTCTGTCTGCGACACAATCTTTCCTCACATTTCTCTCCCCCCCCCCCAATCCCTCATTCAAACCATTACTTTCTTTTCTTTTTGCCCTAATTGACAACTCTCTGCTGCTTTAAATTGCCATTATTATTTTTTCTGTCCCTGGAGAGGTTAGGAGAACTTAAAAAAAGAAGAAGTAATAAGAGCTTTTAGTTTCGACTTCACTTTGGCACTAAGAGCTCCGGATATATGACAAGCCAACAGCTGCAAAACCAGCAAATAAGGAGCAGGGAGGCGTCAATATTTCAACCCACTGTATAAGCTTTTCTTAGAATATCATTCACAATATGGTAACGGCTAGCTTGGACCACCCCTCTTGCATTGTTTCGCTGTATGGCAAAAAACCTTCCTGTTTAGGCAAGCATCAGTTTTATTGGATAGTCAGTTGTCTCCCCAATTTCATTATAACACATTTGGGGAGGAATTTTATGGTATGTTGTGATGGGTTTCAATTGTTGTTAACTGCCCTGAGTAGCACCTAGGCACAAAAAAGGCCAGAATATAGATTTTTATATGATTTTGCATTTTTTAAATATTTTATCTAACAGAAATCTATTTACGACCTTGTCTGTTAGTACACAGTGCAGATACCAATATTTTGTGGATCTGTGTATTTTTTGGGGTGTGTGTGTGTGCAATCATCAGACCGAACACAAAAGACTAAATATTACCAATATGGTGAGGTGAGCTTGTATCCACTGTCACATATTGAACAGGCTAGATTGATCCACAGAATAATACACATAGCAGTAAACCTGTACAAATGTGGCTTCCCTAAAACATGAAGCGACTGTACGCTCCTCACCAGAGGAATCTTGACGCACTGCAGTTCAGAATCTTTGCCCCATTATTCTTGGCAGCCACTGGTATTCCCCAAGAGCTGGTTTTGGCCACATGTTTATATTCTCCCCAATCCAAAACTCTTGATCAGCTTTATTTGCCTAACACGGTCAGAGTAGGGTGCAATCTACACACAAATAAAAAAACGTTCTGAAAATGCTTCTTCTTTTTAAGTGTTATCTTTTAAAAAAACAAAAACAAATTTTCCATAAGACTCACCATCGCTATCTAACGTCACATTGTATATATTGTATTCAAAACACACTTTAAATGTTTTATTTGCAGCTGTGTAGCTGAGTCCTAGTTGTCTTTCTAGTCCAGTATTGTTTACTCAGCTCTCTAGGGTCTTGGGCAGAGAGAGCGCTCTCCCATCATCTGCTTTGTGCGCCTTTAAAAAAACTGGGGATGCCAAGAATTTAAGGTGAGGCCTTATGCACATGAAAGGTAAGCCCTACCAACAATGGTCCCTTCAAACCCCCCCCCCCCTCATTTTTGATGGACGTTTTGTTGGTGTGACCACCAACACATGCCCCTCTGAGCACTTAAGGAGGCAAGTGCCCTAGTGCAAAGATAAGGGTTTGCAGTGCATAAAATCCGCACAATGATTCTGCGTCGTTTTCCTGCATCCCATCAGTGATGCCTTTTCCTCGCAGCCATTTCAAAAGTGCATTGCGTTTGCACCAAAGTTTATTCGAATTAGTTATGCCGCTTGAGCCGCTGTGTGAGTTAAAATGAAGCAAAAAACCAAAACAACTCCAAGCCCCTTTCATCTTCAAGGAATCATAGATGTTGGCAACTGAGCCCAAGGCCTGGTTCCTTTGCATAATTTATGCTATTAATGTTTGTTACCACCCCTTTACTCTCTCTCTCTCTCTCTCTCTCTCTCTCATTTTACATCTTCAGGCGCCCATCCCCTGCTAGGACTCCCTAGGTGGCCACTCTGGATTCCAGATCCCAACAGGATAAGGCTCCTCATCAGCCATCTTGACAGGCGTGCCTCACCTGGGGCTCAGCTGACTGCTCTCCCCTGCCTGCCCCTCCTTGCTGCCATTAACTCTTTCTTGACCCAGTGTTTCTTCCCTGTTGCATCAGTCACACCACTCTTCCATCACATCGTGCTGTTTCTGAATAGCTGGAGTCTGTGCCCTAAGCTGGCTCCCCGTTCCATTTGTTTCTGCAACAAAAGCACGACAAGTCTCTACAAGGTGCTGGTCTAAGCATCATTTCAGGTTCGCATTGAGGCTCGAGCCAAACTAACCCTTCCATAGAAGGGTTTTCATCTAATTTTTAGGGCATTTGTTGTTGTTGTTGTTGTTGAGTCATTTAGTCGTGTCCGACTCTTCGTGACCCCATGGACCAGAGCACGCCAGGCACTCCTGTCTTCCACTGCCTCCCGCAGTTTGCTCAGACTCATGCCAGTCGCTTCAAGAACACTGTCCAACCATCTCATCCTCTGTCGTCCCCTTCTCCTTGTGCCCTCCACCTTTCCCAACATCAGGGTCTTTTCTAGGGAGTCTTCTCTTCTCATGAGGTGGCCAAAGTACTGGAGCCTCAGCTTCAGGATCTGTCCTTCCAGTGAGCACTCAGGGCTGATTTCCTTCAGAATGGATAGGTTTGTTCTTCTTGCAGTCCATGGGACTCTCAAGAGTCTCCTCCAGCACCATAATTCAAAAGCATCAATTCTTCGGCGATCAGCCTTCTTGATGGTCCAGCTCTCACTTCCATACATCACTACTGGGAAAACCATAGCTTGAACTATACAGACCTTTGTCGGCAAGGTGATGTCTCTGCTTTTTAAGATGCTGTCTAGGTTTGCCATTGCTTTTCTCCCAAGAAGCAGGCATCTTCTAATTTTGATATTTTCTAATTTTTTCCCATAAAAATACCTTGCTTCCCTTCTTAGACAATGGCACATTTATACTCTGTGAATTCCTTTTTTTTTTTGCTTTTGTTCAACCTAAATTAGCTCTCCTTCTGTCACTTGCTTCACTGGCATTTGCAGAGATGGAACTGGAAAATTCTCTCCCCCCCCCCGCACCCTCTAGAAGCCAAACTGTCACTGCTTGCAGAAGTATCTGCCATGCAATTAAAACAGGGGACAAATGTGTTAAAGCTAGATTTATGCCCCCAGTCAATTAAGCACCAGTTCTATTTCAGCTCCTCACACCCATGAAATAGGTGCTCTTTCTTCCAACTGCAGGCCTCACCTTCCCCTGCCACCCAGAGTGCTCTTTCGCACATATTTTCCCATATGACAAGCGACTTCTCCATTTTACTCCAGGCCAAAATCCGGTTCCACCTTTTTGCACGTTTGTCCTTAGCAACGTCTCCTTGGCGCAACATAAATTAGCACCACCACTTAAAAAAAAAAAAAAAACCCTTCAGTTTACTGAGACCAAAAAAATAATAATTAAAAAGAGGGATCTGTTTCTTGTTCTGCTCAGCTGAATTGAACTATTTTCCCTACACAGTGGCTCAACCAAACAGTTGCATTCCAAACTCTTCATATGCCAGAAATTACAATATTCAGAGGGAACTGCGCCTCGTGCCAAAGTCAGACCATGGATCCATCTGGCCCGTAGTGATTGGTAGTGGCACACCACAGTTTCAGACGTGAACCACTCGGAGCCCTGCCTGGCGGAATCAAGGACCTTGGACCCTTGGTTTGCAAAACATGATCTACCGTTGAGCTATGTGTGCCTGTGTTTTAACAGAGTGGAAGATTACGAGTCATGGGGGTGTGGAGAGGGCGTGTATGAACTTAACAGCGCTGAGTTTATGTTCTGATTGCTATTTCCTGAATGTTAACATTGCTTTATCTATATATATAAAAATGTTCCCATTGCGTGTGTGCGTGCGCGACACCACCTTGCTCCGTAACCACTGCACCAAACAGCATCAAATTAGGACAAAGCGTAACATGACCATCGAGGAAGGATCTAGCATAATAAAAATTAAAAACACACACGCCTGTCATGCCTAAAATATAGAATAAAGGCAAAAAAAATTGGCGCACACATTACGTGTCACCAGCAACAGAACTGAAGACTCCAACAGCATCCAATAGAAAGGCGGATTGCCTGTTGACGTCGTCAGACCTGCGCCCAAAAGAAAACCCCGTCCACCATTTAATAACTGCCATCTGTAAGCACCCAAGGACTTTCTGACACAAAACTGCTTAGTGGAAATGTGGAAAAAAGACGGAGCAGGAGGCAGGGCAGTTGCGGAAGAGAGGGGGGAGAGAAAAAATGCGGGAGCAAAATAAGGCTGCCTGAGAGGTCACAGTGAGTAAGACCGGCTCTGAGGGGATTTTGTCGCTGGGGTGCGTAATTTTGGGACTGGGGTGAGGGAGAATGCTCTTTTTAATGGCGTAGAGATGGGGCCAGTTAATTGTGAGGAGGGGGGTGTTTGTGTGTGGGGGGTGCGCTTTTACAGTAAAAAAAAAAAACAGAGCAAGGCCCGCAGTAGGCCTCCATAAAATGGCCAGTGCCCTCACTTAAAATGGCCGCCACAACTTCGCATGATGAACACACAGTCCCAAGTGATCAATACCACCGGACCAGCCCCTTGCTGACCCCTACTCTACAGGGACAGGGAAGAACGAAAACAGGAGCTTCCAGAATACTTTCGGGGTCATAATTTAAAAAAGAAAAAGAAAAAAAAACCACAGCAACGCGTGGCCGGGCAGCTAGTAGATTATAAATGCTGTGTTGGTTTGTTAAATCATATAATATGACTTTGGCTTTAATTGTGACGTTTAGCTTATTTTTTTAAAAAAAAATGTTAAGTGTTTTACAGATCGTTGTTGTTTCATTCCATATGGTTTATGCTGTATTTGCGATGTTTTACTGTTATCGTTCTTTGCTGTCAGTAAGCCGCTTTGAGATTCATTTGAACGAAAAGCGGCACAGAAATATAATGAATCAAATGAAATGAAAAACCCTCCCTTCTCCCTGTCCTCTCCCCTCTCCTTCTGCTTGCCTCAGTCCCCTCGACAGCTAGAGACCAGGTGTTTTGTGCTTTGGTTTGCTTTTTTTTTCCTGCACAGGGATTGTCAACTTTGCAGTCAGCGGAACGCATATGGATCTTCACGGGAAACACCAGGGTGCATTCTGTGGTCACCCCCAAGGCCGCCCCCTACAGCAAATCTCATCTGTCCACCAGAGTTTGCAACATGATGATTGCTTGAGACGCACCCGTTCCACTGAGTGGCTACTGCAAGAGACACTGCATGGGAGAAGAAACCCATCCACTAATGTTCAAGGAGAGAGAAGCCTTTGTCTTTCTGTTTTATTGTAGAGATGCGGAGCAATTACGCCACACAGAGCCTCCTCTTCTCCTGCACATGAGAGCGCTACCAGCAGCCAAAGGGGAAAATAATATCTCACAATCTTTTCAGACCTTCAGTTCAGCTGTCAACTGAGCCAAGTGGCTGGCAGCCATTGGCGCTGCCAAGCATGTTCACAATTGACAGTGTATTACGCTGATGATGGTTCCAAGAAGCCACGGCTGCGTGGAAAGACAAAGGGCCCGGCAAAATAACTGCTCCGCGGCTGTAATCTTGGGTACGTGCGCTTGGGATCCTTACAATACACCCCAAAATTTCCAAACCACACCCCTTTAATACTTCCTATTTTGGTTTTGGAGGCAATTTAGCTCTCTTCCTGCATAAGTAATGCTAGCCTTATTGTTAAGAGGGATCAGACAGTGCAGATTGAGAAAGGCAAGCCGTGTAAACATAAGCACAGCTGTTCTGGGTCAGACTTCTGGGCCCACCCAGCCCAGTATCTCATTTGCAATAGCGATCAGGTCCAGAAATGTAACTACACAAGAGAGGTGAGAGTGTGCTTCATTCTCCGTATCTAGCATGTGAAGGTGTCAGGGACAACACAGGTATAGGAGGGCTATATCCTGCACATAGCCACTGACCTTCTTTCTCTTTCCGATGAATTTGTTCAAGAGCTGGGGGAGTCAGAAGGTAGATTGGGATTCACTGGTAGATCTCTGGGTCATGTGCATTTGAATGTCAAGGGAAAATTCCCAACTGAAAGCTACACAAAAATCTCCCCTCGCTAAATTTAAAGAAGAAAGCTTAGAACAGGACCAGGAAAGATGGAGTTCAGTTCTGAAACTAAATACCAATTCTACATCTGAGTACAAGCTCAGTAGGAATCATGCCAGAACCTTAATTTCAAGGGTGTGTCCGCTCCCCGGTGTCATTCTTTTACACCTGGTTTCACCTTTTGTTCAAATAAGTTCTAGTCCTGCATGTCTGAAGTCTGCCAGCTGATGACCTAGAGCACGACACATATAAACTTTCTGCTGCTAGTCGACTGCTGCTAGGAAGTATCAATCTGACCAGTATCAGGTTTGAAAACTAGACTCACTGAGAGTCACCGACACGTGGACCAAATGTCCATGAAACCCAAGGCCCTTGCTCTTCCCACACCAGACCATTCAAATACCAGCCTAAGCTGATGGACAAAAGTGTGCCACAATCAGATAACAATGCTCATCTACACCTTATGATTAAACTCCTGCCAATGGCAGGAGAAGCACTAATACTAAACATGGATTATATAGCACTTTAGGGACTTTACGTTAGGAACACAGGAAGCTGCCTTTTATGGATTCAGACCATCGGTCCATCTAGTTCAGTCATCTACACCAGGGCTGAGGAACCTATAGCCCTTAGATGCTGTTGGACTACAACTCCCATAATGCCACCAACTCCCAGCTCCGTGATGAGCACTTTGATGTGATGTCCAAACTGACAAAACATAGTTATGAGCATCATTTTGCTAATAGTTTGGATTTTAAATTATTATTAAAGCAAACCATGGTTTGGTGTGCTGCTGGAACGGAACCCACAGTTTGCCCAGCACTGCATGGAAAGCATGTGGCCAAGGTGATCCTTGAACAAGGGATGATTTTAAGCCAGTAACAATGCAAAAACTCAACGGCACAGAGAATAGTTCAGTCTTTGAAAATCCTCCGCATAATATTAATTTCTACTGGTCCAGGAAATTTATCTTTATAAGGGTGGAAACCTATCTCTAGGAACTCTCTTTTATAAAGACATGTTAATGGCATAGTGGCATTATCATCAAAGACGGCATGTTCAACAGCAAAATTGAGGAAACTGACTCAGCAGTTCCTTTAGAAGCAAAAAATAGCACAGCAGCCATGGAGCTGCATCATCCTCATGAGGAAAGCTGAGAAAGAGAGCAGAGACATTAATCAATTGCAGAATTATTATTTTGAGAAATGTTCTGAGAGTAGAGAGAGTGTAGAGAAAGAAGACGGGAATAGCTCAACTCATGTAATCCGAATATTTAGATGGGAAAGAGCTTATGGAGTACTGGCTGTTTAAAAGCTCACTCATTTCAATTTTGACACGAGAGCTTTTGCAATCCACATTGTGCATACTAAGACTGTAGAGTTCAACTAGAGGTTTATACCGTGGGCCTCCTTGAATGTCTAAAATCATTTCTAACGTGATGTAGTTCACACAGCGAAAAGCTCTACAGGAAGAGAATACAATTTGCTAGAGAGAAAACTAAACTTTGACTGGGACACCTGGAATCAAACTTGCGGTCAGCCATAGATATCTGTGGCCTTGGGCAAAACACCTACGTCAGCTGCCACATCTGAGCATGGGAAAAAGCAACAACCTTGGCAAGATTACCCTGGAAAGAATTAAGGGGGTGGTAAGTGTGATGGCATGTTAACGATGATGATGCAAAACCAACAGCGCTCAACAAAATTATTCCCAGGAAAGGAAGTTTTGGGGTGTTTCTCTGCAATTATTTGAAACATTTTTTTAAAAAAAAGACTCTTAAGATACTGAGAGGAAGCGCCAGCTCATAGGCGTAGAAACACCACCGCCCAGAAAAAATTACTGTGTCATTTCAACTACCAGCCTAAGCACATATATGCACCTTTATAAATAATCACTATACAGTAGTTTAAACAGAAATACAGTATGTCTCAGCACAGTGGGAAATTCTGTGACCTGTATGTTTGCTCAGTCTGCTGTCCAGATGTCAACTGTTTGTGGGATGGGAACTAGGGTGCAGGGAAGGTCTTTTGAAGTTTACATTTCTTTTGACAATAGGACTAAAGCCGTTTCCTTCAAGGTTTTTTTTTTACAGAATCCTATTAGTTCAGACTTCACCGCTTGAAATGCATGCGACCATTACAAAGCTAAACTGATTAGAATCCAGCCCACTCTTCTGTCCACAACTCATTCCATCAAAGAACTGCCAGACTCATAAACCAGGTGTGAAAGAAAGGCAATTCACTCAACACCCCCCCCCCCCCCGAGCTAATAGCATTGACAGTGCATTAATCCAGCTACATTAATCCACATCATTCACGGAGAGAATATAAGATATACTTGGAGGTGCTTTCTGTGACCAAAATACCGGTATACAAATCTAGATGGTTCAAACAAATAGCAAAAAGCTTTTCACATCCGATGACCTGTGCATCACATTGGCCGTATTTGCATGTAACAAGTAATCCAGATTTCACAAAAATGTGCTCCCAACATGCTCTCACTTTGCCCCTCCCCTGGCACGAACGGGGTAAACAAACCAGTAAACCTTGGCTTTCCATTACCTACAAACTCAGGATCATGGTTGAAGCCCTGGTTGCTTTGTACGCTTGCGGATCGTGTCTTGCAAATGCTGCTTGCTCACAGTAAACCAGAAGATGTGGCATATACATGTGAGCACAGGCTTTGCATCTCCAATGTTTTGGGGGAATTCTGAAATGCGTACCAAATGCAGGGAAACCTGAGACTCTTTCAGGGGTCTTCCAGGCGAGTAAGGTCATCCTCAGATAGAAAATTCCCACCCCCACTTCAGAAACACATGGAAGACATTGCTCCAAGCCAACTCTCATCTAGGGACTTCAACTCTGAACGCAACAAACAAACAAAGGAGCAAGCATGAGACCCAAGCATCCAACATAAGTACCTGTGTGAGTCCTCTGGTGCGCTTTTAAGTGTGAGCTCTTTGTATAAACCTTCCGGCACCCATTAAACTGACAGCGATGAACCCTCTTCTTGTTTTCCGGCAAAGCATCTGTCCCTGTCCCTCCTTGCTCGCTGTCACTGAGCGCACACTTTGTCGTGCTAGCCGGTGCTACCACACCGACTTTTATAGAGCTGAGGGAGGTCTTCTTTGCAATTAACTTCAGCGTAACTGTGCCATCCACCGCGGAGACAGTCTGTGAGGTTTTTACAAGATGGCGACTGAGCTCAGGGGAGGAGGGAGGCGTTAGTGAGGTCACTGCGTTGAGTTGGGCCTGGTTAACGGCAGTATAGCCCTCTGTGGAGGAGCTGGTAGGCTGCAAGCTGAGGCAAGTCTCAGACAAGAGTTTGTCCCGCGAGACGATAACGTCCATGTTGGAACTCTTGTCGCAAGGACTCATGTCTACAGGTAACAAGAGGGGGTCCAGCTGCTGGATGCTGTCTTCTGTGTCTTGAGCCGAGGCAGTGTGGAGGAAACAGTCCAAATCATCACCAAAGCTCTCCGATATCTTCCTGGGTTCCGTCTGAAGGTAGCGTTCCAGCTCAAGGCATGTCTGCAGACAGAGAAGGAAGACGTCATTAGACCACCCAATCCAACAGTTGCCACTGCCGAGAAACAGAAGACACACACAGGGATAGGGAACCCATGGCCCTCCAGGTGCTGGTTGATTCCCATCATTGGCAAGGCCAATGGGAATGATGGGAAGTGTAGCTCAGCAATATCTGGAGGGCCACAGCTGCCCCATCCCTTCCCTAATGGGCGGAAACATATGGATAGGCCAAAACAGTCATAAGAAAAGAAAGGAGAAATAAATTGTCTGCTGTGCTATAGCTCAGTCTGTAGAGCATGAGACCTTTCGTCTCACGGTGGTTGGTTCAAAGACCCATGTTGGGTGAGAGATTCCTGCATTGCAGAGAGTTGGAGATGACCCTCAAGGTCCCTTCCAACTCCACAATTCTATGAATTTCCCCACAGAATAACAGCTACAAATGCCACTTCTCCTCCATGCTGGGAGGAAGACGGAGGCCCTTTTCCAGTTGCCGAGCAACCCCAGGAGCCACCACTTGTGAATCAGCCCCCAAACGTTAGGAGGCCGGGCCACAATCAGTCAAACTCCTTCCCCTCCCCGATCCACCCGAAATGTTTTCTTAGCACACAAGTAGACTATTTGCAGGCCGCAGTTGCAGTTTCTCTGGGGCACAAATACCAAACAAGGGAAGCTTTAGTTTTTGTGGGGTGGGAAGGCACAGGAACCGCTCCTCTGCAGTGCAAAACCAGGTTGGTTTCGGCCCAGTGGCTCATAGCTCCATTCAGCAGGGCAAGAGGAACCAGCACGGAAAGCTCCTTGAGGCTCTGCTCAGAACCGTTGGCTGTTGGTGTAAATGCCAGGCCACCGGGACAGAAAAGTGGGGTGTCTAAAGTGCTGTAACCATCCATTTATATAGGCCAGCCTTCTACATTTTAGCCTTTCCATGCAATGCTGAGGGTTCAATGAAAAACACCCAGAGAACAGGAGTTGCCAGGGGCGTAGCAAGGTAAATTGGTACCCGGGGGCAAAAAAAAATTGTCGCCCCCCCCCCAGGCATGGGAAGGTCAGGTGGTACCTGGTGCGGAAAATTTCCTGTCAACCCCCCCCCCATTGATTCCCCCCCGCAAAAAATGGTTTTACATTATTTCATATTTCTTACAAAAGAATAATAACTAATAATAATAATAATAATAATAATAATAATAAAACAACTTTTATTTATATCCCACCCTCCCTGGCCAAAGTCGGGCTCAGGGTGGCTAACATCAGATACATAACATTGGTATAAAATCAAATAATAATTAAATTACCTCCTAAAAACATCTCAAAATCAAATTAAAGTCTAATTAGATGGCTTTCCACAGGGTTAGGGTTGGGAACAACAGTAAAGTGTTCTCTGAACTGAAATTTCAGCCTTCACGACATAGGAAAACAGGCAAGTGAACAGCTATTTTGGTGGAGGAGGGTCAAGATATTAACCGATATGCATGAAATTTCATATATAGCTATATAATCCCTAGTATAGTAAGATAAGACCTTTGGAGCAGGCATTTTTAAAAAAATTCAAATTCCCCCCCCCCCAAAAAAATTCCCTTCATAATTTGTCACCCCCTCCATTATGGAACCCGGGGCGGCCCACCCCCCCTTTGCTACGCCCCTGGGAGTTGCTGTAACATACAAACAAGTGTAAGGTCCACTCCCCCCTGTAGAATTCAGTAAGTAACTGGTGCACATTTAACTTGTGGGCATTCAGCTTTACACGCTTGGCAAACAAAACAAAACAAAATTTAAAAGGGGGGAATGAGCTCAGGAGGGGGGGGGAGTCTTTGGCAATCCCACCCGCCATTGCACTCAATAGGGTTTGACTACACTTGATTTTGGCTTTAGGCGCAATCCCTGGAACGTAACCCCTGTGTAAGTTGAGGGCTTACTGAATTAGGAAGAGGAAGAAGAAGAAGAAGAAGAAGAAGAAGAAGAAGAAGAAGAAGAAGAAGAAGAGTTTGGATTTGATATCCCGCTTTATCACTACCCGAAGGAGTCTCAAAGCGGCTAACATTCTCCTTTCCCTTCCTCCCCCACGACAAACACTCTGTGAGGTGAGTGGGGCTGAGAGACTTCAAAGGAGTGTGACTAGCCCAAGGTCACCCAGCAGCTGCATGTGGAGGAGCGGGGACGCGAACCCGGTTCACCAGATTACGAGTCTGCCGCTCTTAACCACTACACCACACTGGGTGTTTCTTCTTTCTATCACAGGGCTGAAATATTTGCCTCTCTCTCTCTCTCACTTCCTGGCCTCGGTTTACTCTCTGCTGCTCAGAAAACCCTTAAGAGCACGTAATCCCTAGGTTAGCAAGCGTGGAGGCTGCTATGTCTACCGCCACTCGTATGAATTCTCCACTGCCTGGACATTAAAAGGATGGGTTCGGTCTCCGAACTTCCTGTGGAGCGGGGGGGGGGGGAAGAGCTGTCCCTTTAAGGCATTACTCCCCTTATGACAACCACAGTGGTCCTGACAGACTTCGAGCCTTGTCATTAATTTTCCATAAAGAACAGTTCTCCGCAAGCCCCCTTTGAGGAAAGGCCTGATGCTTCAGAAACCCGTAATTATTCTTGTCTCCCACCCCCTGTGGTCTTTGCACCTGTGTCCGTTCAAGATACCAGCTGGTCAAGCCTTGCCTTCTGCCTCTGAAACACAAAACCACCTCATCAAGGCCACCTCCCTTTAAAAGAAATAATAATTTTTTAAAAAATGGGGTGGTGGTGAGGGGGAGAGAACTCAAAATGTTGGACGGGTGGGGAGGAAAAAGGAAGGGGACAGAGTGAAAAAGATACAGCTTTCAACAACAGGAACCAAACCCCAACACACTCCATGGCTAGACAAGGTTCCGATAAGGCTGAGCGATAGATGGGTCTATTTTCAGGATACAGAAAGTACTGTATCCATTTTAAAATAAGTTTGTAAGAGGTTGCTTACATTTTAAAGCACAATGATAATCAAGCGGAGTTAGGAACGAAAGAAACCATTTGTTGCATTTTGATTGCTATGATTTCGAAGCTCATATATCAGTATTTTTTCCCCCAGGTGATGCCTGCGGCCTGTCCAGCTTTGGGGGAGAAGCTGCTATTTATTTATTTATTTTTTTATTTTTGGTGCAAATTATTATTATTTATTAAATTTGTATACTGTACTGCCCTTCACTCACAGAACTCAGGGTGGTTCGCATTATAAAACTGTAGCACAGGGGTTCCTGAACTAAGGCCCGGGGGCCGGATGCGGCCCAATCGCCTTCTAAATGCGGCCCGTGGACGGTCCGGGAATCAGCGTGTTTTTACATGAGTAGGATGTGTGCTTTTATTTAAAATGCATCTCTGGGTTATTTGTGGGGCATAGGAATCCGTTCATATATTATTATTTTTTCAAAATATAGTCCGGCCCCCCACAAGGTCTGCGGGACAGTGGACCGGCCCCCTGCTGAAAAAGTTTGCTGACCCTTGCTGTAGCATAAAAGCAAAAAATACACGGACTGAAACCCACTGAACACAGCAAGACAAAATTCTGAGTAAACCTGTGTGGGATTGTGCTGTAAGACTGTTGTGGAAGCAGCACAACCTGCCTGCCACATTCCCAAGGGTCACCTGCAAATTAATTATATGAAGCCAAACATGCGTTGTTATCTTTAGCCTTCCAGTTCCCAGAATTCTTCTGTCTTTAACACTTCGTCTGCGCCATTAGAGAAGAACTACAGATAAAATATTTGCAAAACAAAATGAGGAAGGGCCGTCCTCCTTTGAACCCCGATTCTCATCTGCCCGCTCTTTGCTACAAGTTGACGCTTTTTCATGCATTACAAGGATTCTTTCTTCACATGCAATTTTGCTGCTCCGGAAAACATCAAATACCTTACATAACCTTCTTCCTTCTCAGTCCGACATCATAAGCAAAAAAAAAAACAACACACAAAAACAGGATCTCCGGTTGCCAAGCTTATGTTATAAAACAAAATAAAAAAATAAAAAAATAAAATATGTCAACAACAAATATGTAAAACAAATACCAGATAAAGAGAGAAACGATCTAAATAATCCCACCACCATTGAAGAACGACATGATGCAATTAGTCGAAACAAAATAGAAAATTCCTTCCAGTAGCACCTTAGAGACCAACTAAGTTTGTTCTTGGTATGAGCTTTCGTGTGCATGCACACTTCTTCAGATACACTGAAACAGAAGTCACCAGACCCTTATATTTAGTGAGAGGGTGGGGAGGGGTATGACTCAGATGGGTGGTGGGAATGGGGGAGGGCAGAAGTGACCACAAAGGGGTATTAAAAAATGTAGGGCCTCCTTGAAGGTAATCCGGCCCCAAGTTGTTCAGAGTCCCAAATATGCTAATAGGAAGACCTTAAACCTGACGCACCATCTTACCCAGACCCTGTGGGACTCATGCATCTTTTTGGCTTGGTGATTTAATTTAACATGCTGCTATTATTTTCTGCAGTGTGTGTGTGTGAGAGATAGAGATAGAGAGAGATAGAGATAGAGAGAGATAGAGAGAGAGAGAGATAGAGAGAGAGAGAGAGAGATCTGTATTTTGCTTTATTCCTGGTGATTGCTACTCATTATTTTGTGTTTGCATTGCTTCATGCTATTATTAGTATTAAAAATATATATTCTCTCTCTCTCTCTCTCTCTCTCTCTCACACACACACACACACACACACACACACACACGAGATCCACCAGCATACTGGCAACCGGTGAAGCTCTTTCGGAACAAGTGTTAGTCACCTCCTTGAGCAGCCTTGCTGCCGTATTCTGTACTAGAAACTTTCTATTCTGCTGTAGAAACTTGCATTGCACAAAACATTCAGAAATGCATTAAGAATCACCTGTCCAGTTATACTCGTACCCAGTTGGCTTTGCCTGTTGCATTTCACTGCGCTATTCAAGAGGCCCACCTTTTTTGGGGTGTGCTAGTTAGCAATGTGGGGCAATTATCCCCCACCCCACCCCAGAAAACATTACTTGTAAAGCGTGCTTTATTTGTTTTTACGTGGAAATTTTTACTTCGTAAATTCATTAGTCACAATTAATGCATGCCAACTATAACATTAGACAAGCTTCAACATTCTAGCTCTGCTTGCTAAATACATGTAAACTGACACACAGCAAATTAAAGCA
Organism: Lacerta agilis; assembly: GCF_009819535.1. Lineage (NCBI taxonomy): Eukaryota > Metazoa > Chordata > Lepidosauria > Squamata > Lacertidae > Lacerta > Lacerta agilis. The sequence goes on from NC_046312.1 coordinate 126,379,469, forward strand.
CTCTTGGGCACCAGAAAGCTTTCCTATGCAAAGTATCCTAATTTGCATAGGAAAAATTTCCAAATCCCATTTTCCTAGGAAACCTGCTAGTGTTATAGGCCATATTCTCTCCATAACCACCAAAGCTATAAGCCTGTTATGAGTAGGGGAGCTGCTGATATGCTCAGGAAATGTATATTCCGTGCTAGATACTAGAACCAACATGGCTGTGCTCAGAAAACAGAAAGGTCCTGGTGATGGAATACAAGGATAAGTTCTGCCTAACAGATATTCACTGTGTCTGGAATGGGTTCGAAAGCACTAATGTATACCAGTGATCTGCACAAACAAAGTAACCTGGAATGGCGCAAAGTTCTTGGTCACTTTTCTTGCAGGTCTCTACGGGTGAAACTCGAAAAATTAGAATATCGCAGAAAGGTTCATTTCTTTCAGTAATTCAACTTAAAAGATGAAACTAATACATGAGATAGACTCATGTCATGCCAAGTGAGATATGTCAAGCCTTTTATTTGTTATAATTGTGATGATTATAACGTACAGCTGATGAGAACCCCAAAATAACAATCTCAACTTTGGGCTTTTCATCAGCTGAACGCCAAAATCATCGTAATTATAACAAGCAAAAAGCTTGACATATCTCGCTTTGCATGTCACGAGTCTATCTCATATATTGAACCCCAGTAGCTAATGAAAACAGTTGCTTACATAAATGGACTTTTCCATGATATTCTAATTTTTCGAGTTTCACCTGTATTACGCCAGTTCCTGCAATCTACTTGGAATTGCTGCCGGCAGCAACACCCAAGATAGTTAAGAGATTAGCCATATTTTTGGAGAAGGTTTTGTGGCTCGGTGCTTCAAAACAAAAGCCTTACTTAAAAAATACACTAAATCCAACTTGAGCCTTGGCTTTTTCCTAGCGAATATCACTGGTACCTCATACCAGTTAGATGGTGGGGAGGAAACACGGACAGCCTCTAGTAAAAAAAAAACAACCAAACCCTAGCTCCAGTTTACACTAGCACGCAGCAAGCTAAAAGAGGAGACGGATTTGTACTGTGAAGATTGATACCGAACAAAAGACACCTAAAGACAAATGATGTGGCACAGCTGCTACAAGATAAAGAGAAGTTGATAGATGTTATTCGTTGCCAGAGTCACTGCATGAAGTGATGGACAGGGTTTGAAGAAGAATGTGGTTCCTTAAAGAGAAATGTGAAGGAGGCACCTGATGGTTCCAGCTTACGGGAGGTGGGTAGAGATCCTATCTCTCTGAGGGAACCCTCGCCCAATTCCCCCTCTTCCCAGAAGTTAAAACTCAGTATCTTTGTAAAGGTAAAGGGACCCCTGACCATTAGGTCCAGTCGTGGACGACTCTGGGGTTGCGGCGCTCATCTCGCGTTACTGGCCGAGGGAGCCGGCGTACAGCTTCCGGGTCATGTGGCCAGCATGACTAAGCCGCTTCTGGCAAACCAGAGCAGCGCACGGAAACGCCGTTTACCTTCCCGCCGGAACGGTACCTATTTATCTACTTCCACTTTTGACGTGCTTTCGAACTGCTAGGTGGGCAGGAGCTGGGACCGAGCAACGGGAGCTCACCCCATCGCGGGGATTCGAACCGCCAACCTTCTGATCAGCAAGCCCTAGGCTCTGTGGTTTAGACCACAGCGCCACCCGCGCCCCGCCAGTATCTTTGAGGAAGATCCTTATCAGCCTTAGCTTCTTCTGCCTCCACTCCCCACCCCACCCCCACCCCAGTACGTAGGCCAGGTCTTCTGAGGCTCAGATCCTGAGATGGCTGGGGTGGAACCTCACAGAGCAGGGGGTGGAGTGTGATCGATAGGGGTGAAGTCTAAGACAAGGGTGGGGTTCTCCAAAAGTGTTGAACTTCAGCGTCCCAGCCAAACTGCCAATGGGCAGAGTTGATGTGATTTGACCTTTCATGGACTGAGCATGCTTAATCTGCACTGGGCTTTTCTTTGCAAGGGTTGCCCCTTCAGGTTTTTAAAAACGTGTTGCTGTTTTTACTTCTGCCTAACTCAAGGTTCATCCGAGCATCCTTATGCCTCCCCTCTTGTTTCTCAGCAGTGCCATTCAGTATCGCCAATCATTTTTTATCTCCAGTCAACCACCTGAGTTTCCTATTACAGGGGGCGGTGGGGGGGGGGAGGAAGATTCATGGTTAAGAGCAACAGAAGGAGCCTTTCATGGCCTCATGCAAAGAAGGAACCCAAAGATGGTAACACTTTGGCCTTTTGGGGTGGGGGTGGGGGGGTGTCAGTTTCACATCAGGCCTCAAACGGCTGCTTAAAACCAGCCACTATAAAAGCACTCTCTTAAATCTTTCTTATGGAGCCCAAACTGAAGGTCCAGACACATATAAGCAGCTGTAAACCTAGGCCTGCCTTGAAGAGTACCATTTATAGGGATCCACAAGCACTTGCTGTTTCCTCGTAAGTCTGTATGATACACATGATGTCTGGGAACAGGTGCTGGTCACATCCACCCATTCCACATTCATCCATTTTCGCAGCATGCTTAGCACATCTTGGGTATACACCTAGCAAGGAATTTAGTATTGCACTAAAACAAACGTTACAGCTGAGCAAGGATTTCTGCATTTCTGCTTGTCTAACAGAACAACCTCTGGGAGAAGTACCAGAGGATAGAAGAAATGTTTTCCTTTACTCATGTGCAGCCGCTAGAATGTTAATAGGACAACACTGGAAAGGAGAGGATGTTCCAAAACTACAAGAATGGCATGTAAAGCTGGTAGAGTTTATGAACTTGGCAAGAATGACAGCTGCAATTAGAAATATCTCAAATCAAAAAGTGACAGGAGAATGGAAATATGTAGAGGAATATTTGAAAAAAGAAGGAGTTGAAACAAAATTGGTGATCTGTCTGGAATGACTCTCGCACAGGAATAAGGTAAATATAGTTATAGTTTTTTTGAGGAAATATATGTATAAAACAGCATTGACATAAGTATATGTAAGGAACACGAAGTAGAACTTTAGGAAGCCTTTTAATTTGTAATTTTTACTTCTATTTATATCTTATTTCTATTTTGGGTAAATGGATGTGAGCAGTGTGAGGAAGTAGGGTAGCCTACTTTTGCTTTTGTATTTTTTATGATTTCTCTTTTGCACTTCTGTAACTTTTTTTCTGTTTTTTTCTGTTTTTTGTAATTTCCTAATTTCATTTGTAACAATGTATTAATGTGTGTATGATTATTTGACTATACTTTGGATTATATTTTTAAGAATATCTCAATAAAATTTACTTTTAACTATTAAAAAAAAAGAACTTCTCCTCCTCTCCTCCCCCTGCATGCTTTTTTTGGGGGGGGTGAGTATGGGCGAGGAGGGTGGCAAGTCCGGTTGCACTAGTGGGAGACCTTAGTTGGAATTACTTCATGGACTCTGGCCCCAAATGTTTTAAGCAAGCTGTTTAGGGATTTTTTTTTAATGTTTGATGCTTGATCGTGTTTTTAATATTCTGTTGGGAGCCGCCCAGTGTGGCTGGGGAATAAATGACGCAAACCGATCGGGTGTGTTTTATATCCCATTTCCAAGCGGTTATCGGTGCTGTCCGCTGAATGGGAGGTGGCCTTCAAGTGAAACGCACATGGGCAAGATGTTTAAAGGAAAGCGAGTTACAGGTGGGTATCCGTGTTGGTCTGCCATAGTCAAAACAAAACAAAATAAAAAATTCTTTCCAGTAGCACCTTAGAGACCAACTAAGTTAGTTCTTGTTATGAGCTTTCGTGTGCATGCACACTTCTTCAGATACCAAAAGCACATGAAAGCTCATACCAAGAACAAACTTAGAAGATTGGCAAATGAAGTTAATTGAATACATGGAACTCGCAGAACTGACCGCGAAACTCCGAGACCAGAGGGAGGAGAAGGTGCAAGAAGAGTGGAAGAAATTCAAAGAATATTTGCAACAACGTGAAAAGTTGGACATTTGAAGTGAAATCGGCGAATATAATAGGCGATAGCTGTATAATATTAGGTTAAAATAGTATATAAGAAGTTAAGATTGTGGTTTCTTTTTATGTTGTATATTATGGTTATGAATAAATTGATAGAGATAAGAGGTTAGATTAGGATTAAGAATAATTGTAAAATAGGAGTTAAAGTAGTTACAAAGTTACTATAGTAAATTGGAACTGAACGCAGAAGAGAGGATGTGAGGAAGTCCCCAAACTAAGATTTGAAATAAGGTTATAATAATTAAATTGGTGTGTTTCTGTGGTAGGTGGGTTGTTAGGTATGTATCTGTTTCTTTTGTTTGATTTTTGTAATTTGTAGTTTGTATGTATTTTTTGTATGTATGTTTTTGCTTTATTTGTTTTGTATTGAAATACCAATAATATTTTTTTTTAGTTGGTCTCTAAGGTGCTACTGGAAAGAATTTTTTATTTTATTTTGTTTTGTTTTGACTATGGCAGACCAACACGGCTACCCACCTGTAACTGGAACTATGGAAGGCACCACATTGAGCCGCATGAAATGGAAGTCCATCGACCTCACCAAGAAACTTGCACAGGTACAGACCGACATCTTCTTTCTAACTAAATGCAAGAACCTGGACATTATACCCAAGGGTCTTAGAATTAAGAACCCTCTACAATCCACTTATCCTACTGAATATGCAAGGAAACTATGCCACACTCTCTCTCCAAGAAGCTGCTCAAACATCTGATCGGCGTTCTGTACTCCAAACAGAAGCTAATAAAGGAGGAACTCTCTGTGGTATCTGAAGAAGTGTGCATGCACACGAAAGCTCATACCAAGAACAAACTTAGTTGGTCTCTAAGGTGCTACTGGAAAGAATTTTTTATTTTGTTTTGTTTTGACTAAAGGAAAGCTACACAGCCATGTGCTTCACCGTGACTGTCACACCAATCACTGCAAAAAAATAATAATCCCAGGTGATGACTTTCAATTGCAGCTTTCAGAAATCCAGCGAGAGATTTGCCTTACTCTTGTGGATGATGAAGGCAGAGACCACATGAGCACTAAGAAGCATAACACAAAGCCCTAGGAATCAGTGCTGCAATATTATCAGTTCTATTGCAATATCTGCTGTTTTTATTAATGCCCCAGGCACCAGGCAGGCAATTAGAAAAGAACCTCAGCTTTCATTAAAATAAAATAAAAAGTTACATTCTAGCTCTTGAGGTTACAAGAGAAATGTCTGAAAAACACGATTCCCAAAGGTTTGGGAGTACGGAAGCAATTAAAAAGAGCGCCGAATTCCTTTAAGAAGCATATATGACACACACACATATCCCTAAATTGGGAATGTTTCACGGAAAACATAAAGATCAAAACTTCAATAGACGAAGAGAATATGCAGACAGGAAGAAGGTGAGATGAAAACACAAGTTAGCGGATGAGGTCAAGGAAATTAAGCAATGTTTTTTGGTGGCCAAATGTGATTCCTTAGAAAGGCATCAAGGTCAGATAGTTTAAACCAGGGGTAGGCAACCTACAGCCTTTGTGCCGGATGCGGCCCAATCGCCTTCTCAATCCGGCCCCGGGTGGTCCGGGAATCAGCGGGGTTTTTTTTACATGAGTAGAATGTGTGCTTTTATTTAAAATGCATCTCTGGGTTATTTGTGGGGCATAGGAATCCGTTCATTTTTTTTCTTCAAACTATAGTCCGGCCCACCACATGGTCTGAGGGGTGGTGGACCGGCCCACGGCTGAAAAAGCTTGCTGACCCCTGGGTTTAAACTATTAGTGATTGCTAATTCAAATTCTTCTTCACATCATGCACATTCTCCAATTATGTCCACAGTGATACGGCGAAGTGCTGAACTCTTAGCATAAATACAAAGTTAAAAACCTCCAAGCAGAAATCTAAAAGGCTGAATTTAAAGTATATGGCTCTGTTAAAACGATTGCTTACTTTCGCATCAGCCTACTGAAAACTGTGAAATTATAAATGACTGTGCTTCGGCCACACCTAAATATCTCAGTAAAGTGACAAAAAGAAAATTTGGGGGGGGGGGGGGAGAAGGACACAATTGTACGTGGCTGGATCCTTGTTCATGACTGAACCTGTTGAAATCCTGTTATGCAGATTTGGCCTCGTAAAAGTGGGTGACCTGTTTGCTCATGCTTTGTGATGTGCAGTAGAGTGTACACACAGGAAACACACTTGTGATTTGCAATGGGCAAAAGTGCCCCAGATCTGCTATACTGTAGACCCTGTTTCCAATGTTAACCCCTTTTTAGATGCCGCATAAGAATGAATCAAACTTTCTACAGGGAAAACTCACTCCATCAGTTGGTTGGGTGAGAAATCCTCCGTTCATTTCATGAGAAATCCCCAACCATTTCCCATGAAATTCCTACAAACTGCAGAGGATGCCCAATGTACTGTATGCTCTACAGCTGCACAATCCATTCAAATGGGGCACGGATCAGGACACGGCTGAACCTCAAAGTCATGTGTGAGGGGCAGGAAGGGGCAGGGATGCTCCAAGGCAGAGCTTTCCAAACTTTTCATGCCGATGACACACTTTTCAGACATGCATCATTTCGTGATGCAGTAATTCAGTTTTAGTAGCAAACCGGAGGTTAAACTAACCCCCTTTCCAGCCCCAGGAGGAGCGCAGGGAGTGTCTGCACGACACACCTACACACTGCTGCCGACACACTAATGTGTCGCGACACAGTCTGGAAAGCCCTGTGTGGCGGAATAATGCCTGCTGATAGTTCAGGTTCATCATGGGTTAACCTATCACTCCCATGTTTAGGTAGGTGTTCCCTGGGAGCCGGAACTAGTTGGCATTCTAAAAGGAGGGGGAACAACTGTGGAAAGGCAGTTGGGGGTTTGGCAGTCGGGGGAGGAGAATTAGAGAGAGAAAATGGGAGGTTAGGCTTTGGGGAATGGGAGGAAAGGTCATTACCATTGCTAAAGGGATGCAGGAAATATTATAACAAAGCTGAATTACATGAGAAGAAGATTTGTACCAGTAATAACCCGAGACATCCATGTTTTCAAGTTTCCTAATAAAGTTAAATGTGCTTAAACGTTCGCTGACTGTGGCAGTGGATCAGTACCTTAAGAGGTGTGACTAAGGAGAGAACAAAGCTTTCCTGTGGAAGAGGAAACTGTTTGCTTATTCTCCTGTCATACAGAGGGCTGGACAGTGAAGCCAAGTGTGCCACTTATTTGCCTAAAGGGAAGGCAAACTGCAGTAGTTGGGAACCCTGGTAGGGAGATCCCATAGGTGGCAAGAGGTTTTCAAACGTAGAGCCCTGAGGTACCCCAGAGACAACTCCAATATGAACACTGAAGGATTCATCCTAGTTGTCAGTGAAACTTAGGGAGAGTCACTGTTGGGGAAGTATTGAAGGGGAGGGAATAGGATCCCTCACACCCTGCCCTAAGGGCACAGCTCCTGGCACACAGCCCACAATCGGCCCTGATCTAGGGGCACCCATGTGTTAGTGTGTCCATCTGCAAGGGGAGAGAGGGAAAGGGAGAGACTGACCGACAGGCAGCACAAACCATTGTTTGTGTGTCGGCTTCCTCAGTGCCTGGATTGCAACGTAACTGGGTATTCTGGTTGCATGGAAGCTTCTGTAAAAGCAGCTGTTTGTGCACAGGTATGAAAGGGGTATCAGGGGAGTACTGAGGAGCAGGGCTGTGTGCCTAGCCCACACTGCCAGGATTGGGCATGCTTCCTGGCCCCGCCTCTAGATATCCTTATGCTAGCAAGGTCTTCTGCAAAGAAAAAATCATTCCCGGGTACTAGCATAGCGGCCCCTTCATGCAATTTCCCCAGACTTGGGTTCCCATATGTTGTTCAACTACATCTCCCAATATCACTGGCCATGCAAACTGGAGGTATTTGGGGTTCCAGTGTTGGGGAAAGCTGCATTGGATTCACCACATTCCAGTCAAATAAGTCTGTGCATTTCACTAGAACCGTGCCAATTGCAGCACATTCTTCCACTGCATGCATTCATTCTTAACATTGCTACGGAACAAAAGAAAAGTATCTATATTATACAGTCGTACCTTGGAAGTTGAATAGAATCTGTTTGACTTCCAAAATGTTTGAAAAGTACGGCTTCTGATTGGCTGCAGGAAGCTCCTGCAGCCAATCGGAAGCCTCGGAAGCCCCGTCAGATGTTCGGCTTCCAAAAGAACATTCGAAAACTGGAACACTCACTTCCGGGTTTCGATCGTTTGGGAGCCAAAACGTTTCGAAAACTAGGCTGTTTGACTTCCAAGGTACGACTGTATATGAAAGGAGCTGTGAGACTGTTTTCCTTCACATTCAGGCAGTTGAGCACCTTGGACAGCTGCAAAATGTGCACTCTAAATTCACTCAATGTGTCTTTTGGGGAACCAGCATGTGCCAATACTTCAGTCATAGCCAGCCATGTTAACCTTGTCAGGACAGGGAAAGGAAACATTTTTCAGATCCCCAACATCAATAGGAAGATTCAGAAGCTGCTGGTGCTCACAATCAACCCAGATCTCCTGCTTTTCAGTCCTTTTCCGTTTCTCAAGACCTCTCCCATGCCACACCTCTGCAGACTTCAAAATACCGCAATAAAGGCTCGATACAACATCATTTTTGATCCTTCCAGTGTCAAGCCCAGATGATCCTGCAACAAGGAACGGTGGAGGACCGCCTCTCCTGGTATGCCCCACAGAAGACCTTAAGATCCACAAATAACAATAGTTTAAGGGTCCCAGGCCCAAAAGAAGCAAGATTATCCTCCACAAGGGCCAGGGCTTTTTCAGTGTTGGCTCTGACCTGGTGGAATACTCTGTCCCATGAGACTAGGGCCCTGCGGGACCTGACTTCCTTCCGCAGGGCCTGTAAGACAGAATTATTCCGCCTGGCCTTTAATCTAGCCTGATCCCCTATTCCCTTTCCCCTTCCCTTTTTTTTTGAAGAAACCCTTCTGGGTCTCCACATTAAAATTCCTCCCTGGTCTCCCTACTGGCCTAGCAAGACTAACCTGGCCAGTTAGCCCTGGTGATCCCACTGATGTTTGTTTTTTTATGCTGTTTTTTAGCTGTTTTTAAAGTTGTTTCAATCATTGTCTTATATTTGTTGTTAGTCGCCCTGAGTTCGGTTTTTGGATTGGGAAGGTTGGGGTAGAAATAAAAATGTATTATTATTATTATTATTATTATTATTATTATTATTATTATTATTATTATTCAAGAGTTTCCACCATTCTCAGTCTACAGTTCCTACCTACTGGACTCTACAAGTAAAGCAAATACAATAAACAATTCCATGGAGAGATCTGATGGTATTCCTACTGAGTTAACCAGTGGGGAGGAACTAATGAACCTAGAATGAACGGAGAACGATTTGAACATATATCTGAATTAAACAGCATCAAAACAACCTATTAAAAAAGGTAAACACTCACGTGCCTTTGCACACGCCCACCCAAATAAGAGTCTGAATGCATAAAATAAACGCTCTCTTTCCCTCTTTCTCCACCCCCAGTCTCTGCTTTTTATTTCTAGAGCTAATAGTTTGACTAAGGCAAACACTTAGGCCAATGAACAGCAGCACGAACATTTGCTCTTATGAGAAATGCCACAGAGTCATTAATTATGGAGGTAGATTACACGGCGTCTCCATTTGCAATGTCTCAGAGACCATCTTCCACACAGGCATTGACAAAATCTGCTTTAGTCTACCAATGAAGTCTAAAAGGGAATCAGCAGTCAGGGCCTTTTCAGGTTTGAAGCCTCATTTTAGGTAGCTCAAGCATTATGAAAATTACGTTAATTTTAAGTTGCCTCCCATGGCTTCTGTTGGCGGCCTCTGCTTAAAACCAGGCTTGTAAAATTATTCGCCTGGGCACACCTGAGAATCAGCTCAAAAAGCGCAGGAAATCTTTATAAACATGGCCTCTCTCTTAGGCCACAAAACAGGCTTCTGTGTATGAGCAGATTAGCTAGTAGCATGTGTGTTTTAATTTCAGAAGAGTCCAGCTGCAGCTGAATGCCTGAACTGGCAACTCAAAGCAAATCCCGCAGGGCTTGGAAAAGGACAACCATTGTGAAAATTGCCTCGGTATATATTTTCATGATGGATACTGCTTCTCACGGTCCACTCAGAATGCATCTTAACTGCCAGGTGAATCGTTTCAGCAAGGGCTTGGCGATACTGAAATTAAAGCCCTTTGTTTTTAGTTGGTTCTGTCCCATATTCACAACTTTAAAAAAAAAGCCACTCAAAGCTTTGGTCCTGTCCCTGACTGAAGAAAACTGTCAATAGACAGACAGTCATATGAAAATTATGGTGCTGGAGGAGACTCCCCCTTTTAGGCATGCTAAGGGAAAGTAATGGAGGCAGTGAGAGATTTTACTTTCTTGGGCTCCATGATCACTGCAGATGGTGACAGCTAGTCACGAAATTAAAAGACGCCTGCTTCTTGGGAGGATAGCAATGACAAACCTAGACAGCATCTTAAAAAGAGACATCACCTTGCCGACAAAAGTCCGTATAGTTCAAGCTATGGTTTTCCCAGTAGTAATGTATGGAAGTGAGAGCTGGACCATAAAGAAGACTGATCGCTGAAGAATGGATGCTTTTGAATTATGGTGCTGGAGGAGACTCTTGAGAGTCCCACGGACTGCAAAAAGATCAAACTTATCCACCCTTAAAGAAATCAGCCCTTGAGTGCTCACTGGAAGGGCAGATCCTGAAGCTGAGGCTCCAGTACTTTGGCCACCTCATGAGAAGAGAAGACTCCCTGGAAAAGACCCTGATGTTGGGAAAGATGGAGGGCACAAGGAGAAGGGGACAACAGAGGATGAGATGCAGTTACAGGTGGGTAGCCATGTTGGTTTGCCATAGTCAAAACAAAATAAAAAATTTCTTTCCAATAGCACCTTAGAGGCCAACTAAGTTTGTTCTTGGTATGAGCTTTCGTGTGGATGAGATGGTTGGGCAGTGAAAGACAGGCGTGCCTGGCGTGCTCTGGTCCATGGGGTCACGAAGAGTCGGACACGACTGAACGACATACGAAAAAGTTTTATCCACAGTTTTGTTATCAGTGCAGCTTCTCCGGTAGAGCAATCTGCCAAGCAAGGTCATGATCAGCAGCTTTTAAAATAAAATATTTTGAGCATTCTCTCACACACCATTCTGCTGCTGTTGTTCTGCTCACATTAACAAGAAGCCTCTCCTGTTCCCGTAAGGGCATGTTTATCCACATTCCAGCAGCAGAAAGCACTCACTAACTGCCTCCTTGAGGAGCTTCTCAAGGGCACGGAATCAGATCTTGTTATAATCATGTGTTAACCTTGATGCTTGACTAAATTCCAGTTCGGAAGTATACAGAAAGCACGTGGTACAGTCCTCACAGAACCGCTCCATTTCAGAATGCAGCTGGGAGAACTGTACCACCCGTGCACTTTTTTCTGAATGTTCGGAGGCGCTCTAAAGGAAATTCAAAGCAGGAAGTTCTCAGAGAAAGCACGCATAGAGGAGCAAAACTGGACATCTGAATTCTTATAAAAGGACTGCGCATTTTAACCCAACATGCTTTGTTTTAAAGGTAGATGGAAAATGCATTTTAAAACTGCACAAGCATTTAAACTAAAGAGAACTACACCTACTGCCTGAAAGCCTAGCTAAAATCAATACTGTATTATAGAGAAAAGGAGGAAAACCACTTTATAAGCTTTGCTGAGCCTGAGAGGAAGGGGGGGAAAGTGCATCTCTCTCTACCTCCACCCGCCACCCCACCGCCAAAAATTTGCCTGAGGGGTTGGGGGTTAGAAATAATTGTCTCTACAGAAACTGTTTCATCAGAGACATTTTCCCTGACACACTGGAAGTTAAGAAACCCAAGGATGAACAATTAAGAGAGCACGAGCCAGAGACTAGGAAAGACTCCAAACAGCCAATATCGGCACATTGGAGCTTAGTTATATAGAGGATCACTTAAAATGGTGGCACAGTTTATGAGCAGAATGAGAAATGCAGAAATATTCAAATGGGGAAGAATCCTGCCAGGAAAACACATATCCTGCTGAGGGTGGGCAGAGAGAATGATAAGAAAGAAAGAAACAGAGAGAGAGAAGAAAGAAAGAAAGAAAGAAAGAAAGAAAGAAAGAAAGAAAGAAAGAAAGAAAGAAAGCCCTGGTCAGTCTTTAGAAATTAAAAACCATGAAATGAAAGTGTTAATAGCTTGGAAAATTTGTACCCACCACCTGGCATACTCAAGGTTATTTCAAGGTGGCTCATTCAGAATATTTCTCCTGCTGCAACAATCCCTGTTTACACAAACAGACACTCCCACAGTAACGTCCTCTCCCTATTCACTCAGGCCGATCCCCACGTAACAGGAAACAGTAACCATTTTATCATTTAAAGCCAAGTGGTGATCATCAGAAGAGCTAAGATTAAGCCTGAGTCCTGAACACATATTCAACAACTCATTTCCCATTGTTAAAAATGAAGTAGGCACTCCGTGGACCTCTCTGGGGAGTGCATTCCATTAGCCGGGTGCCCCCACTGAGAAGGCCCCGTCCCGGGCGTGGATAATGGGGGCACCTGCAGATCCCTTATGGAGAGCTTAACATATGGGTAGCCAGGGATGCGGGTGGCACTGTGGTCTAAACCACCGAGCCTCTTGGACTTGCCAATCAGAAGGTCAGCGGTTCGAATCCCCGCGACGGGGTGAGCTCCCGTTGCTCTGCCCCAGCTAATGCCAACCTAGCAGTTCGAAAGCATACCAGTGCAAGTAGATAAATAGCTACTGCTGCGGCGGGAAGGTAAACAGCGTTTCCATGCACTCTGGCTTCCGTCATGGTGCACCAGAAGTGGGTTAGATATGCTGGCCCGGAAAAGCTGTCTGTGGACAAATGCCAGCTCCCTCGGCCTGAAAGCGGCGATGAGAGCTGCACCCCATAGTCACCTTTGACTGGACTTTACTGTCCAGGAGTCCTTTACCTATGGGTAGCCACATATGGAGAAAGGGGCACTTCAGGCATGCCAAAGCCATAAAGGGCATTAAAGTCAAAGCCAATTGGTGCAGCACTGCTGTGTTATGATCATAACACCCAGTCCTGGTTATTAATCCAGCTGCTGTATTCTGAACTACCTACATTCTAAGTTACGGATTGCCTGCCTTTTTTTATTCCCCCACTGAAACATATGTAGCAATGAGACTACGACTTCGCTCTCAGTAAGATTTTGCCTACAATTTAAATACTGAGTTACAGGTGAAACTCGAAAAATTAGAATATCGTGGAAAAGTCCATTTATGTAAGCAATTGTTTTCATTAGCTACTGGAGTTTAATATATGAGATAGGCTCATGACATGCAAAGCGAGATATGCCAAGCCTTTGCTTGTTATAATTGTGATGATTGTGGCGTACAGCTGACGAATACCCCCAAAGCTGAAATTGTTAATTTGGGGTTCTCATCAGCTGCATGCCATAATCATCACAATTATAACAAATAAAGGCTTGACATATCTCGCTTTGCATGTCATGAGCCTATCTCATATATTTGTTGTTGTTCAGTCGTTCAGTCGTGTCCGACTCTTCGTGACCCCATGGACCAGAGCACGCCAGGCACGCCTATCCTTCACTGCCTCTCGCAGTTTGGCCAAACTCATGCCAGTCGCTTCGAGAACACTGTCCAACCATCTCATCCTCTGTCATCCCCTTCTCCTTGTGCCCTCCATCTTTCCCAACATCAGGGTCTTTTCTAGGGAGTCTTCTCTTCTCATGAGGTGGCCAAAGTACTGGAGCCTCAACTTCAGGATCTGTCCTTCTAGTGAGCACTCAGGGCTGATTTCTTTGAGAATGGATAGGTTTGATCTTTTTGCAGTCCATGGGACTCTCAAGAGTCTCCTCCAGCACCATAATTCAAAAGCATCCATTCTTTGGCGATCAGCCTTCTTTATGATCCAGCTCACACTTCCGTACATTACTACTGGGAAAACCATAGCTTTAACTATACGGACCTTTGTTGGCAAGGTGATGTCTTTGCTCATATATTAGTTTCACCTTTTAAGTTGAATTACTGAAAGAAATGAACCTTTCCACGATATTCTAATTTTTTGAGTTTCACCTGTATACTGGGGGATTAGAGACTAAAGCAGATAGACTTTCTCATTACAGCCTACAGTACACAAGATGAGATAGTTGCACCCCCCTTTTTTAATAATAAAAAAGTCTCCTACATCTTGCCTGCCATCACACAATATCTTGTGTGATTTTGCTGTTCAGGAACTTTCTCTGGCGCCTTTATACAGCTTCTTGCCCCTATCCTATTTTCATGGCAGGTGCTTCGAAACTGTTTAGTCAGAAGCAACCCCCCATCCCACCCCACCCTCAAAACAACATCAACAACAAACCAATAACCACCCGGATTTACGAGAAAGGGCCACTGAAGTCTGAGAAGCTGTGTCAGTTTATGGCATTTTGAGCATCTGGTCCCATAAAAGCCCATAAAATCAAACACTGAAGTTTCAACAGCTGAATCAAAGCTGCTCACCAGAGGGTCTCTCATTACAAGCTCTGCCACACACTATTAGTGCAAGACCATAAAGCAAGGCTACCTCTCTCCAGCCAACCTCCCACCTCATAAACGTTTCCTTGATTATTAGAAATGCACGTTTAAAAGGGTTAGGAAAACGGCGCAGATAAACACCAGTTGAAAAGAAGCACGCGCATGCCATCAGACCCAGGGTGCTGAAGTACAGCAATCTCTAATGGCAGGTGCGTTCCCCAGAGGGGGAGAAACATCTACTGTTGGTCCAGGGCAATTAGATTCCAGGAAATGAAGCTAGAATCTACAAGGCCACAGGGACGGAGGAGAGCATCCATAGTAACTGTAACAGGCAAGAGGTTGCACAACTCTGTTTCTTCACCTCGCCGCCAATATACAGGTGAATCTCGAAAAATTAGAATATTGTGGAAAAGTCAATTTATGTAAGCAATTGTTTTCATTAGCTACCGGAGTTTAATGTACGAGATAGACTCATGACATGCAAAGCGAGATATGTCAAGCCTTTGCTTGTTATAACTGTGATGATTATGGCATACAGCTGATGAAAACCCCAAAGTTGAAATTGTTAATTTGGGGTTCTCATCAGCTGTACGCCATAATCATCACAACTGTAACAAATAAAGGCTTGACATATCTCGCTTTGCATGTCATGAGCCTATCTCATATATTAGTTTCACCTTTTAAGTTGAATTACTGAAAGAAATAAACCTTTCAACGATATTTTAATTTTTCGAGTTTCACCTGTATGCTCTGCTTGTCAAACGCCCCCTGCAAATGTACTTCTGAATAGCTGGGGGAAGGTTGGACAAGCCCTGAAAAAAATCTTTGCATTCAAGTACAGAAGCAAAGATAATAAATTTTAAATAGTTTGAAAGAAATCTAGAATGCATGTATGTTGAGTATGGAGTATGTGCCCTGCACACTCCAAAGGGTTAAGTGACCAGATCCTACATCTTGCGAAGAACAATCAGTCTGCTGCTAGAATTACAGGTCTCAGCCTGCTTAGAGTAATCAGGGGTGGCCAACTTCCAAGAGACTGCGATCTACTCACAGAGTTAAAAACTGGCAGTAATCTACCCCCTTTTGTGGGGTTCACGTAAAAGTTGTTGAGCTTCTTTTAGGGAAGAGGAAAGTGACACTGAGCTTTTTTTTTTTTAGGAAGGAAAGCCCTGTTTTGGGTGGTTCAGGTCATTTTAGGGGTGCAGGGCAAAGATGTTGAGCTTTTTTAAGGGGAACCAATTTTTTTTTACTTTCTTTGGGGGGGGAAGCCACTGATCTACCGGTGATCTACCACAGACGTCCAGAGTGATCTACCTGTTTGATATGCCTGGAGTAGATCATTGCTTCAACGGACCAAAATATGCAACTTTTTGCTCAAGCACTGATTTATGGCATCTTCTCTGACATGAACTTATGAGTAAGCATTTTTACTGCAGAAACTTTTAACATGAAATCTCAGCTACATTTGACGGAGCATGCATGGCCAGAAAATAAGCAGCAAAAAAGTGCCATTGATTAAGTTACACACACACACACACACAGAGAGAGAGAGAGAGAGAGAGAGAGAGAGAGAGAGAGAGAGAAACCCTAATTTAGAAATTGGTGGCAAACTCTTTTGATACATAAAATAACTTAAAGAATTGAGTACCGAATATGTGAATTACAAACAGGATTGCTTGTGATCACCTAAAATAACTGCAGATTTGGGCTACAACAGCCCTATAACCACTGACCTAGGAGTACCCAACGAACTCAGTGGAACTTATTTCTGAGTTAATGTAAAAGATGGAGCTGTAAATATTTACTACTTCCAGACCTTCACTGGCAACACACAGTGGTACCTCTGGTTGCGAACGGGATTCGTCCCGGAGGCCTGTTCGCAACATGAGCAGAGCGCAACCTGAAGTGCCGCGCCTGCGCATCTGCGTGGCACGATTTGGCGCTTCTGCACACGTGCGTGACGTCATTTTGTGTTTCTGCGCATGCACGTAGCACCAAACCTGGAAGTAACTCATTCTGGTACTTCCGGGTTCAGCACATTCATATCCCGTGACGAACGCAATCCGCAGCGATCGTAACATGAAGTATGACTGTACCCACAGGTGATGAAACCATCAACCGACAGAAAGTTGTTTACACCAAATGACTTTTGCAGCACCTAACAAGCCAAATGTTCATTGTTTAGAGAAAGTTATTTGTTATCGCACAATATGAAATGATGAAAATACAAACATCCGATGTAGATTTAGATTTGTTCCGTATGGAAAGGAAGACAAAAGAAGATGTTTAAGTTGCTCTACTATAGTGACCCAGCATAATATATGCAACACGTTGGCGACGCACAATAATCTCCAAGTCAATTATACATTCTTTATCATATATTAACCATCAAAGTTCTGAGAAGAATATATAAAGTCTTATACAAAAGCCACAAGGACTTATAACCTGACAAATCTGAAAACAGACTGTTGATATCTAATTACAATGTTGTTTTTTTTCGAATGTTTGATACCATCTAAATATCTAATTCTAGTATGTCTTCCAGATGTTAAACTCAGTCTTTAGATTTCCTTTAAATAAATTCCTGAAGATATCAACAAAGTTAAGTTCACTGTGGTTTCCAAAAGCGTGAGGTGTTGATGATATCACAAACAGACGTTTATTAATAAAGATGTACCTAAAGATGAAGAGACAGGGTGCTGGCGTTTTTCACCTGTTTCGCCCAGGCAATCCTGTAGTTTAGGAGGCCGTTATTCGCCCCCAATGGGGCCCTTTGATTGGGGCTTGCAGATGGCACACTCCCACGAAAATTTATGGGCGTCTTCAGTGGTTCTCAAGACTTGGATACATATACACTGATAATGCAAACCAAATCTTATTCGTGCTTGCTGTTGTTCAGTCGTTCAGTTGTGTCCGACTCTTCGTGACCCCATGGACCAGAGCACGCCAGGCACGCCTATCTTTCACTGCCTCCCGCAGTTTGGCCAAACTCATGCTAGTCACTTCGAGAACACTGTCCAACCATCTCATCCTCTGTCATCCCCTTCTCCTTGTGCCCTCCATCTTTCCCAACATCAAGGTCTTTTCTAGGGAGTCTTCTCTTCTCATGAGGTGGCCAAAGTACTGGAGCCTCAACTTCAGGATCTGCCCTTCCAGTGAGCACTCAGGGTTGATTTCTTTAAGAATGGATAAGTTTGATCTTTTTGCAGTCCATGGGACTCTCAAGAGTCTCCTCCAGCACCATAATTCAAAAGCATCAATTCTTCGGCGATCAGCCTTCTTGATGGTCCAGCTCTCACTTCCGTACATTACTACTGGGAAAACCATAGCTTTAACTATACGGACCTTTGTCGGCAAGGTGATGTCTCTGCTTTTTAAGATGCCGTCTAGGTTTGTCATTGCTTTTCTCCCAAGAAGCAGACGTCTTTTAATTTCATGAGTGCTGTCACCATCTGCAGTGATCATGGAGCCCAAGAAAGTGAAATCTCTCACTGCCTCCATTCCCCCCCCCCTTCTATTTGCCAGGAGGTGATGGGACCTTACAAATATGCAAACGTACACATCCGTTATATATGGCTTCAAGTTTTCTACTACTATAGTGACCAGCAGTCCTCAAAATCTTGCTTTGGGTACCAATGGATTATAAAAAGAAAAAAAAACCCATTGAATTCTATAAAGGCTCTATTAGGGCTCTCTTTTGATTGCTTAGAGCAGTGGTTTTCAACCAGTGTGCCGTGGCACCCTGGGGTGCCTTGAATGATGCTCAGGGGTGCCGCTGGCAACACTGGCCTCTGTCCCTCTTCCTGTGATGGTCTCTTGCATCTCTGCCTCCCAAAGGCTTGCGCAGCTGTTTGTTGCAGCAGCCCTTGCTACAAGCTGTGCAGGTGGATGGTGCCTCTGGGGCTGGGCAGGGGGTGCTTCCCAGGCCCCCGTGAGGCAGTATGAATAGGTAGGTGGCAGGTGCCTCTTTGGGGCAGGTGGGGAGCAGCTCAGAGACCAGGGGCAGCAGCTGCGGCTGCCCAGAAGACTCTCAAGGAATGGGGAGAAGAGAGGTCTTCGAGGGAAAATTCCACAAGCAGGGCCGTCTTAGCCATAGAGGCTAGTGGTGCAGGGAACCACGACGCCACGTTCTGGAGGGCGCCAGGGAAGAGGCGGAGGCTGGACGCGGCGCCTCCCAGCATCAGCTCGCCGCCCTCATCCGCCTCCGCCATGCCATGCTGCGCCCGGAGTCTCCTCCTTGCTGGAGGAGCCGCCCTCCAGCCTCCGCCCCACCGGAAGAGCCGCAAGGGGGAAAACGTGGGGGTGGGGGGCACTGGAGGGATCCTTGCACCACGGCGCCAGATGAGCTTAAAATGGCCCTGTCCACAAGGGAGGGTGTTCAGAAAAGGGTGAGGGGCTGCCAGCTCTGCTGGCAAAGGGTGACATAACTGGGCTCCTGAGCCCCACATGGATGCTGCTGCAGTAAGTATGTAGTTGGTTAAGGGAGCTGTGGACCCCAAAAGGTTGAAAACCTCTGGCTTAGAGAGAGGCCTATCCATAACTGCTAATTGCCAGTCATAAGGCAAAACTTACACATACGTTGCAGCAATGCCAGATTGTGATTCCCTGTTGGAAAAGAGGCTGTGGGTTTTAATAACGTTCCTTTTTGTATGCATGGACTACGAGTTCAAATTCAAGGGTGCCATTTCAGGAGAGTTTTCCAGTGTGGGTTCTGTGACAAGCTTCCAGAGAGCCCTCAATGTGGCAAGCCTTTTCACTTGGAAGGAGAAAGCTATTTCAGGTATTGAAGGAAGGATAAAAATACCCCAGGAGTTTATGTGCGGCTGTGCTCAGGTTGCTGAGCAGGCAGGAAAATGAATGGAGGAAATAAGATAAAGGGATTATAATGAAATACAGTCTGCATTTCTGGATTATAGGGAACTAAACAGAAATGACAATGCTGTGTCTTTTAAAGGTTTGTATAATGTTTGCAAGCTATGTGGTAATGCAGGTCCCTGAGTTTGCATGGAATTATACATTTGTACATGGAGTTACTGTACTGTAGAGCAGTATAGTTTATGAAACGTTTAAAAGGATTTCCTTTTTATTTTATTAAGGTCTGGTTCAGTGCCCTTCCACACATAAGAGTTTCCAGTAGCCTAAGAATCACAATCAGAACAAGCCCTACCACTAGGCAGTTGAGAAAGTGTTGCCTCAGGCATTAAGGCATCTCTATTTCTGAAATTTTAAGCTGTTTTAAACCATTTTTAATACTGTGTCTTAATTGCTGTAAGCTGCCCTGGGACCGGGGGGGGGGGTGCAGGGTGGTTAATAATAATAATAAATAATAATAATAATAATAATAATAATAATAATAATAATAGGCATGTTTTTATGGCGTTTACCTCCATGCTGAAGGACAGCAGTGTTCTGATTTTCTGTCCTCAGCAAACAGACCATCTCCAGACCCCCTAAGGAGTGACAGTCCCATCTTATGCTGAGAATTATGACCCCCCCTGTCAGGGAACTGTCCCCGGCGCAGCGCAAGGTGGTGGAAGGGCTCTTGGGATGCTACAGAGAGCCCCCGGCCCCACCTGACCAGCAGCACCTCCTCTGGCAGCGAAGGGAGCAGCGAGGCTTCCAGCGGGGAGGGGCATAGGACTCAGGGGACGGAGGGTAGCGGCTCTGAGGGTGCACTCCCCTAGCCCAAGGGGCGATGAAGGAGGCACGCATTTTCCGTCGCCCCACAGGCGTCAGGGGTGAAACGAAAGGATGGGAGGTGGGGTTTTCGTATACCGAAACTCTTTTGCTGGGGTCAGAACCGGAAGGGGCCATTCCCGGATTCTGCCGACGCTTGATACAGACATGAACTTGTTAGCTCTGCACTGTACATACATAGTTTGCACAATAAAAACTCTTAAAGGAAACTTGGAGTTTTGCCTGCTTACTCATGAGCAACTAACCGAAGAAGAAGAAGAAGAAGAAGAGTTTGGATTTGATATCCCGCTTTTCACTACCCGAAGGAGTCTCAAAGCGGCTCACATTCTCCTTTCCCTTCCTCCCCCACAACAAACACTCTGTGAGGTGACAGGTGGGTAGCCGTGTTGGTCTGCCATAGTCGAAACAAAATAGGAAACAAAATAGGAAATTCTTTCCAGTAGCACCTTAGAGACCAACTGAGTTTGTTCTTGGTATGAGCTTTCGTGTGCATGCACACTTCTTCAGATACCTGTGAGGTGAGTGGGGCTGAGAGACTTCAGAGAAGTGTGACTAGCCCAAGGTCACCCAGCAGCTGCATGTGGAGGAGCGGAGACACAAACCCGGTTCCCCAGATTACGAGTCTACCACTCTTAACCACTACACCACACTGGCTCTACACCCCATATATATATATATATATATATATATATATATATATATATATATATATATATATATATATATATTAATGCAACGCTCCCTGTAGCATTCACCTGATTCAGGGTTCCCTTGCACCATCTCTACTAATTATATTGCTATCCCTTTCAACCAGCCTCCAAAACCTGAAGCCTGGCTCTTTCCCTACTCGCGGCAAATTTGAAATGTGCAGAGACAGAGGACCAAAACCCCCTCGTCCGATGGGCCAGGTGTCTTCGCTGTAGTAAGCTCAACAGAACACTGTGCAGTCGAACTTCTAAAAGACAATTATTCACACTGCGTTTCACATCCAGCTTGGTTATCCCCTTTCTGGTCATTAGCAGCTAGCTGGTGTTACAGTTATTTACAATCCCCTTAGGCTCTCCGCTCCTCCCGCCAGATATTAAACGGAAATCAGTGCGGATTAGGGAAGGGGTGTTGTTAAGTCATGTGAGCAGCTCATGTGCTTTCAGCACTCTCCCGGTTCACATATCCCCATAAAGTGCTGCTTATTTAGCATTTGCAGTTAGCGATGGACTGACCACAGCCGGGATCATCGCGTCTGACAGGTAGCTCCCTCAGAGAGGTCATTTCTCGTACAGAGCAATGCCTATAGGAAATTCACGAAGAACTGGGCCTAGCCTTAGACCTGAGGAACCAAACCAAACTTCACCAACCTGGTGCCCTCCAGATGTTTTGGACTACAACAGATGGACATGCTGTCTGAGGCCTCTGGGAGAGTGCATGTCCAAAATGTCTGGAGGCCACCAGGTTGACAGGGCTGCTTTAGACGGTTCCAGATGGTCGGAGCATAAAGAATCAAGTTTGCTCCATGCATTCTAATAGCTTTTCTATAGATAACAGTGCCTTGTGGTGTTTTTTTAGGCTCAGTAATGCCATTCCTACAGTTTATGTGCAAGGTTTTTTTTTTAATGTTTAATCTTGTATTGTGTTTTTAGTATCTGGTTGAGAGCCGCCCAGAGTGGCTGGGGAAACCCAGCCAGATGGGTGGTGTGTGTATGTATGTATGTATGTATGTATGTATAAATAAATAGTGACAAGGGCCACATTCATACATTTAAAAGCACTAGGATACTCCAGTATTTTTATCTGTTTTATCTGTATTTTTAGTCGCAATGGCCTGTTGGCTACGTGAATAAAGTTTGATTTGATTTGATATTATAATCCAGAATATTTGGAGTTAAAGTGGCTCCTTGATTTCTGAAACCCCTCTGAGATTTCTCGGTTCTGCTAAAAAAAAAAAAAAAAGCACCAGGACCCCATTTTTTAACTGCCATGGCTCCCCCCAAAGAATTCTGGGGGCTACAATTTACTAAGGGTGTTTAGAGCTGTTAAAGTAAAGGTAAAGGGGCCCCTGACCATCAGGTCCAGTCGTGTCCAACTCTGGGGTTGCGGCGCTCATCTCGCTCTATAGTCCGAGGGAGCCGGCGTTTGTCCGCAGACAGCTTCCGGGTCATGTGGCCAGCATGACTAAGCCGCTTCGGGCGAACCAGAGCAGCGCACGGAAACGCCGTTTACCTTCCCGCCGGAGCGGTCCCTATTTATCTACTTGCACTTTGACGTGCTTTCGAACTGCTAGGTGGGCAGGAGCTGGGACCGAGCAACGGGAGCTCACCCCGTGGCAGGGATTCAAACCGCCGATCTTCTGATCTGCAGGCCCTAGGCTCTGTGGTTTAACCCACAGCGCCACCTGGGTCCCTGTTTAGAGCTGTTAGGAGACCCCTATTCCCTGCACAAAGCTAAAATTCCCGGAATTCCCTGGGAAGAGGGATTTGCTGTTAAACCACTCTGACAATTCCAATTCTGTGAGGGAAACAGGGGTCTCCTAAGAACTCACAGCATGCTTAACAAACCGCAGCTCCCAGAATTTTTTGGGGGGAAAGTCACACCTGCTGAAAGGGGCTTCGCAGCACTCTAAAATGTATGGTGAGGTTGCGGCCAAGAACATCTTTTGGGTGTGGAATGCACCACTTGTGAATACTTCTGTAGTGCAAGGCCTAAAGTTGGAGTTATCTCCTTTATAAATCAAGCATGCATAGAAATCGAACATTATTCCAAAGATGGTCTTGCTGCAACTAGGTTGCAAACTCAAGAAAGAGGAAATGAAAAAAAATTGAAATGTATCACGCCCCCCAAAAAATAAAACAAAAAACCTTCCCTGGATTTTGTGGTGCAGAGATAAATATACTAGGCAACAGACAATTACGGTATAGAACTTTAGAGTTGGAAGTGACACCCCGAGGGTCATCTAGTCCAACCCCCTGCAATGCAGGGGTGCTTGTGTGTGAGAGACGGAGAGAATTCACAAATATAGACAGAACTGGGGCATGTTGAATTTAAGGCTGAAAAAAATGACAAACAGAGAAACTGAAGTTCACGGGTTTGTCCATTCCCAATTCAAGAGCAATGAAAAAAGCAGAACCTTAGATAATAGAATAATACTGAAGACAATGGAAACTGATACCACACTATACTAGGGCAAAATGGCCACCGGTAATAGCACTATAAATCAGGTCCTCCTCTCCCTGCCTTTCCCTGCAATACTATACTTAGATTTGTGCACCTCATTGCAGAGCAAAGATCTTGACAAGCTGGCAAACCTCCAGGAAAGATCGACAGAAATCGCTGAGGTAAAGAAAACAGCTATTTATAGGCAAATATATATATATATTTAAAAACCGCAAAAGGGTTCAATATTCATCCTGTGGCAGTGCCTAGAGACCCAGCCACAGATCAAATCTTGACCATGTTAGATGTTGTCAGAAGCCCGACTGATTAGCCAAACTTAATTTCTCTCCAGGTTGCTCCTCAAACTCAGATACAACAAGACAAATATCTAGAAAAGTAAAGAAGTGTGCAATAGGTACACAAGCTACCTAACCAAAATAGGAACAAGCCAGTTAGAATACAGGACTGTACTTATGTGCAGAATCGGCACCTCCGGTTGCGAATTCCTCGGGATCCGACCAGAGCTCTGGAACGGATCCTGTTCGCAACCAGAGGCAACACTTTATTGGCATTCTTTTCAAACCCCCACCCCCCACCCCACTATTAGTGTTCCTGCTATAAGCAGACAAGTTTCAAGTCCTCCCAGTGGCGTAGCAAGGTAAATTGGTACCCGGGGCAAAATAAAAATAAAAAATGTCAAACCCCCCCCCCCAAGGCATGGGAAGGTCAGGTGGTACCTGGTGCGGAAAATTTCCTGTCAACCCCCCCATTGATTCCCCCCACCCCACAAAAATGGTTTTACGTTATTTCATATTTTCTTACAAAGGAATAATAACAAGTAATAATAATAATAAACTTTTATTTATATCCCGCCCTCCCCGGCCGAAGTCGGGCTCAGGGTGGCTAACATCAGATACATAACATTGGTATAAAATCAAACAATAATTAAATTACCTCCTAAAATCACCTCAAAATCAAATTAAAGTCTAATTAGATGGCTTTCCACAGGGTTAGGGTTGGGAACAGTAAGTGTTCTCTGAACTGAAATTTCAGCCTTCACGACATAGGAAAACAGGCAAGTGAACAGCTATTTTGGTGGAGGAGGGTCAAGGTATTAACCGATATGCATGAAATTTCATATATAGCAATATAATCCCTAGTATAGTAAGATAAGACCTTCGGAGCAGGCATTTTAAAAAAAATTCAAAAAAAAATTCCATTTTTTTTCCCAATAAAAATTGTTCCTTGATAATTTGTCACCCCCTCCATTACGGAAGCCGGGGCGAACCGCCCCCCGCCCCCCATTGCTACGCCCCTGAGACCTCCTTTTAAGGACATATTAGCAGTGGACATGAAGAGTCCTGTGCAACATAGTAGGAAGGGGGAAACCCCATTCCCTAAAAGCCAAGAGGACTAACCAGCATTTCTTTAAATCTCATACCAAGAAACGCTTTAGAAATCTCCAATGAAGGAGTACCAGCATGACTAACCTGCAGTATTCAGCCAATAACATTTTCCCCCAGCTGGTCTTAAAATCAGAGTTCCAGATTCATCACCGCAATAGATTCCATTCAGTCTGTTTAATGCTCAGGAATGCAACGATTGCCCTTTTAACAAGACAAATGTTGCCGTGGATGTTTTCATACTATGAAGTAAGAGATACAGTATGAACCAGCATTCGAGTTTGCCAATCCCTGATGAACTCCCAAAACGTTTGGAAACCAAAGTGCGGCTTCTGATTGGCTGCAGGAACTTCCTGCAGCCAATCAGAAGTTGCAGAAGCCCTGTCGGACGGTTGGGTTCCGAAGAACGTTTGCAAACCGGAACACTCACTTCTGGGTTTGCGACGTTCGGGAGCCAAAACGTCCGAGTATCAAGGCGTTCAGGATCCAAGGTACGACTGTATTTACCGCTCTTTCTAAATATTCTGATGCTTGTCAGGATAGGTGCGTTTCAAAGCTCTCCTGCTATGCACCATCACGTTTTTAAAAGGTCACATTCTTAGGGCACCATCCTGAGCTCAGAAATGCATGCTTCATGACAGAAGTACTTATCTCAGCCAGTTTGGGCCAACTTTATGAAACTCTTACGGACAACAAGAGCCTTCCTAGTCTTCTTGAGCATGGGATACTTATGCAAGAATCCCACCCATCTTTAATGAAAGCAAGACACCCATATTTACACAGATTTCAAAATGAAAGAACGAGAAACTAACTGGGTGTTAAAGAGCGGTTTTACAATGGTCTGGTTCAAATCTGAAGGCGGTGCATTCATGTTTTATTATCTGCTTTGGGGGAAAGCAGCGTTGCCTGCATAACTAGGCAGATTTATGGCCTGGATGCATTCAAGAGAGAATATAGATTAGCCGGCAAAGTTCTGAGTAAACGATCTTGCAAATCAAGGTGGAGGTCAGTAAAAGAAGAACTTGTGCTGTGTCACCTTGAAGTTATGTAAAGATAATTTCTATGTCTGAGGCTGCTGGTAGCTTTCCAAGATTATTCCGTTCACGGACTTTATAGCTGGTGGGCAGGCGGTGGTTCATCAATTCTCAGTTTTAAGGTTCCCCAGCTCAAGGCAGCCAACTCAGGCGGCATGAACCCAAGAGCTGGTGCCCCCATGGGTGCTCCTCCCACCAGATATGGGAGGCAGTGGCAGCAGAAGGGCAACACCCCTCGATTTAAGAAATACAAAACTGCCTGGAACCTCTCCAAATGTAACCAAGGCAAAGCCAAAACTGATTTAAGTTGCTGGTGGTTTTAATAAACGCCTAAGAAGGCCAGCTACGGCAAATGTGCAAAAGAAGAAGAGGAGTTTGGATTTGATATCCCGCTTTATCACTACCCGAAGGAGTGTCAAAGCGGCTAACATTCTCCTTTCCCTCCCCCCCCCAACAACAAACACTCTGTGAGGTAAGTGGGGCTGAGAGACTTCAGAGAAGTGTGACTAGCCCAAGGTCACCCAGCAGCTGCATGTGGAGGAGCGGGGAAGCGAACCCAGTTCACCAGATTACAAGTCTACTGCTATTAACCACTACACCACACTGGCTCTCATAACATCACATGCCGGCAAGCAATGGGAAGACATGAGCTTGGACTCACTGAGCTTCACATTAGCCTCTTCCTTGTCAAGATAATATCTTTCAAGGCCACTGAGGAGCAGCTGAAGGTTACTGTGTTGACAATCCTCCACCACAACCCACCTTCCCTACGATGCACAATTTGCAAAGAAAAAGTAAAGTGTGTTGTAACTTCGAGACTCCTCCTGCCCGCAGCATTACAATCGACACAAGGGCCCTGAGGTAGAAATTCAGAAGAGAGCATTGGCATTCTATGTCCAGGTCCAGTTAATAGGCCTCCTTATTTTTCCCAGATCCATTTTATATATATTTATGTAAAGCAAGAGGTAGGAGGAAAACAGAAGCAGTCTTTCCAATACTGTCTTACACCTTCTTAAGGATACTCACCTCCATGTCCCAGAACTACAGCCCTGAGGCATCTTCCTACGATACCCAGGCAGAATGGTAGCTGCTGAAAAGCCACCTGCCATGCGAGAGCAGCTGAAAAATCAAGGGCACATGGTCACTGTGCCACGCCTCTATATGCACTTGAACATTTAATGCTGGGGACTCGTGCGATTGCCCCTTATAAATACCGATATACAGAGTCTCAACCATACAAAGGTATTTTGGGGTGACTATCATATGATTATCATACGACAAAGGTCCGTATAGTTCAAGCTATGGTTTTCCCAGTAGTAATGTATGGAAGTGAGAGCTGGACCATAAAGAAGACTGATCGCAGAAGAACTGACGCTTCTGAATTCTGGTGCTGGAGGAGACTCTTGAGAGTCCCACGGACTGCAAAAAGATCAAACTTATCCGTCCTTAAAGAAATCAGCCCTGAGTGCTCACTGGAAGGACAGATCCTGAAGGTGAGGCTCAAGTACTTTGGCCACCTCATGAGAAGGGAAGACTCCCTGGAAAAGACTCTGATGTTGGGAAAGATGGAGGGCACAAGGAGAAGGGGACGACAGAGGATGAGATGGTTGGACAGTGTTCTCAAAGCGACTAGCATGAGTTTGGCCAAACTGCGGGAGGCAGTGAAAGATAGGCGTGCCTGGCGTGCTCTGGTCCATGGGGTCATGAAGAGTCGGACACGACTGAATGACTGAACAACAACAAAAAGGAATTATCTGGTGAACCTTATTGTCCCTTTCAGTACTCAGGTGATGTGTAAATTGAGTCCCGAATAAAGAAGCCACAATCAAGGCTTTCTTTAAAGAGCCGAGGTGCCTACACATGCCATTCTCAACCCACACCTTACACACACACACACACACACACAAAACAATAAAATCATCAGTTGGCTTTCAAGTGTCTGTTCTTCCAAGTCACAATGTATTGCATCCGTGTGCCTGCTCTCTCCTCCCCTCCTCTCTCTCTCTCTCATATTTTCTATGATAATATAGTAAGCATTTTATTTTCCTTGCGTTCAAACAACAGAACAAAACCTGAAACATCAAGATTATCTGCAAACAGGAACATCCAGCAGCAACAAATATTTTAGCAAGGAGGCCTGAAACATCATATCTACCATCACAGGGGATCAGTCAACACAGTAGTCTCAAAGCTGTCTCTGATAAGTAGGGAATTATGGATGAGAAATATGTCTACTCTGACTATTAACTGGCACGGCCGAACTCCCTGTAAAAAACAACATTTACTATGGCACCTTAGAGTCTAACAACCTGATCCTTTGTGCATATCCTTGCACACCTCATTGAATTCAAGGATACCTGGGTTCCACCTGCACCATGCAAGTAAAGGATATTATTCGTTGCTTCCTCCAAAGAACCCTGGAATCCGCAGTTTGTAAGGGAATCGGAGAGCCGTTAGAACATTAATAAACTACAGTTCCCTGCAGTGTTCGAAACCCCCATTGTTCTAAGTGCATTGCGCGACGGGGAATTTTATGAGTGCGAACGGATCTGAGCTCTGGGCGCAGTACTGTACCTAGGATTTCAGTTTGAAACTGCAGAGTGGAAAGAGGACCTTCTCCTGCCTCCCCACTTCCAGCTACTCTCTGAAGACTGGAGAAGAAACTTTCTTAGGAATATTAGGGGGTGGAGTGGGGAAGGACTAGACCGTGTGAAAAATGAACATAATGTTTTAGCGTCCATTCATTCATTTTCAGCTTTGTGTGCTTTAAAAAAAGTGTGCTGAGACATTTTGTTGTTGTGCCCATAACCTCGGTTTAAGGTGCCATTTAGCTCCTAGTTTTCGTATCTCAGTTTCTAACACTGGTTCCCTGGGTTAAAAGTGACTGTTAAAAGTGCTTTAAAACAAACAGGGCTGGATTCAACGAACCTGGGTTGCTAGGAGAAACCAGCAGACGGACTCCTGCTAGGGCAACAGGGCTTTCCCGCTACTCTCCTCCGCCTGCACATCCTTTGCGCCTTTCCCAAATCTGCTCTGGAGGGTCAAGAGAACCCCCAGAACAGCAAACGAGGGGTGGGGGAAGAAGAGTTTGGATTTGATATCCCGCTTTATCACTACCCGAAGGAGTCTCAAAGCGGCTAACATTCTCCTTTCCCTTCCTCCCCAACAACAAACACTCTGTGAGGTGAGTGGGGCTGAGAGACTTCAGAGAAGTGTGACTGGCCCAAGGTCACCCAGCAGCTGCATGTGGAGGAGCGGGGATGCAAACCCGGTTCACCAGATTATGAGCCCACCGCTCTTAACCTCTACACCACACTGGCTCTGGGAAAGGGAGATTGTTCCATCAGGAAAGCAGAAATGCTGGTAGAAAGGTTGCAATGGTGCAATGCTGAAGTGGCGTGGATGTGGCCTTGCTTTCAAACAAGCATACATCAACCAACCAACCACAGATCACACCTATAAACAGTCATTCGGGTGACCACCTGTGAGAATAAAGACAAGCTGTCGACCAGGTAAGATTTGCACACCCACGCACACAAAATTACCAACCGCTTTTTCCGTTTTAGTTGAAAATGACAAACGAGCAAGCAAACCAAAATGTCTGCATGGTTGGTCTAACAATCATGTGAACGCCCCAGACACCTTATGTCAGGGGTCAGCAACCTAAGGCCCATGGGCCAGAAGCGGCCCATGGAGGCTATTTAACCGGCCTACGAGCTACCCCTGAACCGAGCCACCCACTCGGTGAGTCCCTGCCCGCTGCACTAAACTGGTGCAGCACGGCGCAATGACTCTCTTCCGCGGCTCCAAAAATTGCTTCTGCGCATGCCCAGACGCCAGAAATCACTTCTGTGCAGGCGCGATTTTTGGCATCTGGGCCTGCACAGAAGTAATTTCCAGTGCTGCGGATATTCGCAGATCCGATTTCCAGAGTCGTGCTGCGCCGGCCCGGCCCACAGAGGATCTCCGCGGGAGTGATGCCGACCCCAGCCTTATGTTCTCCAGTAAGCACAGCCCAGTTAATATCAGACATCCAGTCTCCCACCCTTGTACAGCGAGAGCAGCCACTGCCGCCAGCCACTGGAGACTTCACGTCTTCCCATTTCCTCATTCTCGTCACACAACATGGAGACTCTGGCAGAAGAGGCTGGCACAGAGCCTTTAACACACTCCCAGACGTCTTTCGGGGCCCTAGCAAGGACACTGGAGTGGAACAGCCTTGCCCAGATAGGAATCCTGAAACAAACCGTAATAACGCACGAGTCTGCAAGTGCACACAGCATCCATAATTATTTAATGTTCAAATGCAGCATTTTTTGAAGGAAAAAAAAAAGGACGGCAGGTTTTCATCGCCATTCCAATCTGCTCAGCAACGTGCAAAATTTGTCCTAGGTGGCACTCCTCCAGGCTTCCATTAGACAGTTAGCACTTCTTTTCTAGCAGCTATATGTCAAAGACAAAGCAATATTTGAAAGATGCTTTCCCCCCCATCAAATGCTCCTTTGCACTCTCTCCTTCCCTTCTTGCTTCTCTGTACCAAGGAGTTCGATTCAGCAGCTCTTAGCGACTGGAATCTTTTCAGCACAATGTAAATTTTCCAGAGCAACTCTGAGATTAAATGACTACACGCACACACACACACAGAGAGAGGAGAGAGAGAGGAGACGAGTGAGAGAGAGAGAGAGAGAGAAACAGCACAAAAGACACATGACTAGCTGTGAGCCCTTCGAGGGAAAAAGCTGGTTTCGAAACAAGGCAAGAAAAAAGCTAAAGCGGTTGCCATGGTTCCAATCACACCTCGTTGAAGTCAATGACTAAACTGATTTTAATGGCTCTGAACTGGACGTCATGTTTGCAAGGTTTGCCCCTGTTTGCAGGTCCCATGCTGCTGCAGAAAAGTATCTCAACGTCATTGAGGACCACAGACTTAGGCAGACACAGTAAGTGCAGGGGCCAGCAAACTTTTTCAGCAGGGGGCCAGTCTGCTGTCCCTCAGACCTTGTGGGGGGCCGGACTATATATATTTTTGGGGAGTGGATGAACAATTCCTATGCTCCACAAATAACCCAGAGATGCATTTTAAATAAAAGCACACATTCTACTCATGTAAAAACACCAGGCAGGCCCCACAAATAACCCAGAGATGCATTTTAAATAAAGGACACATTCTACTCATGTAAAAACACCAGAAAGGCCCCACAAATAACCCAGAGATGCATTTTAATAAAAGGGCACATTCTATTCATGTAAAAACACCAGGCAGGCCCCACAAATAACCCAGAGATGCATTTCTAAATAAAAGGGCACATTCTATTCATGTAAAAACACGCTGATTCCCGGACCGTCCGCGGGCCGGATTTGAGAAGGCGATTGGGCCAGATCCGGCCCCTGGGCCTTAGTTTGCCTACCCATGCCATAGTGCAACCATCCACAATATATTGGACCTATAGAACCACATCTAATGAACTAACACATTCAATATTTGCTTGACAATTATGTGATACTCAACACCCCTCCCCCCCCCCAAAAAAACCCACACATGAAACCCTCTTTTAAAACTACATGTAGAACAACTTGGAGGGGAACTCTGCTTGCAACATTATCTCTCAGCTCTTTCAGTCCTTTTAATGTATTTTTAAAAACCCTTTAAATCTTACTAGGAATTACGATTCAAAGCCCTGTCTGAATGAAGATCTTGGATTTAGGAGAGCACAACATCACGTCGGGCAGAGTGTGTGGAGGTTGGGGAAGTGCCCAGAGATTCTGCACTTTGGGAATTTCCTTTCCTTTCAAAAATATTTTATGTAAGACGAAACAAACTCCTGACATTCCTCAGGTACTGCGGGGGTGGGTGGGGAGGGAATGCTTTAAAAAAAAAAAGTTAGCAATGTTTCAAAATTCACATCATGGAGGTTTTTCCACTTTGTAATCACTTTTGTTTCTCTTTCGCTGGAAAAATTAAGGATGTCCTTGAGCTACAGATTTTGAAGAGCAGAGCTGATTAAAATGGAATGTTTAAGGATCCTACTGCTTCTCTCTCCCTCCTCCCATAAACTGCCCATCTACAAAAGACTCACTTTTATCCCACAAAGTGCATCATTTGTTTCTTGAGTTAAATAAAGATTTGTGACACACAAAAACAAAATACAAGTCAACAGCACAACAGTTAGCCCAGCTAACAGTTAAGCAGCATGAGAGAACTGCACTACAACCAAGTTCGTCATGGATTGAAAACACCTGAGAATAAAACGGGGTTTGCTTCATACCAACAAGGTAGAAAAGTGGGCATAGCCAGGGCACCACCACCGAGAAGGCCTTCACTTCCAGTTCCAGGTGGCACCCAGAATTGGATTCTTATCTCATTATACATGATAAAGCTATCTTTAGCCATCTCACCCCTTGCTTTTTCCTGTAAGACCAATTGCAGTCGTTAACAGTCGCCAACAGGTTTACCACAGCTATCAGCCAATCCCCCCATTCCCACCATCCTTCTGAGTCATACCCCTCCTCACTCTCTCACTATATATAAAGGTCTGGTGACTTCTGTTTCAGTGTATCTCGAAGAAGTGTGCATGCACACGAAAGCTCATACCAAGAACAAGCTTAGTTGGTCTCTAAGGCAGTGTTTTTCAACCTTTTTTTGGGCAAAGGCACACTTGTTTCATGAAAAAAATCACGAGCACACCACCATTAGAAAATGTTAAAAATTTGACCTCTGTGCCTATATTGACTATATATAAAGTAATTCTCTTGAATTTTTCAATTTTTCCCACGGCACACCAGGCAACATCTCGCGGCACACTAGTGTGCCGCGGAAACAGTGGTTGAAAAACACTGCTCTAAGGTGCCACTGGAAGGAATTCTTCTATTTTTTTAATTTTGTTTTGACTATGGCAGACCAACACGGCTACCTACCTGTAACCATAGCTGTCAACCTTCCTTTTTTGCAGTGGGAAACGGCGCTGGATTAAGGGAATTTCCCGCAAAAAAAGGGAAAGTTGACAGCTATGCCTGTAACAGAAGCCAGAATACAGTACAAATAATAAATTATTATTTTCTATTATGATTATTATTACTTGTGACCAAGTGAAGATGCCTGGGCGCCAGGATGGTGCCTGACATCTCCACCCTCTGTAGAATTCTATCAGATATATTTCATCTGCACTATTGGAATGGATTTCAGGAACCCAAATGCTTTTTTCTGTGCATCCTGAGCAGAAGCAGTGAACAAAGTTATAATCAATTGTCTTCAGTTACCCCATCCCACTGTCCTGCCCACAGTTGTTGAGAAAATCGGTACATTATGAATGTTTCGTGTCACCATTAAGAAAACGAGGTTGGAATGGGTCGATATATACGTGGACTGTCCCCGGATCAAGTGACTTTCCTTCTTTAAGTTCTCAAAGTTCTTAACCTAGCTCAAGAAGTGTTTGGATTTGATATCCCGCTTTATCACTACCCGAAGGAGTCTCAAAGCGGCTCACATTCTCCTTTCCCTTCGTCCCCCACAACAAACACTCTGTGAGGTGAGTGGGGCTGAGAGACTTCAGAGAAGTGTGACTAGCCCATGGTCACCCAGCAGCTGCATGTGGAGGAGCGGGGATGCGAACCTGGTTCACCAGATTACAAGTCTACTGCTATTAACCACTACACCACACGGGCTCAAGGTTGTCATGCGAACTATCCAGACATTGAACTGATAATCAATCACAGCCTGTCCGTCATTTGAAAAACAAGGCTTTTAGAGCCGCCTGGCCCCAAAACGACAACTAGACACTCCATTTTTGTGACTTGCTTTAAGGAACCCTTTGGCACCTGATCTGAGTTTCAAATACTGATTATAGTATGTGGGAATGAAGACATGTCACCTATAGAACCCTGGAGAATCCACATCCCAGTGGCAATGTGGATTGCGAAGGCGGAGCAAGGATCCCATGCTGACCACTTACACATCCCTGCAATCTGCTCTGTACTGCTTGGGAAGATAAGGGACTGAGCCCCAGGACTTGCCAATGCAGGTAAAACTTGCTCCTGCCATCAGCACCACCAGCCCGGGGAACTGGCATGCATTTAACTGCTTGCCGTACATCATTAACCACCTTGGCCCAACGCCCCTCCATCTCTGCCCCTTTTAGCTACTGAGGTTAAATCAATTCCACCTACTTGTTTACACTCGCAAACGCAAACCAAGCAGTCGTGTACAATTTGCGAGGCAGAGAAGGAGCAAGGCAGGAGAAGATCGCGCCTCCTCCGTCTCCCACTCCAGGTAAAAGTTTCTTTTTTTTGCAATGCCTGCAGTTTGCAGAATGGGAGCTGTCCCGCAATTTCAGGAAAGGCGAGCCCAGAAAGGTGGCATGGGGAAACATAATAACGACGCACAACAAAAACAGTCCCGGGCTATGCTGTGGTATAATTAAACATATTGAAAGCAGATGGCACAAATGTGCTATAACTGTACAGTAATTCCCACATTCTGCCACAGCTCCAGAACTATTGCTCTGGAGGAGGGAAGGGAGGAATCACACTTTCGCAGTGACAAAAAAAAAACGTTGAGGTTTGAAATACAGGAAGAACGTGATTTTCCAGCAGCAGAAACTTTGCCTCAAGGGAAGATGCATGAAATCCTGACAAAAGCTGAACAACAAAGCAATCCCTGTATGCCTAGAAACACCAATATAGGATGTTTTGCTAATGCCACGCTGCTGACATTTGTTGCGCAAGTCCAATATCCTACCCGCTGAATTTTTTATTTTATTTTAGTTAAAACACATTAACTCATCGTTCTCATTAAAAACCAGGAACAAAGGAACATAACGAACAGGGAAAACATGGCAGCGTGTTGTTTTTTTTTTTGCATTTAAAATTAATCAGATTATCACAATCAAATGTATAACCCACCCTTCAGCAGCAAGCCCCAGAGCAGGGTACAATTTAAAAGTCAGAAATTAAAAACAATTAACACAAATTACAGTCAGGGGTTAATAGTGTGGGTCCCAGGTGAGCCTGAACAGGCAGCGTTATAACTACGGCACCAACACTAAGGAGGCTCTGCCTGAGCAGAACACCACAGGGGTGGGCAGCATGTTTTTCATAGAACTCCCAATATCCATTGACCACAGCAGTATGCAAAATATTGCCTGCACCCCCCCGAATGGTGTTCGAAATTAGCCAGGTGGCCAGGAGCATTTTGCACCCGACTTGTAACCAAGAGAAGATGCCCGGGAGCAAGGATGGTGCCGACATCCACCACCATCTGAAGCTGCATGCCTGGGGATCACTGGATCTCAACGTTTTACACACCAATACCACACATCCTGTAGAATTCAATCAATTATATATAATCTGCACAGTGAATTTCAGGAACCAAAACGCTTTTCCTGTGTAGCCTGAGCAGGAGCAGTGAACAACGTTTAACAGTCAATTGTTGGAGTTCGCCATCACTTTGCCCACCCCACAGTTGTGAAAAATGTCCCTACATTATGAATGGTCTGTATCACCCTTAAGAAAAGGAGGTGAGAATAGGTCAGTTTATGTGTAGACTGTCCCTGGATGAAGTGACTTTCTTCTCAAAGCTCTTCACTTAGCTCAAGGTTGTCATCTGAACTAGAAGAGAAGAGTTTGGATTTGATATCCCGCTTTATCACTACCCGAAGGAGTCTCAAAGCGGCTAACATTCTCCTTTCCCTTCCTCCCCACAACAAACACTCTGTGAGGTGAGTGGGGCTGAGAGACTTCAAGAAGTGTGACTAGCCCAAGGTCACCCAGCAGCTGCATGTGGAGGAGCGGAGACCAAACCCGGTTCCCCAGATTATGAGTCTACCACTCTTAACCACTACACCACACTAGCCAGATGTTCAACTGATAATCAATCACAGTCGGGCCCCAAAATGGCAACTAGACATTCCATTTTGGCCACTGTAACCTTGGTTTAAAGAGCCATTTGGTGCCTAGCTTATATATCTGAGTTTCTAACGCTGCCCCTGAGCAGACAATCTCCTTTGTCCGACAAAATATACAAATACAAATCCACAGTTTAGTTTGAACACAAATCCTGAAACAGGCGAGCAGACCTGCAGAGAGACCACCTAGTCAAAGGCAACCAACTAATATTCATACTTCACTGGAGAGGACCACAGAGTCAAATAAGTAATTCCCACAAGGCCAGCTTTGCTTTCTTTTTGCTTACTTGCAATTTTACTTGGAATTGTTAGGTAAATCATTGGGAGGCAGAAACCCCCACAGATCTACGGCAAACAACCAAGAGATCTACCAGTAGTTTCTGACCTACCTTTCACCCAGTTCTGATCTACAAGATCTAATAACGTGTCCAGAAGAGGGCAACCAAAATGGTCAAAGGCCTGGAAACTATGCCTTAGGAACGGCTTAGGGAGCTGGCTATGTTTAGCCTGGAGAAGAGAAGGTTAAGGGGTGATATGATAGCCATGTTCAAATATATAAAGGATGCCATATAGAAGAGGGAGAAAGGTTGTTTTCTGCTGCTCCAGAGAAGCGGACACGGGGCAATGGATTCAAACTACAAGAAAGAGATTCCACCTAAACATTAGGAAGAACTTCCTGACAGTGAGAGCTGTTCGGCAGTGGAATTTGCTACCAAGGAGTGTGGTGGAGTCTCCTTCTTTGGAGGTCTTTAAGCAGAGGCTTGACAGCCATCTGTCAGGAATGCTTTGATGGTGTTTCCTGCTTGGCGGGGGTTGGACTGGATGGCCCTTGTGGTCTCTTCCAACTCTATGATTCTATGATTCTAATAAGATTCCTAAAAAGACTGAATGGTGCACAACAAGCCCCCTCCTGTGGACCCCACAGTTCAAGCAAGCTTGCATGGGAGAGACTCCTACAAGTCTTTTAGCAAATGTATTTCAGCAATCCACAGGTCTGTTAGTGTATGGAGTTGCCTGCTTTGTGCACTCATGGCGGCTTGGAAACTTGTAACGCAGAGAAATCATAATTTGTAGCCAGGGTTTCTGCAGCCAAAACATGTCAAAGACAAATCACCATAAACCCCTTTTACTTTGCATCCTGCATTGTGTGCAAGTGTGGCAGGAAGTGTTTTAGCTTATTCAACAGCCATTTCCAATCCTCCGTAGCTCACAGGTGGCTGCTTAGTTCTTGGAAGTCAACTCTTCCTGCAAGCTATCCTCGCGGGGCATGATGTACAATAAGCACTTAGAAATGTGTTTTGCTGTGACTGGAACCAAGATGAAATAGCAATATTAAAGGAGATGAGTTTCGTTATGGAGTGGCCAATTGTGCCATTATTCTAGAACAATGGGGAATGGCAAGAAGGAAGGAATGTTCCGCCGCGTTGATTTATTCCTTTCCAGTAGCAGCGGAAAATTTTTCGACCGGACAGCAAAATGGCCCTGTCTGCCAAATATAAGTCAGCTTAATGGCTAACAGAGTTGTGCTAGATTAGTCCTGCCATTGTAATACTTCCATAGCCCCAGACGACCTCACAGCCTCTCTCATCACTTTACAGCAGGGGTCAGCAAACTTTTTTAGCCGGGGGCTGGTCTACTGTCCCTCAGACCTTGTGGGGGGCCGGAATATATTTTGAAAAAAAAATGAACGAATTCCTATGCCCCACAAATAACCCAGAGATGCATTTTAAATAAAAGGACACATCCTACTCATGTAAAAACATGCTGATTCCTGGACCATCCGCGGCCCGGATTTAGAAGGCGATTGGCCCACATCCGGCCCCTGGGTCTTAGTTTGGGGACCCCTGATTTACAGCAATACCTCAGGAGGGGGAAAGAGGAGCTGCCCTAAAATTATGACTGCCACTCCCAAACAGCCAATAGGACTGACAGGGGGGGAACCTTTGCACATTAACTCAGAAGCAAGTCCCACTGTGCTCAATAAGGCTTGTGCTCAAGGAAGTGTGCTTAAAACCTTTAGCCTACGTGACACGTGGAAAAGCATATTTTGAATTGCTTGTTCCAAAGGGCGATGTTAGCCTTCTGAAGTAAGGTAGAGCAGAGGCTCTTTCTTGACCTCTCTCTCTCTCTCTCTCCCTTCCCCTAAGTGAGTGT
This sequence comes from Lacerta agilis, assembly GCF_009819535.1. Lineage (NCBI taxonomy): Eukaryota > Metazoa > Chordata > Lepidosauria > Squamata > Lacertidae > Lacerta > Lacerta agilis. The sequence goes on from NC_046312.1 coordinate 126,417,346, forward strand.
GTGTTCCCAAAGAGAGGGTGTTAATGTGGCCCAGTGTGTGAAGATAGGATGGTGCTCATGTTGTTTTTGGTTAACACAGAGAACCTACTAAGCCAGGGGTCAGCAAACTTACTAGCCTCGGGCCGGTGTCTCCAGCGATTCGCACAGTGGGCCGGAGGGCGGGGGAGTGGGCCCATACATGTGCACACACTATTTCTAATGCACTTCTGGGTCAGAAATAGCTTGTGCGCGGGCCTCCTCCGACCCGGATGTGCACCGGAAATAACGCATGTGCACAAGTTATTTCCAGTGCTCCTCCGACCGGGAGTGGGCAGTGCAGCGCTGGTAAGAGTGGGCGGCAGCAGCAGGGGTCGCCGCGGGCTGGATAAACAAGTCCCTGGGCCTTATCCAGCCATGGGTCTTGGTTTGGGGACGCCTGTACTAAGCAGACCATTTAAACAAAAAACCACCAACGCAATCCAGTGTGACGTTTTCTCAACAAGCCTCACTGAACTCAGGGAGAGCTCTGCAAAAGTACCATGCCATGTGAATGAAGCCAGCGAGTAGCTAACTTGACATAAAGTAAAGGGACCCTGACCGTTAGGTCCAGTCGCAGACGACTCTGGAGTTGTGGCACTCATCTCGCTTTATTGGCCGAGGGAGCCGGCTACAGCTTCCGGATCATGTGGCCAGCATGACTAAGCCGCTTCTGGTGAACCAGAAGCACACGGAAATGCCGTTTACCTTCCCGCCGGAGCGGTACCTATTTAACTACTTGCACTTTGACGTGCTTTCGAACTGCTAGGTTGGCAGGAGAACTTGACATACACCTAGTTATTTGGGAAATGTGTGTGCATAAAAACAGAAACAATCAGGAGATTAAAAATTGTTCTCTAAATGAAGGTCCATTCATGGGCTAGGGAACCTTTCGTCCTCCAGGTGCCACTGGGCTGCATCCCTCATCATCCCTGAATACTCTCCAGGGTGACTATAGTACAGTAAGTCTGAAAGAGACACAGGTCCAACCATTCCGGCCTACCACATACAAATCAAAACTAAGTCTGGCCAATGCAAAGGGTCCTCTCCTCCTTCCAACAAACATTTTTTTACTTAACAGGCCTTCCAGCACAATGTCTGAAAAATCATCTGCCTTAAAGTAAAGAGTAAAGGGACCCCTGACCATCAGGTCCAGTCGTGTCCGACTCTGGGGTTGCGGCGCTCATCTCGCTCTACAGGCCGAGGGAGCCGGCGTTTGTCGCAGACAGCTTCCGGGTCATGTGGCCAGCATGACAAAGCCGCTTCCGGCGAACCAGAGCAGTGCACAGAAACGCTGTTACCTTCCCGCGGAGCGGTCCCTATTTATCTACTTGCACTTTGACGTGCTTTCGAACTGCTAGGTGGCAGGAGCTGGGACCGACAACGGCAGCTCACCCCAGTGGCAGGGATTCGAACCGCCGACCTTCTGATCAGCAAGCCCTAGACTCTGTGGTTTAACCCACAGCGCCACCTGGGTCCCGCAGCAACAACCTGGAATTAGCTTGGTCCATTCATACTGTACCTCATTCCTCATGCTGGAGGTCCGGTGGTTTTGAATAGACCCAAGAAAAGATCATGCCACCTCAAGCCAGCCCAATGTGCTTCTCAACACAGTTCTAAATCCAAGAGTCTTTTCACACATTACAGAAATTATCACTTACACACCTGTATTACTAACTGTGCACATCATGATGTTGCCTATAATGTGCACATTGTATCCACTTTTCTCTATTTTTAACCACTTGCACATCTTACGGGGGATCAGTGCTTGACTGTGAGTCATCATGCCATGTACACTAGATGTAAAACAATGCACACAACTATGGCTGCAGCAAGTTACAAGATACACCACAGGTGCCTGTGTTATGCAAGGCATGTAGCTGCCCATTTGCACATGGTGCAAAATGGTTGCAAAGTGTCCACTGAAACCACATAATTGTGCATTAAACTTACCCTCTAACCCCAGGAGAAAAACAAACAAACAGACCTACAGTTGCACACGGTACTGCCAAAATTCTGTGCCAAGAGAAGCTGAATTTGGAACCCCTAACCTGTATAAAATATGCAGGCAGCAAATGGGCATATATTGGGTTTTGGTGGGTTTTTTTGCATGATTTATTCCAGGGGTCTGCAACCTTTAAGACACAAAGAGCCACTTGGACCCGTTTCCAAAGGGAAAAAAAAAACCTGGGAGCCGCAAAACCATTGCGACATTTAAAACAAATATAACGCTGCATATATTGTTTCTTACCTTAATGCAATAATAATAAATAACGTATAGGAGCCAATGCAAAGTATAATTAGTAAAAACAACAAGAATAAGTTCTTACTTTTTTGCATTGACTCAGGGGCGTACCCAGGATCAAAACTGGGGGGGGGGGCAAGCCATGGTCCTTCAGGTTGTGACATTTCAGCACGGAAAGGCGAATGAAACCAAAATTTTAGGGAAATTATATATAATTATAGCAGTGCTTTATTACAGTAGTTATTACAATTATTTGCTTGGTTTTTTAAAAATTTATTCTAGTTACATGTCTTATACCAGGGGTGGCCAACTCCAAGAAACTGTGATCTACTTTCAGCAGTGATCTACCCCGTTTTTTGGGGTTCAGCTCAAAGTTGTTTTGGGGGGGTGTGGTGGGTGGGAGAGAGGGCTTCCCCCTCTAAGATAGGTTGGCAAGCGAACTAAGAAAGAAAGAAAAGGGGGGTGGGAATGGAAAAGTGGGGTGGAAAAATATAAATTGGGGGGTGGTGGGTGGGAGAGAGGGCTTCCCCTCTAAGATAGGTTGGCAAGCGAATTAATAAAGAAAGAAAAAGGGGGGTGGGAATGGAAAAGTGGGGTGGAAAAATATAAATTGGGGTGTGGTGGGTGGGAGAGAGGGCTTCCCCCTCTAAGATAGGTTGGCAAGCGAACTAAGAAAGAAAGAAAAAGGGGGGTGGAATGGAAAAGTGGGGTGGAAAAATATAAATTGGGGGTGGGGTGGGGTGGGGAGAATATCTATTAAAAATATGTAGTAGTTTAAAAAATAAAAATAAAGGGGGAAAATCTTTTTCTTCTTTTTCCTTTTTTTGAAAACAAAAACAAAAGGGGAAGAGAAAAGAAAAAGGGGGGATAGAGGGAGAAAAGGGTAATAATAAAAATTCAAATAGAGTGGCTGCAGCAGCTGTGGGGGGTGTTTATTTATTTTTATTTTGGTATCTGAAGAAGTGTGCATGCACACGAAAGCTCATACCAGAAACAAACTCAGTTGGTCTCTAAGGTGCTACTAGAAAGAATTTTCGATTTTGTTTTGTTTATTTTCGTTTGTTTGTTGTTTTAAAAATGGGATTTCTCCCCTTGGATTAAAAAAGGAGGGGAGGAAAAAAAAGAGAGGGGGGGGGTGGGAGAGCAAGGCAAAAAGCCAAAAAGCAAAAAACAGGTTTTTTTGGGGGGGAATCGCGCCAGGCTCTGCAGCGCGCCGGCCTCGGGGCTCCGGGCCCCGAGCCGCCCTTGGGCCATCGTTGAGCATGTACACCGCCCGCAGCGAGCGCTGGCGAAGCACCAGTTGGCGGAGGTTTCAGAAGCAGCCCGGACGTTTTCGCTGGCGCCGCCCGGCCTTCCTGTTGCACGGTGGCGCAGGAAGGCTCCGAGTCCGGCCGGACCCCTGGGCGCCCCCGGATCCCGCTGCCAAAGAGGCGCCGGACGGCGAGGCGGAGCAGCAGCAAAGCCAGGCGGAGGCGGCAGCAGCACCATCCGGCGACCGACGGGAAGGTCCCCCGCCGCCTTCCCGGGGCCGGGGAAGGCGCAACGGAGCCAAGCCCCACAAGGACACCCAGCCACCCGCCAGGCCCGACACTCCAAGGAGGGAGGCGGGCAGGCGCGACGGGCGCAGCCCAGGCGGGCCAGGAGCGCAGCGCAGTGCCCCCACCACTCCGCGCCACCTCCGCGCCCCAGGCAGCCGCCCCGGAGCCGAAGGAGGAGCGCCTGTTGCGCGCTCACAGTGGCGGGCCACGGCGGGGACGGCCCCGCTCCGCTCCGCCAACTGCGCTGCCGCCGTCGCACCAGGCCCCGCCCCCGCGCCTCCCCCCGGCTGCCCCCTCCCTCCCTCTCTCTCTGCCCCCTGCAAACCGCCCCTCCATCGCAGGCAGGGCTGGCGCGTCTTCCCTCCGGCCGAGGAGTTCTCAGGCGCAGTGCCCCCACCACTCCGCGCCACCTCCACGCCCCAGGCAGCCGCCCGGAGCCGAAGGAGGAGCGCCTGTTGCGCGCTCACAGTGGCGGGCCGCGGCGGAGACGGCCCCGCTCCGCTCCGCCAACTGCGCTGCCGCCGTCGCACCAGGCCCGCCCCCCGCGCCTCCCCCCGGCTGCCCCCCTCCCTCTCTCTCTCCCCCCTGCAAACCGCCCCTCCATCGCGGGCAGGGCTGGCGCGTCTTCCCTCCGGCCGAGGAGTTCTCAGGCGCAGTGCCCCCACCACTCCGCGCCACCTCCGCGCCCCAGGCAGCCGCCCGGAGCCGCGGCAGGGCCACGAAAGAGCCGCATGCGGCTCCAGAGCCGCAGGTTCCTGACCCCCGATTTATTCTGTTGCTGCTCAGCCTGGTGAGGGACAAGAAGCAACACAAGAGCACTGACGCCCCCCATCGTATGAACCTGGCTCAGTGACAGAACACACACTTTGAATGTGGAAAGGTTCCTGGTTCATCCCCGGCCTCACCAGCTGGAAAAGGTTCTCAGGTAGCAGGGACAGGGAAAGACCTTAGAGCTGCTGCCCACTGGAGTAAGCATGACCAACTGCAACTCACCAAAGAGGCAAGGAGCAGAGAAACAGGATGTTCCCATGAGTAGCATGCAGGTTATATCTGGTTATCCTTTGTTGTTGTTGTTCAGTCGTTCAGTCGTGTCCGACTCTTCGTGACCCCATGGACCAGAGCACGCCAGGCACGCCTATCCTTCACTGCCTCCCGCAGTTTGGCCAAACTCATGCTAGTCACTTCGAGAACACTGTCCAACCATCTCGTCCTCTGTCGCCCCTTCTCCTTGTGCCCTCCATCTTTCCCAACATCAGGGTCTTTTCCAGGGAGTTCTCTTCTCATGAGGTGGCCAAAGTACTGGAGCGTCAACTTTGGGATCTGTCCTTCCAGTGAGCACTCGGGGCTGATTTCTTTAAGAATGGATAAGTTTGATCTTCTTGCAGTTCGTGGGACTCTCAAGAATCTCCTCCAGCACCATAATTCAAAAGCATCCATTCTTTGGCAATCAGTCTTCTTTATGGTCCAGCTCTCACTTCCATACATTACTACTGGGAAAACCATAGCTTGAACTATACGGACCTTTGTCGGCCAGGTGATGTCTCTGCTTTTTAAGATGCTGTCTAGGTTTGTCATTGCTTTCCTCCCAAGAAGCAGGCGTCTTTTAATTTCGTGACTAGCTGTCACCATCTGCAGTGGTCATGGAGCCCAAGAAAGTAAAATTTCTCACTGCCTCTATTTCTTCCCCTTAGCATGGCTAAAAGGGGGAGGGGGGAATGCTGCTGCCTGTGCAAAAGCCATCTCTTGTGTTTGTGAAATTCCATTATTACAAGAGATCCTCTTTCCACCCTTTCAGAACATACCAAACATAACAGTGCAGAACAGGAAGGACGGTATTGTTTTAAACATCCTCGAGAGGAGATATGATAGCCATCTTCAAGTATCTAAAAGGCTGTCATATGAAAGATGGAGCAAGCTTGTTTTCTCCTGCTCTGGAGGGAAGGACCCGAACCATTGTCTTCAAGCTGCAAGGCAGGAGGTTCCAACCAAACATCAGGAAGGAATTTCTGACAGATCAATGATATAACCAATGCAACCAATTTTCAGGTTATTGTGCTTTGAGTCTCACCCACATCACGGCACTATTAAAGATCTGCGCCGAGACCAGGAGTTAGAGCAAATAAGGAATTCAAATGAACAAATTGTAAGCTGCTCCCAACATATTATTCCACACCAGAGGCAACAATCTCACACTCCAGCCAAAATTTCACACATACACACACGCTCTTTTATAAATATTCCAAGCTTGCTTTCTGAACCCACCAACCAATTTTTAAAAAGCATGATCAGGCATGAGGCGAACCCAGCAGAACACACAGCCACAGGATAGCTGCAGATAACAAGCTGTTTCCTGCCCATGAAACATTCTTCTGCGTAGGTTCATTCAAGATCTTAGAGGTCTATATTTAATTCCATTCAAGCGATAACATTTGAGCCGAGTATCCTGTCCAACGCAGCCATTTGCTCTCTGCCCCACTCCCGTTTCTGTTGCAATGAGATGCTTCAGTCTTGCACAAGACTTTGACGATCTGCCTTGTGAACATCTGCACGAACAAAAATGCTGGCTCTTTTCAACAAACCTAACCTGAGGACAGACAGACTAAGGTGGCGGGGGGGGGGGGGGTGGGAGAGAATATGACCTGCTCAGAGCAACCAAGAGGAGAGATTTGAGAACTTTTGGACTTGGGTCTAGCATCTAGATTGTGGGCTTCCCATAGGTCTCTGACCAGGCTGCTGTGAGAACAGGAGGCTGGACTAGATGGGCCTTTCGGACTTAACCAGCAGAGCTCTATTTAAACTTAGGTTTTCCCAGCCAAAGTCAAACTCTAACTCTAATCTCTTAGCGCTGGCTCTTGGAGCATGCCCAAAGGATCCTTCCAACAACCCCCAAACTTGCTCACTCTGCAAGTGGTTAAGAATTCACATTTTCCATTCCGCTCCATAAGGAGCTGTGCTCTGCCAAATCCTATTGAAATAAAGCCATCAGTCCAATCTATGTTGCACCTTTTGCTATCAGGTATGGCACCAACGGCCCCTGCCAAAGTAATCTGGCTTAAAACCAGCGTGCAATGGACATCAATTCTCTTCCACCAAAGGAGTCTGCCTACTCCACATTTAACAAGTTATTCAGAAATTGCCTCATTGTAACTTTCCATGCAACTACTGATACATTCTCGGAAGCAGAGACCAAAGAACTTCCTCCTCCTTCAGCTACAGGGAATGGCCGTGTGTGTGTTTGTGTGTGTGTGTGTGTGTGTGTGTGTGAAAGGAGGGTGGGTGGCAGCCAGCGATTATTTAGCAACTGTCTTGGGTTATTGTGCAGACACAGTACTGTAGGGTTTTTAGGTTATTATGACAATTGTCAGCTACACCACATGCAACTTTTTCTGTTCTGCATTCACAAAGTTGCTGCAAAACAGTAGGCAGGCCAGCAGAGAGACAGAAGAAAGATACCGTTCTCCACAGCTGTCAATCTCAACCAAATGTCTACTGGGGTGCAGAAAGCTGCACCCCTTAGCATATTTTATTGAATGCAACTTACACAGATTTAAGTATTCTAAAGTCCCATGGATTTCAATGGGAGAGATTTAAGCAAGGGCTCAACTTCGCCTTTGCCAAGATCGTGCCTTTAGTATTTATACAGTGCTTTTCCTGGGTAGTCTAAGAGCAATTTCATACACACACTCTCAGTCATCCTGACAACATCTCTGTAATTGGATTTCATGTTTCCATGCCCATGTTGCAGACAGAAGCTGTGGCTTGCCCGTCAGAAAGATGCTGGACGAGATGGGCCTCTGGCCTGATCCATGCCCTTCTTTTGATCTTAAGACCTTAAGGTTCAATCCAGAGCCTTCCCTCATTCTATTACCTGCTGAAGGTTGAAGATTTCAGTCTAGCAAGAAGCTTCGTACAGCTGAATAATAATAATAATAAAAACACGGCCCTTCAATAACAGAACTGTGACCTTCCACCATTTAGGAACACGAAGATGGAAGAGCTGGACCAAACCAAGGATGGTGGGAATAATTTTTTTTTTTTTTGAAAGAGTTGCGCTTTGGGAATCCATGTCTGGAATCAATTGCAAACGTAACTTGACCCATATACCTGGGAGTAAGAAGTCCGTGGGGCTTACTTCTGAACAGAGTGGTAGAGGATGAATTCTAATCCCTGGAGCACCATTCTCAAAACGCTGCTGAGATCTGGCCAGGAAGAGGACAGCAGGAAGGGAAAAGGAAGCAGAGACCTGCCCCCACCTTCCTTCTCTCCTTTGCCCCCTCGGCTATGCGCCCACCTCCCACCCAGGTAGTTTTATTGAATGTTGGGGTTTTCTACTGCATTGTTAGCTGCCCTGGGCAGCCCACTGGGAGAAAGGTTGGGCCAGAAGCACATTTACGATATAAAATGAATAAGGGTTGTCCCAGAATAAATTCCAGTAAAACTGAAAGCAACTGTGGCAATTTTGCTGCACTCAAAACCCAGGGTTCCACGGCGGCGCTCCCTTCAAAAACAAAGCTATAATTATCTTTTTCAAACTGTTTATTTATCTTTTACTGGTATTATACAGAACAATAACATTCAAGCTCTCCACACACACACACACACAGAACAGATTAATACAAGCCCCCCGCTAAGGGATGTTAGCTAAAAGTATGAGTCCAAAATTTGCAGAGTCGTGATGGCCGATAGATAAAAAATCTGAGAAACTTGTTTGTCGTGATTTTTGTGGACACGCGTCTGGAAATCGCGGTGCCTGGGGGGAAGTGAGAAAGCAAAGCACGTGCCTAGACAAGAATGGGTCCATTTGGTGATCTCGGCTGTGGGCATGCTTGTCTCATGTCTCCCTCTTCTTTAGATGATAATGATACTACAAAATGTGATAAGAGAAGCCTGACCTGCTGCACTGGGGAGGGGTGCCCCCTGCTCAGGCTGCTGAATGGGCCACTGGACATCTGCCGCCACCCCCCAAATCCTGCCACCACGGCACCAATGTCTACAAATTATTTCTGTGCAGCTGAATCACTGTTCCCCTATGACACTTCCCATATACCCTGTACCCATCCTAAATTTTTGTGTGTGCCTTTGGTTGCAATCCAGTACCCACTTACCTGGGAGAAGGCCTGCTGAATTCAACGCAACTTACTTCTAAATAAACGTGCCTGGGACTACATGTTCAGTGGCATGAAATGCGGTGTCCCGAGTTCGAATCTCACTTCAGCTTTACTGAGGCCTTAGAGAAGCCACTATTCTCTAACTTGCCTCCCTCCCAAGACATACAATATTGTGCACTGGCCTGCTCTCGTGTTCTTTTTTCTTTTTCTTTTCGTGAAGTTTAATGAGATAACGTACAGGGGCACTTGGAAAACTCAAAAGATACTATACAGCGCGAGCTCGTGTAAGAAACAAAAAATGGTTTGATTGAAAGGTTCGTGTGATTATAAAACAAAGATTGACTAAAGGATGTAGGTCAAACACCTGAGTTCTTGAAATGCAAAGAACAAGCCACTCTCCTTTAAATGTAGCATTTGGCAGAAAACAGTCTGCTTCCTTTCAGTGCACTAGGACAACCTCACAAAGTGTAGCATACAGTATCTGCCTGAGGCATGCTGGCTATGTCAACAGATTATCTCGCATTGAACTGTCTAGACTGTTATTAATATGCAACTGATTCAACAGCAAGGGCACTGCTTGTTGGAAGCAAACTGGAAGAACTGTTAAGTGGGGCATTATTCGCCTCTCCAGCTGAATCAGTCCCTTAAAGGAGAAACATGTAGAAAACCAGATGTGACTCATCATCAATGACTATGCCTAGCAAGCAGGCAAACAAAAGGCTGCTCTTCCTTTAAGACTAAAACAGACCTGAACTGCCCCCCATTGCCTGGCAGTGCTATATTTTGCCAGAAAACCTTTCCCCTAAAGAAAGAAGGAACCCGAGGCTGATATGCTACTAGGGAGATCCCCCCCCCTACAATAATGCCAGAGCGACAATAAAAGTGGTTAACAATTCCACGGCAGTAATATCCAACAATAGATGCAGACAGCTAGGGCACGTGTACATCACCTTAAACACACACAAAACACACCTTTAAAAGTACGTTGTGGAATCACGCTAATCGATATCGTTTGGACAACTGGAAGATAAAATATGGCACCTCATTATCTCACTCACCCTACAGCTGTCATGGGGGGGGGCATGTACAGTATGCAAGTTACATTTGCAGCCACATGCTTCTTCATTTCTACACCTATCTCCTAAACTACACAGGCCAGGCTTCTCCCCCTCCCCAAATGAAGACACGTAGTTTGTACAATGGATAAATAATCATAGACTTGTAACCAAACCCAGCAGGGCAACTCGTAGCAGCGCTACTTTAGGTAATATTTCGCCCTAATGAAAAGACCCCTTCCAGCTACATCGACGATCCCAGCTGATGCATTTGATTTCTAGTCATTTCCTCTCCCCATCTTTGTACATATTTAGGCTAATCACAAGATTTCACACCCAGTCTCCTATCTCTCTCTCTCTCTGGATTCCCCATCGTTTGTCAATCAGTTTAACCTCATTACCCAATTTCCATCTCTGGTTGTTATTTCTTAACCCCTTTGCTGTCTAAACTCTCTTCTGGGTATGCTTGAACTGTCATGTCATTGTTCTAAGCGGAAAAACAAGCTTTCTTTTTTTTAAAGGAAGCGAAGTAACACAAAGGATTTTCTTTTTTCTTTTTTAGAAAAAAAATTGCAGTGTGTGCCTGGCTTCTGCAATCAAGTCTCTCCAATAAAGGAACTGATTTGCCCCGACACACCAATTACCTTGCAAAAAAATCTGAAAAATCTATTCAGCTTCCACCAGCTGTTAGTTGTTAACATGGTTGAAAGCAACCCCCCCCCCCGTTTCTTTTTAAAGGGAACAGCAATGAAAGGAGAAGCAACTTTTTTTATTTTGAAAAAAATAACAGAACCACAATGTAATATGAAAAAACACTCAAAAGAACAACTTCCACCGGACCTCAGATGCTCCCTGATTACTATATGATCTAGGATTTAATGCAAGCAGCATGGCTATCGATAACATTTATGACAGTGTTGCTTATTTTTTTTTTAATATTCACAGAAAATGAGAAACAATATCAGAAAAGCAGCTCTGATTCACCAGCGCTTGCATTTAAGAGATTCACAGGAGTAACGTAAATGGTTCACCTGCTGCCAGTTCTCCTCCAAGGATGGCAAAGCCGAGAAGTAACCGGTGTCGTGGACAAGCTGCAGTTCCTGGAATATACTATAACTAGCCAAAACATCCATGTTGCTGCTTCTGCTGCTGCTGCTGCTGCCGCTTCTGCTGAAAACAACAAACCCCGACCCTTTCCTTTTAGGTTTGTGTTTGCAATTTTGCGGTGGGCTTTTAGTTCTGTTCATTAAAAAGGGAAAGGGGGAAGAAGAGGAGGAGGAGGAAGAGGAGAAGCGGGGGAAAGAAGGACAGTTAAGAGCAATCAATCCAGCCGTCCTTGTCCTCTGTTTTGCTTTTGTTTGCGATATATGCATATGCTGCTGCTTGGAGTCACACTTTTCAGGGACGGACCCAAAGCAGGAACAGGAGCGGAGGAAAGCGGGGGGAGGAAGGAGCCCCATCAACGACCCAGAGAGAGAGAGATTGAGAGAGAGATTGAGAGACAGAGAGAGAGAGAAGGGATAAATGCTCCAGAACGTGTACAGTACAAGCCGTCAGCCAGAGAGGAGTGGGGGGGGGACACTTCTTCTCCACTTGTAGTAAAAAAAGCAATTGCCTTTCCAGGGCTCTGTTGCTGCTGACTCCAGCTCTTGCACCGGGGAAGGGGGGTTGGGGTTGGGGATGCAAACTCACTGACACGAGACTGCCATCTATTTCTGCATTGCTGCTCGCTGCTGAATGCAATCTTTGCTCTTTATTTTTGGGAGGTTGCATTTTCTGCCTGGCGCGCGCGCGCGCGCTCCCGCCAGGCGCGCTCCCATACTTTCCTCTATCTCTTTTTTTTCCCCGCTCCCTCCCTCCCTCCTCTCTCTCTCTCTCTCTCCTCCTCCTCCTCCTCCTCCCCAGCCCCTCCTCCCTCCGCGCAGCCGTGGGATCTTCAGAGGAAACTGTCCATTAAGGCAGCGCGTGACCATGTAAGGCAAGAGGGAGGTGGGCCGCGAGGGCCTCTCATGAAGTCACTGTCGCCCAATGGGGTCCCGGAGCGAGGCGGCGGAGGCGGGGCTCGGCACGGAAGAGCCGCGGCGATTGGTCCGAGGGCAGGATCCGACGTCCGCCTTATAAGGCAGTGTAAGGGGAGCTATTTTTAGAGGGCTATATAAAGGAGCCGGAGCGGCTGGTGCGCGGCGGAGTTTGCAGGAGAGAGAGAGAGAGAGAGCGCGCCGCCCCAGAAGCTGTGCGCGGCTCGCAGAGCGGACCTTGGTCCCCGGCCCGTTTGCAAAGGGGATCCCGTGTGATCAGAGGGTCTTTGCATTGCAGCAGCCAGCCAGCATTTAATATATATATTATTGCATGGCCAAGCGAAAAAAAAACCGAACCAGAAATGAGAAAGCAGGAATCTCCCGGTTTTTCAATGAGATATGGGGGGGGGGGGCGGCGCACAATTTCAGATCTGCTTCTCATTTCCCACTTTTAAAAAAAAGAGCAGCCAGAATCCCATGTGGAAAAGCAAAGGGGGTGGGTGGGTCGAGGAAAGCGTATTTATCCCGGGGGTTGGTGCTGTTCTGTGAACGCCGTTCGGGAAAGTTTCCGGCGGCTGTATTGCAGGCTTCACTCGCTGCAAAAAATGCGTGCATGGACTGGCGATTAAAAGCACGCGCGCACAAAACACGCGTTAAGTGTCTGTCTGTCCTATATACGCGCAATGAGGAGTAAGGCCCGTTGAACTCCGAGGGGCTGCTGGCTTCCGATAAAGCATGCGCAGATCAGGATCGGGCCCCGCAAAGTCTGCAGACCTTGCAAGCGCTGTCGCGGAGTTACCCCTGGGTATAGCCTTCTCTGTCCTCAGTTCCAAGTCTACCCGCCACCAAAAAGAGAAAAAGTCAGAAATGTTCTGTTGTGGCATGTGCGGTCGAGGAGCCTGGTGTTTAAAGCAGAGGATTAAAATCTGTGACAACACTGGGTGAATATAACCCTTTACGGGCATCTGAAAGCACGGGGGGTTTATACCAGAGGCCCATCCACTTGCATATTTCGTTGCCTACCAAGTTCTTTGTGCAAAGCAGTTTAGTGAGCGTTTCAGGCCGAGTTTTTCCATAAATGGTTCGTGCTTAGGCCACATCTTCCCCAGAGTGTGGTGGCTAAAAGGTAGTTTCACTTGGAATAAATGCCAGAGCTAAGGGTTTTGCTGCATGCAATGTGATTTGTTGAGTGGCAAACAGACAAGTACCGGTATGTGCTCCTTTTCTGTCGGTTTTTAAGGCTTGGCAGTAGCTCCAAACTCCCAGCCAGGGCTGGTCAGAATCCAGATGTGTGGGTTTCCTCATCCCCTCTGCCTTTTCTGAGGATGGGAGAGGGGGACTGTCACTTGCTATATAGATGCCACATAGTGTACAGTGTTTTGTAACAGTAAAAAGGTAAAGGGAACCCCTGACCATCAGGTCCAGTCGTGTCCGACTCTGGGGTTGCGGCGCTCATCTCGCTCTATAGGCCAAGGGAGCCGGCGTTTGTCCGCAGACAGCTTCCAGGTCATGTGGCCAGCATGACAAAGCCGCTTCTGGTGAACCAGAGCAGCGCACGGAAACGCCGTTTACCTTCCCACTGGAGCGGTCCCTATTTATCTACTTGCACTTTGATGTGCTTTCGAACTGCTAGGTGGGCAGGAGCTGGGACCAAGCAACGGGAGCTCACGCCGTGGCAGGGATTCGAACTGCTGACCTTCTGATCAGCAAGCCCCAGACTCTGTGGTTTAACGCACAGCGCCACCTGGGTCCCTTTTTTGTAACAGTAGCCCTGCCCTTTCCTGTATCTATTATAACAGCAGCCACGCAGAGAAGGAAAATTGCACATCCTTGTTGAAACAGCTGCATGCTGTCTTTGCTGCACTCAGAGGAGGGTTTAAGCTTCCCATTTGGATGGGCAGCAGGGGGGGGTGAACCCAGTGAGGTTTGCAAGAATGGGAGCAGGGCTGGTTGAGGCTGTTGGTGGGAGTTGTAGCCACCAAACATCTGGAGAGCACAGGTTGGCAAAGTGCTGGGATATTCAGTGGGAAAGAAGTTCCATTAAAGCAGGCATTTCATGACTTGGGATATGATCATTTTGAAGAAGAAGAAGAAGAGTTTGGATTGATATCCCGCTTTTCACTACCTGAAGGAGTCTCAAAGCGGCTAACATTCTCCTTTCCTTTCCTCCCCCCACAACAAACACTCTGTGAGGTGAGTGGGGCTGAGAGTGTGTGACTACCCCAAGGTCACCCAGCAGCTGCATGTGGAGGAGCGGGGAAGCGAACCCGGTTCACCAGATTACGAGTTTACCGCTCTTAACCACTACACCACACTGGCTCTCTCTGAATGCCAACAAGCAGGGAAAGAGTTGTCCCGACAGCATTGGGAAGGAAGGAAGAGCAGGTGTCTCCATTTAATAAGACATGCTGCCTAAAATCTATATCTTATTAAATAAACAAGACATAACCTCCTGGTCAAAGTAGCGTTTGCATACAAACAGATTGGCTCTGAATACTGTTTCTGATCTAGAATAACGGGGGCACACAGTCCAAAATTTGGCTGGATGTTTTGAAAATCTCCCCTATCTTTTCAGCCCTTTCCAGAGCTGAGCAAAAATTTCTCAAGACATTTTGCTGAGAAAACAGATAATTTGTCTCTTTCTGATTTTACCTAGATTTTACCTGATTTTACCTAAATTTTGTGAATGCATTTCTCCCCCCCCCCACTCCAAATATACTCCATCATTTTTATTCTAGCATGTGTGTTGGCCACCTTTCTTTCCTTCACCATCCATGCTCCAAGATGATGCTAGGTCCACTGTGGGAGATGCACAATGGCTAGGGAACAGCAGAAAGAAAGACAGAGAAAGAATAAAATGGGTTGGGTTTTTTTGAAGTTTATGGTGTTGAACATCCCTGGGGGGATTTACACTAGACTTTGCTGAGCCAGCGTTTGCTAGCCAGGGGGGGGGGGGAGGCACGTTACACTCACATATATTTGGTTCAGCCAGGGTAGGAGCCTTAGCACCTGCTGAGCCAGGAATCAGCTGGCTGAGCTGGAGATTGCATGCGCTCGCACCTGGTCACCTGCACGGACTTCTAGTATATTTCCTTTTTATATATATATAAAGAATTTATTGGCATTTCCACACTAAACAACAAATAAAAACATACAAGCTACAAAAATACAAATACAAATATAAAAACACTACAAATACAAATAACAAAAACAAAGACTTATACATACCTAACACCACACGAACACTGGAACACACAATTAATTATTATTTAAATCTTGTTTCAAATCTTACTTGGGGACTTCCTCCGTTCTCTCATCTGCGTTCAGTTCGAATTTACTTTAGTAACTTTGTAACTATTTTAACATTCATTCACCATTATCCTTAATCAAATCAAATAACATCTTAACTTATCTATATCAACTTATTACTAACCATAATATTTTGCATAAACAAATTAAAACACAATCTTAACTTCTATACTATTTTAACCTAACATTATATAACTAAAGCCTATTATATTCACTGGATTTCACTTCAAATGTCCAATTTTCACGTTGTTTTAAATATTCTTTAAATTTCTTCCACTCTTCTTGCACCTTCTCCTCCCTCTGGTCTCGGAGTTTCGCGGTCAGTTCTGCGAGTTCCATAAAGTCCATTAACTTCATCTGCCAATCTTCTACTGTCGGGAGCTCTTCACCTTTCCAGTTTTTTGCAATCAAAATTCTAGCAGCTGTTGTGGCATACATAAAAAAAACACTTTATCTTTCCTGGGTATCTCATGACTGGTCATGCCCAACAGGAAGGCCTCTGGTTTCTTAGTAAAAGTGATTTTCATCACTTTTTAAGTTCATTGTAAATTTTCTCCCAGAAGTCCTTTACCTTTGGGCATGTCCACCACATGTGATAGAAGGTACCTTCTACTTTTTTACATTTCCAGCATTCATTACTTAAGCCATGATACAACTTAGCTAATTTCACTGGTGTTAAATACCATCTATATACCGGACTTCTAGTATATTTTCAAGCCCAACTGCTATTGTTAACATGAGCAACTTGACCTGTGGAGCAGCAGCAGCAGCAGCAGCAAAAGCTTCCCGGAAACAGTATTGGTGCTGATTATTAGGAGTGGGGAGCTTGGGGCTGTGCAGATGCAGTGGTGTGGACCCAATCCAGCATTCCCACACATGGCGTTCACACAGCCCTGACCTTGCCATCGCTTCCCACTGTTGGCGTCCATCTGTCTTGAGAGGCAACGGAGTGTGCATCTAGGGGTGAAGTCAAACCTTTGTGTTAGCGCCGAAGTTACCTCCCCTGGCGGTAAGCCTGGGCAGGGTGTATGGAGGAGGTCCTGGGCTGCCCAGCAAAACAAAAACAAGAACGCTATCGGCCTCTGATGTGGTCCAAAGGAAAGCAGCTGGAACCAGCTTGGCTGCAGGAGTTGCCGGAAGGAGGTGTGTAATTCATCAAAGACTGGTTAAGTTACGAACTATCTGACAACAATTCGCAGTTGAATACGCTAATAGGATTTCAAGAAGCTTTGTAGTTAATGTGTAGAAATATTATTGTAATTATGGTAGATAAAGTGAGTAAGAGATGTATGATAATGTAAGCAATGGTAGATTTAAGAAGTATAATGTTAAGATATAATTCTGGATGCCATGTGGAGGTCTGAGGGGAAGTCATGGCTATGCTAGCCAAAACTGAAATGAATGTGAAGTATATTTTATATTTTTTGTAGTAATTTAGTATAAAACAATAAAAAAAATATATTTTTTAAAAAAAACTATATTACAATGCAAAAAAAGAAAAAAAGAAATCTGCAAAAATGTGAGGCATGCAAAAAGAGCTTCAGAAATGTCACTGGATGATTTCACAGGTCCCTAATTATAACCATCTACTGTCTTAAGTACAGGTAAAAAAGTAAAGGAATGTACCCCAGGATGGTTAGTGTCAGGGAACTATCCCCGACTCAACGCGGAGTGGTTTAAGGGCTCTCAGGAAACACTCCAGTTCCCACCTTGCCAGCAGTACCTCCTCTAGCAGCGGGAGGAGTGATGAGGCATCCAGCGAGGAGCGGGAGGTCTCTCAGGGGGAAAGGAGCCGAAGCTCTGGGGGTGCACAAGAGACCCAGCACTCACACAGTTCAGCGGGCGATACAGGGGGTGCGCAACTTCTGTCGCCCCAAAGGCGCCGTGGGGTGAAACGAAAAGATGGGAGGCGGGGTTTTCGTATCCCTAAGCTCTTTTGTTGGGGTCAGAACCGGAAGGGACCATTCCCGGATTCTGACACCGCTTGATACAGACATGAAACTTCTGCACTGCACATAGTTTGCACAATAAAAACCTTAAAGGAAACAGCGGAGTTCTGGCTGCTTACTCATGAGCAACTAACTGAGAACCTTACAGTTTAAGTTCAGTCAAAGGCGACTACGGGGTGTGGCACTCATCTCGCTTTTCAGGCTGAGGGAGCTGGCGAGCTGGCATTTGTCCGCAGACAGCTTTCCGGGTCATGTGGCCAGCATAACTAAACCATTTTGGGCACAATGGGACACTGTGACGGAAGCCAGAGCACATGGAAACGCTGTTTAGCTTCCCCGCCAGCAGCAGTACCTATTTATCTACTTGCGCTGGCCTGCTTTCGAACTGCTAGGTTGGCAGGAGCTGTGGGACAGAGCAATGGGAGTTCACCACTGTCGCAGGGATTCAAACCGCCGATCTTCTGATGGGCAAGCCCAAGAGGCTCAGCGGTTTAGACCACAGCGCCACCCGTGTCCCTACTGTCCTTAAGTATGCACAATTCTGTTAAGTGTAATGGGAACCGGGCCTTATAAATTATTCTCTTCTTTAACGAAGCCTCTATTTATTCCAGGAGAAGGCATTCCACCTCTTTGGATCTGATCTGAACAGACAACTAAAATCTCCACAAACAGTACAGTGCAATAAACGGCTCAATTTCCTTTCCTGGAACCAAGGCCTTTTCTTCAGGTCCTTGAAGTCCCTCTAATTTCCTCTTGTTTTGATAGCTTCCTCCTCAACCTCTCACCTTCTTGTGAAACTCAACCCCCCCCTCCACATTCCCGAAGTGACATTTTTTATTGAGAGAAACTATCTTCTTTCCCCTTAACCCTGAGGTATTTTACTGATGTGCTGGACACTCTTTTGCAGTAGCTTTTCTACAATGCTCTCTTAAACCTATTTCAAATACAAGCAACCATCCCCACCCCAGCTTATAAGAAACAGGAAAGGGGGAAAAAATCATAGGAATTTGCCGCCTTCTATCATTTCATCACTTGAGGTGTTAAAGAGGGAGAGGGAAAGGAGCCCCACAAGAAACCTAGTTTTCTAGGGCAAGGAAATCCTTGCAGGCCCATATTTTTAACCTTCCGCTTTTTAATTGAAGGGATGTCTCTGAGGTATTCCTCTTTAAATGTGCTTCTGCTCGCTAAGCCTTTCCGTCCTTGTACCAATCCGCAGAAAGTAGTTTGTGCAGCCAAGAATTTATGTTAGCTCCGCATTCTGCTTCAGAGTGTGTTCCCAAAAAATCTCACATGGCCGCTTACAGGCATGGTGGCAAGTCAGTTGAGTTTCCAATTTAGGATGAGATTCACAAACTGGTCACCATGGTCAAATGACTGACCTTCTGCTTGTGTCCAAAAATATATATGGACAGGAGCGTACCCAGGATCAAAACTAGGGGGGGGGGCAAGCCATGGTCGTTCAGGTTGTGACATTTCAGCACGGAGAGGCGAATGAAACCAAAATTTTGGGGAAATTATATATAATTATAGCAGTGCTTTATTATAGTAGTTATTACAATTATTTGCTTGAATTTTTATTTTATTTTTATTCTAGTTACATGTCTTATACCAGGGGTGGCCAACTCCCAAGAGTCTGTGATCTACTTTCAGCAGTGATCTACCCCCGTTTTTTTGGGTTCAGCTCAAAGTTGTTGACCTTTTTTGGGGATGAGGAATGCCCCGTTTTTAGGGGTTCAGTTCGTTTTTAGATTACTGACCATATTATGTAAACAGCAAACAAAAACAGCTTCAAAAAACAGAAAAACTCCCCCCCAAACAGAAAGCCCCCAAATGGCTGAAAAACTCAGTTTCCTAGGATCCTCAGCCATCACAACTCACCATGCAAGGGAACTGTTCCAAAGCTCCTTTGCCACGATCAGTCGGCGCAACACACACACACACACACACACACACACACAGTGGCCGGCTGCCGGTCAGCAGAGCTCAATTGTTATTTAGATTTGGGAGGGGGGGAAAGACCGGTAGTTGAGCTTTTTAGGAGAGCTTTTTTTTTCCTTTTAGGCTGCCGATAACCGTTTAATTATTATTATTATTGCTTCTGGGGGGGCAGGTGCCCCCTCCTGCCCCCACTTGGGGTACGCCCATGTATATGGAGCAGTTCAGTTCCTTTCCCTGTTCTCCTGTATACTTATTATTCATTCATTCATTTATTCGTATAGTAAGCTTAAATTCTCTTCCACCTTCAAGGGTGTGCGTAGATCTAGATGAGAAATATCACAGGAAAACACAAGTTTCCATGGGCCTCGGGTACTACCAGTGATGGCATTATTTGGGGGTTACTAATTACCGTATGAGATTGTATCCCACGTCATTGCAGGCGTGATGCCTCATCCAAACCCATGGGTGAGGAGAGAAGCTTGTCAATATTTTGGGGTGCCTGTTACGATGTCTTTATATTTTTCTAAAACCTACAGTCACGATTCAGCAAAAAAAGTCAGACACAACTAAGAGATAGCATTTTGGCTTAGTTAGCTACATGAAATCTTGTGCCTGGGCTAGATGACCCCGGGGTTCCTTCCAAGTCTACAATTCTATGATTCAGAATGAAGGTCGCTTATAAAAAAATAACTTTTACACTGTAGTCCTAAGCCCCCTTTTCATGGAAACTAACTGCTATTCTTTACACTATACAATACTTAATTTTTCAGCCCATTACCATAAGGGACACTGAAGCCAATGTCCTTATGAATGTAGTTTGAAATATTTCTGTAAAGGGTGGAGGTGGTGGTTTTTGTGTGTGCGTTATATCTTGAAAGTGAGTTTGAGAAGGGTAGTATCTTGGCTATCATCTACAGAACATTCTGAAGTCGCCCTAATCTTTTGAATGCATAGTTATAGCCTTCTAAAGTCTGCCTTTGCACATCAAATCTTAGGCTGTCTATATCTTATTGGATTATAAATACTTACCCTTTTGCATTTTGAGACTTGGTTCTTCATCAGTAGGTAATTAAAATATAGACACATGCCTTTCTGGATATTGTACTTCAAAAGCACCTGCTTTTACTAGAGGACTAAATACTGTATTGGTGTTGGTGCACATATTCAGATGTGGATTGGGGGCTATATTTGTTGTGCATTTTTAAATAAACACCCACAAGGACATTTGGCATAGCCATCTTCCAGGTTATATCCTACTTCCAAGTTGTATCATTTACCCAGTTCACAAGTAACACTAAGCCCAAACGATAGGCACTCAACAAGGAGACTGCAGCCATTTTATTCCTCCAGCCCTGCTGCTACTATGTTGTTGTGAGCTAAGCCATGGTTTGGCTCAGTGTGTCATCTGAACCTGGGCTCATGGTTTGTCTTGCTTGAGAGTCTAGACTAGCCATAGCCAAGATTTGGTCTATGGCTTACAGCTTGTGGTTTGTCTGGAGGAGACAAATCGTGTTCAGACAACACACTAAGCCCAAACCATGGTTTAGCTCACAGCAGCGGGACCAGAGAAGCCAAGTGGCCACAATCTTCTCTTTGGAAGCCTTGACGCTCACACATTTGTGCCTTTACACTTGCTCGCTTCCACTCCATTCCTACAGCATTCCTACAGGGTATATTTTTCCAACACTCCTCCTGATCTTCACCTTTGTCCGTGCAACAGGGGTAAGATAGAGGACTTTATTCACTTTTCTTTCACTGCTCTTTATATGACTCAATAAGACAGAGGCTCTTCCTATTAATTCCCACGTCCATCGTCTTGGAAGATGACTGTATGAAATACTTATTGGTGGATGCCAACCCCATGGTTACCCGCGGTGTGGCCATCTATATTTTGCAGGCCCTGAAACTCAGGGCCACCTCGATAGGTTAACTTTTTTTTTTGTAAATATTCTGAAATACCCATAGCCACATGATTTATTACTGCTTTTACCATATCTTGTTTTATCTACCATGATTTATATCTGTTGTTTAGCAAATGTATCTAACATGTCCTGTATAACTGCGGCAGGTTTCTGCCTGAATTCTTTTCTATGTGCTATGGCCAATTGGCTAACGCAATAAACTTTGATTTGATTTTGGCATAGCATGATGTGCAAACTCAGTCACTTTGTTCCTTGTCAGCCTATGGACTACTAGAGGGCTTTCTTGAGAAACATGGTTCAGACAACCTTGTTGGGGTTTCGCCCTAAACACGAATGAAGGAAATTCTAAAAAAAAAAAAAATACAGCCGTACGGCTGGAATCTGCCAGAGTCTGTTACCAAACTGTCTCTACGTCCTTGGGGATTTCTCTTCTCTTCTGTTCCTGATAACAAGCTGTTGAAAAGATGGCCTCTGAGTATACCAGAGATTTAATAAGGAAATTCTCTGAGAGTGGCAGAAGCAGCAAAGGTTCCTGCATGTTCTGTTCCAGGCCGACAGCCTTTAATGACATGACAAGGCTTATTTTGGCTCACTGGCGGCTGCTTAAAAATCAACCTGGTTTTGCTGTACAACTTGAGAGGAGCGCTGAACCCGTGCCATCCTTATTTGATGTATGAAAGTGTCCTGTCTTCTGTCGTAGGTGAAATCCCATCTGCTTAGACCCCCTCAGCCTTCTTCAACACTGCAGGTGGAAGATGTCTCACTCTGAAAGATGCTTGTGTGTGCTCAGGCTCTCAGCATCTCACCTGTTAAGTTGTGGGTGGACACAACAGACGACACAGCGATTTCCAAAACAGCTCTTATTTATTTGCAGGCTGGAACAGAACTGAGCTGGAGGCCTCAGCCACCAGCTTATATAGAGCTCAGCTACAATGTAACAGTAACAACATTCTGCAGCTAACCAATCCCTGAGTGTCAGTTTCTAATCCTTCATTTGCATAAGCTGACCTGAGTGAAAACCGCAGCAGAATAAACTATATACACACACCCCTGGTGGCCAAGGTGAGAACTTCAATACATAACACCCCTCCCCACCGAGATAAGGCATTAGGTTACAAGCATAGTGGTTCCATTATATACAGCAATATTCATTAAAACACATAGCATAACAATTCAATTTACGATGCAGCATTATGTGTGCAGATTGTGTGTAACATAGTCTTTTAGATATGCTGGGCGTTTGGGAACCCTACCTGACCGCCGTGGGCCAGTATCAGAGCCCGGTTGGCTGCCCGAGTCCCGTTGCGACTGCTGTGCTACCACTGGCGTCGTTGGGCCTGAGGTCTCCGGCTCCGCTGCTGTTGGAAGGCCTGTCACGATCGGACTTGGTGGACACTCAGGCAAGGCGGTGGTCGGCGTCTCAAGGGAGTCAGGCAAAACCCCTGCAGTGGCTCGGCTTGGCCCCATGTCCGCAGTTTGTGAAGGGGGTGTAGATGGAGCCTCGCCTTCCAATGGTGTCGGTTCTAGAGCTGAGGCTGCCGTTGAGGGTACTGCGGTATCGTCCAAAGTTCCAACCCGGCGCCTCAGTTGGTCTATGTGCCGGCGCCACAAACGCCCGTCCTCAAGTGCCACCTGATATGAGCGGGGCCCAGTGACTCCCACTATCGTGGCCGGCACCCAAGGAACGTCCCCCACGTAGTTTCTGGCAAAAACCTTATCCCCGGGAATAAAAGACCTTGGTGCGTTAGCACCGCCCGGGGGCTCGGCTACCCCGAAGTCTGGATGCAACCGGTCGAGCGGAGATCTGAGGCGACGGCCCATAAGCAGTTCAGCTGGACTCCGCCCTGTGGCTGCATGCGGGGTAATGTGTTGCACGAGCAAGTATTCCGTAACTCGCTCATGCCAGTCCTTCTGGTCCAGGCGTGCCAGTGCCTCTTTCGCTGAGCGCACCATTCGTTCTGCCTGTCCGTTGCTGGCCGGGTGGAATGGAGCTGTTAGGGCGTGGCGGATGCCCAGCCCCAAGAGGTACCTTTCAAAAGCGCCCGATGTGAACTGTGGCCCGTTGTCGGAGACGAGGACATCAGGACATCCATGCGTTGCGAATAGGCCCCGCAGCACCCGGACTATGGCTTCGGTAGTGGTGGAGGGCATCAGAGCCACCTCCAGCCATTTCGAATAAGCGTCCACCACTACCATAAAGGTCCGGCCGTGAAAAGGGCCAGCAAGGTCAATGTGCACCCTCGACCAGGGTGCCTTTGGCGTCTCCCAGGTGTTGCCCTTAGCTGCCGGTGGTGCAGGTCTCGATTCTTGACACGCTTGACAGGAGGCAACCCAGGAGGTGATGGCCTCGTCCATGTTAGGCCACCAGACGTAACACCGAGCCAACGCCTTCATTTTAACGATCCCTGGGTGGCCGATGTGCAGAGCCTCAAGGACGCGTTGGCGGAGTCTTTGGGGAACCACGACTCGGTCTCCCCACAGTAGGCAGCCGCGATGAGCCGAGAGCTCATGCTGTCTGGTCGCAAATGGCTGGAACTCAGATGTGAATGGCCCTTCTGGCCACCCCCTCCACACCCAGTTGAGCACACGTCTGATGGTGCGGTCCTGGGAAGATGCGGAGGCCACATCGGTAGCCGACACTGGTGCAGCTGGGAGGTCCTCAAGCAGGAGTACCGATGAAGCAGGAGCTGGATCTTCCACCAACGCCGGAAGGGGGCAACGACTGAGGGCATCAGCATGGCCCAGCGACTTTCCCGGGCGATGAATGAGCCGATAGCTGTATGCTGCCAGAAAAACAGTCCATCGCAGCATGCGTGGCGAGAGGATCGGCGGAGTAGGTCTGTCTCCTGCAAGGAGGCCCAGGAGCGGCTTGTGGTCAGTGATGAGGTCAAAGGTTCTCCCGTAGAGATATTCGTGGAACCTCTTCACTCCAGCCACAAGCGCCAGTGCCTCCTTGTCGAGCTGGCTGTAATTCCGTTCCGCCGGAGACAGCGTTCGAGAGAAGTAAGCAAGTGGTGCTTCCCTCCCATCCGGGAACCGGTGACTGAGGACTGCACCGATGCCAAAGGGCGAGGCGTCACAGGCGAGGACCAGTGGTCTGGCTTCACTGTACTGTACCAGCACACTGTCTGAGGAGAGGAGGGACTTGACTGCGTTGAAGGCCGCTGTCTCCCGATGACCCCAGGACCATGGCGCCTTTGTGCTGAGCAGGCGGTGGAGAGGCTCAGCTAGCGTTGCCTTGTGGGGCAGGAACATATTGTAGAAGTTCAGCAGCCCCAGGAACGCCTGCAATTCAGTCTTGTTCTTTGGAATCGGGGCCTCCTGAATGGCCCGGATTTTGGATGCCGTTGGGTGAAGGCCAGAGGCGTTGATGAGGTAGCCCAGGAACTCCACCTGTGGAACGGCAATCAGACACTTTTCCTTCTTCACCTTGAGTCCGGCCTCCTAGAACCTGGTCAGCACAGCGCGGAGGCGCTCGAACAGCTGCTGATTTGAGTCTGCGGATACCAGTACATCATCGAAATATGGTACCACGCCTGGCAGTCCCTGCAGAAGGCGCTCCATGAGGCTTTGAAAGATGCCGGGAGCCACGCTCACCCCGAACTGTAGTCGGCGGCATCGGAACGCTCCTCGGTGGGTGACGATCGTCTGAGCTTCAGCGGTGGCGTCGTCAACAGGCAGTTGTTGATAGGCTTGGGCAAGGTCCAGCTTAGCAAAGACCTTGCCTTCGCCCAAAGAATGCAGCAGGTGTTGGACGACGGGAACTGGATACGCGTGCTGCTGAAGCGCCTTGTTGATCGTGCACTTGTAGTCTGCGCATATCCTCACCGACCCATCCGGCTTGACAGGTGTGACGATAGGCGTTTCCCACTTGGCATGGTCGACCGGCTCCAAAACCCCTTGCGCGATTAATTTGTCCAGTTGTTCGTCCACCTTAGCCTTGAGGGCGAACGGAACCCGGCGTGGCTTTAGCTTGAGTGGAGCTACTTGTGGATCAAGGCTAAAGGAGATGGGTGTGCCTGTATATTGGCCCAAAGTGCCATCGAAAACCTCGGCAAATTCTTTAGTTAACTTTTCCACTTCCGCGTTGGAGATGCAGTTGATGCCGGTGACTTCCAGACCGAGGGCGCCAAACCATTCTAGCCCTAGGAGGCTGGGCCGCGGGTCTTCAACTACCACGAGTCGGAGTGGGCCCGAGAAGTTTTTGAACTTGACCTGGAACTGGCCGACGCCCGTCACGGGAATGTCGTTCCCCTGGTAGTCCCTCAGGTGTACACGATGTCGGTCAAGCTGCCTCTTAGACAGCTTGGGCACAAGTCTTTTGATAGTGCTCCAGGACACAACGGACAGGGCAGACCCGGTGTCGATCTCCATGTCACACGGAGCTCCTTCGATGAGCACCGTGATGTGTAGTTTGCGTCGCGTAGGCGAGTCGGTTTGTCCAATCGTGGTTCCGGATGAGCAGCAACAGTTGGTGAGAGCAAAACAGTTACTGTTTGCGGACCGGGTTGACGACTTGGACTTGCGAGATGGTGAAGAGGCTGTGTTTGATGGCGTAGATCGGCAGACCTTGGCGATGTGACCCTTTCTGGAGCACTGCCGGCAGATGGCGTCTCTGAATCGGCATTTGACGCGGGGGTGGTCGCCTCCACAGCCGGCGCATTCTGATTGGCCCTTGGACTTCTGTTTGAACTTCCCGCGTTCCCGCTTCGTCTGGTGCACGTCATCGTCTTCGCTGGTTGATGCCTCGTCGCTGCTAGCCTCTTCATGGTGTACGGCGATTGGCTTTTTTGTAGGTCGTGGGCTGCTGGCCTTGCGGATCTCCTGGGCGGAGAGTTCAGCCGCTTCTGAGGCCGCAGCCTCCTCGATGGCCTTCTGCAGCGTGAGGTCTGGCTTGGCAAGGAGGCGCCGTTGCAGACAGTTGTCCCAGACCCCGCAGACGATCCGATCCATCATGGCATCGTCTAAGTCTCGGAACTCGCAGGTTAATGCGGCCTTTCGGAGAGCGGCGACGTAGTCGTTGATCAACTCCCCCTCTGCCTGGTTCCGGTGGTAAAAGGCGTGGCGGGCCACAATTTTGGACGGCTTATTTATTTGCAGGCTGGAACAGAACTGAGCTGGAGGCCTCAGCCACCAGCTTATATAGAGCCCAGCTACAATGTAACAGTAACAACATTCTGCAGCTAACCAATCCCTGAGTGTCAGTTTCTAATCCTTCATTTGCATAAGCTGACCTGAGTGAAAACCGCAGCAGAATAAACTATATACACACACCCCTGGTGGCCAAGGTGAGAACTTCAATACATAACATCACCGAAAAGCTCCTGTGCCTCACAGAGGAGCTTTGAGGAGAGCAAGGAAGGAAGATTTGATACACACGTCGGCAGTTTAAGCATAGATCCCACCTTCCATCGTTTCCCTCTGTTTTTTAATGTGACTTTAATGCTGGACTGTCCATTTGTTGTTGTTGTTCAGTCGTTCAGTCGTGTCCGACTCTTCGTGACCCCATGGACCAGAGCACGCCAGGCATGCCTATCCTTCACTGCCTCCCGCAGTTTGGTCAGACTCATGTTGGTAGCTTCGAGAACACTGTCCAACCATCTCATCCTCTGTCGTCCCCTTCTCCTTGTGCCCTCCATCTTTCCCCACATCAGGGTCTTTTCCAGGGAGTCTTCTCTTCTCATGAGGTGGCCAAAGTACTGGAGCCTCAACTTCAGGACCTGTCCTTCTAGTGAGCACTCAGGGCTGATTTCTTTGAGAATGGATAGGTTTGATCTTCTTGCAGTCCATGGGACTCTCAAGAGTCTCCTCCAGCACCATACTGTCCATACCCTGCACTAAAACCATCAAAACTAGTGCACAAATAGTAATCTGGATTCTCTGCCAACTTTACAACCCACATAATTTATGGGAGGAAAGTAAAGGGGTAGGGATATATACATTCCCTCATCCGGTCCCCAGCTTCTGAGACTTCTTTGCCAGGTCAGAACATTTTCAAGCCCATTTTTCATAGCTGTTTGGGCTAGTAACATTCTTTTAAAAATAAAAAAATAAAAGAATTAAGCTTTCATATGGACCAGCTTTCATCATTTCTGCTGGAGGACTACAACCATCTTTTCTTGGTTTTGAAGTTATTTTCCTTGATCTGTTCTACAAACCTTCTTACAGACGACCACAAACAATGTAAACAGAAAGGTCCATTTATACCATTTTCTTCATTGAGGGGGATATGACTGTCACGGGGACTGTAGGATTTCGTGGAATAAGAGCCAGTTCTTCGTATTTCCTCTTTGTGCAAGGAAATTCAAAGTGCATTTTTTTTTAGTATGAAAGCAATTTGTTGGAAAGAACAGGTGTACAATTGGAGATTCAGTCTCTCTCTCTCTCTCTCTCTCTCTCTCTCTCTCTCTCTGTGTGTGTGTGTGTGTGTGTGTGTACCTTTAGGAAGCATGTGTTGCTATTAAGACACTGACATAACAGAATGTGTATTGAGCACATGTACGGTATCTGCTCATGCGCCCATGTAATATAATGCTTGTGTGCATTTTATTAAGACTCCGTGGGTTCCCTCCCGCCCCCCAGAGAGACATGTGGAAAAGAGATGGACCAGTGGGTTCACCCCCGGTCTCCCCACTGCATAATGGTAATGGAGGGGGGCACAAAGATAGGGCTAAAGATTGACCCCACTTGTCTGTTATGCTCACCAGTGAGAGCCAGTGTGGTGTAATGGTTAAGAGTGGTAGACTCATAATCTGGTGAACCGGGTTCGCGTCTACGCTCCTCCACATTCAGCTGCTGGGTGACCTTGGGCTAGTCACACTTCTCTGAAGTCTCTCAGCCTCACTCACCTCACAGAGTGTATGTTGTGGGGGAGGAAGGGAAAGGAGAATGTTAGCCGCTTTGAGACTCCTTCGGGTAGTGAAAAGCAGGATATCAAATCCAAACTCTTCTTCACGAGAATGAAGATGCTTCTGTGCAAAAATGTCACATTAATTGCCATGAAAATAAAATGAATGGCCATTTCTTTAAGTTCACACTTAAAGTGGGTTTGTTCTTTTTTTAAAATGGTCGATTTCAGAATAGAGAGTTGAATTTTTGGATTGGGATTCATTCATTCTGAAATCCAGCCATGATACTTAAGGCGGGGGGGGGGGGTTCGCATTTCAGCAGCAACTCTTAATTCATTTGTGCACCTTAATCATTCATGATTCCGCTAGAAACCCAGCATTGGCTCAGCATATCCGTGTGTGGCTTGTGAATGTAAATCTTTCCCCAGCTCAGATTTCATCCTGGTATGACTTGTAAGAACACAGACACGAGTAAAACGCTGTAATGTTGAAAACAGCCCTTTAAGATCAGACTATTGAAAGATCACAAAATCCTTCCATGACTAATGTTCAGGGAACTATTTGATGAGATATTAATGAGAAAATAAAAGCAAGGTGCTTTGTTTTATTATCGAAAAGCTTTCATTATATATTGGAACTCACGCTATTATTTGTCCTTGACTAACCCACTGATGAGGGACGCGGGTGGCGCTGTGGTCTAAACCACAGAGCCTAGGGCTTGCTGAGCAGAAGGTCGACGGTTCGAATCCCCGCATCTTCATAAGCACCACCAGCACAAACACTGTTAATGTTCATTTGAATATTGTTTCAGCTGGGCTGGTTGAATAAATATTTCAAACTAGGCTCTCACAAAATTTCCCTGATCTCACATGGAAAACAGAAAAATAAATTCCATTACAAATCCACAGGTTTTATGCTCTATGTTCCTATGTATCCGTGTGTGTGTGTGTCTTATTGGACCTTTAGCTAGCACCCATCTAGTAGTAACTGCACTGGAAGAGTACCTGTGGTAAAACATAAACAGTTACCCTATGTGTGATATCATGAAATTATAACAATTCTACCTAATCACGCTGTTGCTGTTGTTTTTTAAGGAGAAGTGCAAACCTTAAATGGATATCTAACTACCATAGAACTATTTCGGAATCTTTAGTTGTGTCTTCCTTTAATTAATGCGGATTAATTTGGCCAAACCGCGGGAGGCAGTGGAGGATAGGGGTGCCTGGCGTGCTCTGGTCCATGGGGTCACGAAGAGTCAGACACGACTGAACGACTGAACAACAACAATAATGTGGTGCTCAAATTACAACTGTCTTTTAAAAAGAAAAGAAAAAAAGAAGTATAGATATAAACAAGTAACATTCGCTGAATAATAAGAGAACCTGTAAATAATATAGCAGAGTTAAGTGGTTTCTCATACATGTTCTCTGCTGGGAAAATGAATTTTGGAAGCAAAAGGGAGAAGATAGCACATTCTGTTGCAAACATACCCTCCAACATTTCTCCAATAAAAACAGGGACTTCCCATTCCATAATGATAGTTTTACTATTTGTACCCCACACATCCTGCTAAATTGCCCCAGCTTCCAACATATATAAAAACATAATAAAACATTAAAAATTAAAAGAACTTCCACCAACGATTGATGAGTGGCAGACGAAGATGGTGGAATATGCTGAACTTGCAAAACTGACCGGCAGGGTCAGAAACCAGGATGATTCAAGGTTTCAAAGAGATTGGAGTAAATTTGTGGATTATCTAAGATTGAACCGAGGAAGTTTGAAAACACTGGTAGGATTGGAATAAACCTTTGACATTGTTTAATAGATTTAAATAATAAAAACTGCATGACAGGATTGGACCAGAAAACCTGCGGTTGAGAGGGAGGGGAGTCGTAGCTCGGCAGAGTAAAGATTCAAATGTGTTTGTTTTTAAATATTTTATTTGATGTAATTTGAATTAATTGGAAAATAATAAAATTGTTTATTTAAAAAAATAGATTGCCCCAGCTACTCTGGGCAGCTTCCAACATATATAAAAACATAATAAAACATTAAAAATTAAAAGAACTTCCATGTATAGGATTGCCTTCAGACGGCTCTGGGGTTGGATAACTCCATGCCCTCCAACATTTCTCCATTGAAAATAGGGACATCCTTAGGAAAAGCGTGGGATTCCGGGATCAAATCAGAAACCAGAACGGCTTCTCTAAATCAGGGATGCCCCTGGGAAACAGAGACACTTGGAGGGTCTGCACAAAGTGTGTTTTACTTATTTCCTCCCTAAATTGTTGGTACAAGTTTAAAATTATATTTGGGAGTATTTTGAATTCTTGCACTGCCGCGATAACAATAGCACCAATATAGACTATATGGTTCACAAAGGAGGGAATCCACAATAGCTTGTCCTATAAATTTCGTCTTGTGAAACTTTGTCTTGTTTGCACATGTGCACTGGAAATCTTCATGGATTGTTCATGGTATTGTTACTGCTGAAGGGAGGTTTATACATCCTGTCCTTCAAGAATTTCAGAGTGACTTATATGGGGTTTTATTTTCACTTTAATTTTTTTATTTTAATAAGAATTTATTGGATTTTAATAATAAACATACACAAAATACAAATACAAACACTACAAAAACTACAAAACAAAATACACACAAACAAAACACTTATTTATCCATCCTTATCCTTTTTATAATCTTTAGTTTGGGACTTCCTCACGTCCGCTCTTCTGCGTTCATTTCTAATCTTCTTTAGTAACTTTGTAACCTTGTAAAATCTTCTTTCTTACACCTAATCTTAATCTTACAATCAAATCAGCATATCTCAAATCTTATTCTTATCAAACTAAACATTACATTACACATCTCAACTTCTTATATCCTCTCTTAACTTTACTTCTAATACTGTAGCCTATATCTCTTCTGATTCCAATTTCAAATATTAATAAATCACATCTTATCAAATACCTATATGTTTCTTCCAGTTCTCATACAACGTTTTCCCTCTGGTTTCGGAGTTCTGTGGTCAGCCTTTTTAATATCCCCTTTAAATATTCATCCTTTACCCCACACCCCTCCTGTCCATCCCAGCCCTTCCCATTACCCTTCCCATCCCCCACAGCCCTCCCCCCCAAAGTCCACCCTTTCCAGCTCCTTCTTCTCTTATTTCCATCATGTCCAATTTTGGACTTAGTATTGTTCGTTGTAACTTCTTCTCCAGATTGTAACTTTCTTCTTGGTAGATAGTTGCTCTAGCATCGTCATAAAATATCTCTCCTCCACTCTCAGCTACATATTGGATTTTCCATGATTGTTGTTCTTGAGCCCTTGGGCTCTCACCCCTAGAACTCTCTATACTGTCCAGTCTGTGGGCTCCCAGCCTCTCACACCTAGGGAGCCTTTCATGTTTTTCAATTTGTATGTCCTCCTCTTCAGAAAACTCCTCTGGATCTACATCCTTTAAATAACCCATGGATGAGGGGGTACCATTTTTTGGTAAAGAAGCAGAAAGGGTGGCAGTGATGGTTTACAACATATTCAAAGGTAGATTATTGGATATGTTTAGGAGCAAGGCCGTGGTCTTGTGCACACTGACTTAGAAGAAGTGGACTTTTTGAAAGCAGTTTATTTTATTTTTTACAGAAAGAGTTTTGCTAAGAAAGGGGAGACAGAGTTTTCCTAGGGAATAATCACATGTGTTCTGATATTTGCGGTATATTAGGCTGAGAGTTAGAGCAGATTGAGGTTTATGATGAAATTGGTGCTGCTCATGTACACATTTTTAAAATGTTCATATGATGTCATCATCAAAATACTAACCTGTACTTTTTAAATTTGGATTTCTTCATACTGTGGTCTACTAAGACCCCTAGATCTTTTTCACATGTACCACTGGCAAGCCAAGTGTCCCCCATCTTATATTTCTGCAGCGGGTTCTTCCTGCCCAAGTGCAGAATCTTACCATTGTCATTTTGTTAGTTTGGGCCCAGTTCTCCAATCTGTTAAAGTCATCTTGAATCCCAATTCTGTCTTCTGCGGCATTCGCTACCCCTCCCGGTGTCACCTGCAAATTCGATGAGCACCCCCTCAATTCCTTCATCCTCTGAGTCATTTATAATGACATTGAACAACGGGGCCAGGACAGAACCAGGCAGCACCCCACTTGTCACTTCCCCCCAGGATGACGAGGAACCATTAATGAGTACTCTTTGGGTTTGGTCAGTTGACCACCTACAAATCCTAGCAGTTACCTCGTTTAACCCACATTTTACCAGCTTCTTTACAATAATATTATGGAGAAGGATTAGCTGTGCTTCAGATTTTTGCTGCTTTGAGCTTTCTTTCTTCAGAGAGCCAGTGTGGTGTAGTGGTTAAGATTGGTAGACTCAAAATCTGGTGAACCGGGTTCGCATCCCTGCTCCTCCACATGCAGCTGCTGGGTGACCTTGGGCTAGTCACACTTCTCAGAAGTCTCTCAGCCCCACTTGCCTCACAGAGTGTTTGTTGTGGGGGAGGAAGGGAAAGGGGAATGTTAGCCGCTTTGAGACTCCTTCGGGTAGTGATAAAGCGGGATATCAAATCCAAACTCTTCTTCTTCTTCTTCTTCTTCTTCTTCTTCTTCTTCTTCTTCTTCTTCTTCTTCTTCTCAAATGCTAACAGCTCTCTCTCTCCCCCCCCCATCACTATTCACAACCCCATATGCAGATTCTTTTTTCTTTCTATATTACCTAGAACGGGGGTCAGCAACCTGCGGCTCCGGAGCCGCATGCGGCTCTCTGACAGGTCTCCCGCGGCTCCGGCATGCCCCCTTTCAATGCCCTTTCAATAATAATTAAATGGTTATCGGCAAAAAAAAGGGCCAAAAAACCATGAATAATCCGCATCAACGTTGAACAGCTGGGCGGTCTTTCTCAGCCTTCTCGGGGTTCCCGAGGACAGACCCAAGATTGATGTCCACCTTGACCACTCCCAGAGAGAGGAAGCGACTTCTTCACACCAATAAGCGTGTGGGGAGGGCTGAGCTTTTACCACCTCGGCGTGCCGATTGGCAGGACAGATCGCTTGCCTTGGCACATAGGCTCGGAGCCGGGGCCTTACCGCCGAGGTAGCCACTGAGGATGAAGGCGGGAGGCAGGCACGGGAGAGCGACGCTTCGTCCGGCCAATGAGCCGCCGGGATGCCTGTTCCTGTTTGAGGGGAACGTGCCAATGAGGGTGGCGTTAGGGCGGGGAGAAGAAGGAGCTGGGCTTTGCGAGTTATCGAGAGAGAGAGAGAAAAGAGTCGGGATAATAAAGGCAGCGGGAGGTGGCGGCGATGGCGATTGGAGCGGCCCCTGTTCTGAGCGGCCCCTGTCGGGCGGAATCCTTTTCAAAGCGGCCGCGCGGAGGGCGGAGCAGGCGGGCCAGGCGTCGCCGTGACGGGAGGGCGGTGATGGTCGCCGACAGGATGAAGTAGAGCTGCTTTGGGGCGGGGGCGGCGAAAACGTCCGGGCTGCTTCTGAAACCTCCGCCAACCGGTGCTTCGCCAGTGCTCGCTGCGGGTGGTGTACATGCTCAACGACGGCCCCAAGGGCGGCTCGGGGGCCCGGAGCCCCGAGGCCGGCGCGCTGCAGTGCCTGGCGCGATTCCCCCCCTCAAACCTGTTTTTTTGCTTTTTGGCTTTTTGCCTTGCTCTCCCACCCCCTCTCTTTTTCTTCCTCCCCTCCTTTTTTAATCCAAGGGGAGAAATCCCATTTTTAAAACAAACAAACAAACGAAAAACAAACAAACACCCCCCACAGCTGCTGCAGCCACTCTATTTGAATTTTTATTATTACCCTTTTCTCCCTCTATCCCCCCTTTTTCTTTTCTCTTCCCCCTTTGTTTTTGTTTTCAAAAAAAGGAAAAAGAAAAAGATTTCCCCCCTTTATTTTTATTTTTTAAACTACTACATATTTTTAATAGATATCCTCCCCACGACACCCCACCCCCAATTTATATTTTTCCACCCCACTTTTCCATTCCCACCCCCCTTTTTCTTTCTCTATTAGTTCACTTGCCAACCTATCTTAGAGGGGGAAGCCCTCTCTCCCACCCACCACACCCCCCCAAAAACAACTTTGAGCTGAACCCCAAAAAACGGGGGTAGATCACTGCTGAAAGTAGATCACAGTTTCTTGGGAGTTGGCCACCCCTGGTATAAGATATGTAACTAGAATAAAAATTTAAAAAACCAAGCAAATAATTGTAATAACTATTGTAATAAAGCACTGCTATAATTATATATAATTTCCCTAAAATTTTGGTTTCATTTGCCTTTCCGTGCTGAAATGTCACAATCTGAACGACCATGGCTTGCCCCCCCCCCCAGTTTTGATCCTGGGTACGCCCCTGAGTCAATGCAAAAAAGTAAGAACTTATTCTTGTTGTTTTTACTAATTATACTTTGCATTGGCTCCTATACGTTATTTATTATTATTGCATTAAGGTAAGAAACAATATATGCAGCGTTATATTTGTTTTAAATGTCACAATGGTTTTGCGGCTCCCAGTTGTTGTTTTTTCCTTTGGAAACGGGTCCAAGTGGCTCTTTGTGTCTTAAAGGTTGCAGACCCCTGACCTAGAATAATCTCCAATTACACTCCCCTAATTAACTACAAAACTATAACAGCATGTAGGGGGGGGAACAGTTTCTACCCCCAGGGAGCATTCAACCACTCTTCCAAAATTATACCATCACCATTCTGAAATGGCTTTCCTGTTTATTTAGGGAAGTAGTTTGCTGCTCTAAAAGGCACACTTTGGGAATCTTGCGTCCAGAATGGAGAATGATCCCTTATATTCTAGTGTGCAAATATCTGGTGGGGTTATTTTTAAAGGGCAGCACCTACATTATCCCTTCGAATCAATACCTGACAGCTGCTATGGGGATGGCTGTTGCCATGGGTTACAGAAAGGCACATGGCAACGATGGCTTTTCACGTCACATCCTCCACAGAGATGGTGTCTCTCAGGAGAGCTGACCTTTTCTTTCCCCTCCCCCCTCCCCATCCCATTAGTGTACACTTACAAGATTCACGGTATCATAGAATTGCCCTGTTACACATTGAATTCACAAGCAGGTATATTTTGGCAACGGCTGCAAATGATAGCTCCTTGTTTCTTGCAATTAAAGCCAGCACAACGCTCATATTTACTTCTAACCTAGTGGAACGTTTTTAAAATTAGAGCGCCACAAACAAGCAACCTACACATGTTGCCTTGTGCCTGAATTGTGAGTTTTCCTTTTAGGGGGTGGGAAGTGTAAAGCCAAATGAAAGACGAGGAAGCCAGGGTGAGGTGAGGGTGGTGTTTAGTATGCCAACAATCACCATCAACTTTTAATTTGCCTTACAGTAATAACGCATGACAGCTGCCTTTTACCAAGGGTCCTGTGAATTCTCCCCTGCTTCCTCCATGGGCTGTATTTATTGATGCAATCAATAATTCAGAGAAATCTTATTTTAAAATACCTAGAGCAGAATTTTGCCCACAGGTTTTTTTTCCAAAGGAAACCTCATTGCTGACGAGGCAGTACGGCGAAAAACCCACAGGCTGACATGTACAAACAAATATTAAATTTGCCCTGATAATATTTGTTCCTCCAAGTCCTACCATCTAAGAAGAAGTCCTTTTAGGCTGCAGTCCTGCAAACACTTTCCCTGGGAGGAAGCCCCACTGAAACCAAAGGGACTTAATTCTGAGTAGACATGTATGGAATTGCAACATTGGGAATAAGCAGCAGACCGTTTTGTGGAACCTTAAGATGATTCAAAGATGTTTTTGCTGCAACAGACTAACATGCCTCCCGTTTTGGAAACTGTTAAGAATGTTAGCAAAATAATCGCTATAGGGACTATGAACTACAATGGGGACAATCTCTGCCAGTCGAAGCTACTGATCCAATGTGTGCAATTTCTGTAGGTGCTTCATCCCATGTGCTCTGTAGAGTTTTCTGATCAGAAGGTCGGCGGTTCGAATCCCCGCGATGAGGTGAACTCCCGTTGCTCGGTCCCAGCTCCTGCCCACCTAGCAGTTTGAAAGCACATTAAAGTTGAGGCTCCAGTACTTTGGCCACCTCATGAGAAGAGAAGACTCCCTGGAAAAGACCCTGATGTTGGGAAAGATGGAGGGTACAAGGAGAAGGGGACGACAGAGGATGAGATGGTTGGACAGTGTTCTCGAAGCTACTAACATGAGTTTGGCCAAACTGCGAGAGGCAATGAAGGATAGGCGTGCCTGGCGTGCTCTGGTCCATGGGGTCATGAAGAGTTGGACACGACTGAACGACTGAACAACAACAACAAAGATAAATAGGTACCGCTCCGGCGGGAAGGTAAAACAGCGTTTCCGTGCGCTGCTCTGGTTCGTCAGAAGCGGCTTTGTCATGCTGGCCACATGACCCGGAAGCTGTACGCCGGCTCCCTCGGCCAGTAACACGAGATGAGCGCCGCAACCCCAGAGTCTGACACGACTGGACCTAATGGTCAGGGGTCCCTTTACCATTCACACTGCACCATCTCACGTCTGAGCTATCAGCGGCCGTGTCACAGCGATGTGGATTGCCACTGATAATTGAGAACAAAATGTAAATGGGGTTGAGATGATTAAGATACACACAGATGGCAACTGGGAGAGCATTGAGCAATGTGTGATGTAAAGCAATGACACATCAATGACCTTTGTACCCCAAATCATGCCAAACCGCAAGCAAGCTTTAACACTACGATTCTCTTCCTCCTGGAGTTTTTCATACACTCCTCTCCATCTCCTTGCTGCTGGTTATATAAAACAAATGTGTATATCAAAATGGCAACAACAGATTAAATGGGCATTTTCAAAAGATGGGATATTGGTTTGCATTGCTATAGGTTTTGGGCGTCAGAGTTCATGGGTGCAAGGCGCCCATACTTCCTAGATTTAGTAAATGTTAGATTTTAACACGAAATTAGAAGACGCCTGCTTCTTGGGAGGAAAGCAATGACAAACCTAGACAGCATCTTAAAAAGCAGAGATATCACCTTGCTGACAAAGGTCTGTATAGTTAAAGCTATGGTTTCCCCAGTAGTAATGTACGGAAGTGAGAGCTGGACCATCAAGAAGGCTGATCGCCGAAGAATTGATGCTTTTGAATTATGGTGCTGGAGGAGACTCTTGAGAGTCCCATGGACTGCAAAAAGATCAAACCTATCCATTCTTAAAGAAATCAGCCCTGAGTGCTCACTAGAAGGACAGATCCTGAAGTTGAGGCTCCAGTACTTTGGCCACCTCATGAGAAGAGAAGACTCCCTGGAAAAGACCCTGATGTTGGGAAAGATGGAGGGCACAAGGAGAAGGGGACGACAGAGGACGAGATGGTTGGACAGTGTTCTCGAAGCTACCAACATGAGTTTGGCCAAACTGCGGGAGGCATTGAAGGATAGGCGTGCCTGGCGTGCTCTGGTCCATGGGGTCACGAAGAGTCGGACACGACTGAACGACTGAACAACAACAAGATTTTAACCAATATTTGGAGTACTAAGAGAGGGTGCTGAATGTTTGATTTAGCAGTGTCAAAATACAGGCTAAACTTGTGTGTTTCCCCCCCCCCCCTGACCAGGGAATTGCCTGGAGATAAGCCATTAAGAAACAAAGTCAGAATCACCAAGAGGGGCCAACAGCAAAGTAAAGGCTGTGCCAGCCACAAAACAGGGGATAGTTTGTAAGACAAAAGATGTGGGGTTGTGATCCACATTTGAGGGCTCCAGCCTAGGGAAGGTTGCCTTAGAGCAGGGTTTCCCGAACTCGGGTCTTCAGCGGCTTTTGGACTACAGGTACCATCATCCCTGACCATTGGTCCTGCTAGCTAGGGGTGATGGGAGTTGTTCGGCTGGAGACCCAAGTTCGGCAAACCCTGCCTTAGAGCATTCACAGCAGTTCATAAACATAGCAGTAAGTGTCATGACAACCTAGTAATGTAGGCTGCTATTATAAGCCCCATATTATTAGTGGATGAGGTTGTGCCATTGTGGTTGGCCATTGTCAACGCTTTATTTGTGGCAGGGCTGAGGTTTCTCCCAGGCAGTTCCCACGACTGATGCACTTATCCTCTAGGCTGTACTAACTCTATCAAACCACCCAAAAGAATTCAGAAAAAAATACGACGAGAATTAACATTCACCCAGTCAGCTAAGGAACTGTATGTACGCTATTGCTTTCCCTAGACCCAAGACTGCAACAACACTGGATCCAGTCTTTGGAGTTCCAACCTACGGCATCTTGTGAGTTCATATTTCTCTTCGCAAGTTCTTATC
Organism: Lacerta agilis; assembly: GCF_009819535.1. Classification (NCBI taxonomy): domain Eukaryota; kingdom Metazoa; phylum Chordata; class Lepidosauria; order Squamata; family Lacertidae; genus Lacerta; species Lacerta agilis. The sequence goes on from NC_046312.1 coordinate 126,455,606, forward strand.
GTTTCTTCCTGCTGCCCTGCACGGAGAGATTTTGGGAGGGAAATTAGGAAGTCGGAACTCAAAAGTGTTTTGCATGGATAGAAGTATGATAATGAAAATATAGATTAAGAATAAGATTAGATATAAATGATGGTTTTATAATGTTAAGAAATTACTAATGATGATATACAGTGAACGCAGAAGGAGAGGATGTGAGGAAGTCAATTAACAATGTTAAGGAATAAGATGTATACTGTAAATGTTATATTTTTCTTTTTTGTATTGTGTTTCCTTTTTTGTATTTTTTTGTTAGTGTTTATAGTGTTTATTTGTAATGTTTGTGTTTTTTATTGTTTGAAAGTTTAATAAATTCTTTCAAAAAACAAAAAAACAAAACAAAAGTGTTTTGCATGGACAGGCAGAGTCCCCCAAACCCTAGGCGACCCCCGAGCGGAATAATGACACAAGACAACGTGCTATGGGATTAAAATTGGCCACGACTTTATTAAGATTCAGATGTAGGGAGACCTTGGCTCAGGCATTGGGCGTTTATCCTTCCCAGCCCCCAGCCGGGGATGTGGGAAACGGCAGGGTTATCCAGAATGTGGGGGATTGGGCTGGCTCTGGAGAACATATGTTCAAGCAGAGAGCCCGCCTCCCGTTTTGCCGCCACTGGTGGGGGAGAGGAATGACAACCTCTCAGCGTATGGACAATACCTCCCCCCAATACCCCTTTAACGGGGAACCCTGTTATCACTGCCGCACTGGGGGCGTGGAGTCACCGCCCCACACACACCCTCCATTTAGGAAGATGACTAAGGGATTCCACCCAAGGCCTGAAACCGCCAAAGTTGTGACGAATTGCTACGGGAAAGGCGAAACCTGCCAGTGCAGGGAAATTCCTTTCCGGCCCTTCAACAGCGGCCTTGGCATAGCAGCGCCTGCGTACCTGTGAAGAAGAGGTTAACCTGCAAAATCAAGAGTTAATTGAGGCAGTGGAGGGTGGGAGAAGCTCTGGAGCCGACTGCTGCTTCTCAGGTAAGCCACACTCTGTATTGTGTGGGCTGGGTAGTCTCTCCCCTTACCTGGCCAATCCCTTGGCAACGCCTCCCCCAGGCGGGATTGGGCGGTTAACTGGGGTAGGCGGAGACCCCAGGTATCCCTTCTGGGGGAAGGCAAAGCCAGTCCGAACTACCAGGTGTCGCCCAGGAATTCAGGGGGCTGCGTGCAACCACGCAAATGTCGCCCCCCCCCCATTTGAAGTGGGGAGCGGTCGTTCTGCATTTTTTTAAAAAAATATGCTGATTTATTCTGAGCATTATTTGTTTATTATGATGGGCCTTTATTACTGCGTTCTCTCATGGTATTACATGCACGATCCAACAGTAGTTAAGAAGTTTTAAGCCTCGTTCATTTCACTGGGAGAGATTTCAGCATTTGCTTAACTCGCTTATTGAAATTGGACTCGGAAGGAGCGCTGCTGGACTCTGCGGCTTCAGTATATGCAGCCTGACAAACACTCTATATCGTATGTTTCCTTCTCCCTTCTTAGCTGCTTTATATTATTTTAATCTGGGGCTTCTACTGAAGGAACGGTGGGATAAAGCTTTTATAACGAAATAATATATAAAAGTGAGGACGAAATCCTTAGCACATTGAAGCAGCTAGTATGCTGACATTAATATTGCTAAAAACCCAGATCTCTCCAATATATTTATACGGTTTGCCGGCCTGCTATCGGTGATTTTACTGTGGCAATGGGCCCATCATTCAAGACACTCTTAAAAGAACGTGTCTAAACTTTCTGATGTTCACATTCGGTTACGACTAAATAAAATGGCGAGATGCCGTTTTACGGCAATTCCAGAGGATACAGCTGCAAACTCCCTCAAGAGTACAGGTTCCTTTGTTGCATCTACCCATCCTGTTTACATAGCCAATCGCCATAGTTTTCTAAGCTGTCCTATTGTAAATCAAATTGCTTTATGTTTAGAACAGTATTTAATAACACACACCATGAACACTTTTAAAGTTAACATTTTGTGTTCAGAGTGATTAATAGCACCATATTGTATTTCAATTACTACAAGATAGGTCCTGGTAATAAACAGTGGCAATAATATTCACATTAAGCCAATAAAAAAAAAAGCATCTGCAACGTGTAACGTATAAGAGCTGTTATCACAGCATAATTTGATGGCACCATACAATGAATTATCGGCATGGTTACAGGGAAGATTCTGGCAGAAAGTGGTACATTTTGGTCCTGATCATCAGGCCGTTGAATCTGTAACCCTTATTTTCACTAATTTATCCTCACACACTGCAAAGGAATATTATAGCTAAGCCCATGCGAGATACAAAAGGAGTGCTAAGCCATTAATTCATGATTTACAGCTCGGTTCTATGCATACCAACCCAGAGGTCCCTCTGAGTAGGGATTAGGATCGTATAACTTCTGCACTTTTCTAGTGAGATTTGAATGGGTACGTTCTTCTACAGATCAATGGATTGCATGGACGTGGTCAGGATCTATTTGGGGGGGCAGGCTTTATGTTTTGGGGGGCAGTTCCGAGTTATCTGCGATGCAATTGGTCAGTTAGTTAAGTATTTTTTATTTATTTACTTGATTTAGGTTGCAGGTGCCCCCTGATTGATTGATGCCCATGATTGATTGGAACCCGCATATTTTTTCTCCATCCATATTTTGTATCTTTCCATCTCGTCCATAATATTTGTTACATTACAGCTGTTACTAAAATCCTGCTAGTGTTTTCACTTGTTTACAGTGATCTCCTAGATCATGGGTACGCAAAATAAGGCCCAGGGGCCAGATCCAGCCCACGGACAGTCCGGGAATCAGCATGTTTTTACATGAGTAGAATGTGTCCTTTTATTTAAAATGCATCTCTGGGTTATTTGTGGGGCATCAGAATTTGTTCACCCCCAATATAGTCCGGCCCCCCACAAGGTCTGAGGGACAGTGGACTGGCCCCCTGCTAAAAAAAATTGCTGACCCCTGTCCTAGATAAATTATATATTTTTCCCCCATTCTTTATTGAAGTTTAGGTCTTCAGGGTTCCTGAGTCTTCCAGTCAGTTTTGCCATTTCCGCATATTCCAACAGCTTGATTTGCCATTCCTCTCTGGTAGGGACTTTAGATTATTTTCATCTCTGGGCTAGTAACATCTGTGCAGCTGTTGTCACATACGTAAAATGTCTTTTCTGTTCCTGTTAAAAAACCCAAACCAAACCCATGTGCTCCTAGAGCCTTCAGTATTCATTTACTTTAGCCTTCACTAGTTCACTGCGTCCTAGATATAGGGAATTCATATAATTTCCTATATCTAGGATGCAGTGAACTAGTAGCTGGATAGATGTGTGTACACAGACACAAAATTAGGTGTCTTGCTCCCGCTATATCCTGCCCCAACGTCCTCATTCCTGACATGAAAATGATGTCATCTTTCTTAGTGGTTGGCTGGCCTTGCTATATCTGCCCCCTGCAGAGCGACAACCAGCAGGAGGCAGCTTGGGGGACTCTAGCTGTGTAAATAAATGATGACCCACTGGATAGAGGGAGGCAGCCCAGTCCTGCTCAGGACACATTAAAGCTATTAGCCAGAAGAAAGAAAGAGAGACGGGGGGGGGGGGAGAAACAGGTGGGGGCACCGTGTCTAATCTCAAAATCAACAAAATCCATTGGATGAAGGGCATATGGACAGTCAAAAGACCCAAACAGCCACATGTCACCAACAGGTATGTCATTAGCGAGCATCTCTGGGAAAAGTAAAAGCGAGAAATGTTTAAGATAATGTGCAGCAGCTGCGTGCCTGGTGGCTGGAGGGCATGCGGATGGAAGCATTTGGCTTTTGAAACAGGCACCAGGCCCCTGCCGCGTTTTCCTGTCTGCTTGTCGCCAGCCTCTTGGGTGTCTTGAAGATGCTTGTCTGCGGTGCACCCCCTGCGCGCTCCCTCCCTCCCCTCTCTCAACTCCAACCAGGCACTGAGACACCTTGCACAAAGCAAAGGAAGGACAGCACAAAAATAAAGGCATTGTTCTTCGCTCCTCATTTTTACAGTTTGGGAGATCTCTGACCTTCCTTCCATTGTACAGTTTAAAAACCAGGAAGTTTTTCAACGAGGCTGCGCATATTCCAATCAGCCACAGCCAGTGCCAGATTTACATATAAGCTAAACAAGCTATACAGTGGTGCCTCGCAAGACGAAATTAATTCGTTCTGCGAGTGTTGTCGTATAGCGGAAATTTCGTCTTGCGAAGCATGGTCGGAGGAAGCGCAGTTTTATGGGGGGGGAATCGCAAAACGTTTTCGTTTTGTGAGTCATGGCCATAGGAAAATTCGTCTTGTGGGTCACCCTTTTGTTAGCGAATGCCTTTCGTCTAGCGAGTTTTTCGTCCAGCGAGGCATTCGTCTTGCGAGGTACCACTGTAGTTTAGGGCCCCACAAGTGGCTGAGGAATCCTCTCCGACACCCAGGGCGGCGCAGCCAGTAAAAAACAAAATAAAACCTACATAAAACCTACATACAGCAACAGTGTTTTGTTTTGTGTTGTGTAGGCTCCTATGATGTAAGTAATGGGCCCAGCCTGCTGGCCTGCTCCCCAAAATATCACTGGTTTGCTCATTTCTATATATAGGGTGCCTACATTCTGCATGTGCAAATGGCTTTAGATACCTATTAGGTCCATAAATTACCATATAGCATATACAGGTGAAACTCGAAAAATTTGAATATCGTGGAAAAGTCCATTTATGGAAGCAATTGTTTTCATTAGCTACTGGAGTTTAATATAGGAGATAGGCTCATGACATGCAAAGCGAGATGTGTCAAGCCTTTGCTTGTTATAATTGTGATGATTATGGCGTACAGCTGATGAAAACCCCAAAGTTGAGATTGTGAATTTGGGGTTCTCATCAGCTGTACGCCATAATCATCACAATTATAACAAATAAAGGCTTGACATATCTCGCTTTGCATGTCGTGAGTCTATCTCATATATTAGTTTCACCTTTTAAGTTGAATTACTGAAAGAAATGAACCTTTCCATGATATTCTAATTTTTCGAGTTTCACCTGTATTCAACACAAAAAACAGTGACAATTTGTTGTTGACAAAGGACAGCTGGAGATATAAAGGGCCCCATCACCTTCAGTAGCTGAGGGCCTCATCAAACCTAAATCCGGCCCTGGCCACAGCTTAGAGGAGAGTGAGGCACAAGGCTTGCATCTCATTTACAATGGAAAAGATCTTTTTTTTAATAGTAATCTTTATTGGTTTTATTTACAGACATTAAAAAATATTTACAGTCTCATCAATACAAATAAAAAAAAGAAGAAAAAGAAAAAGAAAACAAAGAAAACGAAAAAGAAAAACACGAAAAGAAGGTTAAAATTGGTTTACATCAGTGTTTTTCAACCACTGTTCCGCGGCACACTAGTGTGCCGCGAGATGTTGCCTGGTGTGCCGTGGGAAAAAATGAAAAATTACTTTATATATAGTCAATATAGGCACAGAGTTAATTTTTTTAACATTTTCTAATGGTGGTGTGCCTCGTGATTTTTTTCATGAAACAAGTGTGCCTTTGCCCAAAAAAGGTTGAAAAACACTGGTTTACATAACCACACTTCTCACATACATACAAATCTTCCGATCTTTCTTAATGTACTTTCATTACATCATTGTTTGTCTGCAAAGTTTTGATCTTCATTTCTCGTTCCTTTATCTTCAATAGTATTCAATATTTGTTTAATTACAAGTATCACTCTAGTTCTGCTAATATGGCCTTATTATTGCAATATATTCTTATGTATTCTTTACATATTTTCCATTCACCAAAAGTTTTCTGCATCATTCCTACAATGGAAAAGATCTTAACATAGAATCATAGAGTTGGAAAGGGCCCTGAGGATAATCTAGTCCAACCCGCTGCAAAGCAGGAATCTCAGTTTAAGCATCCATGACAGATGGCCATCCAAGCTCTTCTCTAAAACATCCAAGAGAGGAGTCTGTTCTCTGTGAAGTGCTTCCTTGTGTGTCTTCCGCTACTGCAGAACAACATTACCAAACAACAGGGGTGGAGTGTGTGTGTGTGTGTGCTCTCTCTTTGTATAGAAATTAAGCCCCAAGAGACAAGATGGCTGATATTTGTTCAACCTCAGGCTGCCCAGTCTCCATCCCCTTTCTCAGGGCAACTTCAAAACCACCCACTCTCCCCATGTTGTGTTTGTAATTTTCGTGATGCGATGTCAGTGACTGGGCTGACCCAGACCTGCACACGCTCTTGCCATGTCTGCTAGGAAGGGCACTTGCGAGGGGTGAGGGGAGCTTCTGAGAGCCAGTGTGGTGTAGTGGTTAAGAGCGGTAGACTCGTAACCTGGTGAACCGGGTTCGTGTCTCCGCTCCTCCACATGCAGCTGCTGGGTGACCTTGGGCTAGTCCCACTTCTCTGAAGTCTCTCAGCCCCACTCACCTCACAGAGTGTTTGTTGTGGGGGAGGGAGGGAAAGGAGAATGTTAGCCGCTTTGAGACTCCTTCGGGTAGTGAAAAGCAGGATATCAAATCCAAACTCTTCTTCTTCTTCTTCTTCTTCTTCTTCTTCTTCTTCTGCCTCCTAAGCTGCCCCCCAGTGGGGATGACCACCTCTTGAGAGCCCTGCATTGCAGAGAGCTGGGCTAGATGACCCTCAGGATCCCTCCCAACCCTGCAATCCTATGATTCCTTGCAAGATACTGCTTTGTCTAGTTTAAAATGCATTGGGGGAAGGCACTGAAGCTGCCCTTACTTAAATCCAGAAGATTACACTAAACACGGGCACGAGCTTTTAAACACGTGCAATCCCATTTAACGATTAAGTCTACCTATATCTGATTACATCTCTATCCTGAACACATTTTTATCCCATTGATTTAAATGGGATTGAAAGCGCAGGGGACGACAGAGCAGCTTCAAAGGCAGAGACGTCTCCAGAAGCATCTAAGGTGTTGCCGCCTCCTCTCCTTTCCCTTTTTTTAACCATCAAAGAGACTATGGGGACATGGAGGTCTGCCTTGCATCTCGGCTGCTATTTTTAAGGCCGAGAGAGAGAGAGAGAGAGCCCTGTTCAACTCACTAGATCATGCTGGCTCTTTTCAGTTTCTACTCCAATGGAATCCGAGGTGACAAGTTCAATTCTCTGCTCTCTCAAACCTACTTTCCATGACCTACTTTTCCACTCTGCGGTGCTGGAGCAATGCCTTGCTGCATTCCTCCTTGCTCAGATCTGCATGTGCACAGGAGCCTAGTTGGTTGCCAATACTGGATTGCACTTCCTCTTACTCTTTTGCAGAGTACAGCCAAGTCTTCCTATTAAAACACTGTGAGCGCACCTTGCAATCAGAAAGGAAAGCAGGCTCAATCCTCCAGTGTATACTTTCGCTTCTTGATAATACTTTTTTTAAAAAAGCAAAGAAACCGACAACACCCTGTTCTTGCACTTTTGCTGTCTCAGATAGCTTGCTAAACGTTATCACAAATTCTCATTCAAAATCTACTCTGTACTTTGGAAAGTTTGTTAGCTGTGCGCTTGGGCGCCTTTTAAGGTACTCCAACTACGCTTTGCATGATGGTTCCTGCGATCAAGGAACAAATTCGCATCGATGTTTGGATATGATCGGCTGCCATTTTGAATCAAGGTCATGCACTGAACCTTTAAATACTGCACTTTTTTTTGTTTCTTAGAATTCCCAAGCATTTCCAAGTACCAGTCTGACTAGTAACGGATAATTATTTTTTTTAATGTATTGAAGTTCAAAATCCTGATTGGTTGCTATTTGCAAATAGCCACAAGTCACCTAGGGACATGGGTGGCAATGTGGTCTAAAGCACAGAGCCTAGGGCTTGCCGATCAGAAGGTCGGCGGTTCAAATCCCCGCGATTGGGTGAGCTCCCATTGCTCGGTCCCTGCTCCTGCCCACCTAGCAGTTCGAAAGCACGTCAAAGTGCAAGTAGATAAATAGGTACCACTCTGGTGGGAAGGTAAACGGTGTTTCCGTGCGCTGCTCTGGCTCGCCAGAAGCGGCTTAGTCATGCTGGCCACATGACCCGGAAGCTGTATGCCAGCTCCCTCGGCCAGTAAAGTGAGATGAGCGCCGCAACCCCAGAGTCATCCACGACTTGACCTAACCGTCAGGGGTCCCTTTACCTTTACCTTTACAAGTCACCTAGCATTGCACCAAGTTCAAAACAGGTAAGAGGAAGTGAATCAAGGATATATTAGAAGAAGAAGAAGAAGAAGAAGAAGAAGAAGAAGAAGAAGAAGAAGAAGAAGAAGAAGAAGAGGAGGAGGAGGAGGAGGAGTAGTTTGGATTTGATATCCCGCTTTATCACTACCCAAAGGAGTCTCAAAGCGGCTAACATTCTCCTTTCCCTTCCTCCCCCACAACAAACACTCTGTGAGGTGAGTGGGGCTGAGAGACTTCAGAGAAGTGTGACTAGCCCAAGGTCACCCAGCAGCTGCATGTGGAGGAGCGGGGACGCGAACCCGGTTCACCAGATTACGAGTCTACCGCTCTTAACCACTACACCACACTGGGCTGCTTCACTTCTTACTGTTTTCTACTTGTATGCCTGAGACCTGCGGGTCTTTCAAAAGTGTTGTAGTCCAGCAACATCTGGAGAGCACCAGGTTGCCAAAGGCTGGCTCGCATTTTTCTTGCACACATTAGCTTTGATGTAGGGAAAGAAAGAAAAGGTTTAGGTGAGAAAACTCTCCATTATCACACTGTCACAGGACTGTGGACAAAACGGTCTCCGTACAATAGCCCCGTCTGCAACGTTACAGAACCTTTGGCTTAATTAACCCCTGCAATATTCTCCTTTGGCAGAATTCACTTGAAACTCAAGGGCAGTGAACCCAGGCTTGGCACCCCTGTCATTTTCAGAGAGTCAGCCAAACGTCAAGAGGGATCTCTAGGCTTTTATCGCAGAGGAGGAGGGACTGCATGTCACGCTTTTTTGCCCAGCCTTGCATGGCGATGCTTAACTCACACTCATTACTGCTGAAAATAAAGGGAATGGAGGGGGCGAGTTGGGAAATGTTTGTGAAAACTGGGCACCATTGATTCATTTTGTAAACGGTGTAATTTGGATGTGAATCTATATAAATCATTTAAAATTTGGTAAGGAAGCAACATTTATACATGCTGTTGAAAAGAAACATTGCCAGGGATGGGAGATGTTTTTAATATGTTTTCTGCTGTGCATGGACTATTTACAAAAATAAGTATGATGGTCTTGGGGAAACATTATTATGTTCTTTATGGTAATTATATGCACTTTAAATCACAGTGTATAATTTTCAAGGTCAAACTGCAAACCGATGGTATGCATGACTTGGATTTGAACTTTGTGATGGTTTATACATACTGTGAAGAGTATTAACCTGTTTGGGATTTGTGTCCAAATCAACTGAATATAAGACTCCATATTAAGGTATTTTATCAATTAATTGATTTGCAGCAGTCCCTTTTCATATAAGAATGTACAATAGACACTGTATCACATTGTAGTTTATTAAAACATCGTTAGCAATTTAAATATTCATACAAATCATTTCTGCATATTTTGAAAACAGTGGTTGCTTTCCATAGATATTGTCGTCATTCCTGTTGAGGTCACTTGCATCGCATTACTGTGAAATAATTGTTCACTGTTCCTCCATACTTCTGTCATGAATGCCATATTTTCCCTTTCAAACAATTCTCTTATTTAGTGTCCTTCTCCTAAAAAATGCAACACACACACACACACACACACACACACACACAGTATCAAGGCAACGTGCCCATAGAACGAAACGGCACACATTCTGTTAAAGAGACTCACAGTTCACGTGCTGACTGTAAATGTGCAAAACTTTATAATAAAACTACTTTGCACTCATACGGCATTCTAGAGTATCTAGTTCACATTCATTGCACTGCAATCCTAACAATATGTCTGTAAGGCGGGTCAGAATTATTACCAGCCCACTGAAGATGTGTTGGCTGCAGCTAGGAGAAAATGATTTGTCTAAGCACTTAGCCTTGTTGGCATCCATCTGCCTCTAGAGACAACGGAATGTGGCTCTGGGGGCAAAGTCAAACTGCCGGAGAATTCACAGCACCTGCTGTGGCTGCAGAGATCGGTAACTCACAGCTGCTGCTTCCTGTGTTGTTTTTGCTGCATTCGCAGTGATGAAGTAACCTCTCCGGGGCACAAGCCCTGAGCAGTGCGTTTCAAGGGCTGCCTAGACAACAGACGACGACAAGAGGCCCCTTTCAGCCTCACTGACATGGTCCAAAGCACAGTAAGACTTTGCCCCTTGGGCTCCCCTATTCTCATTCCATTTGAGTTTGTGTTGGTGTGTGTGTTGGTGTTGTCATGATACAAGATAAAACCTGGGTTTTTGTTGTTGTTGAGAAAACAAGCTCTAAATTAGTTTTTAACTTCTTAGTAACAGCACAAACTATTTCACACCTTTTCGATACCACTTGTTTGCTGTATCCTTAACATCCTTTATTCTTAAATCATTTAATTCCTGGCATTCATACTAAAGCTTCTGGTACCTTTACCTTTACATAACCCATTATGTAAGCTAACACGGTCCCTGCATGGAGGAAGAGTGAGGAGGAAGATCACAGCATTTCTCTGGCCTGGCCCTGACATCCTCTCCACCAATTGCAGGAGGGCAGAGCCTAGGGCTTGCCGATCAGAAGGTCGGCGGTTCGAATCCCCGCGACGGGGTGAGCTCCCGTTGTTCGGTCCCTGCTCCTGCCAACCTAGCAGTTCGAAAGCACGAAGTGCAAGTAGATAAATAGGTACCACTCCGGCGGGAAGGTAAACGGCGTTTCCGTGCGCTGCTCTGGTTCGCCAGAAGCAGCTTAGTCATGCTGGCCACATGACCCGGAAGCTGTACGCCGGCTCCTTCGGCCAATAAAGCGAGATGAGCACCGCAACCCCAGAGTCGTCTGCGACTGGACCTAACGGTCAGGGGTCCCTTTACCTTTATGCACCTGCTCTGTCCCACCCCAAATGCACTACCTAATACGGAAAGCTGCCCAGAGCACTGGCTGTCAAAAATCACTATGTAGACAAACCGAAAGAGAGAATTGGCATTGATGCTTTGGGGGGGGGGGCTCTTCCTCATTCTCCCAAAGGAGACATCAATGAGATTTTGAACACTTTTAAAGAGCTGGTTTTCTCTAATATGTGCTGACAACTAGGTACAGGTATGCTTCCTGTTTCATTTTGTTTTGCTTTAATACCCAGAATACTCCCTCTTGGTATAATGAAAAACAGAGAAGGAGACTTTGCTGGGCAGCTACAGTTCGTTCAGCTCTGTGCTACAGACAGGGCAAGCTTACATTAATAACAAGCTTATACCATTGCCTTGTGGGACAAGAGAGGAAATCTTTCCCAGCCTCCATTTATTGGAATTAATTTAGGGAAGAGTCCATCCGCACAGTGTGACCTTCAGTTTCCTAGATCTTACTACAGCCTATTTTCCATAATGATTGTGTTTGGACACATTAGCATTGCTTCTGTAAATATAGTTTCCACCGTCTCTGGTTTTATTAAACTATTAAAGAATTTATTCCCTATTTCTCCATCTTTGAAGGTCAAAGCAGCTAACCATTTTTAAAGGAGCAATACGATATAATCCATATTTTCAAAACTGCTGATAAATGGATACTACCATGCCCTTTAAAAGAAAAAAAAAGCCAAAGGCTGAAAGATGTAAAATAGTTTTCAAACTCACCCCTTGAAAAGCAAGCAAATGGGGAGCCAGTCAAATGGACCTCCCTCAGGGGGGAGGCACCATAACTGAAAGGTCCCAGCACGAACAATTCTGCAGTAAGTAAAACTTTTTCTTTCTTCCTCTTTCTTTCTTTCTTTCTTTCTTTCTTTCTTTTTCTTTTCTACAAACAGGTTAGTGTTCACATCTAAGTCGGCTGACATGATACAGTCCCCTGGGTCTGTCAATATGACAGCTGATATTTCTGGTCCAATAATTAATTTCATTGTTTTACCTCTCTAAAGTATACTTAAACTAGCACTGAGAGGAGGCAGTGAAATAATAACTGACTATGCTTGTATGATTATCACTGCAGATGGTGACAGCAGCCACGAAATCAGAAGACGCCTGCTTCTTGGAAGAAAAGCAATGACAAACCTAGACAGCATCTTAAAAAGCGGAGACGTCACCTTGCCGACAAAGGTCCGTATAGTTAAAGCTATGGTTTTCCCAGTAGTGATGTCTGGAAGTGAGAGCTGGACCATAAAGAAGGCTGATCGCCGAAGAATGGATGCTTTTGAATTATGGTGCTGGAGGAGACTCTTGAGAGTCCCATGGACTGCAAGAAGATCAAACTTATCCATTCTGAAGGAAATCCGCCCTGAGTGCTCACTGGAAGGACAGATCCTGAAGTTGAGGCTCCAGTACTTCGGCCACCTCATGAGAAGAGAAGACTCCCTGGAAAAGACCCTGATGTTGGGAAAGATGGAGGGCACAAGGAGAAGGGGACGACAGAGGACGAGATGGTTGGACAGTGTTCTCAAAGCGACTAGCATGACTTTGACCAAACTGCGGCAGGCAGCAGAAGATAGGCATGCCTGGTGTGCTCTGGTCCATGGGGTCACCAAGAGACGGACACGACTAAACGACTAAACAACAACAAAATGCCTGTATATGTGATGTCTTTCCTATGGACCAGCTCTGCATCAGCAATTCAATTAGGATGGAAACAGATATTCCTTTCTTTCTCTGTATCTGTGGTGTGTGTGTGTGTGTGTGTGTTGAGCTCTGCTCTGTCTGCTGAAGCAGCACTTTTGTGAAGGCCCTTTTCAAAAACTGGACATTTTCATAATGCTGGGCAAAGTTATTTCAGAGTGCTGATGGAGCAGGGGTCTAACTTCAGGCTTCACCTATATGAGTCAATGTGCTGATGCTGAACCTTGAAGTATACAATTTCTACTATGCAACAGGACTTGCACCACTTGGCCTTGGTGTGTGATGTATCCTTTGGGTCCCCCTTGTGCTGCATCAGATGAGCCATTGGGGTCCTTGAGAGCAACAGAGGCTAAGGGAGGAGTGGGAAACTGTTCCCCCCCTTCAGTCCAAAGATTCTCTTTCCAACCTTGGCTCCCCAGGTGTTGTTGGACTACAATTCCCATCATCCCTACCAACCAGTGGTCAAGGATGATGGGAGTTGTAGTCCAACAGCATCTGGGGACCCAAGTTTGAGAAAGGCAGCACTGGGAGGTCACAAAGGTGACCCACGGCAGAGCTGGGGAACTCGTGGTCCTTCCAGCTGTCATTGGATTCCATCTGCTCCTCCTGGAAATGGTTATGGGAGGATGAGAATTGGAATCCAGCACCCACATCTGGAAGGTCACAGGTTCCCTAGCATCGCCCTGGGGGCGGGGGATAACTTGTCAGGTGCGCCATGTTGGTGAGGCTGATGCCAGGGTGGGCAGGGGCAGAGAAGACCTTTTCCCCCATGAACGTACCCTACCTAGTGTTTTGCTTAATCCCACTCCAGTTTGTGTCCAGTTAAGTAATATTCAGAGTAGTCCCAATGCATTCAATTGACTTAAGTTAGTCAAGTCCGTTGGCTTCAATGAGTCCACTCTGAGTATTCCTTAGCTGGATTCAACCCTATGTGTCTATACGTGGTCCTCCCAGCACCCCATTTTATCCTCAAAGGAACCTACCAGGATCAATTGAAGCCACAGGCTAACCCCCACCCCCCCACCCCCCCGCTGGAGCCAATGTATATGCTGCCAAAGCCATTTTCTAGATTTATCTCCTCCCAGTAACTGGGCATCTGTGATTTTATTTCTCTTGTCCCAGCCAATTTGTCCTTTCCCCCCCATTTCATCCATGTTATTTTCTTTGACGGAACACATATCTCTTGGGAACTTTCTGAATGCATCCTTCTTAATCCAGAAACTATTTTTAAACCAGAATATTAAGCCTATAAGAGACCAGGAAGCATTTCCTTTATGGGGGCGGAATACAGGATAATAAAATGTTAAAACACTAATTATAGACATTGGTTTACGATTTTTTTAAATGCAAATCTCAATAATTACTGACAGCACAATCCTAACCATGTTTACTCAGCAGTAAGCGATATTGAATCCAATGGGGCTTACTCCCAGGTAAGCATAGTTAGCCCTAGCAATTCTCCAATTTAGCTTTGCGCACCTTGAGTCTGGTGAAACTCCCCCCCCCCCAATATATCAAAGCAGGTTTCTCAATCTCTATTATCTTATTGAACACTTCCCTTTCCCAGCAAGACTTTTAAGTGGAGATCCGTATCTTAGTCTGTATCTGCGTTGTATTTGAAATTGTTTTTACGTGCGGAATTGGTTTTAAATGTTTTTTTTGTCTATGATGCTCCTGCTGTGTAATTGCTGTGAGATTTTTACATATGGAATGCGGCTCATAAATGGCATCAAATAAATAAATATAACCTCCTCCGAAATGTGTGCATCCAGTCAGCTGTTTCATTCATCTTTCACATTTCTCCTCCTCCTATTTCTTTCTCTTCTTGGCTCTCTATGAGGCATCTTTTTAAACAGTGCTCGTTCATCCCCCAGGGAGAAAAGGAGAGAGAGAGAGAGAGAGAGAGAGAGAGAGAGAGAGAGAGAGAGAGAGAGATATGCCTCTAAGAAACCTGCTCTGTCTTTCCCCAAAACCTAATCTTTCGCTTGATTCACAGAAATGGAAGAGCAAACCAGCAGATCTGCATAAGCAATTCATATAACAGCAAACAGCCCCCCACCTGCAAGCTCTCCTTCCTGGGTTTTCGGTGCTAAAAGCCACAGCGGCAAGGATGGGAGGGAGCAGCAGAGCTCCCCTAATACCCAGAGACCAACCAGTCACAATTAATAAAGAGCTACTGGGGGACATTAAAAAACATAGTGGCAATATATTGCTATCTGTCGCGGTGTTATTGGGAAAATCAGGGTTCAGGGTAAAAATAATGGAAGCAAAGGGCCCAGTGGAGCAGGCAGCATGCTCAAGAGGATACGATGCGCTGCAATATCTCTCCGTTCTGAAATACTCCTTCTAGCTGCGGCTATTAGCGAGGGAAGCTGGTTTCCCTAAGGGGGCAGGAACAATTGTCAGGTGTTAGTGAGGAGCTGGTGTTTGGTTTGGCCTTGGAGATGGAGCAGTTCTCCGGATGTAATGCACATTCTATTTGCATTTTGCATCTGCAGAGGCTTCATTAGGCTACTGGGTTATTGGTTTTGCCTCTGCCTGAGACCCCCGGAAAACCACTGCCAGTTGGAATAGACTTAGGGTTACAGGACTGGCGGAGGTTAGCCTTTGTGTCATCTTGGGGGGCCCAGCCAAATAAGTCCTTGGGCTTATATATTTGCTTTATTTAATAAACTTTACATACCACTTGATTGTACAAACAACAACAACAACAACACCAAACCTCAAAGCAGTTCACAAAGAAGATAAAACAATAAAACTGTCGCCAAAATAATAATAATTACAGCCGTAGTTTTAAACCCACAGAAGGTTAAGATCAAAATAATCTATGAAATTAAAGCCAGTAGGCTACATCTGGCCTAACAATGACTGCTGAGGATTCCTTATTTTCTTCTCCTCTCCTTTTTGTCTTGTATGTTGTAGAGTTATTATATACACAGGTGGTTTGTATGTTTTTGTTTTTGTTTTATATATGCCAATAAAGGTGTTGATTGATTGATTGATTGATTGATGGATGGATCAAAATAGAATAAATTAAAACAGTTCATCCCAGTTCAGGAAAGGCCGTAGCTGTCAAACCAGTTGCAGTTGGTAAAAGGCACTTCTAGTCACTCAGGCTACCTCAGGCTTGTCCACATTTGAACATTATTTAGCTGTGTCCAGTCGTACCACGGAATCCGTTCCAGAAGTCCGTTTGGCTACCTCAGGTTACCTCAGGCTTGTCCACATTTGAACATTATTTAGCTGTGTCCAGTCGTACCTCGGAATCCGTTCCGGAAGTCCGTTCGGCTTCCAAAATGTTTGGAAACCAAAGCGCAGCTGCCAATTGGCTGCAGGAAGCTCCTGCAAGCCAATCGGAAGCCGCGCCAGACGTTCTGGTTCCAAAGAACGTTCAGAAACCAAAATACTCACTTCCGGGTTTGCAGCGTTCAGGAGCCAAAACATTTGAGTCACAAGGCGTTGGACTTCCGAGGTACGACTGTATCTACTTTCCCCCCATTTGAGTTAAGCCAGATAAGTCCACATGTATTTGAATTTGTATATGATGAGCAACATTGGCCTTTCTTATTCAGACCGTTAGGCGTTTCCCTTTCTAATTTGTTGGTTCTGTTATGCCAGATAAGTGCAGCAGGGCACGCATGCAGATAGCTGCTTGTGCACCTTGTTTGGTTCTTGAAAAAGAATTTGCTGCCCTGGAAGTGCGCAAGAGCACACACGGTCAGGCAGCCGCAAATTCTCAGCACACAGCTTTGCAGTTTTCTCTTTTTGTGCAAATCCAAGGCAACAAAAGAAATCCTATCCGAAAACAGCGACAGCTGTGTGGCCGTTCACCAATGACACCAGGAGCGCTGCATGGAAAGTGCCAAGACACACCTACGACTGCAGTCCGGACAGCAGATTAAACAACAGCTCAATAAACATAAGGAAGAAATACAGTTTCCCTTTAACGGTAGTGCAGTTTTCCCAAGTGTGAAAGGTTGTCTGAATGCAGGCACTTGGATCCTATGTAAGAAATCAGTACCAACCACAGTTTGAGTATTCTATTACTGTATCTGGGAAGGCCTGGCATGTGCAGGTGTATCTTGGAGCATTATGGACCAGACCAAAGGCTGGTCTAGCCCAGGGTTTGGCTTCTATCAGTGGCCAGCTAAATGCTGCCTGTGATTTGGTCAAGGCATCCATTACGCAGGGAAATACTGCTTCAGCACATAGAGGTTCCTATTATCTGCTGTGACTATTGCAGAGAGAGTTTTGCCCTTTTTGAATTTGTCTCTTTTTCCAAAGCCATCACACCGTCATATTTTCTGGCAGAGAATTCCAAATATGAAAACTATGGCCTAGAAGACAGAAGAGGCACAAATTCCTCCTTGCCTCTTTCACCTTTACAGCAGATTGTTCTGAGTACAACTTTGAGGGTCCTGGAAGAATTCTGCCTAATTGTTTTCCAAGACTTACGTTCCTCTGGCTTTGTATAAGAGAGGGGAGTGAGCGGGGCAGGCAAACCTTATTCACACCTATCAGCTGATCACCCATTCCCACCATCCTTCTGAGTAATACCCCTCCCCACTTCCTCACTATATTTAAGGATCTGGTGACTTCCGTTTCAGTGTATCTGAAGAAGTGTGCATGCACACGAAAGCTCATACCAAGAACAAACTTAGTTGGTCCTCTAAGGTGCTAATTCCATAGTAATGTACGGAAGTGAGAGCTGGACCATAAAAAGGCTGATCGCCGAAGAATTGATGTTTTTGAATTATGGTGCTGGAGGAGACTCTTGAGAGTCCCATGGACTGCAAGAAGATCAAACCTATCCATTCTTAAAGAAATCAGCCCTGAGTGCTCACTAGAAGGACAGATCCTGAAGTTGAGGCTCCAGTACTTTGGCCACCTCATGAGAAGAGAAGACTCCCTGGAAAAGACCCTGATGTTGGGAAAGATGGAGGGCACAAGGAGAAGGGGACGACAGAGGATGAGATGGTTGGACAGTGTTCTCGAAGCTACTAACATGAGTTTGGCCAAACTGCGGGAGGCAGTGAAGGATAGGGGTGCCTGGCGTGCTCTGGTCCATGGGGTCACGAAGAGTTGGACACAACTGAACGACTGAACAACAACAAGGTGCTACTGGAAGGAATTTTTCATTTTATTTTGTTTTGACTATGGCAGGCCAACACGGCTACCTACCTGTAACTTATTCACCTATGCAGCCTTAGACGACTGTGGTGTGGAAATCCCGACCTCTGGAACGAGCTCAAAAGCTTTGCCCTCTCCGTAAGTGAAGATTGCTAGTTGACCAAGTTTGGAAATGGATGGGTGTGTGTGCTGCCTCTTTAAAAGTGTGGGTTTGAAGGGGGGGTGTCTCTCTTTCTGCTTGTGGGCATAGTGTAGAATGCAGAGTTCCAGTGCATAAATAATGCAAATGCCACGAAAGGGTTTCTATCCCCCCTCTCTTCCTCTTTCCATCCGCTCCCTGGCTTATAACAAATGTTAATTTAATCAATTGGCAGTAAATCTGGTCAATGCTGACTCATGCCAGACAGTGTCTCTTGGGGACTGTACAGAGCTTTTGCTGTCTCATTTAGAAATGAACAATGCAGAACAGTGCAGTTCCATCTTCACCTTCTCATTTTGAGAGATTTTTTTAAGGGGGTGTACAACAGCAAGAAAACTGCCAAGTGTTTGCAGGTTTATGAAACGGAGAAGTCGGGCAATTAAAAAAAAATTTTTTTCCTTAAGGATTCTGATATAAGTTACATCCTTTGCAACTTTTGCTAACAGGGAATGAATATGAAATGGAAAAGTAAAACAGTAGGCAAAGATACATTTTAAAACCATATTGGTTGCCCGGTATTAAAGCAGATTACGACTGAAATGCTAAGTGGATTGAAGCCATTTCTTCTTCTTTGTAAGACATTTAATTAATTTTACAAATAAAAAAAAATACAGATGAACTCATATCAATAAAGTAACGCGATATGTGGAGATTCTCTGAATCGCACGACTCCCCCCCCCCCATCCCATTCATGGAGTCTTGTTTTAAAACATCTACAACTGCATATTAGTCTGTACTCCAGTTATTATATCCAACCATATTATCCATAATATTTTTTACACTACAAGTGTGTCAAAATCCTGCTCTGTTTCCATATGCTTGCAGTGATCTCCTAAATAACTTGCAAAAATTTCCCGTTCTTTATAAAGTTTTATCCTCTTGGTTTCTGAGTTTTCCAGTCTGCTTTGCCATCTCACCGTAGCTTGCCATTCTTCTATGGTAGGGACTTTTATCATCTTTCCAACTCTGGGCCAATAACATCCGCACGGCTCTTGTTCCATACATAAAAAGTCTTTTGTGTAGATTGAAGCCATTTCTTTATTCCTTTCCTAGTTGTGCTACTCTAGAATTTGTCTTTGTTATTTAAATCCTGTTAAAGGGTTCAATTGTTTACAGTGGTCTTCCAAGTACAATATAAATTTGCCCCAATCTTTATTAAAATTTTGCTCTTCCTGGTTTCTGATTTTCCCGGTCAGCGAAATTTAATTGATTGATTAATTGATTAAATTGAGGGGAGGTCCTTTTATCAATTGGTAATTGGCTAAAGAAGCGGAGAGTGGGAAGAAATGGACAGTTCACAATGGACTGATGTAAGAAATACCATCCTGAAGTATCTGTATTAAGACTAGTGCTTTTTTAACCGGTCCGAAATTGAGCTAGAGTTGTGCTAGATCCATGCGCCTTGCTTCATTCTGCAGACGTCAAGAGTGGTATGCTTTATATCTGCATCACCATCTGCCAGGGGACAGAATCCTGATTTGATAGGGAGTAGAGTCAATTATCTAATACATCCACCCCATCACTTGCTGTTAAGTTCCTTTCGTGTACAAAAACCATCTGCCTACTGACTGCCCATCCCCAGAGAAGAATGACCAATGAGCATTCATACCGGTTTATACAGTGGCTGGAAACTTCAGGAGCAGAGAGTGCTCTGGTACTTGGGTCCTGCTTGTGGGTTTGCTACAGGCATCTGGTTGGCCACTGTGAGAACAGGATGCTGGGCCAGATTGGCAATTTGCCTGATCCCGCAGTCTCTTCTTGTAAGATGTTTCTCTAAATAACAATAACAATAACAATAACAATAATAATAATAATTTAGTTATACCCCACCCATCTGGCTGGGTTTCCCCAGCCACTCTGGGCAGCTCCCAACTGAATACAGTGATACCCCGGGTTACATACTTAATCCGTTCCGGGTTACAGTGTGGCGTATTTAAAACTGAGTAACTGTGCCTATCCTTTGGCCAAACTGCGGGAGGCAGTGAAGGATAGGCGTGCTTGCGTGCTCTGGTCCATGGGGTCATGAAGAGTCGGACACGACTGAATGACTGAACGACAACAACAAACTGCGCAACAAAAGGCATTCTGAGGAGACTGCAAAGTATAATTAGGAGTTGTTTTAATTAAAGAAAAATAACAGAAGTTACATTAACTACAAGAACGTTACAGAAACATGACCCATCCAGTGACCTACCACCCAGGGTACTGAGAGAGGTACGCAGACCTTACAGACTGTATCCGATTGCTGATTGTGGGAATACACTCCGTGGGTTCCTTTGAACCCGCGATTATTTGTTTAAGTTAAATGTTATTATTATGCACTATTTTATGTATTCTTCCATGCAAAAGTGAAAGCGAAAGCAGGGCTCAGTAGGCAACTTGCCACTGAGATCCCTCCGCCTAGACTTTTAGCTCCAGAGGTTTGAATTTGTTAATAATCAGTTAATCTGCTTCCCGCCTTTGGGGGCAGCAACAGCGTTCCTATTGGTAAATATATCGATCATGACGTTGCACTTGGTTGTCAATAAAGGCTGCGGCTCCCCGTTTAGGTTGACAGTCAGAGTTAGGGTTCGACTAATACAGATGTAGATAGTTGGGGTTTCGGGAAACGGGTTGGTTGGGTTGGCTGGGTTGGAAGCGCGTGCAGGAGGTAGAGAGGTTAGCTTGCGGAAGAATTGGCGGTTTAGGCTTAGTTAGCTTTAGTCTTAGGTAGCCTAGAACTTGCGGAAGAATTGGCGGTTCAGGGTCGGTTAGCCTAGGGCAGTGTTTTTCAACCTTTTTTGGGCAAAGGCACACTTGTTTCATGAAAAAAATCACGAGGCACCCACCATTAGAAAATGTTAAAAAAAATTAACTCTGTGCCTATATTGACTATATATAAAGTAATTTTTCCCACGGCACACCAGGCAACATCTCGCGGCACACTAGTGTGCCGCGGAACAGTGGTTGAAAAACACTGGCCTAGGGAATGTTAGATTAGGTTAGGCATAGAGAAAAGGTAATAGCCTATGCGGGCCAGCCAAAGCCATCTAAAAGAAACTGTGATTGTCTGTCATTATTTCGTCTCGGTTTTATTTTTCGTAGTCTATGGGCGCTTTTGCCTGGCCGTAGTTTTTGGCCACCTTTTATTTGGGTACATTAATTAAGGGAACAACTTAGGAGGTAGCAAGCTCTCACAGGTACTTTTACGAGGCACTCTTTTTCTTTTGAAACGACTCACGCACCTTCAGATTTAGCCTGGCGGACAGGCACGGTGTGAGTTTAAGCTCCGGATTATCGTCTGTCCCGTTCGCAGGCTTGGCCGGCGCCCGTGCGGAAACGCATGTGAGGTGCTGGCTGCAGACCCCCGCAACTGGAATCCCGTGTGCAGTTGACCTAGTCCTGCATGCGGGAGGCTCCAGCAAAGAATCCCCGCAGCTGATATGCCTTAAATCAATACAAACGTAACATCACTTGCTGTACTGCCCCACAGTTGCAAAACTAGGTCATTCCATTTCCTTCTTTCTTTAAAGAGATACACATTTCTGTGGAACAATAATGACCTTAAACTGTAACCACTCAACATACAGTACGTAACCAAAAAGGACGTAACCGAACAATTCGTTCTGTGCATGCTCAGACTGAAAAAAACCCGGAAAAAACCGAAAACCCCCCGCGAAAAATGCTCTGCACATGCGCAAATTGCACGCCGCGTCGGGTTGCGCTTCCGGGTTAGCAAAGTTCGTAACCTGAAAAGTACGCAACCCGAAGCGTACATAACCCGAGGTACGACTGTATAACACAATACAGCATTAAACATTAAATCTTCCCTAAACAGGGCTGCCTTCAGGTGTCCTTTTAAAAGTCAGGTAGTTGTTTTATTTCCTTGACATCTGATGGGAGGGCGTTCCACAGGGCGGGCCCACCACCGAGAAGGCTCTCTGCCTGGTTCCCTGTAACCTCACTTCTCGCAGTGAGGGGACCGCCAGAAGGCCCTCGGCGCTGGACCTCAGTGTCCGGGCTGAACGATGGCATGCCCGGATGGTCTGAAATAAAAATGCACGAGAATCGCTTTAAATGGTCACTATCATGAAAGGATAGTGGGCGTGCAATCCTGGGCCCTCTAACCTTTTTAGGGCAACCCATAGGAGCTTGCTGCGTAGCAAGATGGGAAGATGACATTAAAAAAAACAACTGGCAATTGTCCATCTAAACTTTAAGAGGCAGGTTAGGGAGAGAAGGAACCGGTGCTGCAGTTCAGTGTGGGCTTCCAAACTTCGTGTGCAAGAAGCGACATTTTCAGTGTCTGGCATCTCCAGGTCGAACTGGGAAATGCTCTGGTCTGAAACCCCTGCAAAACCAGTGCCAGACACTGGTTCTCGATGGTACGTGGAGTTAAGGCAGTTATTGTTGCTATCACTTTAGTTGGTTAACTGTTGTTAGCTGGCTCAAACCATTTTTTTATGGAAAGGCAGGGTGCAAATGTTTTACATAAATACATTTGAATATGTTCTGCAAGCTCTTGACAAGGTTGTTTGTCTCAGATCTTTAACTAGGAAAATGAGACATTTGCAACCCAGGGTAGGGGGCTGATTAGACAGCAGCCTCACAAGAGAGATTGGCTGAGAGGATCCCACCCATTTTTTCCTTCTTTATCTGGCTTTTATCCACATTGATTGAACCTGCCCTCCTGTAAAATTGTATTAAAGTAAGTTATGAAAAATCGTGTTTGTTATTTCTTTCTTTCTTTTTAAATAAAAGGTGACTGGTGTGTAGCTGTCTTTACTGTTGCTGATTTTTAGGTTTTTAATTGCATCATTTACAGGTGGGTAGCCGTGTTGGTCTGCCATAAACCCAGATGCCAACTTTGCTGCCACATAAACCCAGACAACACCATTACTGGTCCCAACAACATCAAACATACCATCTCAGGACTATTTAATTGCTCATCTTCCAACATTGTGTATGCAATCAAATGCCAACAGTGCCTTTAAGCTCTCTATATTGGACAAACAGGCCAAACCCTACGCCAAAGGATAAATGGACATAAATCTGATATCAGGAATCACAAGAAAGAGAAACCAGTAGGAGAACACTTCAGTCTCCCAGGACATTCTATACAAGATCTCAAAGTAGCTGTCTTGATACAAAGAAATTTCAGAAATAGACTGGAAAGAGAAGTGGCTGAATTGCAACTAATCACCAAACTTAAAACCATGGAGAAACCTGGTCTGAACAAAGACATTGGATTCTTATCTCATTATACATAACAAAGCTATCTTTAGCCATCTCACCCCTTGCCTTTCCCTGCAAGACTAATTGCAGCCTTTAAGAGTCGTCAACAGATTTTCCACACCTATCAGCTGATCCCCCATTCCCACCACCCTTCGGAGTAATACCCCTCCCCACTCCCTCACTATATTTAAGGATCTGGTGACTTCTGTTTCAGTGTATCTGAAGAAGTGTGCATGCAACACAAAAGCTCATACCAAGAACAAACTCAGTTGGTCTCTAAGGGCTACTGGAAAGAATTTTCTATTTTGTTTCGACTAATTGCATCATGTCGTTCTTCAATGGTGGTGGGATTATTTAGATCGTTTCTCTCTTTATCTGGTATTTGTTTTACATATTGTTGTTGACATATTTGATTATTCTTCTGGGTTAGCTGTTGCTGGTGAATAGAAGCGAGGAGCAAAAAGTCCTATAAATTGGTCTGTGATTTCACGGTCTTTTTAAAATTTAATTTTATTTGGTCATTCTAAGGAGACCATATTGTTTCATTTATGTGATTTTAAAGGCAATGTGCCAACAAGTTTGGGAACGTTATTAGACCCATAGTACAGTATTTAAGAACTGCAAGGCTCCTGCCATTCTGTCAGTTTCAAGAAAGTCTAATTCAACTTTCTTCCTTGCTGTAACACTTTAATGTCAAGTTTCATTCCCATCTGACATGTGAGTCATGAGGCTTTAAGCTGATTGACCTCAAAGCATGATGATGAAAAATAACAGCAGCACAACTGTAAGCAGGAGGTTGGCTGGCTGCATGAGTAAAGCTTAGGCGGAGACCTCTGGCAGCGAGACCAACGGGAGAGGAAATCGGAGCTAACGGCAGGCACGGCCAACTACTTCTGTTTGGTCTCCATCGTCCTCCCTGCTGAGTTCTGCAATGGCAACTGACCAAGACTAAGGAAGAGGTTGCTGGCTGGCTGGAGATGCACTTAGTTGGTGGCAGAACAGCTCCCTAAGAACCAACTTCCTTAGGAACCAAACATGTACCATAATGTCTCATCTTCTACTACTGAGGCTTGGTGTGATCCCCAGAGCTTCCAGAGCTGCTTCTCTCATATCCTCCGATGAAAATAGGGGTGTCCTATTCTATAATAATAATATGTTATGTATTGAAGTTCTGACCTAGGCCACTAGGGGTGTGTGTATAATAGTTCATTCTGCTGCAGTTCTCACTCAGGTCTGCACATGCAAATGAGGGATGAAAGTGACATTCAGGGATTGGGTACCTACAGAAAGTTGTTACTGTTGCTTGTAGCTGAGTTCTATATAAACAGGCTGCTGAGCCCTTCAGTCCAGTTCTGTCCAGCCTGAGAATAAACAGAGCTGCCTGAAGAATCACTGTGTCATCTGCTATGTCCACCCACTATTTAATAATAATAATAATAATAATAATAATAATAATAATAATAATATAATAATAATTTTATCATTTATACCCACTCTGGTGGCTTCCACATAGATACAAACATAACAATACATGACTTTTAAGAACCATATAGTTAGGAAAGCTTTGTATCAGGTTTGGATAAGATATAAAGACTTGTTAGAGAGAAAGACTCCTAGATGGATTTCACCAGTGGAGGCCAAGGCCTACAAGAGACCTAACATGTCTGCAAGATGGTTAAGATACATAGATATATTGCAGCGAGAAGGTGAATCGTTTAAACTGAAGAGTTATGATCAAGTGAAAGACGAGGTCGCCGACTGGCTGCAATATCATCAAATTTACGAGATTTTCAAAGCAGACAAGAAAATTGGTTTTCAGTTGAAAAATCAAAACTGGAAACAGAATTAATTGAACCGACCTCTAAAAACCTTTCCAGGATGTATAATTTGTTGCTAGAGTGGCATACAAAAGTGAAATGTTAAATCAACAATGATAGAATTGGGCGAAAGATGTGGGCCATAATATTATGTTGGATGACTGGGAGAAATTGTGGAAGGAAGGTATCAAATTTACAGCTTGTAACAGTTAAGAGAAAACATTATGAAAATGATTTATAGATGGTACCTAACACCAGTTAAGATTGCTAAGATGAACACCTACAATGTCTAATGTGTGCTGGAAATGTAAACTATCGGAAGGTACCTTCTATCATATGTGGTGGACATGCCCAAAGGTTAAGGCTTTCTGGGATAAGATTTATAATGAACTCAAGAAGGTAATGAAAATTACCTTTAGTAAGAAACCAGAGGCATTCCTTTTGAGCATGACCAATGAAGAGATACCCAGTCAGGATAGAGTGTTTTTTATGTATGCCACAACAGCTGCTAGAATTTTACTTGCAAGAAACTGGAAAGGCGAAGAGATCCCAACAGTGGAAGAATGGCAGATGAAGTTAATGGACTTTATGGAGCTCGCCGAACTGACCGCGAGAATCCGAGACCAGAGGGAGGAGAAGGTGTCGCAGGATTGGAAGAAATTTAAGGACTATTTAGTTAATTGTGTAAAATTGAATATTTGAGCAGAATTAGCAGTTGAATAAGGTTTAGCTAGGCAATGTCATATTAAATTGTTGGTAAGAATTTTTATAGTATATGTTTTAAGTGTTTAAGAATATCTTAAGATATTTGGTTTAAGTTATGAAATATATTCACGCAAAGAAATCTAAAGATAAAAAAGAGTTATTGTTAAGGTTTATGGAGAAAGATATATAGCTACCCAAAGTATATATCGATTACCAATGCAGTGGAGGGAGCAGGGGAAGTCCCTATGTTGAGAAGATAAAATAAGAACGGTATAAAGATAAGTGTTTATTTAGGTTTGTATATGTTTTTCTTATGTCTATTGTTTGATTTGTTTATTGTCTATTGTGTTTTATTGTATTTGTGTATGTTGTGTTCTTTTTTGACATGCATATGGAAAAATAATAAAATCTTTAAAAAAAAAACAACATAACAATACATGAAACATTTAAAAACTTCCCTATACAGGGATGACTTCAGATGTCTTCTAAAAGTTGGAGTTCCTTATTTCCTTGGCTTGGTGCGTCACACCTCCAACGTTTCTCTGATAAAAAAGGAACATCCTACCATACCCTCCAACACTTCTGCGATGATTAATAGGGACTACAGTCGTAACTCGGGTTGCGTTCGCTGCGGGTTGCGAACGGCACGGGTTACAAACGCACCGAACCCGGAAGTAATGGAATGGATTACTTCCGGGTTTGGTCGGTCGCACATGCGCAGATGCGCCGAATCGCAACCCGCATGTGCGCAGAAGTGGCCCTGTGGATTGTGGACCGCTCAGGATGCGAACGGGGCTCCGGAACAGATCCCGTTCGCATCTAGAGGTACCACTGTAGTGGGACATTTCGGGATCAAATCAGAAACTGGGACGGCTTCTGTAAATCTGGGACTGTCCCTGGAAAATAGGGACACATGCAGGGTCTAGGTCAGGCATAGGCAAACTCAGCCTTCCAGATGTTTTGGGACTACAACTCCCATCATCCCTGATCACTGGTCCTGTTAGCTAGGGATGATGGGAGTTGTAGTCCAAAAACATCTGGAGGGCCTAGTTTGCCTATGCCTGGTCTAGGTCTCTCTGACAGTAAAATGGGATTTTGCCAGCAGGTATGTATGACCTGAATTAGAAAA
This sequence comes from Lacerta agilis, assembly GCF_009819535.1. Classification (NCBI taxonomy): domain Eukaryota; kingdom Metazoa; phylum Chordata; class Lepidosauria; order Squamata; family Lacertidae; genus Lacerta; species Lacerta agilis. The sequence continues at coordinate 126,482,550 of NC_046312.1, forward strand.
CGTTAAGGATAAATTGTGTGTGTGCGTGCGCATGTTGGGTAGGGAGAGGTCTGTTAGGATTGCTAATATCTCTGGGGTTACATCCAGTAGAAAGATAAATGACTATTTGTGTAGCATTAATATCTCTGTCTGAGACAAGAGAGTAAGTTGTGTGCAGGGCCCTGTTGTGGATGCGCAGCTAAAATACACAATGACCAAATGTCGCTTGGTGCTGCATTCTATAAGTTGTTCCTATAGTTGGCTGGGGGGTGGGGGGGGAAATCTGTTTGTCGTCCCCGTCCCCCCCACCTTGTCATCAGAAGAGAGACTCTCAGAATGGGCCTGCTCAAAATGGAACACAGCCATGGTTTTTATCTCTTCCATTCAGGCACACAAACTGTTTCAGTGGAATGAGCATTACATACTTCTAAGGAAGAGATCGACGTGGACAACAAGAGTTGGCAGGTTGCAAACAGTATGGCATCTTCTAGTTTTCCATCCCTGGAAAAGGCGTTTGGGTAAGCTGCCTTCTACAATTCGGATTTTACCAGCACGGATTAAAACATCAGTTCATGAAAGAGTTTCCCCTGGAGAGTAGAAGAATCCACTGGTGCTGTGTTTTCGGATCTTTGAAGGTGTGTTTGTGTGTTGTTGTTATTTTAATCACAACCAGAGTGTCAGGCCTACAAATTCAGATAACAATGCAGGGGGATAATCCCAGGTTTTTATTAAGACACAGAAACTGGAAAATGCTGCTATTGCTGTTGTTTCTCCCCAGAGAACCAAGATGTAACATCCAAATATATATTTTAAAGAATCCATTTAGCGGCAAGTGTTGCAGGGAGCCTGGGGCTATGCATTATTCATATGAGACAACTGGACCAAACATCTAATCTTTCATAGAAAGGCACATTGAAAGGCATAATGTTAGCACTTGTCTATGAATGATGAACAAGTTGCACCAGTTTCTTGTTCAAAGGATGCTTTTGAGTGTCTTCGTTTCTTCATGATCAGACAAACTGGGCTGCAAAGGATACTTCAGCCTTTACTCCCACACGGCTGTTTTGACTGCCAATGGTGCAATATTCTTACACGTGGAATGGAGTGTGGTGAATAATATCCTCTGTTACTCTGCAGCTCCCCTGTTTTGAGACAGATGGAGCATAGGGCCCTGGAGTATGTCAAGTATAGTGATTTAATTTGCTGAATTTGGGAATGCTTAAACACATTACTGTGTGTTTAATTCTGGAATGTTCCCCAGTAACTCTCATGTGATTGGTTCACTCTGGACACATGGGACATTCTCCAGGAGCCCGTGTGGTGTAGTGGTTATGAGCAGTAGTCTCATAATCTGGTGAACCGGGTTCGTGTCTCCGCTCCTCCACATGCAGCTGCGGGTGACCTTGGGCTAGTCACACTTCTCTGAAGTCTCTCAGCCCCACTCACCTCACAGAGTGTTTGTTGTGGGGGAGGAAGGGAAAGGAGAATGTTAGCCGCTTTGAGACTCCTTCGGGTAGTGATAAGCGGGATATCAAATCCAAACTCTTCTTCTTCCCCTGAAGATACACCGCAAGGCAACGGAGATTTAGGATCGGAGTTTTCCTTCTCCTAGATGGGCTATCTTTCAGCTCCATCTGCTCCTCACTTCTCCTCTGCAGCATGTGTAGAAACTGCCTTCTCGACCATTGGTCTCGTCTGCTCAATCTGCTGGAGCCTGTATTCGCATGCAAAGGAAGACCCTGGGGTTTGAGACCCATTGGCTACCCTCAGCTGGTTTAGCCAGCTATCTGAAGCTGTTCCTGGGGTGGCCGCTGTTGCATGTGGAGAGATTTCCACTTTCTCCTTCCAGCAGACTTCTCCTTACTGCGTCTGTGGGAGAACATCGACTTCTGCACTTCTTTCTGTCACGTACGTTCGCACGGAAACTAGCATTCCTCTCCTCTATTGCATTCAGAGAGAAGGTTATCTAACACGGTTTGTTCTTCAGGGTTTGCGGAGATGCCGCCATTGCAGTCAAGTCACTCTCACAGAAAACAAAATGGAAGAAGAAGAAGAAGTAGAAGAAGAGTTTGGATTTGATATCCCGCTTTATCACTACCCTAAGGTAAGGTTACCAGATTTTTTTCAAAATTTTTGAATCTGGGGACACTTTTCAACTTCAATGGATTTTGTATGGGGAATGATTTGTAAATCTGGGGACTGTCCCTGGGAAATGGGGACATCTGGTAACCTTACCCTAAGGAGTCTCAAAGCGGCTAACAATCTCCTTTCCCTTCCTCCCCCACAGCAAACACTCTGTGAGGTGAATGAGGCTGAGAGACTTCAGAGAAGTGTGACTAGATTACGAGTCTACCGCTCTTAACCACTACACCACACTGGCTCTCAGAAAGGGTGAGTAAAGGCTGAGGAGTAAACCCTACACAGATCTGGAGTGGATTCCCTAAGCCGGTTGGATGACACCTTGTACACATCCTTCCAGGCAGCCAAGCTGGTGCCAAACATATTGCCTTGCTTTCCTTTGGACCACATCAGAGAGTCAAAGGGGTGGGTGGGTGTCTTGTCGTCTGGGCAGCCCAGGACCTCCATACACACCACCCAGGGAGGTCACTGTGGTGCTGCTAATGCATGGTTGGACTTCACCCTCAGAGGTGCACTCCATTGTCTCTCGGGACATACTAATGCCATTGTATAGGATTACACTGTCAACCCTACTTCTAATTATAGTTCTTCTATTACCAACTCTCAGCAGTTAAATCACACAGTCCTAGACTTGTGTACTCATGAGTTCCTCCCAGTTGAGTTCAATGAAGCTTATTCGAAATAAGTGCGTATAGGATTTCAGCCAAAAATATAGAAACAGATTTTTATATAATCTCAAATGCATTCTTCACTTTCCCTTCTTCCAACCCTACACAGGGCAATGTTTTACATTGCCTATATATTACATATAATATGCAGCTATGCCAAATATATACCGCCCATAAACTTACACAGTATCCCTCTGTGTGTAGATTTAGGTACTGTTACATGGAAAAAATTGCCGGAAAAAATATCAACTACCTCAGATATGCTGATGATACAACCTTGATGGCAGAAAGTGAGGAGGAATTACAGAACCTTTTAATGATGGTGAAAGAGGAGAGCACAAAATATGGTCTGAAGCAGTGTTTTTCAACCTTTTTTGGGCAAAGGCACACTTGTTTCATGAAAAAAATCACGAGCCACACCACCATTAGAAAATGTTAAAAAATTTAACTCTGTGCCTATATTGACTATATATAAAGTAATTTTCTTGAATTTTTTAATTTTTCCCACGGCACACCAGGCAACATCTCGCGGCACACTAGTGCGCCGTGGAACAGTGGTTGAAAAACACTGGTCTGAAACTCAACATCAAAAAAACTAAGATCATGGCCACTGGTCCCATCACCTCCTGGCAAATAGAAGGGGAAGAAATGGAGGCAGTGAGAGATTTCACTTTCTTGGGTTCCATGATCACTGCAGATGGTGACAGCAGTCACGAAATTAGAGACGCCTGTTTCTTGGGAGAAAAGCAATGACAAGCCTAGACAGCATCTTAAAAAGCAAAGACATCACCTTGCCGACAAAGGTCTGTATAGTTAAAGCTATGATTTTCCCAGTAATAATATACAGAAGTGAGAGCTGGACCATAAAGAAGGCTGATCGCTGAAGAATTGATGCGTTTGAATTATGATGCTGGAGGAGACTCTTGAGAGTCCCATGGACTGCAAGAAGACCAAACCTATCCATCCTTAAAGAAATCAGCCCTGAGTGCTCACTAGAAGGACAGATCCTGAAGTTGACGCTCCAGTACTTTGGTCACCTCATGAGAAGAGAAGACTCCCTAGAAAAGACCCTGATGTTGGGAAAGATGGAGGGCACAAGGAGAAGGGGACGACAGAGGATGAGATGGTTGGACAGTGTTCTCGAAGCGACTAGCATGAGTTTGGCCAAACTGCGAGAGGCAGTGAAGGATAGCCGTGCCTAGCGTGCTCTGGTCCATGGGGTCACGAAGAGTCGGACACGACTGAACGACTGAACAACAACATGGGAAAAAAATACGTATTTAATTCAAGTGAGAAGGCAAAAATATTTAATTCATTCGAACCTATACACCCATGAATTATACTGTAAATTCGTACCGCTGCAGTACATGAAGTCTTGTATAGCAGATATGAGGATTGAATTTGTTTCCCCCCTGCTTTTGTTGCAAGGTTAATATAAAGTGGCTTTCCTTTCTCTCTCTTTTGCTGCTGCTGCAAGACTCTTCAATTCCCACTGCAGATTCTGAACAAAGTATGTATGCACAGGCATGGTTTCTCGGGGGGGGGGGGAGGGGAATGTTTTCCATGTAGGATCAAATACAAAGAGATATCAGTATGGAGAGGGAGAACACACAAACACTTGAAAGTGACATTTTAGATGGGTTGGAGTATCCAGGGCCCAAATCCTTAAAGACCAATTCCTCAGGCATAAAATATCCATTGCTGTCACAAGGATCTCAGCAACAGGAAAAGTGTTGCTTTGTAAATTGCCTGAGATTGTTCTCCAGGGAGCTGGGTGATGGGGGACGGGAAGGCAAGGCAAGGCAAGGCAAGGCAAGTCCTGGTCTTTGGAGGGAAGGCAAAATTTGATAAAACAGCCTGCTAAATCAGTTTCCCTTAAATGCCAGCTGTCAGCCTTCTAAGCCGCGATGTGCCTGGATTCAGAGGCAGGCATTGTCATGGGACGGTAGCCAGGGATCAGCAGGTTAGAGGGGAGATGGGATCTTGGTGGATAAAACACACATGCATAGCGACAGCTCTTGGTGAGTGCCTTGCCAAATGCAAGGTGGTTCTTTTAATGAGATTCAGAAGCAATACAAACACAAGCGAGCGAGAAGATTAAAGATTTTATTCCAAGCAGCAAGGATTATATATATTACCAAGCAAGCACTTCGATCTGCCACCGGGAAGCCCTCAAGAAGTGGCGAAGTGAACCCCAGGTAGCCACAGGTTGCACGACCCTCCGGCCACGAGTTCATACACGAACTTCACACAGAACTCCTGCCCAACACCATCTGATTTATAGATTTATAGATAGCAGTTCAAAAGCACGTCAAAGTGCAAGTAGATAATAGGTACTGCTCCGGCGGGAAGGTAAAACGGCGTTTCTGTGCGCTGCTCTGGTTCGCCAGAAGCGGCTTAGTCATGCTGGCCACATGACCCGGAAGCTGTACGCCGGCTTCCTTGGCCATAAAGTGAGATGAGCGCCGCAACCCCAGAGTTGTCCGCGACCGGACCTAATAGTCAGGGTCCCTTTACCTTTACCTTTAACCCGTTAGCCCAGAAACCAATGTCCCCACTGTGGAAGGACTTGTGGATCCAGAATTGGCCTCCACAGTCACTTACGGACTCACTGTTTAGACCGTGTTCATGGAAGACAATCTTACTCAGCTAAGAGTGATTGCCAAAGAAGATAGACATTTGGTAGAGTCAAGGGCAACCATTGCACACACTGAAAGCAGCATTCGATACTGCATCTCCAAGGAATGCTAATAAGAAAGGAGATAGGAGGAGACGCATGTTCTGCTGGAAGGGCTTCCAGACAGTCTCTGAAGCTGCTCCGGCTAGAGATTCATGTCTGGTGCATAAATCAGTGAAGACCAGTCAAAACAAAAAGAGATTGCCAATAGCTCCAAAAGAACCTTTCTTAACGGTGCAAATGGGTGGTAAAATGCAATTCGGTGTAAGCAAGGGGAAAGCGATGCATGTTAGGGCGAGAAAATCTTATGTTTGCATATGGCTCGGTGGGGTCTGAGCTGGCGATGACTGATCAGTTGGTCCAGAATCCGAAAGTACTTCACTGAGAAGCTGCCCTTTGCACGTCAGGAGTTTGCCACATAGGGCAGCCAAGCACGGATCCAGACTCAATGGGACACAGACCCAGCGGGGATTCTTGAGGACACATTCGTAGGACCGCGCCGTTAGCGTGTGTTATGTGTGACAACCTCCGCGGTACGGTATACAGTATAAACATCTGGCTCGCTTACGGCAGTATCTCGTGTGCGATTCTCAGTTTGGCAATGCGAAAGATTCAGGAAGAGTTGCAGGATTCAAGCGCATCCCAGGGAGCTTCTGCTGTGCTGCAGGTAAAACCTTGTGCCAGGCAGAGGTCTGAGTCAGCTCTTTTCCAGCCAGAGGATAATCGACCCAACGAGACAGTGACACAGCAGAAATAAAAGGGTAAATATAGACTTCTAAACTTTAAAGCTTAGTATCTTCCAAATATTTGGTTGCTTTCTCCGGTTTAATAGGAAAAGGCATCATTTCCCAGCAGGAAACTAAAGCAGGGCTCACAAAAGGCTGGTAAAATCGGGAGGCCCCGATTCCAAAGAACAAGACCGAGTTGCAGGCGTTCCTGGGGCTGCTGAACTTCTACAATATGTTCCTGCCCCACAAAGCAACGCTAGCCGAGCCTCTCCACCGCCTCCTCAGCATGAAGGCACCGTGGTCCTGGGGTCATCGGGAGACGGCGGCCTTCAACGCAGTCAAGGCCCTCCTCTCATCAGACAGTGTGCTGATACAGTACAGTGAAGCCAGGCCGCTGGTCCTCGCCTGTGACGCCTTGCCCTTTGGCATCGGCGCCGTCCTTAGTCACCATTTTCCAGATGGAAGGGAAGCACCGCTTGCTTACTTCTCTCAGACGCTGTCTCTGGCTGAACGGAATTACAGCCAGCTCGACAAGGAGGCACTGGCGCTTGTGGCTGGAGTGAAGAGGTTCCACGAATATCTCTACGGAAGAACCTTTGACCTCGTCACTGACCACAAGCCGCTCCTGGGCCTCCTTGCTGGTGACAGACCAACTCCACCGATCCTCGTCCATCGCCCTGGAAAATCACTGGGCCATGCTGACGCCCTCAGTCGTTGCCCTCTTCCAGCGCTTGTGGAAGACCCAGCTCCTGCTTCATCGCTACTCCCAGCAGCACCAGTGTCAGCTGCCGATGTGGCCTCCGCATCCGCCCAGGACCGCACCATCAGACGTGTGCTCAACTGGGTGTGGAGGGGGTGGCCAGAAGGGTCATTCACACCAGAGTTCCAGCCATTTGCAACCAGACAGCACGAACTCTCGGCTCATCGCGGCTGCCTACTGTGGGGAGACCGAGTCGTGGTTCCCCAAAGACTCCGCCAACGCGTCCTTGAGCTCTACACATCGGCCACCCAGGGATCGTCAAAATGAAGGCGTTGGCTCGGTGTTACGTCTGGTGGCCTAACATGGACGATGCCATCACCTCCTGGGTTGCCTCCTGTCAAGCGTGTCAAGAATCGAGACCTGCACCACCGGCAGCTAAGGGTAACACCTGGGAGACGCCAAAGGCACCCTGGTCGAGAGTGCACATTGATCTTGCCGGCCCTTTTCATGGCCGGACCTTTATGGTAGTGGTGGACGCTTATTCCAAATGGCTGGAGGTGGCCCTGACACCCTCCACCATTACCGAAGCCATAATCCAGGTGCTGCGGGGCCTATTTGCAACGCATGGATGTCCTGATTTCCTCGTCTCCGACAACGGGCCACAGTTCACATCAGGCACTTTTGAAAGGTACCTCTTGGGGCTGGGCATCCGCCATGCCCTAACAGCACCATTTCACCCGGCCAGCAATGGACAGGCGGAAAGAATGGTGCGCTCAGCAAAAGAGGCACTGGCACGCCTGGACCAGAAGGACTGGCATGAGCGGGTCACGGAATACTTGCTCGTGCAGCACATCACCCCGCATGCAGCCACAGGGCGGAGTCCAGCTGAACTGCTTATGGGCCGTCGCCTCAGATCTCCGCTCGACCGGTTGCATCCAGACTTTGGGGTAGCCGAGCCCCCGGGCTGTGGTAACGCGCCAAGGTCTTTCATCCCCGGAGATAAGGTTTTTGCCAGGAACTATGTGGGGGACCTTGGGTGCCGGCCACGATAGTGGGAGTCACTGGACCCCGCGCACATCAGACAAGGCACTGGGGCGATGGACTGAGCCGGGGGCACTTGAGGAACGGGCATTTGTGGCGCCGACACATAGACCAACTAAGGCGCCGGGTTGGGAATTTGGACGATACTGCAGTGCCCTCAATGGCAGCCTCAGCTCCAGAACTGACACCAATGGAAGGCGAGGCTCCACCTACACCCCCTTCACAAACTGCGGACATGGAGCCGAGCCGAGCAACTGCAGTGGTTTTGCCTGACTCCCTTGAGACTCAGACCACTGCCTTGCCTGAGTTTCCACTGAGTCCGCTCGCGACAGTCCCTTCAACAGCAGTGGAGCCAGGGAACTCAGGCGCAACGCCACCATTGGTAGCACGGCAGTCGCAACGGGACTCGAGCAGCCAACCGGACTCTGATACTGGCCCACGGCGGTCAGGTAGGGTTTCCAAACGCCCAGCTTATTTAAAAGACTATGTTACCAACAATTTGCACACGTAATGCTGCATTGTAAATAGGAGTAGTTATGCTTGCAAACTGGGAAAATTGAAACTGATATGCTATGTGCCTTAATGAACCAAAAAGAGTATTGCGGTATATAATGGAACCACTATGATTGTAACCTAATGCCTTATCTCAGTGGGGAGGGGTGTTATGTATTGAAGTTCTCACCCTAGGCCACTAGGGGTGTGTGTATATAGTTCATTCTGCTGCAGTTTTCACTCAGGTCCGCATATGCAAATGAAGGAATGTAAACTGACGTTCAGGGATTGGGTAACTACAGAAAGTTGTTACTGTTGCTTTGTAGCTGAGTTCTATATAAGCAGGTTGCTGAGCCCTTCAGCTCACTTCTGTTCCAGCCTGAGAATAAACAAGAGCTGTTTGGAAATCACTGTGTCGTCTGCTGTGTCCACCCACAACTTAACAAGTCCCAAACTCTCTGGGGATGCTTTCTTGGGTGGGGGGTGCAGGAGGAGGCGGAGGAAACAGGAAACTTTCCTTCCACGAATTTCCTCAAATTAACTCATTTTCTCATTCAAGCCAATGCATACAGGACAGGCATTGATTTTGCTTAAGTGCCTTGAATAGAGAACCAGCTGGCTTTGCCTTGCATGCAACATTTTATTCTCCCCGTTTCTCTAGTGTCTTTTAGAAGACGGAGCTTTAAGCATCTGTTACTTAAAAAAAAAAAAAAAAAACCACTAACTAACCAGGAGGTGGAAATCCTAGTCACAGTGGGCATTTTTGAGCTAAGCGGAGATTGTGTGCTTCGCTTTGGATGAAAGAAGCAGCTATTGTTGGGAGGAGGCAACGTGGGGGAAGCTTGAGCAGGGGGCGGCTGCATCTGCAAGTGCCGTTTCAAAGCCAGCGATGTGGAGGACGGGTTTTCTCTTCTAAGAGGAAGAGCCAGATCTATTTATTATTGAGTAACTTAACAGGCTGTGCTCCGGGGCAGCAAAAGCTCACCATTTATCAAGCCAATCAATTAGGACTGTATCAGAAAGGAAATGGCCACTTCCAGGTGGAAGCATTTTCAGGTACATGAAGTCAGCAAGTGAACCGTACTCACTGTGTGTGTGTGTGTGTGTGTGTGTGTGTGTGTGTGTAAGAAAGAGAGAAAGAGAGAGGGAGGGAGGGAGAGAAGTCTAAGAAGGAGACTGAAATCTAGCAGCAGGCCTTGGGGTTCTAGCAAAGGGTTGTGGGAAAGACGGCCAAAATCTCACTTCAGCCACAAACAGGTGACAAGCCAGCCATCTGCGATACACAGGAAATGATCCCTTGGCTGTTTTAAAGGGCTGCTGCAAGGATTGCAGAACTTGCAGAGTAAACCAAAACCAAAAAAATAAAAATAAAAAACCAACACTAGGCGACCCACCTGGACCCCCCAGCCTTCCACACCTTGAGTAGAAGCATACTGCAATTCTCTTTGCACATGAAAGAAACTCAGTTCTTTCGTGGTGTGATATTCTAATTTTTATTTTTATTTTTGCTGTTTGCAGCATAATCTCGGCTGTGCAGATTCCTAGACCGCCTCTCTGCAGAGTCTGGATGATTACAGGTTATGGGTCGATTTATTCGTCATGCTAATTGGGTGGAAACTCAAAATCCCTCGCTGCTGCCACAAGCGTAGGTGCATTTATATTTCTTATCAGAGGTACCAATTGTGCAACTTCGTTGGGCTCTCGTCTGCAACTCCAGCCCCTCCCATTGCACATATATGCTTTAGCAGACACACACACATGATGCAATCCAAGCTGGAAATTAATCAGGACCCCCAGGGGAAAGGCGGGTGACTCATGCTTTTGAGGACTTTTGTCTCCACAGATCTCTCTAAAGGTTTCAGAATGGAATGATGCCCCGCCGTTACGATGCTACGTGGGGAATAACTCAAAATGGGGATGAACAGCTCCCATGTTACAATAGCTGATATTGTTCCCACCTCCACTTTCAAGATTAGGAAGATCATTTTACATCACGATTGGGTTTCAGTCGCTGGTTTCTTGCTGTTCCACGGCGTGTTTGTTTGATTAATTCCACTTAAGACTTGCTTCCCATACGACATCTCAAGAGGGATTTCATGGGAAGCAATTCGTAAATGGAATCAAATAGGCAACAACCAGCAACTGAGATAAGACTGGGAGCAGAGCCGTAGCTAGGTGACCTTGCGCCCCTGATAGAACCGTCCAGATTGGACAAATAAGCTCTTCTTTCCACCTCTTAACCAACCCTCCCTCCACCCATTCAATTCACCCTCTATTTAAAACCATTTCTTATGAGGCAATAATCAATACTTTTCTTTATAGACATATTTATGGACATATTTTTTAGCCAATTTTGTGGGCGGGGGGGGGCCTTGCCTGCGCCCCTGGCGGTGGCCTACCTCGCCGCCACCCCCACCCCCACCTATGGCCCTGACTGGGAGAAGGGTGTTTCTGAGTCAAAACAAAACAAGGATACATTAAAACCTCTGTTGTCGAATTAAGTTCTTAACCAGAGGTACCACTGTATCTCCATCCACCTCGTGTGCTCAAAAAGCACTCGCATTGATCTGAGCTGAGCCCTGCTAACTGTCTTTCAAAGGTTGACTGCAAAAGCTATTAAAGGGTAACCAGAGAGCTCTTGCAGCTGAGAGGGAGGAAGTTCATATTTCCTTGTTTGCTTGTTAGAGACTGAGCTTTGGTCACCTCCGATCTGTTAGGACCATTTAGAAAACATCCTCTGCGGCTGTGGATTCAGAGGAGTTCCCCTCCCCTATCGACAACAACGCCTGCCCTCCAGCAACAATTTCCTCCATTTCCTGGAGTTCTGTGAGGGGACAAAAAACCCACAATCAAACATCCACAGCGGATCAAGTGGAAAATGGATGGAGTGGATGTGGTTTCTGTCACAAGGGTGCAGACATAGTTCATAGGCTTCTTTCCAGAGCAGTGAGCGACTCACAGGGCAATTTGAGAGCAGATCTACACTATACATTTAAAGCACATCCAATTCACATTTAAAGCACATGAATCCCAGGGACCAGTGCTATTTTTATAGAAAACTAGCTGACCCGGCCACGCGTTGCTGTGGGTTTTTTTTGTGTGTGTTTTTAAAAATTTATTGTATTTGTAAATTGGATGTTTTGGGGGTTTTTTTGTACCTTTGTATTTTGCATTGCTGCTGTGGCTCATTCTGCTCATCCGCGGTGTCTCCCTCCTGATCCCGAGAGTATTCCGGAAGCTCCCATTTCCGTTCTTCCCTGCCCCTGCATCCAGGCGATTTATTTGGGGGCTGCGCGTTTTTGTTTTGCTTTAGCCTACAGACTGCAACAGTCTGCGAAGCTGCGACGGGCATTTTAGGTGAGGGCACTCACAGCAGCCATTTTTGGTGAGGGCATTCGGAACCTTTTTTACTGGCCAGGTCTGATGACATTGATGGGCAATCTGCCTTTCTATTGGATGCAGTTGGGGTCTTCATTCCTTTTGCTGGTGAGGTATAATAGGCGCGCCACTTTTTGCATTTATTGCTTAATTTAGGTGTGAAAGGTGTGGTTTAAAAAAAATTATTATGCCAGATCCTTCCTTGTTGGTCAAGTTACGCTTTGTCCTAATTTGATGCTGTTTGGTGCAGTTGTTACGGAGAACATTGGTTTCCGGCCTACACAATGGGAACATTTTATATATATAGAAGAGGTGCTGGAACTCACCACGAACATTTCCCTTGTTCTCTTAGAATAGCAATGGCGCCAAGCTGAGAGGTGCCAGAACTGAGTTCCAGTGAGCCCTGCCATGAACTGTAGTTTAATAACGATGCTGAGACTGAGAGACTGTAGGTCTGTGAGGGGAAAACTACAGTTCCAGGATTCTTTAGGGCAGGGGTCAGCAACCTTTTTCAGCCGTGGGCTGGTCCACCGTCCCTCAGACCATGTGGTGGGCCGTACTATATTTTGAAAAAAAATGAATTAATTCCTGTTCCCCACAAATAACCCAGAGATGCATTTTAAATAAAAGCACATATTCTACTCATGTAAAAACACGCTGATTCCTGGACCGTCCGTGGGCCGGATTGAGAAGGCGATTGGGCCACATTCGACCCATGGGCCTTAGGTTGCCTACCCCTGCTTTAGGGGAAGTCATGTGCTTTAAACAAGTGTTTAAACGTATGGTATAGTAACTCTGAGACAGAATCTGTGTGTATACACACACACACACACACACACACACACATACCCTGATGACTTCATTAACAGAATTTATCATTTTTGAACAATGCGGATTAAGTAATATTCAAACAAAAATAAAAAATTAATCGAGGAAACGGGGGACATGGCTTACAGTGTTGTGACCTGGGAATCAAATGTCCTGATCAAATGTTCTCATGCTTCTTTTCTTTACCCTCCCATCAATCCTTTGCCAGCTGAAATAAGGAGTGCGAGTCATTAATCCATTTGGTATGCATTTCCGTCCAGTGCAAAGGCACTATGAGCTTGCCTGGGCCTGGTGCACATATAACCCATAGTTCATGGTCCTTTGGTAAATTGCAAATAGCAAGGATTTAATTCAGTAAAATATGCATGCCTTTGAAATGTAGCGAGGTTTCCAGGACTAAATTAATAATTCCCAAGGCTTCATCCCCAAAGGGGTTTACAACTGGGTAGCCCCACATCATGCAGGTATGAGACGTGAGTTGTAACCCATGTCAGCAACACCTCAAGGGCTGAGATCATTTGTGATGTCCAATAAGCCGGAGGTCTTCAACCTCTTTGGGTCCACGGCTCCCTTGACCAACTACATTCTTTCTGCGGCACCCCTGTGGGGCACCGGAGCCCAGTTGTGCCACCCCTTGCCGGCAGCCCCTCACCCCTTTTCGAACACCCTCCCTTGTGGAGTGTTCCCTCGGCCTCCTCTCTTCTCCCCTCTCCTTGGGAGTCTTCTGGGCAGCCGCAGCCGCAGCTGCTGCCCCTGGTCTCTGAGCTGCTCCCCACCTGCCCCAAAGAGGCACCTGCCACCTACCTATTCATACTGCCTCACAGGGGCCTGGGAAGCACCCCCTGCCCAGCCCCAGAGGCACCATCCACCTGCAGAGCTTGTAGCCAGGGCTGCTGCAACAAACAGCTCTGCAAGCCTTTGGGAGGCAGAGATGCGAGAGACCATCACAGGAAGGGAGGGAAGGAAGGAAGAGGGACAGAGGCCAGTGTTGCCAGCGGCACCCCTGAGCATCATTCAAGGCACCCCAGGGTGCCACGGCACACTGGTTGAAAACCACTGCAATGAGCCCGTTGTTTTTGTTGGGTGAGACACATTGTCAGGTCAAAGGGGAGGACCTTTCAATCCATGAGAGTGCTTTGGGCAAATGCATGACTGGTGCTCAGCAACCGTTTCTGTTATTCTGAATTATTATGACTTTATTGAATTGCATTAATTGTTTTGATGAATCTGTTGTTTGCTTTCGTTATACGCTACTGTGTCCGATACTATAGTGATGGCAATATTTATTTTCTAATGCTATTGTGAGCCACTTTGAGCTCAACATTTGCTGCTGAAATAGCAGAATACAACCATTACATCTAATCAGACCAAAGCACTGTTTGAGTTGAAGAATCCATATATTCTTTGATCTGGTTCATGCACTGCCTTGGACCATTTTTTAATTTTATTTTGGGTTGCCCTGTACCTGGTTTAAGGGACGCAGGTGGCGCTGTGGTCTAAACCACAGAGCCTAGGGCTTGCCGATTGGAAGGTCGGCGGTTCGAATCCGCGCGACGGGGTGAGCTCCTGTTGCTCAGTCCCTGCTCCTGCCAACCTAGCAGTTCGAAAGCACGCCAAAGTGCAAGTAGATAAATAGGTACCGCTCCGGTGGGAAGGTAAACGGCGTTTCCGTGCGCTGCTCTGGTTTCACCGGAAGCGGTTTAGTCATGCTGGCCACATGACCCAGAAAAACTGCCTGCGGACAAACGTTGGCTCCCTCGGCCAGTAAAGCGAGATGAGCGCCGCAACCACAGAGTCGTCCACAACTGGACTTAACTTACCTTTTTATACCTGGTTTACACTACTTTCTATTCTCAATCATGGAGAGGCTTATTAATTATACCTGTTCCCATGCACGTGAGTAGGTGGACCTCTGAATATTCACTATCTCGAAAATATATTTGGATCGCAGATATTGTGATCCCGCCTTCTTTCCAAGGAGCTCAAGGTGCTTTTCTTCCTCCCCAGTATGTTGTGATTGGTCCAAGGTCACAGAAGGAGCTTCATAGCTGAGTAGAGATTTGAACTCTGGTCTCCCTGCTTGTAGCTCTTAACCACACCACAGAGACACTCCTTTGCACGGTACAGCAAGCAGAATTCTGGACTTGGGCTGGCAGGGGTCTAGATTCCAGTCCCTGCTCAGTTGTGTAGTTCTCTTGGTGCACCTATGCAAGTTTCTGCATCTCCTCGGTCTAGCCTGCTCTACAGGGTTGTTGTGAAGATAAGACGTGCTCATCCCTGTGCCCACCGGAAGAAGGGCAGGGTGTGGAGGCAAACGGAGAAGGAAGTAAATGTCAAATTGCATGTGTGAATGGATGACTCCAGGGAGTGAACCGAGCAACACAACTGTCATCGCGGGCTGCTTCAATCTGTCCACACACATTAAGAATGAACCGTTGGGGGAGGTGTGAAAAGTGGAGAAAGCAAAGACCTGATAAATGAATGACTTTCTTTGTCCCAAACATTAATTATGAAACTAAGTGCTGCGGTCCGTATGTGTGATGAATTCAAAAACAATCCAATGAACAGCGAGCGAAGAGGCCAGAGTGGTCGTGATTTCCCCATCAATCAGAAGATCAATCTGATAATTTCTGCTCAGTCCACATTATTGTGCTATTAAGGTGCTATTAGGGCAAGCTACAGAGCTGAGCGCGGCCAGTTCTGTGGGTTAATATTAGCAGGCTGGGAAAGCCTTTAACAAGCTGCAATCCTTCACTGGCCTTTTAAAGGGCCTTGCGTGCCCCTTAAAAAAGCAGCCATTGCTTTAGCCAATACGGCTTTGAAACCTTGACCTATTGCTTTGCTACCGCAGGTGCTTTCGGTCCAAAATTAATCACAGCTGGGGCTCAATCAATCTGCTGGATCAATAGAAGCCATTTAGGCTGCTCCTTCCTGGGGGCTACCCCTAGGGAATGTGGAGGGACCTTTGACCTATACTATGGGGCTCCTCGTGATGGAAAGCTTGAGAGATCCAATAAGAAGGTTTCAGCTAGTAACTCATTGCTTGCGGTGGGACCATCTTCATATGACCCCCTGATTGAGCCCTAAATCTACCAGTGGAAAACGGACCCCATTCATTTCGCCTGGTGCAGTTCGGTTCTCATTAAGTTCTGGTTACTGGCAGAAGATAAGCTGAAGTAGGCTTCCTGCAACTGGCCGTGAAAAATAATAATGCAGACGTCCTATTCCATCATAATAATTTTACTAGATATACCCTGCCCATCTGACTGGGTTGCCCCAGCCACTCTGGGCAGCTTCCAACAAATATATAAAAATTAAACATTTTTTTTTAATTAAATGTTTTTAGGATTTTTACAATTTAAAGCACAAAACATTAAAAATTATAAAAATTAAACATTTAAAAACTTCCCTATACTGGGCTGCGTAATGCTGGTGGTCAACAAAAGAGGTTTAAAGACTATCTCTAGGCAAATCTAAATGCCAACAACTGGGAAACACTGGCCTGCGAGCGCTCCAGTTGGAGAACAGCCTTTCCCAAAGGTGTCATGGACTTTGAAGATGCTTGAACTCAGGATGAAAGGGAGAAACGTGCTAAGAGGAAGGCACGTTTGGCAAACCCTCACCATGATCAACTCCTGTCTGGAAACCTATGCCCCCACTGAAGAAGGACGTGTGGATCCAGAATTGGCCTCCACAGTCACTTACAGACTCACTCTTAAGACCGTGTTCATGGAAGATGATATTACTTAGCTATGAGTGATTGCCAAAGAAGAGGAAGACGGCCTTTTCCAACTGGTGAGGTGGGAAAGGAGAAATGAATGCCCATTGGAAATTCTAGAGTAATTGCACTGTGATTCTGAAATGGAGGTTCCGGGTTCCGGAGGAAGTTATTGAAGGGATTGAGTTGGTTGCAATTGATCTGGGATTAACAGCAAACCTTGGATTTAAGTAAACAGGCTATTTTCACTTGCATTTTATTTGATTTAAAAGGAAAGCCCTTGGTTCCTTCTATTCAGGAACAGAAGACGAAAGATGACATACAGGGTGTTCACCAGCTAAGTCTTACTCAGAGTAGACCCACTGAAATCCAGTCAGCTCTTTTTAAGGGGTTTGCTCTATGACTAATATTGGCTATCACCCTATATCCATTACATTTTGTCCCCATTTACTTCCAGAAATCATTCTCAGTTCATCTGTTGAATCCTCCTGTAACTTGGTGCAGCCGATTGCTCTTGCGACCCAATTCACAAAGGGCTGAAGCGGCTCTTTCCAACACGGTTGTGCCCTAGAGATGTTAATTTATTGCAGAACTTTTCGATTGCTACGCTTCCTTTCCCTCTGCTTTTAAAACACAGTTCAGCTTCTTAGGATGCAGGCCCATTCCCAACGGGATGTGAGCTTTCTTAACTGTATACATATATGGTAAATAATTGATACCTGCCATATGTTACTAATCTTCTGCCCCTCCTTCCTTTGGCTCCCCTTGGACGACCATTTCTTTCTTTTCTACTTTACCCAAACCACCATTTTTCTTTTCTTTATCAATTGTGCCCTTTCCTTATTGGTTTAGTCAGCAGTCACCTCTGGTCCTTTTGTCCTCACAAGGCTGGATCCTGATTTCATTAGCTCCAGAGTTCAATGAGACTGTCGCAGATTTTATTCAAGTAGAAATGGGATTAGACTCTCACTCGGCAGGTGAGCTCCTGGATGTTTTAAATCGCGGTTGAGTCTGACGTTTCCTTTAATGAAACAGGATTTTAGCAGCCTCTATCAAATATTTTTTCTCTATTAGGGCAGCTTCATACACAGCAAGTTTCGATATGGATATCACTTTTGTGTAGGGAAAAGGCACACACCACATGAATTTCGCTCCTGCATTCAGAAGCAATGAGAAACAATGCTGGTTTCTTTGCATTTTAGTCTTCGAGGGGGGGAGGTTGCTGTTTCTATGGTGATTTAGGATTAAATCTGATTATTGATCGTATAGTTTGCTCTCAACCTGTTGAAATCCACCTCGAGGGGGTATAAAAAAAAGGATCTATAATTATCTTATACAAGTAATATTTCTGTTCAGATTTATTGCTTAAAACCATTGGTCATCACAATACAAACCAAGGGAAATGCATACCAAATGAGATGAGAAATAGAACAGAATCAATTTATTTTTAAGTCTGGCAGTCGCTCCAATAAATTGATTAAAAATACGAGATTCACAGATGACACTGTGTCATGTTTTCTCTCTCTCCCTCCATAGCCTATGTATGTCAATGTAGGAGAATATGTGAGCTGTCCAAAGGACCAAAGATGGCAATGTAAACATTTTTCAGTTTCTTAATCCAACAGTACTATTGGTTGAAATGGGTGAATTTTAGATAAAATCAAAGAAATCCACTCAAAGGTTTCAAAGCTGTGGGGAATGAGGGGCAGGGAGAGAATATTGGATTCAAGACATTTCTTCCCCAGTGGTTCTGCTAGGAAACAGAAACTCCCAACCTAACCTAGGGCAGGGTAGGATACATTCCTTCACTTGGGCTGCAGAGACAAGGAAGTACAGTGGTACCTCAGTTTTTGAACGTAATCCGTTTCGGAAGACACTTCGATTTCCGAAACGTTTGAAAACCGAAACTTAATAGCCAACAGCTAGGCTTCAGGATCTTGTACTCAGCAGAAGCCATGTTTCCTCTTTGACTTCCGAGTTGTGTTCGAAAACTGAAGCATTTACTTCTGGGTTTACAGTGTTCGAATTCCGAAACATTCGTCAACGGAGACGTTCAAAAACCGAGGTACCACTGAACACAGTATTTGTTGTTGGTGTTGTTGTTTTAAGATTTCTTCCCTGCCCTTCGCCATAATGTCCAAGGGTGGGTTACAACAATTTAACAATACAATATTAAAAACCATTAAGACAGATTTAAACACACTGTAGGCTGAGCACACCAGTTCCTGCTTCTGAGACTGAGCATTCTCAGGCTTCAAAGTGTGTGTGTGAGTGTGTGTGTGTGTGTGTGTGTGAGTGAGTGTTATGGACAGGTTCAAAAGCACAATGTATTATTGTGGACCACAAATGGGATTTTGCTCCTTTTGTTTCTATGCAGAGGCTTTGCTTAGCCTACAGTGTTCTTGCAAATATGAAAACAACAGCAGCGACAGCTTACAGATTGTACGGTGAAGTCCTGGGTTCTTGTTTTGTTTTGTTTTGTTTTTGGACGAGAGATAACCCTAGAGCAGATTCAGCGGGTTCCATGTCAGGATGCCATTGGGAAATGTTTTTGCAAGAAGGCTGTTCAACATGGGCACTGATTTGTGGTGTACCACAACACACAATTCTCTGGTTCACCTGACAAACTAAGGCCCTGTCTGCCCTATGCATTTAAATCTGTATCGTATCACTTTAAACAAGCATGGCTTCCCCCAAAGAATCCTGGGAACTGTAGTTTGTTAAAGGAGTCACTTGGAGTCCACTATTCCCCCTCACAGAGCTACAATTTTCAGAGTGCCCTAGGAAGAGGGCTTGATTGTTAGACCACCCTGTTGTCCATTGTGTCATGTTGTACCCTAAAGAAAAATAAAGGAATACCGGTAGGTTGAAACAAAATAGGAAATTCTTTCCAGTAGCACCTTAGAGACCAACTGAGTTTGTTCTTGGTATGAGCTTCCGTGTGCATGCACACTTCTTCAGGTAGGTTGGATCATCATCAGAAGGTTGGATGTTCTGCTTAGGATCTGGATTTCAGCTAAGAGTTTTAATAATGTCAGATGCTCTACTAAAATCAATGGAATACCCTGATGTATCATTTTGTTCCTTTATACAGGTGAAACTCGAAAAATTAGAATATCGTGGAAAAGTCCATTTATGTAAGCAATTGTTTTCGTTAGCTACCGGAGTTTAATATATGAGATAGACTCATGACATGCAAAGCAAGATATGTCAAGCCTTTGCTTGTTATAATTGTGATGATTATGGCGTGCAGCTGATGAGAACCGCAAAGTTGAAATTGTTAAGTTGGGGTTCTCATCAGCTGTACGCCATAATCACCACAATTATAACAAATAAAGGCTTGACATATCTCGCTTTGCATGTCATGAGTCTATCTCATATATTAGTTTCACCTTTTAAGTGGAATTACTGAAAGAAATGAACCTTTCCATGATATTCTAATTTTTCAAGTTTCACCTGTATTTCATGCCTCTCTTGTAACAACAGCGGGTTTCAGGAAACCACCTCGTGGGACTTAGTTATAAAGGGAAGATGAATCATCAGAGACCAGCAGGGTGCCTTAAAATGCAAGAATAGGGAGATGTGAGAAAACGCACATATGTGTGAATCACAGAAGGGCAGGTTCTTTAATTTTCTGGATGGAGGTCAGCCCTCACTCCAGGCTCATCATGTGTGTGTAGGAGTTAGAGAGAGATACCTCTGGTGCTGAATGTGGTTTTATATCTTTTTTAAAAATAAGCCATGTTGTAGGCCAGTTTATTAAGGTTTATTCGGAATCGGCATACTGCGAATGGACCACAACACACAAAAACGGATTTGAACAAAAATCTGAGTTTTGTCATGAAAGCCTGAAAATCCCAAGTTTTTAATTTTTAGAAGCAATGTGTTTGGAGACCTCGTGGTAGGAGAGAAGAGCCAGAGATAGGGCAGTTTCTCCTAAATGCTTAGGCCTATTGTACGCAAGCATGAGTTTGGGCATAATAATGGAAAGTTGTTGTCCATTTGTTGTGGTCAGTCCAGGGCTTCTTCCATACTAGTCATTTAGTCTGGAATTGAATTCTTCATTTGCTCAGATTTTATGGACAATCTACTGTAGATGTTATAATGACCACCCACTGAATTCCAATGTCCCCCTTTCCTTAAAAAAATTTTTTTAATGTATGACTAGAGCAGGGTACAGGTTTGTCTTTAAATACAATTGCAACAATGGTCTGCCCAATGTTGGTTAGCAAAATTCTCCTGAGACTTTTCAGGGCTATGTTGTTGTTGTTCAGTCGTTCAGTCGTTTCCAACTCTTCGTGACCCCATGGACCAGAGCATGCCAGGCACGCCTATCTTTCACTGCCTCCCGCAGTTTGGCCAAACTCATGCTAGTCGCTTTGAGAACACTGTCCAACCATCTCGTCCTCTGTTGTCCCCTTCTCCTTGTGCCCTCCATCTTTCCCAACATCAGGGTCTTTTCTAGGGAGTCTTCTCTTCTCATGAGGTGGCCAAAGTACTGGAGCCTCAACTTCAGGATCTGTCCTTCCAGTGAGCACTCAGGGCTGATTTCCTTAAGGATGGATAAGTTTCATCTTTTTGCAGTCCATGGGACTCTCAAGAGTCTCCTCCAGCACCATAATTCAAAAGCATCCATTCTTCGGCGATCAGTCTTCTTTATGGTCCAGCTCTCACTTCCATACATTACTACTGGGAAAACCATAGCTTTAACTATACGGACCTTTGTCGGCAAGGTGATGTCTCTGATTTTTAAGATGCTGTCTAGGTTTGTCATTGCTTTCCTCCCAAGAAGCAGGCATCTTTTTAATTTCATGACTGCTGTCACCATCTGCAGTGATCATGGAGCCCATGATTAGTAGCTTTGTCCTTGCTTCTTTCTATGAGAGTGCTTCATTTTTGTTGCCTGCTCAGTCGCAGTGGCTATGATATCCCTGAATTGCCCTTAATGAGTTCCTGTTCCCGGGGGGGGGGGGGAGGTGTTAATTACTGCTTTCCTCTTTGCAGCTAGAGCAATTGTTCATTAATTTTATTTTTAATTAGTGCTATTTTGCCATTTTACTTCCTTTTGTCTGCCCTAGGCCTACTGACAGTATTATATTCCATTTTATTTTATTTTTCTTGTTTATTTGTTGAATTAGTATATTACCCTTCATCTGAAGATCACAGGGTGGTTAACAACATAGAAATACAAAATGAGAACCCAAAATACGTAGCAAAAAGAAGAACAAAACCAAAAAGAAATCAACAGCCCCACTAGATTGATGTGGTCTCTTAATATGGTAACTGTTAGGGCGCCAACAAGTTGGCGTGCTGAAGTGCAGCAGTCAGAGTCCGATAAGCCGAGGTTGAACAGTCCGGGTCAGAAGCCAGCTGAAGTCAGGTATCAGCACGGGGTCAGGAGAAGCCGAAGTCAGGAACAGTCCAAGTCAGGAACCAGCCAAGTCAGTCAGGAACAAGCCGGGAGTCAGGAACACAGGAACAGAACAAGCAAGAGCAACCACGCACTCAGCACAGCAGTTGCAGGTGCTACCGAAGGGAGCAGCCGGCCTTTCTTAAGTAGCCGGCCTGTAACCATGTCTCTTATGAGTTGCAGGTGCCTCTAATTGTTCCCTGCGTCTCTCAGCTCTATGCTCTACATCTGAGAAGGGAGGAGGGGAGGGGCCCTGCCGGTTTCTCTCCTCACAATGGCCTGATTCTGGCTCGACTTCTTCCTCCTCCTGTTCTGGTCTTTCCCCCTCTCCATCTGACTCTTCCTCTTCCGAGGAGTGCCGCCACCAGTCTTCTCCAGGTATGAACTCCTCCATTTCCCCAGGTTCTTCCATGGATGCAGCCTCGCCGGGGGGGGGGGGGCTTGCCACCACTCCTCCTCATCTGGCTCAACCCTGACAGTAACAGTAGATTGAGTTTGTCACTAACCCACTAGTTCCCAGGGTATAGCTAGCTGTAACAACAACAACAACAACAACAACAACAACAACAACAACAACAACAACAACATATTTATACCCCACCCATCCTGATGCTGGAAAATAATTAATATAATATAATATAATATAATATAATATAATATAATATAATATAATATAATATAATATAATATAATATAATATAATATAATATAATATAATATAATATAATATAATATAATATAACAATATAATATAATATAACAATATAATGCAATATATTATTATATTATATTATATTATATTATATTATATTATATTATATTATATTAATATATAACATATATATAATAAGTGCATATTTTTTTTAAAAATGTAAATAGTAGGTGAAAGGGAACCCAAACAACATTAGGACCTTAGGGAACAGAGAGGAACCAGAAATACACCCATAGACACCCAACTGTTGTTTGCATCAGGAAAGAAACCTGTATTAGTACTAATGAGGAGTTTCACTCCATTTACAAACAGCAACTTTGGTTTCTGGGGCGGCGGGTGGTAGCTTTGATCAAGCTATTTGGATCGGGCTTGCTATCCTTTTACTTGCCATTTTCTATCATTTTCCCAGCTCTAAAATATCCTTCCCCTGCCTTTCTTAGCTGGGATGCCCAGAACTGCTTACATTATTCTAAAGGTAGTTAAAAATCATAGATTTATACCAGGGGTAGGGAACCTGTGGCCCTCCAGATTTGGTTGGATTCCAACTGCCATCAGTCTTAGCCAGCAGGGCACCAGGGATGTCAGGAGTTGCAATTCAACAGGAGTTGCAATCCAACCAGGAAGGCAATGACATCCCCACCCTTGATTTCTATAGTGGCGTTACAATAACTGCCATCTTATTTTCAATCCAGATTACTCCCGGCACCGAATTTTCCTTTCCCCCTCCCATAGTGCACAAGATTTAGTCATGGAAAGTGCTAGTCTGTGAATTACTTTCCCACCCCCCACCCCTTTTTTTGCACAAGAATTGTCGTTTATTTATCAGATATAGAATGTTTGCCACAGTTATACAACAAATGTTCCAAACGCAAATAAAGATAAAAATAAAAAAGACTCACAATTGTTATATTTACTGCATTTGCTTACTTTTGTTATTACCCCTAACCTCTACCTGTTTCTATATACTTATACACAATTCTTTACACTATACACAGTTCTATACAATTTAAATAAGGTAAACCAAAAATAACGTATCATTAAACAGGAAAAAAACCCATAAAAGAGTAGAAAATCTAGAATAAAGGAAAAAAGAAAAAAGAAGAAAATGAAAAATGAAAAAAGAAAAAAGAAAAAAGGGTCCCCCCAAAAAACCACCCCAATTTTTTTTAAAAAAAACCAAACGATACCAATGAATTTCCCAAACCCATCCAACTTCCTATCAAGCCCAACCGTATAATTCGCTCTTACTCGTGAGTGAAATTTACAATATCCACATATCTTCATGTTTATCTTTTTTACACTGTAATATCAACCGATACCCAATTTTCACTTCATATCCTTCTATCTACTTCCAAGACTACTGAAAAGCTAGTCTGTGAATTACAGAAAAAGCTGCTGCTGTTTCACAAGTCTTCCCCCTCTCCCACCCTTGGAGGTATATGTCATCGGCTATAGCTCTCGTTAATTCTTGGGAATAACCCAAATGAATCCCCATCAACATATTTTGGATATCCTCTTTATCAGCTTCTCGGAGATGCTCCGAGGCATCGCATTGTGAAGCACGCAGACTCCGTTATGTGCCTCTGTGCCTCCGTACTACACGGTCCAGTTTTATCACCCTTTCCCCTTAATTAACAAGTGGAGATAAGGAAATGTGATTCTGCAACATGAAGATAGCAGGCGTGTCCATGGAGGAGAACATGCCGTTTCGTGTCTTTAGAAGGTTTCTCTACAGGAGGCACCCAGAAAATTATAAAAGGCTTAGACAGATTCCCCTTGAGCTGGCCTTTTGTGGACTGCCCTCCCCACAATACTGAACCATAAGTCATACTTGGCCAGAGAAGTGTCAATAATTGAATAACAGTGTGACAAGCAAAGGAAAGATCTCTAGATAAACTCTCAGTTCTATCTATATATACGTGTTGGGTTTCGATGTTCCATCTCTAAAGAACTCAGTTCAGAGAATGCATTGAGTCAGTTTTGTTTTGCGTGGCCAGGCGGAGTCCCCCGAACCCTGGGCAGCCCCTGAGGGAAATAACGACACGTGACAACGTTGTATGGGATTAAATTGGCCACAACTTTATTAATATTCAGATGTAGGGAGACCTTGGCTCAGGCATTGGGCGTTTATCCTTCCCAGCCCCCCAGCCGGGGTTCTGGGTAATTTTAGGGTTATCCAGCATGTGTGGGGAGTGGGCTAGCTCTGGAGAACATATGTTCAAGCAGATAGCCCGCCCCCCTAATTCGCCGCTGCTGGAGGGGGAGGGCAGTGTCGACCTCTGGGCGTATGGTCAATGCCTCCCCCTAGACCCCTTTAACGGGAACCCTGTTATCGACGCCGCAATGGGGGCAGGGGGGCCACCACCCCAAGCGCCCCCAATCCTGTAGATGACTAAAGGATTCCGCCAAAGGCCTATAACCGCCAAAGTTGTGACGAATTGCTACGGGAAAGGCGAAACCTGCCAATGCAGGGAAAGTCCTTTCCGGCCCTTCAACAGCGACCTTGTCATAGCAGCGCCTGTGTGCCTGTGTGGCTGTGGGGAAAAGAATGTAGTTAACCTGCAACATAAACGTCAATTGAGGGAGTGGAGGGTGGGGAAGCTCTGAATCCAACGGCCACTTCCCAGGTATGACTCAAGCTCTATTGTGTGTACTGAATAATCCCTCCTTCTACCTGGCCAATCCCCCTGGCAACACCTCCCCAGCCGGGATTGGGTGGCTGCTGGAGTAGGTGAAGTCCACAGGTATCCAACCTGGAAAGGTGGTGCCAGGCCCAACTGCCAGGGGCTGCTCCGTGATCCAAGAGGGCTACTCGCGACCACGCAAAATACGCACCCCATTTGATGAGGGGAACGTCCATTCCCTGAGTCTTCTTGACTCCATCCTTTAGAGGCCACTTGTTCTCCTCAGATGACCTGTCTCTCAATATGATGGAGAGCTCCTCCTTAGCACAAGCTCTGAATCTAATTCTGAGAGGTGTAACAAGCACAGGTGTGTTTTACACAGAGAGGGGGAGAGGGAGAGCATTTTTGAACTGCTTTAAGAATGTGAGAGAACACTGGCATTCTGCACTAGAGCTTAAATTTGCATCTCTTTGCAAAAGGCTAATTCTTTATTACAACCATTAAGGGTTATTTCCACCAACGTTCTCCAAATCTGGTCACTGGCTTCTATCTCGGTAAACAAAGAGCAGGGATATTTCTATCAAGGCTGTGTTCCAAGCATGAGAATTCAAAAAATAGTATGTTTCTTTTGTTTCATTGACGTCTACCCTTTAATTATTATTTCTTAAGAGAAATTGAGAAGCATCCTACCTTTCCCAAACCCTGCTAAGCGTTCAGTAAGCTGGGGAAATGAAAACCTCCATTGGCCTTTTCAACATTTCTACGGGTATTTTGTGGCAGTAATGGCTATATTTTCAACTCCGGATAATGGAGAGTCATTTGTGGCCAATGGTCAGGGATGATGGGAGTTGTAGTCTAGCAACCACACCTGCAAGTTCCCCACACCTGCAGGTAACCAGATGCAACAGACGCATCTGGTTACCTGCAACCTGTGATTTTCATAGGTACAGCTTATTGTGTAGAAGCAAGGGATGTTGCATCTTCTGACATTCCCACTTCAACACGGCTATAAAAGGTCCTGGAAGCCTAGCCTGCCCTTGCTGGAAATGGCACTCAGATGGGCATCAGGCTGCCCACCTGAAAGAAGGAACCAGACTATTCTCCCCTGCCCACAATATTCAGAATATTAGACCTGCTAAAGACACTTGGGAGGAAAGCAATGACGAACCTAGACAGCATCTTAAAAAGCAGAGATATCACCTTGCCGACAAAGGTCCGTATAGTTAAAGCTATGGTTTTCCCAGTAGTAATGTATGGAAGTGAGAGCTGGACCATAAAGAAGACTGATCACCGAAGAATTGATGGTGCTGGAGGAGACTCTTGAGAGCCCCATGGACTGCAAGAAGATCAAACCTATCCATTCTGAAGGAAATCAGGCTTGAGTGCTCACTGGAAGGACAGATCCTGAAGTTGAGGCTCCAGTACTTTGGCCACCTCATGAGTAGAGAAGACTCCCTAGAAAAGACCCTGATGTTGGGAAAGATGGAGGGCACAAGGAGAAGGGGACAACAGAGGATGAGATGGTTGGACAGTGTTCTCGAAGCGACTGGCATGAGTTTGGCCAAACTGCGGGAAGCAGTGGAGGATAGGGGTGCCTGGCGTGCTCTGGTCCATGGGGTCACGAAGAGTCGGACACGACTGAACGACTGAACAACAACAACAAAGACACTCCCAGCTAAAGTTAGGGGTAAAATCAGACATGTTAATGGGAGCATCCTGTAAGTAAATGCGCGCAGTGGTGTTTGGAGGGGGAGGGGGGAACCCACTGTAAAAGCATAACCCAACCTTATTTAAGCACTTTCACAGCCCATTGACTTTGCTGTGCACATGCTTAAATGTTTCCTGTTGCCATCAGACTGCTTTGCCTTGCCTGGATTGAGCTCAATTGTGTATATGAAAAGCCACGTAGATGCAGCCGAAGCTTTCTACACACACAAATGAATTCCCACAGTGACCCTATGGCGTATGTAAATATTAATGTTAATCGCTAAGTCCAAGGACAATTGAGACCAGTCATGAGATGGTTCATTAAGTTTCTATTGTGTTTGCATCTTCAAATGTCAATAAGCCAAAGATCTGGAACAATGCTAACCACATCAAATACCAGTGAGTATGTTTCAATTGACTATATAATGAATTCCTCAGACGAGCTGCTATGCACTTCTCAAGCAGTGCTACTGTTAGAGCTGAGGGCAAACTATTCTGCTGTACTGGGCAATGCAAACAAATTTTGGAAATTCAAAATGGTAGGGTATTGGGATTGGGAGGACTGCTTCCCTAGTATTCATGCTGTTCGAGGTGAGAAATTAAGGAGCAATGCTGTTTACTCAAGAGTAGACCCCACCATGTACAACATGTTCACTCCCAACCCCAGGCAAAGATGCATAGGAACGACTGTAAAGGTACAATCTGTTGAGACAATCGTATACGTGTCTAGGCAGAAATGTGTGTGCACATCCCAAGGCAGACATTTGCTAGAGCCCCAAAGGTCCTCACCTCAGTTTTAAGTCAACTTCAGCTACAATTCAGCTACTCCTGCCTTCTTCTAAATTGAAACTACAAATTTGACTTCAAACTATTTATCTGCCACTCCCTCTTTCTGGGCATTTTTGCCTTCAAAACAAAAGGTTGGAGAGAGATTTCAACCTAGTAGGAAAGCTTCTGCTTCTCCCTCTCCCTCTCTCTTCCTCCTCCTTCTCTCCATGCCTGAAGTTATGGCAGTGTAGAGACAACTGGACTATTGGATGGAACTGTCAGAGTCCTCTAAAATGTGTACCTTCCTGTACCTTTAATAGCCATTAGCAGTGGCATGGCAAGGGAGGGGTAATGGGGGC